>NW_026294573.1:91738021-92338021 GCF_007827085.1 Peromyscus californicus insignis | reverse complement strand
TTGTCATTTGTGGCAGTGTGGATACATCCGGAAGCCTCATCCACACACTTTTATATTTTTAATTTCTGCAGAATGACCTTGTAAAAATCTTACGAGGATATGTGTCCCCATCTGTCAGTTGGCGGTCCAGCCGTCTCACACCTGGAGCTGGAGGGGAAGAAGAGACCTTCAACACAAGATGTTCACTTCCGATGTCCCATCTTGCCTCATCTTCAGCCTTGGGCCATCAGCATCAGCTGTCCCTGAGACAGAGGGCTCACCCTCTCCTCTGCACTGTCTCGCCCATCTCCCCTCTCTCTACTGTGGTCGGACCTCCTCTTCTTTTGAATCTGCTTCTGGAAAGCAGTTTTCACACTCACCTGCTCCATCCCCTATCTCTGCTAGTCTCAACATGTCTCCAGCCCTCACCACTGGGGGCACAGTGCTCCCATGGCTTCCTTAGGCTCCCACACAACTCCAGCCCTGCCACCGTGTTTGTGTGTAAAGGTGCGTGTGTACACGGCATTTGTGCTCCTGGATTAAGCACCCAGTTTTTTAATATAACACTTCTTCCCGTCTTTCAGTACATCATCGCTTAAATTTTTAAAAAATTAACCCGGTGCTTTGGCTTATCAAATCACTAACACTCTGCTTCAGTGTACACGTGGTATGTCCTCCACAGGCCCATATGTTAGAGGTCTGGTTCTAGCTTTGTACTATCAAGAGAAGTAGGACCTCTAAGACAGAAAGCCTCATGGGAACTCTTAGATCACTGGACAGCACTCAAAAAAAACCTGGTAGAAATCTAGCCCCTTCTGGTCTCTTCTTTGCCTCTCAGCCACCTTGAGGCTAGCAGCTTGTTATACTCCAAGCTTCCAGCCCTGATTTGTTTGCTTTGCTATGGGCCCCAAAGCAATGGGAGCACATGACCAGGGGCTGACCTCTGGAAGACTGTGAGCCATTTTTACTTGTGTTCTTAAGAACTGTTACAGGTTGGAAGCTAACACATTCATATACATTGTATTTAAAATGCATTAGTACTGAAAAGTGGTCAGTAGGAGTGAAAATAGACAAGAGACAATGATGCATACGTGAAAATGTCTTAACTTACTTTCTTTTGCAGGCTAATTAAAAAAATTAAGTGCCAGAGGTGTAGCTCAGTTGGTGGAGAGTTGGCTTAGCATGCTGGAAGCTCTGGATTTGAACTCCAGCACTACGAAGAAAGGATATGGTAGTACTTACCTATAATCCCAGGACTTGGGAGGTGGAGACCTGAGGATCAGAAGCTCAAGGACATCCTTGTCTACATAGAGAGTTTAAGCCAGCCTGGGCTACACAGAAAAGTAAAACCCAGGACCAGTGAGACTGCACAGAATAAGGACACTTGCCACCAACCCTGATAACTTGAGTTCAATCCCTGGGACGCACAGTATGGGTTGCTTTCTGAGTTCCATAGCACGTTATGATGTGTTCACAGTTCTACACACACACACACACACACACACACACACACACACACACACACACGCACACACATTCCCATGCACTGGTTGTTTTTACAAAGGACCCAGGTTCAATTCCCAGCACCCACATGGCAGCTCACAACTGTCTGTAACTCCAGTACCAGGGGATCTGGCACCCTGACATGGACATACATGCAGGCAAAACACCAATGCACATAAAAATAATAAATTAAAAAATAATAAAATAAAAAGAAAAGACAGAAATTGTTTTTTGTTTTTTGAGATAGTTTCTCTGTGTAGCCCTGGTTGTCTTAGAACTAGTTCTGTAGACCAGGATGGCCTTGAACTCAAAGATCTGCCCGCCTCTGCCTCCAGAATGCTGGGATTAATGGCATGTGCCACCACTACCACCACTAGCTTTAAATATATTTCTTTAAAGAAAAAAGAATGGTTAAGGTGGTAAATTATTTTAAGGCCCCAAACCAATACAAAACTATACAAATTATATGTAAATATAAATATATTGCACCTTATTGGTCTTTTAAAAATTAATTTATTTCAAGTAACTTTTACAGTAACAGGAATCTAATTAACTATCTCCAAGAAAGGTTTTTATACAAAATATTCTTCTTGTTATAGGCTCCATGACTTGAAGTTTGAAAAACATCGTGTAACAATAGACTCCTATAGCTTTCCTTTGAGAATGGCTGGTACCACCTTCACAGAACATAAAGAGGCTCACAGAAGAGAATGGCCAAGGATACATAAACACCCTTCAGACATAAATCCTTGAGAATCTGCCCAAATTCTTTAAAAAAAGATTTTCCAGGCATGGTGCACATGCCTTTAATCCCAGTATTTGGGAGGCAGAAGCAGGTGGATCTCTGTGAGTTCAAGTCCAGCCTGGTCTACATAGCAAGGCCCAGCCAGGCAGGGGTATATAGTGAAACCTGGTCTCAAAACAAAGAAACAAGCTAACAAAAAATAAACAACAAATAAAAAAAACAAGAAAGAAAGAAAAAATATAAACATTCTGACTTCCATGTGTACCCATCATAAATAAATAAATATAATGAAATATATGTATACATACATATTTAAGTTATTTCCAGGATCAGGAAGATATCTCACTTATTCAAGTGTTTGCCATACAAGTACAAGGACCAGAGTTCAATCCGCAGCTGAGTGAAGTGGTATGCACTTATAATCCCAGCACTGGGGAAAACTAACTAATTAAAGAGAAAATAAAATAAGAGGTCTGGTGCTCACCGTGAGGCTCGAAGACAGCATTTGAACTTCCCTCTCTCCTTGTTTTCATAACATACATTTGTAATCCGTGTGAGATACGGGTATAGTAGTTTGTGTATATAATTAATGAACACCCCCATGGGCATACAATGCATGCCTTGCATACACATACCTCACTGTTTACAAATGCATGTACGGCACACCGTATGAGTACAGATATAACATTTAATGATGAGGTGCTAACATTTTTCCCTGGCTGGTGAGCAATGAGCAAAAGGAGATGGCTGCTTGGAGCTGCAGTCACCCCAGCATGGACCCTGTTGTCAGGCTATTTTCTGTTCAGCCTGCTTCCTTGAAGAGGTCCTAGGCAGTGCAAGAGCCTGTAGAGGAGCTCTGTGAACAGAAAGCAACAAGAGAGACATTTGTCACACAAGACCGATGATGCCCTGAGTTGGTCCTCGGAAGTCACATAAAGAGCCAGATGTGGCAGCAGACATCTACAGTCCCAACGCTCTCCCACTTTGGGGCAAGTTCTCTTTGGTGTTTGCCACTGTGTATGACCAGCCAACTAGACGCCTTTCCAGGTCCCAGGCACTCTTGTCTCCATCTCCTGTGTCGCTGTCGGAGCTTAGAGATTACAGCCTCTTGTTACCATGTAGGTAGCTCTTATGTAGGTTATGGGGATCCAAACTCAGGTCCTCACACTTACTTGGCAAGCACTTTATCTGCCAAGCCATCTCTCTAACCCAAGAAAAGGTCTCTCCTTTGTAGTGGATACCTGTTCTACCTATGACCTTGAAGTACAAGCCCCTGGGGCTTGGCCTCAGGGCTAGCCTTAAGACCTGAGAGGCAGGTCTTCTCTCTCTCTTCTCTCCCTCATGGGCTTGAATGGTGTGGACTGACTTAGGCAGTCAGAGCAGCATGGGACGGGACCTCAGCCTTCCAGGACCCTACACGACGATTGACCTATTCTGTTTAGTGAGTTGTCTTTTCAAATTTATGTCTTAATAAATTTGTTATACGCCTTAAGCAGACTCTCTTGGATTTCTCTTTCTCACTATAACTGGTGCCTAAAGTGGGGCACGAACCCACGACCCTGGGATTAAGAGTCCCATGCTCTACCAACTGAGCTGGTCAGGCTACTCCCTTGGATTTCTCCCTATACTCCTTAGCCATCTGGAACTTTCTGAATCAGGTGAGATTAAGATAGCCTACCCATCACTTACCAAGGAATGGTCTGCCTTCCTGGGAAAAGGCACTTAGAACCGCCCATTGACTGCTCACTCTATAGACCATCTGAAAATGTCCAGAGAGGTTGCTGGGAACCTAGGAGACAGACTACTCAGGGCTGTAGCAAAGGAATCCTGTGTGCAGAGGAGAGATAGAAAGAAACACCAGTGGTTCCCTTTCTTCTGCTTGTGTGATTTTGAAATGGCATGCCGTTAATAAAAGATCTGGGCATTCCCTTTTAATGAACACAGTTACCACTCCGAAAGCTCACCAAGCACATTCTGTGGCTGAAGTGAACTCCATCTTAACCCTTCCCCGATGATGCTGTGACTTTTACAGCTGTTTCCACAACTCCAAACATGATGTATATGCAAGAGCTGATCTTTCTTTTTTTATGTAAATATATACTGTCCCCCGGAAACTCTGAATTCCCGCAGGGTAGGCACCGTGTTGGCACAGATGGTGGGAGGGAGGACAGCCCTTAAGATTTGGAGACAGTTGTCCTGGACTGAAAGCTAGGTTCTATCATACACTATAAACCATGTAGTGAATGATCTAGAGGCAAATTAAGTCAAATCTTACAACTTTTCACGGCCCAAGGAGAAGACAAAGGCCTGCTGAGTGACTGGTTGTTGATAGGGTCTGTATCCTCCTCATCCCTAGTGTTTATACTGGAAACCTTTACTCCAGAGCCTCAGCTCTTCACTTTATAGGGTTCATGGTAGCTAAGAAGGAGACAGAGGAAGTTAAGCCCCTTGTCCTTCCCACTTTATCATCATTATTTGGAAACACTCCAAACTTTCAAAAAAAGTTAAAAAAATAGAGCCAGGCATAGCACATAAGCTTGTGACCTAGCACTTGGGCTGTGCAGGCAGCAGGAGCTTAGCTTCCCTGAAATGGCCAGGGAATTCGACCCAGCTAGTAATAATAATAATAATACTAGGGGCTGGAGAGATGGCTCAGAGGTTAAGAGCACTGGCTGCTCTTCCAGAGGTTCTGAGTTCAATTCCCAGCACCCACATGGTGGCTCACAACCATCTGTAATGAGATCCGGCGCCCTCTTCTGGCCTGCAGGCATACATGCAGACATTACACTATATACATTAATAAATAAATAAATTTTTAAAAGATAATAATAATAAAAAAATACAATGGTATTTATGAAACACTTGCCAAGAGGCAGACACTGTTGAAATGCCTTATATACAACCCCATTTCATTTTTACTGGCAATCTAACTTTTAACAAGATCTATTGTGTTCCCATTTTACAGATGATAAAACCCGAGGCTTAGCTGGATTAAGGAACTTGTCTAAAGTTCCACCTTAAAAAGTGGATTTATGGGCACATGAATCAACTCTTTCTCTGGGGTCCAGTGACCGGAGGAGCCAAAAAGGGTCCAGTATGGCTTCTCAAACATGCAATAAAACTCATATTTATGATAGCCAGATATGAACTGTGGGTGGAGCTCAGCAATATAGCACTTGTTTTAGCATATGAAAGGCCTTCGGTTTGAGCCCTATCAGCACATGCACACACAAACATAGACACACACACAAACATGGACACATCACATGCAACAGTCAGGTGTACAGATGCACTTCCCACCTTTTGTCTCTTCAGCTTCTGTTGCAACCAGTTTTAGAGCAAAAGAACATATGGGTCCACAGTGGGTCAGTGAACTCCATAAGGTCCTGTGGCTAGTCTATGATTGACAGGAGAGTTGTCCCAATGCTGCTATTTTCTTACCACCCCCTCAAGCAGGAATATGATATGTGATTATGAAATGTTATATTTGCCGGGCGGTGGTGGCGCACGCCTTTAATCCCAGCACTCGGGAGGCAGAGCCAGGCGGATCTCTGTGAGTTCGAGGCCAGCCTGGTCTCCAAAGCGAGTTCCAGGAAAGGCGCAAAGCTACACAGAGAAACCCTGTCTCGAAAAACCAAAAAAAAAAAAAAAAAAAAAAAAAAAAAAAAAAAAAAAAAAAAAGAAATGTTATATTTCATGTGAATCCACAAAATCTTCAAAAACTTAAAGGTAGGACATTTCAAACTTCTTTTTTCCAGTTTGTTTGGCCCGGTATCTCATGTAGTCCAGGCTGCTCTGAACTCATTGCAAGGACAAGCCAAGGGTGGGTCGAAACTCCTGAATGATTCCCCTGCTTTCACCTCCCAAGTGCTAGGGTTAAAGACACGTGCCACTCTGTCTGGCCAAACTCACTCTATGAGGCCGGCATTGCCATGATATAAATGTCAAAGAGGCTTCAAAACAGAAAATTGTAGACCAACATCTTCAGTGAACGTTTGCAAAAACCAGGGGTCTGGAGAGAGGGCTCGGTGGTTAAGAACGCTTGCTATGCCAACATGAGAGCCAGAGTTTTGGATCCCAGCACCAATATATCAGCCATGCTACCTGGGGTGGGGGCGGGGAAGGCAGAGGCAGGAAAGTCCCTGGAACTTGTTAACTACTGCCCTACCTGAAGATGGGTGTGTGTGTGTGTCGGGGGGATCTTCAACAAAGTATTAGTGAGCCATCTGGCCATGATAACTTGTGATCCCAGCACCCGAAAGGCAGAAGCAGGAAGATGATTGCCGTTTCAAATCGTCAAATTAAAAAGAATCGCAAACCAAATTCAATAGCATATTAAAGGAACCATACAGCACAACTGAATTGAATTTATCCAAAGATTACAATGGTAGCTCATCATATGAAAACTGAAAACTGTGATACACTGCAATGGCGAATTTTTATTATCAACTTGACGGGGTTTAAAATCACCATGGAGCTGAACTTTGGGGGTGAATTACTGGGGCCTGCCGGGAGCAAGACTTCTAAAAGGCAAATAAGTCTGGAAGGCGGTGCTCCAAGGCCATTTTTGCTGGCTGTAAGTGAGGTCTCCAGAACCAGAGAGAGCACACAGCTCTTCTTAAAATTGAACGCATTTATGCCCGAGATGAAACTGAATTCTACTTGGGCAAGAGATGTGCTCATGTGTACAAAGCGAAAGACAACCCAGTGACTTCTGGAGGCAAGCCAAACAAAGCCAGAGAGATCTGGGGAAAGGTAATTTGGGAAGCAGTGGTGTGCTTCATGCCCAATTCCGAAGCAGCCTTCCTGCAAAGGCCATTGGGCACAGAATCTGTGTGATGCTGTACCCTTCCTGGAGTTAAAACTAAGGAACAAATAAATAAATAAAAGTGGATCTGTAAAAACAAAGAACAAAACAAAAATAGTAACAACAAAGACCCAAACCGTGGAGACATTATTAGCCGTGCCTGTGAAGGTGTTTCTAGGAAAGTTTAGCTGAGGAGGAGTGAACCATTTAAAATGTGGGAGGCTTAGGGTTCTGGACTCAGTGGGGATGAAGAAGCCAGCTGAGCATCAGCATCCATCCCTGCTTCTTCACTGGACAGGCGATCCGATTGGTCACCCCCGGCCATGGCAGTCCCACCTTTCCCGTGACTATAGACTGCATACTCTAGCTAAAACAAACCTTTCTCCCTTAAGTTGCTTCTCTCCAGGCCTTTGGTCACACATTCAGCAAACAAAGGCTAGAAAGTATGTGATCATCTCAATCCAAACGGAAAAAGCACTGGACAAAATTCAATACCCCTTTAAGATAAGCGACACTGAACACAGATACACTGACCAAAATACAGGCCAAGTGTGACAAGCCCATTACTAAGAAACTCAGTGGTGAGAGAAATTAAAGTATTTCTTTTCTCTAACAGAAACAAGATGAGAATGGCTACTCCTACCAGAAGTGCTGGCAGTTCTAGCCAGAGCAATTAGGCAAGAAAAATAAATTAAGAACACCCAGACCAGAAAGGAAGAGGCAAATCATATCATCTCTGCTTGCAGATAATATGAACTTTTGGTTTTGAGACAGGGTCTCTTGTAGCCCAGCCTGGCCTCAAACATGCTAGCTATGTAGTTCCACGTTCTGAGGACCGGGGTTACAGACACGTGCCAGTTCACATGGTGCTGGGGATTCAACCCAGGATCTTGGGCACACATTCTACCAACTGACCTGTGTCTTCAGCCCCAGATGAAAAGATTTTATGTATGGTAAGTCCTAAAGATGGCACCAAAAAAAAAAAAAAAAATCCCTACTAAATCTGATAAGTGAGTTCAGTAAACTTGGAAGACAGAAAATGAATGCATAACAACCAGTTGTTTTCCTAGATAGCAACAACGGAGTGTCTTAAAAAGAAGTTAAGAAAACAATCCTATTAGCAGTAGCATCAAAGATCAATAGAATACTTGGGAATTGATCGTGAGGTGAAAGACTTATACACTAAGAAGGGTAGAACAAAGAAAGAATTGAGGCACACACACACACACACACACACACACACACACACACACACACACACCAAAAAAGGAGAAAAACGAAGAAACATGTTATGTTCACTGATTGCAAGGCTTTATTATTGTCAAAATATTTAGATGACCCTAAGCTTTTCAGCCATTCAGTGCTATCCCTACCAAACCAGAAATAAAGCTCTTGCTATCTAGCCTAGATGCAATTCTCTTCTTGGGGGCTGCAGACATGGTTCAGCAGCACACAGCATTGGCTGCTCTTCCAGAGGACCTAGTTTTGATCCCCAGCACCCACAGGGTGGCTCCCAACCACCATAACTTTAGTTCTAGAAGATCTACGCCCTCTTCTAGCATCAGCTGGCACTGCGTGAAGGTGGTCACAGGCATCTCTCATGCAAAACACTCATTCAGATAAAATACAAATAAATCTTGCTACTGTAAATTACTGAGCAAAGCTGGAAACAAGCGCAATATTTGTTAATGAGGTCTCGTCATGCAGTGGAACACCATTTCAAAGAGAATGGGAATGGATTCCAGTTGAGTGTGGTGGTGTACTTTATAACCCCAGCCATTCAAGAGGCTCAGGTGGGAGGATCATTTGAGCTCAGGAGCTTGAGGTCAGATGGATAACACAATGAGACCCCAGAAGCTTAAGTTAAACCCTCTAAACATCAGGGATGTATCTCAGTGATAGAGCATGCATAGGATCCTGAGTTTGAGAACCAGTATCTCCAATAAACTAACTGAATAAAACTTACAAAGTAAATCCTGCCATCTCCAAGAATATAGAGGATTGTGCTAAGTGAACAAATACTGAATGATTATGATTCTGTTAAGTATCTAAAATAAGCTCTTCAAAGCAGAGAGTGAAATGGTAGTTGCCAGAGGCCTGGAGGGGCATGTGGGCAGTTGTTGCTCTGTGAGTGTGAAGTTTCAGTCTTAAGTTCTGGAGATTTGGTATATAATATAGTGCCCATAGTCGACAATACAAAACTGCCCTTTAAAATTATTAAGCAGCTAGGTATGGTGGTGCATGCCTTTAAGTCCACCACTTAGGAGGCAGAGGCAGGCAGAGCTCTGCAATTTCAAGGCCAGCCTGATCTACATGGTAAGTTCTAGGATAGCCAAGGGCTATGTAGAGACTTTGTCTCAACACACACACACACACACACACACACACACACACACACACACACACACAACTTATTAAAGCCAGGCATGATGCATGATGCTGTGCATTGTAACCCCCAGAATTCAGGAGGTGGGAGGAGCAGGTTCAGGAGTTTAAGGCCAATCTTGGCTCTACAGGAGTTTGAGGCCAGCCTGGGCTACATGAGACCCTGACTCAAAGAAACTGCCAAGAAGTGGGAGATGTAGTTAAGTTAGTGAAGTGTTTGTTTATAGCATGTATAAAGCCCTGGGTTTGATCCCCAGTGCCATATAAACTGGGCCTAGTGGCACATACCTATACTCCCCACTCTTGAGAGGTAGAGGCAGAGTTCAAAGATCATCCTTGGCTATATAGCAAGTTCCAGGCCAGCCTGGGAAACACTAGACCCTGTCTCAACACACACAGAAAGAAAGAAAGAAAGAAAGAAAGAAAGAAAGAAAGAAAGAAAGAAAGAAAGAAAGAAAGAAAGAAAGAAAGGAAGGAAGGAAGGAAGGAAGGAAGGAAGGAAGAAAAAGAGGGAGCAGAAGGAAGGAAGAAAATCTTCAATTTTTTTTCTATCACTTGGCACTTCCCAGCTTGAAGAGGAGAGCCAAATTGCCCTCCACCCAAGGATGACAAGCCTTCTCATTTTTAGTTTGGCTTCTAAGTATGGCCATCACCTGATAGTAACTTATTTTTGCTTCCTGTGAGTCAGAGAGGAAAAAGCCCGGTCTCCAAGCCACCAGTACAACTTTTAAACAAACGGCCCATAATGAGTAGTTTTGGTAAAGTAACAGCTGTTGCTTACCTAGTTATAATATGTGAAGGCTCTCTAATTTGTCCAGTGCTCCATATTAATAAAGCACATGTCCTATCATTTCTGAAGAGTCATGAAGAATGCTTGCTCAGATGCACAGTGAACCATCCCACGCCAGAACCTGGGAGAGCAGAATCACTGACTAGCAGCGTGGAGATGAGCAGTGACTCTGGGCTGTGAACATCATCAACACTGTGTCCAAAACCTCATGTCCCCTCTGAGGTTCATCCAGAGAATGGCTAAGTGGATAAGAAATACATGGAGATACTTTGTTGACTGCTGAGGCCAGGGGAAGATTAGACTTCATTTTTATGGGATTCTTTGTGTCTTTTTGT
The DNA here is from genome assembly GCF_007827085.1 of Peromyscus californicus insignis. NCBI lineage: Eukaryota > Metazoa > Chordata > Mammalia > Rodentia > Cricetidae > Peromyscus > Peromyscus californicus. The sequence continues at coordinate 92,327,477 of NW_026294573.1, read as the reverse complement.
TTCTTTGCTTTTTTTTTTTAATTTGAAGGATGTCAGTGTGTGTGTGTGTGTGTGTGTGTGTGTGTGTGTGTGTGTGTGTGTGCGCGCGCGCATGTACGAACAAGCCACATAGCACATATGACGTCAGAAGACTACTGGGTGTCAGTCCTTGCCTTCCGGTTTGTTTTGAGATGGCATCTCTGTTGTTCGAAGCTGGGGGGACCAGGGCAGCTGGTCTTTGAGCTTCTGAGGAATGTTCCTGCCTTCCAGCCTCTTGTCATATAGGAGGAGCCCTGGGATTGCAGACCCATCCTGGCTCTACGTAAGTTATGGAGGTGCAAGTCCAGGCTCCCATGCTGCACAGCAAGCGCTGTACCGCTAGAGCCATCTCCCCGGCCCCTGAAGGATGGTATTTCCAAGACTTAGAAGTGTCATGAGGATGGGATTCCCCTCTTCTCGCACCTTCTCACACATCCACAAAATATATCACATTTGGATTTCCGCCCTTCTAAAAAAATAATATTATTACATCAGTGCTCATATGCTTCCTGTTTTATTTTTTTGCTTTTTTTTTTTTAAATTTATTTGAGACAGGGTCTTGGCTACACAGACCAGGCTGGCCTCTAACTTTCAATCCTCCTGTCTCAACCTCCTGCGAGTTGGGATTACAGGCATGGGTTATCATATTCAATAGGATTAATTACAAATACCACATGCTCTTCTCATCACATCCATCCTCCACTCCTGTACAAAAGGACCCCAGAACACCCAGAACAAAACAGAAGAAGAAATAACAGGTTAGCCTGGTAAGGTGGTACATGCCTGAAATCCCAGAATTTTGGAGGTGAAGGTAGGAAAAGCCAGGTGTAGAAGGCTAGTCCGGGCTGCGTGAGACCCTGTTGCAGAAAACAAACAAAGAAAAAAAAAACACAAAACAAAAACCTCCTAATAGGTTTCCATGTGACTTTTGTCTCAGTTCATGTTGCCTTTTGAAGCCAATGTCTCAGAAAAGGATTGGAAGAGAGTACCTCTGGGAAGGGCCATCACCCCTTCTCTAGGCAAAGTGCCAACCTTTAGAAAGAGGGCAGGAGGGTCAGGTCCCAGGAGGTACCCTTTGACAAGGCCAAGGTGGCCACTCCACCAAATCCTCACTGGGCTTCTGCTTCCTGAGACAAGAAAAAAATTAGAATTAGTAGAGTACCTGCTGTATTCGTGTACCTCACACTGGTCCACTCCAGCAGGAATCACTAACTCATCCTGAAAGATGTGGCACTGGGTATTTACAGGATACAGACCTCAAGGAATTGGCAGGTCTGTGTGCCCTTACATTTTGTAACACTGTAAGTCCCAGAAAGGATGTGAGACACGTATGGGAGAGGTGATAAGGGGGGATGAGGTACACGACGACCCCAGCAGTCAACGCTTCCTGAATGGACTGAGGAGATGTGGCTTCGAGGATAAAGGCGCTGTCTGCCAAGCTTAAGCATGCGATAACACACAATGGCACAAAGTTGTCCTCCGATTTCCACACACACACTAAATGAGTAAATGGGAAAAATTAAGTTGTACTCTGACCCCCATACATCACACACACACACACACACACACACACACACACACACACACACACACACACACACTTTAAAAACCTACTTTGGGGCAGGCCAAGCTGCACAAGCAGACACGATTGCCAGAGGCAGTCATATCGACCGCTGAGCATTTGCTATGTGTTGTAAGAAAAAAAGGACTCTGGGTCTGCTGGCTGCCTGTGTGAGGGACAAGGGTCTCTTGCTGCACCTGCTGTATACTCCAGGTAGTATTGTTGTTGCTCATGGGGCTCTGCATTTCTTACTTGGGAAGCAGATAAGATCATTCCTATTTTGTAATGAGGATATGAGGTTCAAAGAGAAGACAGTTGGGTTCACAGCCACAGGTGACTATATCCCACCTGGGTAGTCAGGTTCCTTCTCCGTGGGAAGGTCGATGAGTGGGTGTAGCTCTGTGGTACAAGGCCCACTTAGCATGCACGAAATCTTGGCTTCAATCCCAGTACCAAAACAAAAAAACAAACCCAGAATCCTGTCCTGGTCTGCAACCCACTCCTATTCTGAAACGTTCGTGCGACCTCCCATTATGCCTCAGCTAAAGAGAGGCCTAGGAGTTCAGTTTTCAGGAGCCCCAAACCATGCAGTGAGTCAAGATGAGAAATCCCCTAACAAGATTTGGATTTCTGCCCTTCTAAAGGGTCTGCCTGGGGTCTGGGTCTCCGGCTTTCCCGCCTGCGGCCGCGTTACTGCGGAAGGACCGGCGGGGGGCGCTGCAGACCGCGCAGCTCCCGCCTCCAGCTCGGGCCTTCTGGCGTCGAGGACAACGGGGCCGCCCGGGAGCTTCGAGGACACAAGGCGACCTGCTCCTCCGCCAGCCACACCCTAGGAGCTCCCATTCCATCTCCACTTGGAGAGGAACAGGGACGCGACGGAGCTCTCCGGGGCGGGGCAGGAGACCTGGACTACGTGGGTCCGCTCTGGCCGAGCCAGAACGCTGCCCTTGCGACTCCAGGCGGATCCCAATGCGCCCTTGAACGCGCGTGCGCTGCTTCCCAGCCCAGCCCCCAAAATCTCCACGGCCAGGTGCCGCGGAGCCGCACCGCATCTCACCCCTTTCAGAACCCTAGTTCCGATTTTGAACCCCATAGCCGATAAGGGGTTCCAGGGCTGCATCCAGCAGAAGCCCAGGCAAGCAGACACTCCAATCCCCGGAGCGGGAACCCAGGTCGGCTCTGCGGAAAGGGGATTTTATGACTAGATTACTGTAATAAAGTCTTGCCAATAGCTGATTCTCAAATGCTAACTGATCCTAATTGCCTTGGTAGACGCGTGAGGACCATCCAGATGCTCTGCAAAGAGGAAGGATGTTTCTGAGATCCACAGCTGGGAGGCACTGGCTCACCACTTTCAGAGTTAGCTTATACATCTGCGTGCTTGTTGGATTTTCCACTTTCACTTTTTCATAGCTTCCAAATTCCCGAGAAAGAGAGAGAGAGAGAGAGAGAGAGAGAGAGAGAGAGAGAGAGAGGGAGGGAGGGAGGGAGGGAGGGAGGGAGGGGAGGGAGGGAGGGAGGGAGGGGAGGGGAGGGAGGGAGGGGAGGGAGGGAGGGAGGGAGGGAGGGAGGGAGGGAGGGAGGGAGGAGAGAGAGAGAGAGAGAGAGAGAGAGAGAGAGAGAGAGAGAGAGAGAGAGAGATTGTTGGTGATGTGTATGCCAGAGATGGAGATGGAAGAACTGCCCAGAACTTGTTGACATTTATAAAAATAAGTTAACATCCCCACACGTTTTAAAACTACGGTATTAGGAACAGCAAATCATGGCAAAAGTTACTCGCAGGGCATCTGTTCCTTCCAATGGGAGGACTTCTTTTCTGCCAAGAATTTTATGAATTTTATATAGGAGTTTGGTCCTGCTTGGGGAAGGGGAAGGAGGCCTGCTGAGGCATCATGCTGGCCTGGAAGAACTCAGGGATGATTCGCTATTGACTTTAAAATCTTGACACTGGGAAAGCCGCCCTTCTGAAGAACACAGAAAAGCAAAATCCCAAACAAGTGACACGTGATTAGAAACAGCAGAGCAAGGTCAAGGCCCAGAGTGTTGCTGGCCTGCAAGATTTTGTCCCCGCTTCTTCCCGAGGCTCTAATCCTTTGTGGAGAGGGAGAGGGGGATTGTGGGGCTGACCCAAACAACACCTATCAGGGGACACTGAGAGCTTCTTTCATTTTACACGGACCTGATAGGCGGTATCATTCATCACCCAAACTTCAATCTCTCCATCTTCAGTCAATTGTCTTGCTCAATTGGAGTCTGCTGACTGGCAAGTTTATCTTCTGAAATCCATCATCAGGGGTGCTCCGAAAAGCCTTCTGAGGGAATAGGTCACCAAGTGAATTAGCCCTTGAAACATTAATGATTACCTCTTGACTCAAAGCAGGTTTATTTATCTAAGCAGGTTTCCAACAGGCTTCTCCTTAGCCATTGAAAGAACTATCTAGTGTAGGGTACGTATGATGTGAGCAAGGCGAAGGTTGTCCTTTCTCATCTGAAAGACCACTGCAGCATCTTCATGGAGTGGAGTGGGTTTTGTCCTTGTCATTATGGATTTCAGATGAAATATGCAAATTCACTTAAATATTCAGAGTCAAGCTAGACACAGGTGCACATGTGCCTGTCATACTTTTGAGGCAGAGGCAAAGGACTGATGCTACTTTAAGGCTAGCATGGTCTATATAGTGAATTTCAGGCCATCCAGGCGTACATAGTGATACCTATCTTTTCAAAAAGAAAACTAAACAAACAAGCAAAAAGGGATTGGGGGTGAAAGCTGTTTCTGTTTTTTATAGACAGACAGAGAAAGAATAAACATTATGGGTTTGCTAGATACTTTCAAGTAAAAAAAAATACTTATTGAGCATTAACTACAGGCTAGACACACCTTGTCAGGCATTATCTTCAATGTGCTGTGTTGTGGAGGAGAAACATAAAGAATAATCCCACTATGTGTTAAGTAAGCATCAAAAGGAAAACTAAGCAGGTTAACGTGCTCAAGATAAAACAGGAAAGCTCTTTTAGTAGAATCTGGGAAGGATGGCTCCAAGAATAGACAACATTCCTTCTAGAATTTTCCTAGCATAAATAATCACCCCGACTATGAAGTTTTGAACATTCCCTGCATATATATTTATGTATATATATACATTCTCTGCATATACATGCATTTTTATATACATACATATATATGCAGAGAGAGAGAGAGAGTCATATATGGGTTTGGCAGGGCATGGTGATACATACCTACAGTCTCAGCTTCTAGGAGACAGAGCAGAAGGATCATAAGTTTAAGGGCAGCCTAAGTTACACAGAGAGATGGAGGCTCCAAACCAGCCTGAACTTTGTACAGAGGGAAAGTGCAAGCCTGGGAACTTGAGTCCAGTCCACACAGAGAGAAACCACAGCTTTATTACTCACTTGTTTTTACCCTGTTTAGGTTATCCAGGTCTTATCTAGGTTCTCATGTCCCCAGTCCTCAGAATGAGAAGAACAGTAGCCTCACAGAGTTGTCATGGGGACTGAATGAGAAAAATGCATAGAATGTTGAGCATAGGAATGATAGGAAGTAAGCCATGCCACATGCTGGTCCCTCTTCATCGAGATCACTTGAATGGGGTGTAGCAGTTGGTTCAGAGGTTCCACCAGGACTTTCGTAGCTAATGCCCTACAATTGGATGGAAATAGGACATAAACCCATGAGCTAAAGGAGAAAGGCAAAGCAGTAGCACAGCCTAACAAACAAGACTCAACACAGCCCAACAAAAGCTCAGCGGAGCCAGTAACCCAAATCAGCACAAAGGAGGCTGTTTCCCTTCTAGGTCCCTGATGATGGACACTCCTGCTCATGGAGACACGCACACTTACTCACCCGTTGAGTCTTGGTTAGAATACTTCTGGGTCTTGCTTAGTCTTACCCCAAGACCTCTTTTTGCAAACTGAATCCACGGGTTAGGAATCTGAGGCTACAATGGGGTTCTACGGGAACGTAACTCTGAGGGGGATGAGAGGCTCCTGCTTCCCTGTTTGTGAGAAGGAGGCTTTGAGCAAGCCAGTCTTTGGGCCGCCTTCCAGCCTGTCATTCACAGGCTCCCAGACTCTGATCCTGTGTCCAACAGTGCCTTCCAGGCCGCTGAGATCTGAAATGGCTTCTGAGTCATTCGTTCATGCCTGGCGGCACATGCCCAGCTCTATTTTCGGTTGAGATCCTGGTTAGGGGAAAAGGGATTATCTTTAGATATTGGGAGCATTAGAAGAATGTTGGCAAAGGGTTTTGGAAGATGGGCAAGAAGTAATAGTGTTTCCCATGGCCATGGCTGAGAACAGTCTCAGTGTGGTAGGCCAGAGTGGCCAGCTTTTCCTGCGGCATCGTGCAATGAAAAAAGAGGCTTTGGGGTCTTTCTCTCAAATGCACAAACATGCATGCACATGCATGTGAACACACACACACACACACACACACACACACACACACACACACACAGCATTGCCATGTGGCAGAGGTTAATCTTGAACTTACCCTCCTTCCACCTCCAGAGTGCTAGGAGTACATGCATTTTCTTGCACACCCAGCCTCCTAAGATGTTTTTTAAAACCCACCTCCAGTGGACCCAACTATAAATAGAGATGCTGGTGCTTGCTCCCAGCAATTGAAGACGTGCATAAAATGCTTTGAAATCATGTGGGAATTACCCTAGAAGAAAGTCTATGACTTACTTATTCATGGCGCTTTGGTAGAGGCTATGGGTTGCTACAAGGCAGGAGTGTGTCGTCCTTTCTAAAGTCACTGTTCAAACTGGAACCTAGAGGAATGTGAGGTATTTTTAATAGAATTATACGTAAGATTACTTGTCTCTATTAGGAAAAGGGATGGTCAGGCCAATCGTGGTTTTTGTTGTTGTTGTTTTGTTTTGGTTTGGTTTTTTGTATGCACCAAATATCACCCTGTTTAGCTTCGAAACGGAAGCACACATTCTTAGGGGGTGAGGAGCTTTAGTTTGTCTGAGAAACGACATATTGTTCCAGTAAGGGAGGGAGCAGACTTCCAAGGCAGACAGATTCTTCTTATACCTGTGTTACCTTAGACAAGTCACACTCCTATAGGCTTCTGTCTAACCTAAAGGGATATAACAAAGTAGCACACTGGCATGCCCCTGCAGTCCCAGAACTTGGTGGGGTGGGGGTGGGGTAGAGTCAGGATTTCAAGATCATCCTCCAGACATAGAGTTCGAAGTTAACCAAAGCTACATGAGACCTTATCTCAAAACAGCAAAAAATGAAATAAAATATGTGTAACAAAATCCTCGACCTCTAGCAAAATTCTCAGCATTTTGGGGTAACTTAATGGCTTTGAATCCTGCCCTTTTCTCTCCATCCACCTTCACCTTACTCAACCAGAATTCCCAGGCCACAGAGGAAGCACTTCCCTCTGGCTGGGACAAAGCTAAAAGGAAGAAAACGGAGAGTTCAAAAGAAAATAAACAAACACGTAAACCGTTCCTTCTAAACCCACAACCTGTAAAATTATCCCTCCTTGAGAAGCTTCTATTCCAGGTTTTAGGTTGCCCATCTGGGAACGGGCTCAAAGCAAATGTTAGTCAAAAGCTGTTTGCCAAAGGCTAGGCTGTTAAACATCATGTTGAGATGAGGGTTTTGTTACAGCAAATCTAAAATCAGTTTTCTCAAACCTTGAAGTGTAAGGGAAGACACGGAACAGAGGTGGTCAAATGTGCCCTAAAGCAGCCAGAGGCTCCCTCCCCTCAGTTCCTTTCACTGACCACATCTCCTCAGAGTTCCTTTGTTAACAGTGTGCCGTGTGTTCTAATTCTGGAAAGCAATGACACCTGTATGCCTCTCGCTATGAATTCTTTGTCAGTTGCCAAACGGATTCCCAGGTCGGTATTCTTGAAGTCCAGGTAGACTTCCCCTTAAAACCAATCCACCCCACGCCCAGAATCACTGCAAACAATTTCATCAAGTTTTATACACAGTATCTGCTGCAGACTAGGGTGAGAAACGGAGAATAACCGAGAGCCAAACCTGGAAGAGGCATGTTTTTCCATATGCAAATTGAGACCTGAACATTAAACAGTAGGGATCATCTAATCCTTTGACAAAGGCACAAATTGCAAATCAGACTTCTAAGCCACCATGGCTTTGCCTAACAAAGTTCTTAATGCAAAGAGTCCCCCAGGCAAAGCTGCTCTCCTCTTCAGACTTTGGCACTCGGCTCCTATGAAGTCAGTTATTCTCATGTCATAAACTTTAATGTGCTTAAAAGAAACTAATTTTCTTCCCATAGCTAAGACACAAGGTCTCTGTACCATAGAAACTCAAGGTATTTCATGGGTTAACTTCCTCCTCGAAGTGTTCTATTCTGCTTGAATCACTAGTTCCAAAAGAAGTTTAAACTGTTTTGTTGAATAACGCTAAAATATTTGTGCTCAACCTGAGCAGCATGTTTTAACATGCACCCGAATGACAGGTTCAATGTATATGAAATAAGAAGCAATCAAGAAAAGTGTATGAGGCACACGGCATGGAGGTGCGGGGAATGTGCCCGAGTCTTTCAAAGAAAAATCTAATCACTTTCCCAAGAAAAGTTCAAAACAAGCAAACAAACGAAAGCTGGGGTGCTGATTTCCTTTGCTGAGACAAGGGGTCATGTGTCCTGGACTGGCCTGGAACTCAGTAGATACTGAGAGGATGACCTCCGTCCTAGGGAGGCAGAGGCAGGAGGATCGGTAGCTCTAGGTCAGGTCCACCTCAGTGCCTAGGGAATCTGGAATAAAGGTAGACTATACTAGACCTTGATCTCAAAACAAAATACTCCAAACTAATGACAGCAAGGTGGATCATCTGGTAAAAGCTCTTGAGACCAATCCTGATGATCTGAGTTTGAGCCCTAGAACCCGTGATGGAAGGAGACAACTGTCTCTCAAATGTTGACCTCTGACCCTCACATGTGTCAATATATCTAGGCGTATGATAAAGCAAGGAAATGCCTCCAAACCCCAAGGAGGGTGTCAGGCAGATGAAAAGAGTTAGTCCCTCCCTTTTGTCTCATTCACCCACTTTTAAGGCATCACTTTTTGCCTTGTTATTGTTGTATGACTTCCTTAGTATTCCTTTCTCATACATTTTCACGTGAAAGGAAGTACAGCAGGCCACACATGAAAAAGGGTAAAATAGCTCCGTTCTCCCAAGTTTTGTTTCACTGAGAACATGCTCACGGTGTCCTGACCATTCAAGAGTGTCCCCATAGCCTTCTGCTTCCTCCAATACATTCCTGAAACAAGTCAGACTCCCTAGTCAATGCCGTAGTCACCCAGCAAAGGAGAATCCGCTGAAAAGAGATGCTGAGTTTTGGGGGGCTAGATGTTCATTCATCACTGATTTCATTCAGCTGAGGATGATGATGACGGTAATCCTGCAGCAAACAAGGGAAGCTCCCTGTGGGCTCCAGAAGCTCCTGTGTGCCCAGGGAGCCAGAACCATCGAACCTTGTAGTATAGACAGCTCAGTGTTGAGTGAGTAGCACAAAGGAGTCTTTTCAAGAACTCAGCTTTGAAGCCTAGTGTGGGGGCACATACCTGTAATACCATCACTTGAGAGTCTGACACAGGAGGATTTACTGTGAATTTGCGGCGAGCCTGAGCTACAAAGTTAGACCCTGTCTCATAAAAACTGAGGAAAGAGGAAAAAAGAAAGGAAAGGAAGAAAGAAAGAAAGAAAAAAAGAAAGAAAGAAAGAAAGAAAGAAGGAAAGAAGGAAGGCAAGAAGGAAGGAAAGAAGGAAGGAAGGAAGGAAGGAAGGAAGGAAGGAAGGAAGGAAGGAAGGAAGGAAGAAGGAAGAGAAAGGGAGGCAGGCGGGCAGGAAACTGGAACTCCCCAGTCTTGATGAGAAGGGCACACTGGTTTGGGAGACAGAAAGTCTATGGCTTTCAATTCTGAGCAGCCTTACTGGAAGAACCTGGGTGTTAGCAAATCCTCCTGAACTGGATGTATCTGTTTTGCCTGCTGCCCTACCTGTCCAGCAGACTGAAGACAAAATATTAGAAATGCTTGTGAGTATGATGGGGCGTGGTGGCTCATGCCTGTAAGACCAGCACTTCGGAGGATCACGAGTTAAGACTAGCCTGTGCTGCATGAAACCCCATCTAAAAACCAAACCAAAACAAAACACCCCAAACAAACAAGAAGAAGCATTCAGGGCATGGCAGCAAGAATGAGAAATGAACTTTATGAAAAGGGAACCTTGGCTTCTTCATCCATGTAATTGGGGCTGGGATGGGGGAAGTCCCACCCCTGCCTCTTGTAAGGTAACAGAGTCACAGAATTGTGTAGCACTAAGGGATTATTATACACCAGCAAAAAGGAACCTGGATCAGAATGAGGTGTGTCCTGGTGGAGAGAGTCCCTTTCAATCGTGCTGATTGCATTCTTCTTTCATGGTTTATACTGTCTTACCTTACCTCTCAGGCTTTCAGTAAATGCATCCAAGCTTCCTTAAATAGCTCTGTGCAGCACTTACCTATACCTTAAAGGCTGCTGAGTGAGTATGCAGATACAGCACCTGCACGCATTGGGTTTATGCCATGGGGATTTGGCCATGTGGCAACCCATTGATCCTGTGTCAGTGGAGACTCAAATATAAATGATATAAGAACTGCCTAGGGATTTGGCTCAGTTGGGAAAGTACCTGCCTAGCATGTACCAAACCCTGGGTTTGATCCTCAGCACTGCATAAACCCGACATCATGACATATATCTGTAATCCCAGCACCCAAGAGGTGGAAGCAGGAAGATCAGAAGTTCATGTCTCAGTTGGGGAACTTGAGACCCTGTCTCAAACATAATAAATAAAAATAAAATGGGATAGGAACTTCTGGTCTTAGACACAGTGAACTGGACATATTTGACTGTTGTAGTTGATTTAACTAGATAATTGTCCAACTTCTAGCAGGGCTCCTTTGTCTGTCTGTCTGCTTATCTGTCTGTCTAGACGTCACCAACCGTTGACCTGCAGTTCTCTTAGAAAACTGCTTGTTTTCTGCCCTGCTTAAATGATAACATGTAACATAAACAGAGACCAAACCGAAAAGCACAGCAAACGACGCTAACGTTCTGGGTATTGTAATCACCGAGGTGCACCCCCAAAGCAAACCTTCTGTCAGATGACCACAGAGACCGCACAGGGACCCCACAGGTGTGCCTTTCCCCTTTTTCTCTTCTTAAATGAGATTTCTACTTATTCCCCTTCTTTTCCTTTAAGAACAATTGGAAGACTTTTGGGCGGACCTGTTTGCAACATGTTGACTCATTAAGGAGCGAGAGAACCAAAGCAGTTCAAGTGATACTGTATTAAGAGCACGGTCAAAACAATTAAAATGAAGGGCTCCAGATATACACTGTTACAGCAATATGACTGATGTGCCCCGTGTAGCTCCTTTGCCAATCATGTTAACTGGTTACAAGAGGCTTCATACCAGTCTGGGAAGTTGTGTTTTAACATACATTCTGAGGTTGTTTGCCCTCTGTTCTGACTGTGATCTGGGCATAGACACACTACATAATTTAAAATGATTGGAGAATTAAACATTTTTCAGGACATGGTGAGAAATTTCCTTAAGATTCTCTTTTGTGTTTAAGACTAAGCCTTCTAATTTCATTTAATTTAAAAATTAAAAAGATTAATTTTATACAGTGTTCTGATTTTGTTAGGCTCTCTCCCCTTGGATTTCACAGGTAGCACATTCCACAGCCTTGCTTATGAAGACAGATCATGGCAGTTTTATATGAAATATCTTTGAATGACTGTACATGTGAACAATGGAAGACAGTTTCATAAGTGACCTTTAGGAGGCAGACATGGCTTCAGTTTAGCACTATAAAAACATGACAGTATACAATAGGCTGTAGAAGGTGCTAAGAAAATACAAAGAACTAAAACAAATATAAAAAGCATAATGCATAATAAAACAATAAAATGACAAAGACAATAAATATATAAAAGTGTTTTTGTAGGACAGGGTGGTACCTTTGTCTAAATGAGAGAGGAGAGAGAGAGGGGAGAGAGAGAGAGAGAGAGAGAGAGAGAGAGAGAGAGAGAGAGAGAGAGAAGAAAGGGGTGTGTGTGTGGGATGATCTGGTCTGTGTTGTGCTAAATACAGCATCAGAAGCCAGAGCTTGCAATGGAGCAGGTGGCTGGCACTCGTTGCTAAATCTAGAGATTCCCTGTGTTGTCAAAGCACAACAGGTACAAGAACTTGTGTTAATATATTTCCCGTGGAACAGTTCTACACATCGCACCTACCTGGTTTCCCTATAAAGACTCACATAGCTGGGCATAGAGGCACACACTCATAATCCTAGCACTCTGGAGGTGGAGACTGGAGAATCAGGAGTTCAAGGCCAGCCTCTGCTATATCGCTCTATCTATCTATCTATCTATCTATCTATCAATCAATCTATCTATTATATATATTATGTAAAAACTGTTAATCTCCAGTTGTAAAATATTATTCCATACTGTTCTAAAAGGTCAAACAATTTTTGGAGGAGGTGTCTACAGAGTGAGTTTGAGACCAGCCTGAGATACATATAAAGACTGCTCCTCAACCCCAATAAAAACAAAGTTTGAGAATGCAGCTCCAGTGGTGGAGTGCTTGTCCAGCATGTACAGGGTCCTCCATCTTCAGCATCGTATAAACCCAGCACTTGAGAGATGAAGGCAGAGAGATCAGAAGTTGAAGGCTATATAGGAATTTCCAAGCCAGACTGGGATACAGGAGACATTGTCTCAACCCAAGAAGAGCAACAAACAAAGACAAAAGGAACAGACTTGCAAATCTCTTCTGGTAGGAAGACTGTTTTGACAGAATAAAAGTCAGCTACATGTCTGCTGACAAGAGGAAACACTACAGTTAGTCCCCTTGTGTAAGCATGCCAGTTAAAACTAGGACATATAAAATTAAATGTCATAAGGAAAATATAATAAGCACGCATCTTGATTATTAGGTACTGATACGTGTGAGTGGTTCCATAGCTCAGCAATGACATGCAGTGACAATGCACCTAGCACCCAGAGCTACTATGTGTGAGAGGACATAGTTCAGCACTGTGTGTGTTGAATAATGTTTTATCCTGTTACATTGAGAGGACTCTTCTCATTCATTTGAGCTACTGAACTTATTTTTGCAGATTAGAAAAAGCTAATGTGTACTGGTTTCCCTATGACATCAGACATTTTTGAATACATTTGAAATGTTTTGAAACTTTATGCATAAGATGGGAATGGTCATTCAGAAAGCCATTTCTTCCTTTTTTTTTCTTCTTTCATTTGAAACAGAACTTCATGTATCACAGGTTGGCCTTGCGTTGTACAGCTGAGGATGACCTTGAACTTCTGGTCCTCCTGCCTCTCTCTGTAACTGGGATTATAGGTTGGTACCACCATGCCTAGTTTTATGTAGTACAGGGGATCAAACCCAAGGCCTCATGCATGCTAGGCAAACTCTGCCATCTGAGCTACATCCCAGCTGGAGTAAACCATTTCTACAAAGCAGCTTTGTGCCATAAGAGAGGTGGATTACAAAAGCAACCACTACTTAGTTCAAAGAAAAAGCCATTAAGCATGCAACCCTTTTCTTTTCTCACTTTAATTTGTTAAAAAACAACCAGGTGTTTTCACTTTTATTTTTAGAAAAGCAGTGTTCCCATACTTATTCTAATGTTTGCAAACTGGTGGGGAGGGAAGTATTTAGTCCTCAAACTCATTCAGACTGAAATTTTAAATTGAGAAAACTCGTATTCCCATTTCCGTGTTTCTTTATAGTCTTTTTATTTCCCTTTGTTCCTTCTGCTCCTCAACACAGACACCTAAGCCACCTGTGATGGTGAATATCTGTAATCCCAGCACTCGGGTGGCTGAGGCAAGAGAGTCACCGTGTTAAAGGCCATGTCACATTACAGCAAGCTCCAGGCATGCTTGGGCTACAACATGAAACCCTATTTAAAAAAAAAAAAAAAAAAAAGACCAAGCACACCACCACAGAAAAGGAAACACAGCTGGAATGAGAGAGAGCATGCCCCAAATCCGAGCACTTGGGAGATAGAAGTAAGAGGATCAGAGCACGGCCTTCCTCAGCAACGTAGCTAGGTTTGAGGCCAGCCTGGGTTACATGAGAAAAACCCAGACTCCAGTGCAGGCACATACAATTGGAGTCATACTGTTTATTGTGTTATATCCTGCTTTTTCCACTTAACATACCATGGACATTTTTCCATGTCATTAGGTTTGCTTTGAATATGTTTGGGCCACATAAAATTCCATCCTATGATGCACCTGTTTTCTTTTAAGCAAAGACACATGCTGTGTTTTTCAATCACGCTGGCCCCTTAAATGTCAACGAAAATGCTGATCTCCCATGAGCCCCTGTGAACATAAGTTCTTATATCGCATTTATAAAGTGTATTACGGTGTAAACACAACTCTGGGCACTAGATACAATGGGTAGTTAATAAGCACTCTGAAGAATATGCCAGTCAGCTTCTGCTCCCTTGATCTTCTGAGTCACCCACAACATCATTGAAGTTGTCTACAAGTATCACAAGTACTTTTCCATTTTGTGACAGCTAAAAATAGTTTTACTTCAACCTCCCGAGATGGTAATTAGCGCAGTTTTAAGCTTAAATAACCTCAGAAGTAGAAATGCTTACAAATTTACAAGGACACCACTTAAAAGTTTTCATTTATGAGTTACACGAATTTTGAGTACGGGGAGGGGTTGCTACCTCCAAGGGTTTTGCTTAGGTGCACCCTCGCCACTGAGCTACATACTCTCCGCCCCAGGGGTTTGGATAACTTTTGTTTCCATGTCTTCAGAGAAACTGAGAAAGCTTTCAAATACTCTGTTGACAGCATGTTTTGGATCTCTTTGGGGATAACAAAAGAAGCATAAATGAAGCCCTTAGTCCTCCGGAGGGCACTGTGGAACCACATTCCGTTCCTGGGGCTGTTTGCTTGGGGAAGGTTCTTTTGTTACTTAGATTCTGTGGGGACTACCAGGCCTGGCCTCCAGAGAAAACTTTTCATAATTTCATTTACTTTAAAAGACAAAATGTAATTAAGTGTGTGTGTGTGTGTATGAAATTGGAGGGCTCAGGTTTACTGTTGAGTACTCTTTGATAAAACTGAGCAAATCAAAGAATAACTGAGCCATGTATACCTGGAAATGTGCATTTGGGGAAGGAAGTATACTTTCGTAATTGTACGGAGCAGACACGACCCAGGCGTTTTATAATTCCCCACCCGTACGGCTCTCAACTCCAACGCTACTTAAAGTAAAACTGAGTAGCTTAACAAACAAATTCACATCTTCGGTCAAGGGGAAACTGACTTTCCAGTGAGATTCTCACAAACCCTCCTCCACCGCCGTGTTAATGTGTGAGTTACTTTTCAAGCCGGAATCAAAACAAAGAGATTGCTGTTCAGATAAAATATTATAGGTTTATTTAAAACTTATTTCTCACCTTGAGTATGCAAAATACAAACTCCACAAAATGTTCATTTTTTTACTTTGTAGTTTACAAATATACAAAATAGAAGTTTGCTTAAATTTATATTACATATTTATTAAGGCAAGGAACTATATAGAAAAACACATCTGTTCTGCTTAAAGGCATACTTGGGAATAAACCATTGTACAAATTATTGCACATCTGAAACCACAGTGCATAACAGACTGTCTGCATAAAAATGTTATAGAATAAACCAGGTATATTTACCTGACTTAGGTCATAAATGTAGATCGGAAGACAAAAATAGATTTTCCTTGTCAAAGTATGCAGCAGTTGGAGAACTTTGGCTCCCGCATTTGGTACCTTTAGAACCACGACTCACCAAGCACCATCATTTAGGCTATTAGAACATGTTCTGTACCTGAATCGCTTCCTCTTCCTCTGACATAATAATGGCTTTTTAGAAGGCAAAGAGCATACAAGGTGATCTTTACATGTATATTGCATCATCGAAACACAATTCAAGGGAATTCTGGCCTCCCCTCCCCCAACTCATTGATCTAATGTATACCCTGATATCCACAACTTCCAGTCACCCCTCGGCATTTTGTAAGTCCAGGCATGTTCAAGTTGGATTTGATATTGGAATGATAGAAGATCCAGTCTCAGACCCCATCTGTTCTGTGATTTTTTTCTTTGTTTTTGGTTTTTTTGTTTCTTTTTTTTTTCTTTTTTCTTTTTTTTTGTCTCTTGGACTCTTCCTTTCTCCTGATTATCATTCACAAGCTGACTGGCTGGGAACTTGACCATGATTGTAGCGCTTGCCAGCTGGGCTCCTCCCCTCGTGGGAAGACGGTGTGAAAGGTTAAAAAAAATACTGAACTCTCTCCTGGCAGTGTGGGTCATATCCACTGTGTGGGATTTAAAAGTGCCTCTTCATGTGTAAGGCAAGGTGGTCCGACCTGGAAAAGGCCCTGTCACACTTCTGGCACTGGAAGGGACGGTGCCCTGTGTGTTTGCGGTAGTGTCTGGTCAGTTCATCAGAGCGGGCGAATTTCCACCCACAGCCGTCCCAGTCACAGTGGTAAGGTTTCTCACCTGTCGAGGGAAAGAGAGAAAGGGATGCTAAAGCCAGGGCTGGAACGGAGAATTAGGCCCTTTAAAAACTAGAGGCCAGAGAGTAAACCAACTTCCGGTGCACACTACACCCTCTCTCAAAAACATCCAGGCATGTCTTTATGACACTGAAGGGCCATACTGAAATGCAGATGATAAGAATGCGCATGAGCATGAGCTTAAACTCCTGAACAGTAGTTAGCAACAAAACAACGCAAACACCCACTTAATCTCCATTTCCACAGGGCCCATGTTTCCATTCTTTTGAACCTAGCCAGTGTTGGAAAAGGACTGGGAAATGACTGGCAGTTATCTCTGCCCAAACCCAAAGTATCTCACCTCATTACACTGTGTCCAAAATGCCACCAGTGCCTAATTTCCTCTGCAGCGTCAACCCAGTCGTTTTCATAACACATCTAGAAGACTTTACCCACTTAATGGCTACCTTTAAGTTTTTGTCATTTTGAGACTGGGGCTCTTGACCAGGCTGGCCTTAAAGATCAACTGATCCGTTCAACTCGATCTCTTTGGTGTTTCTAACTACAAAATTGAGTGTCACCACACCCAGCTTGCAGGGACAACTTTAAACCATACCCAGCTTGTACTGGCAGTTTTAAACCAGAATCCCCAGCAATCACAACCATTAGTTCTTGGAACGTAAAGCCAACTAACCTAATTATTTTAAAAGACCAGAATAGAGCTAAGGGCGCACAGATCTAAGGAGAGGAGGGAACGGCTATGAAAATAAGCTACAACATTTAAAACTTTTCTTTTAAAGGTACCGTAGTTTTGCATTGCAAAGTACAGCTTCTCCATTGCCAAGCTAGGAGGGGCAGGTATCCACAGGAAACTCCCTATCTTTTAAAGGCCCGGTGAGAAACTGCACATTCAGGCAGCAGATAGCATCCATCAAGCAAAAGGCTTCTGGGCAAAAACACAGGCGCCTGTTTGCTGCCCTCCTCTGTGATCCAGGAGATGGAGAAGAGATACACCCCAGCACCCAAGAAAGCCCTAAGGAGTCCACCGCCATCCTATGAGCAGACAGGCACCAACCCTCCTCCACAGCGCCGGTCCCCTTACCTGTGTGAGTTCGAAGGTGTGCCTTGAGATGAGAACTCTTCGTATAGGTTTTGCCACAGCCTGCGTAGTCGCAAGTGTGGGTGGCCGTTCTTTTCCGGGGCCAAGACCTTCTTCCCCTCTTTGGCTTGGGCTCCTCTGGCAGGCAGGAACCCGGTGGCATGAGCTCTAGGGGTAAAGAAAGCAGGGGGTCAACTTCATTCTCAAGACTCTCTTGAGAACCTCCCAGGAGCAAAATTCCCCAGCAGAGGCTCTCTCTACCGATCCCTTCCCCCACTGACCTTGGTAATGGAGAGACGAGACTTGAGTCTGCATCTGGTCTGGCAGGAAAGGAGGGTAGTTGGGCCCTGGATGGGGATGGAATCCTGGCGGAAGAGGCAGGCCAGGGTGACAGTCCCTGCTGTTCAGCAGTTCCTCGGGACTCATTGTAGGGGTAGTCCTGGTGGGGAGCTGCCGCCCCAGGGGGAAGTCGTGTGTGCTGGGCCGGTGCCCGTTGCTGAGCTGGGGTCCAGCGCCCAAGTGGGTCTCTAGGGACCGGCCGACTGTGCAGGAGGAGACGGACTCTTGCTTAATCTTGGGGCACATGCGCGGCGGGCCACCGCTGTAGGGCGCCACCACCACAGGGTGGCTGCCGTCCGGGCTGCCTTTGCTAACACTGATGACCGTCGGGCTGCTGTACTCGCTGCCAGGGGTGCTCAGCGACGCCTTCAGCACAAACTTGCCCATCAGCCCGCCACCTGGCGGCTGAGGTTGCTGTGGCGGAATGTACACAGGGTCCAACTCGGGCCGCAGGAGCTCGGCCACGAAGCCGCCCGAAGGGCTCACGTCATTGATGTCCGCCAGGTTGAAGGGGGCCGTGGGAGGTGGCGCAGACTCGCGGGGGTAGAGGAGCCCCCCGCCTGTGTTGCCGGCAGCCACGCCCGGGTCACCTCCGGCCCGGATCGGGTAGCTGA
Organism: Peromyscus californicus insignis; assembly: GCF_007827085.1. NCBI lineage: Eukaryota > Metazoa > Chordata > Mammalia > Rodentia > Cricetidae > Peromyscus > Peromyscus californicus. The sequence goes on along the minus strand of NW_026294573.1, from coordinate 92,309,238 downwards.
AGCTGCAGGTGGAGGGCGCGCTGGCAGGGCCGCTGCTCGCCGGGGAGGACGAGGATGAAGCTGAGGCCGAGGAGGTCACAGTGGCGGCTACAGATTCCTGGTGGGATAACGAGTTGGAGAGGATAAAGTCTAGGTCCAGGAGATCGTTGAACTCCTCGGTCTCCCTCCGGGGTAGGAGGGCTGGGTTGTTACTGCTGCAAGCTGCGCCAGCTCCACCACTCTCCAGGTCTGTGGCCACCGTCGCCGCCAGGTCGTAGGGGCGGCCGGGAAGTGGGGGATGTCGCTTCATGTGAGAGAGCTCCTCTCGCCAGCGCTGCCGAGGGCAGAGGGAGAGAGAAGCGGTTAGTTGTAGCCCCCTGTTGCCACCTCTACTATTGACTTGGTGGGTGAAGCCCACCAGCACCCACCCATGCCATAGGAACTGGACAGGACAGGAAAGCAGCTCTAGGGACTCCAGGTGCCGGCGTTGGCAATCTCAGCCAACACCCGGGTAAGAGGCGGCACGTCGGTTCCACCTCAAACTAGTGCCGCACCTCCGCCAGCCGAATTCTCTTCCCCGCCAGATCCCCGAGACGCTCCAGCCGCCCACAGGATTGGGACACTAGGGCACTGTGGCTTTCTCCGTATGCCCCATAGCCACCCGGCCGCCTACGCGCTAAAGCTCACTCGGGCCCAGAGGGTCTCGAGAATTGGTCACCCATGGCTCGCGTGCGCCCACCCCACGGCCCGGACGCCCGGAGACCAGCGAGGAACCGCTGTGCGCCCCTGGCGGTACCGCAGTGCCGGGACCACACGCACTTCAGGCCGACTCAAGGGCCGAGGAGCCACCCAGGGAAGGCTGCAGAGTCCCGACGGAGGGCAATCCCTGTCCTAGGCAGGGGCTCTTTGTGACCCCTGGATCCCGCCCATCCACCCCATCCCGTCCGCAGAAATCTACCGGGCACTAGCGCGACACTCACGTTATTCGGGGCACCTGCTGGACGCAGTGTCTTCTCCCTTCCCGCCGGGCCAGACGCGAACGTGGAGAAGGACGGGAGCAGAGCGTCGCTGACAGCCATGTCAGACTCGCCAGGTGGCTGCCTGCGGGCCGGGCGGGGCGCACAGGGACCGGGAGTCAGGGGCCACCCTGGCCACCGCTCCGAGGTTTCCCACCAGTCCTCACCCCCTTCTGTTCCCCAAAGCCCAGCATCTCACCTACCTCATTAATGTGGGGGCCCAGAAGGTCCTCCGGAGTCCGAAGAAGAGAGAGGGGTAACCAGAACCCCAAAGTCAACGAAGATTAAAAACAACTTTAGAAACGAAACCCCAAACCAAAACCCTCAAATTGCCCGAGATCCTTCTTCTTTGGATTCAATATAAACCGGAGATGTCTTTTTAAAAAAGTTCCTTTGTATACAAAAATGCTTAGAAAAGTTGTAAACTCTTATAAAAATAGACAATCAGCAAGGCAAATAAGTAGGTCCGATGGCCGGGCTGCACGCTCTTGGACTCAGCAGTGTCCCCCACCGTTGTCGCGGCCACTGTGGCTGTCGGCGGCTCAGGGTCTGTGGTCCGGGCGGTGGGCGGGCGGCGCCGCCAGGTGAGAATGGCCGCGGTGGCGCGGAACTGCGAGCTGGGCGGTGGCGCGGGGTGCGGAGTCCTGGGGGCTGCGCCGGGTGCGCGCGGCCATGGGCGCGGGTCACGGGCGGGTGGCTGGGTGGGGGGCCAGAGGGGCGGGGAGGGGCACTCGGCGGCTCCCGGTGCCGCCGCCGCCCGCCACCGCCTCTGCTCCCCGCGCGCCCGGAGCCGCGCTCGCTCTCTCGGCCGGGGAACTGCCGGCGGCCGCCGCGCGCTTCTTACTTATAACTTCTCGCTCCCTCGCTCCCCGCCTCCTCCCCGTGGCGCGCGGGGCTCCGCCGCCAGGCCCCGCCCCCTGCCTTTCTTCTCCCCGCCTCCCGCAGCCCCCCCCAGCGCGTTGCCATGGCAGCTAAATAAACAAACTCCGCGCACGTGGGGGCGGGGGCGAGGGAGGGGCACGGGCGGGGCGGGGCCGGGCCGTGACGCCAGCCAGGCAGCTGGCGGGCTGGAGCCGTGCTGACGCCGGCGGCGGTGGCGGCGACGACGGCTTCGGCGCTGGGATCCCGGCGTGGCTTCCGTGGCCGCGCGACTTAGGGTCCTCTGCGCGGCCACGGTCGGTTCCCTGGACTCGAAAGCCCTGCCACGGGAACCCTGACAGGGACGGGGTTCGGGGGCGAAGGCGGCGGCGCGCCCCTACTCCTGCTCGCGGTTGCGCTTGTTGAGTCGTCTGCGCACCCAAGAGCGCGATTATCCGCGTGACTCATCCAGCCCGCCCTCCCTTGCATACGCACGCAGAGGCCGGGCTGTGTCGGCGCTGGGCCTGGCCTGGCGCGGGTGCCCGTGGGGCCTTCTGCAGGGTGGGGGTAAAGGCCGGGTGGTGGGGGGCTAGGAGTTTCAGAAGCTCCGAGGAGGGTACGGCGTCTGCTACGGCGGAAAAAGGCCGGGATCGGGCACGTAGTTACAGTTTTGACACTGGAAGGGACAAGGAAGGGAGTGAAAGGGTTCCAGATTTGCTTGCCCGGAGTGGGAGCGCGGGGAGGAATCGAGGCGCGGAGATACCTTTCACCAGGGATCTCAAAGCTCTTTACAAGCTACGCACTCGCACTCTCAGTTTGAAGATGAGAAAAGTGAGTCATAAAGACGTGAAGCGGCGAGGTAAAGGTCATAGGACAACTCGCTCCCTTTAGTTTAGGTTCCGAGCTGGCCAGCCCACTCAAAGGGACTTCGCTGGGAGGTGACCCTGCGCTGGGAAGCGGAGCACTGCGGTGGGACCTAGGTCTCCAAAAATGACACCCCAGGCCCTTCACCGGGAGGGGAAAAGGCAATCGGTCTTTATTTCAGTCTTATAACTCCTTCCCATCCTCACTACCTTCTTAGTGCGTGATCAGTAATTTTCCAGCCGGGAAATGTTTTCGCCCTCATCTCTACAAACAGTACTTAAAAAAAAAAAAGAAAGAAAAGAAAACACACACACACACACACACACACACACACACACACACACACACACACCACACACAAACCCAAAACGTGTGGTGTGCAGTATCACTGGCTAACGTAGACTAGGTGTTTACTTTGGATTGGGGAGCGCGGAGTGGGCTCCGCCGCCCTCACGGTTGAATCCCCTCACTCCCGGCCGAGTCAGCTGAGGGCGGGGGTTCGGGTAGTGACTGATGGAAGAAAGGGACTCAGGACAGGCAGCGTGGGCACTCGCTCCTCTCGTGCGTGCCACGTCCTCTCTCGTTTCACCTGCTGGAGTCCCGGAATCCTGGGACCTGTTTTAGTTTTCTTCGGAATATTTGTCATCCTGAATTTTCCGCTTCTGGCCGACCACAGAAGCGTTCTTGGAATGTGTCTCGTCCCAATGAAATGAGGCTGCCCAGTCTGTAAAAGGGAGATTCAAGTTGGGCGCCTTTGAGGAGCGACTCTCCATTCTTTCTCTTGGTTTTAAAATACAGAGGGCTGATGGGAGGGCTTTAGGGATAGGGGGTGGGGAAGAGCACCAGACTTCGCCTGGAAAAGGAGCGAAGTCTCATGTGACCTGGAGGGGTTCAACCCCACTCCCAGGGGACTAGGCCAGTTTGACTCTGAGCACATTACTTTTTCCAACAAAAGAACAACAAAAGAACACCTGTTCCCACCCCGCACCGTCATTGTGATGGCAAGAACGACGTGGAACGCTAGGATTGAGCACGGAAAGTGAGCCAATTTAAAGCCAAGGTCCCAAACCCTTGATGAACTTGGAGGAGCCTCTGCTTGACGGCCGCCACCCTTAGGATGTAAACACGTCAGTCAGGGCTTGGAATTTACGACTTGGGTAGTCAGTCAGGGCTCTAGGTGGTTTCAGCTCCGTTTTTATTTACCTAGGACAGTAGCCCTTCCCCCTCGGAAGCCCTCACCAGTAAACCACCACAATGAAAAAACATTTCACAGATGAATTGGAAAGCCACTATTATTATGTCATATAATCAAGGCAAGACTCTGAAACTCATCTGAAAAAGATGAAGTTTCCCAACAGCTTTCTGGAGGATAAAAGCCAGCAAGGCAACTCTCGGGTTATTCTGGTGATTGCATCATAAGAGGAAATCTGTATATTCATCCCAGATTTCTGAAAGAGCTATGAAGTTCCAGCTGAGAACTCACCTCCTTTCAAGGCAGGTGCCCGGGTGTGACAGCAGGGTTATGACCCTCCCTCTCTTCAAAACAGGTAGGGCCAGAAGAGTTAAATCCCTGCCCTATATAATTTATAAACATGAGGCTGTGTAAACCTTTGATGACTAAATTGCACTCTAAAATAATAATAATAGAAGACACCCTTTAAAGAAGAATTAAATACTGGTGACTTTATTTCAGCAAACTCATATTACAAGTTTTGTGGTATGGAAGTTAATTATTGATGTCCTTGGAGCTTTAAAATAATTTTTTTTTTTCCAGCACAAACTGCAGTAGTTGGCAGATGAGGTGATGGGAATGGCCAGTGCGGGGTGGGGGTTGGGGGGGGGGTGGCGAGGGGTGAATGCCCAGCTGTAGAGTAGTGTGAGAGGTGGAGATGACTGTGTGGGTGTTTCAAGTACTCCAAACCATAGCAGGGCACAGGTCTCGGCACATGGAGTACCCGGGCACCTGTACCCTGGCTGAGTTTTCTGCACATAGGTGCCAGCAGGACTCAAGGTATTTTTTAAAACTGATGTAAAGAGTCTCAGTGTTGCCCAATCTGGTCTGGAACTTACTATACAGCCCAGCCAGGCCTTGAACTTACTACAGTCCTGCCTCCTCCGCCTCAGGAGTGCTGGGCTTATAGGCACCAGTCACCAAGCCAGCAAAACCTGCTTTTTTTTGTTTGTTTGTTTTATTTTGTTGTGTTTTGTTTTTGGTACTGGGAGTTGAATACTGGGCCTCACATGAGCAAGGTGAGCACTCTGCCACTGAGCTAGATCCCTGGGTTAATAGCTGTTTGTTCTTAAAGGCAAAAGGAAGGGGTGGCTTTCAGGGCCCAAGTGACTGCTGTCAAATCTCAACTGTGAGGACTTGAATCCTTGAAAGGTCTTCTTCAGTTTCTGAGCCTGTCTTGTCAAGGCTACCCACATTTAAGTGTCACCATCTGACTGTTTTTGAGACTTGGTCTTGCCATGTTTCCCAGGCTGGCCTTGAACTTCCGGGATCGAGCATTCCTCCTCCCTTAAGCTCTTGAGTGTCCGGAATTGCAGGCATGTACCACCAAGCCCATCATGCTTGGCGTGACCTTCAGACTTCTGCAGAGGTTAAGAAAGTGGGTTTCAAAAGTTGGGCATGACGGTACATGCTTGTAATCCTGATTGGAAGGCTGAGGCAGGAGTATCTAAAATTCAAGGCCAGACTGACTTTCACAGTTAAATGTTGTCTTAGGAGGTGTGTGTGTGTGTGTGTGTGTGTGTGTGTGTGTGTGTGTAGGGGGGATGGCTTTAACATTACATTTTCTAATAGAACTTTGCTGGTTTGTAGCTTGGCAACTGACCTCACTTTGCCCATTTCCTTTTTTTTTAATTAAGAGATTTTCTATTTATTTTACATACCAACCACAGATTCCCCCCCCCCCCCCTCAACCCACTCCCCTTTCCTGCTTCTTCCAAGGCAAGGTCTTCCATGGGGAGTCAGCACAGCCTGGTACATTTCTATAAAATGGGGATATTAATAGCAGCCACTTCTTGGAGTAATAAGGATTTAATTAGATCATCTAAAGAAGTGAGCTCAAGTCTTGACACTCAGGACTGAATAGGTTTTAATATTACCAGTTTTTTCCAGGCACCATTCATTTCAGATAGATGGGGACCATTGTTTTATCCACTGCTGTATGTCCAGTTGCTCATTTAGTACCTGTCTAACACATGGTTGTGCTCTGAGTATTGCTGAATGAATGAGTCATGCACTTTCCCATTGTGAACAGTCTATTAACAGGAAAGCTGCTCTTTCAGCTCTCAACTACAGGCTCATTAGCCATCCCCCTTCAAAGTCAGTCTGCTCAGACTCTTACAGCTTCTGTCTTCCCCAGTTGCCTGTGGTGAAACCTGGATTTCCTTCAAGTTCTTGCTCACCTTGTCCTAAGCACGCAAGCATCCACAGAGATTGGCAAATTAGATTCCTAAATCGCTCCGCTGTTTTCCAGCTTCCTGGCTACCTTGGTTCAGCTTTTAGTCATGGCTCCAGGTTGGCCCCCTTTTCCTTTTTGAGTCGCGAGTGTTATGTATGTATCCCAGGCTGGCCTTCTGGAACTCTCTAGGTAGCAGAGATAGAAAAGGGTGACCTTGAACTTCCGACCTACCTACTGACACCTGAGTGAAGGGAGTATAGGGGTACACCACGAGACTGCTTTATGCTTATTTGGTGCTAATAATAGAACCCAGGGCTTCATGTGTAGTAGGCAAGCACTCTACCAATTGAGCTATGTCCCAAGCCTTGTCAACAGACATCTTTGCCTAGAGAAGCAAGACCTAACTGCTTACCCCTGGCTAGACCAAATGCTTCCTACTCTGGCCCTAGATAAACTTTCCAGAATCCTCTCTAGCGACTAGACCAAGATCCTTAAGTCTCAACTCTCAACCCATGAATCTGTGATGCCCGTTTTTTTTTTTATCAGGTGTTTTTCCTGTCAGGAATATCCTCTGTGCTGGGCTCTAATCATAGTCAAAACCCAAAATTGTTATTTAAAAAAAATGGTTTCATCCATTTCTTTTCCATATTACTTAATTCATCCACTTTACTTTTTATTATTTATTTCCTTGTTTATTATGTGTGGCACACACAGAGAACCCAGAGGAAAACTTTCCAGTGTTGGGTCTTTCCTTCTAGCATTTAGGTCTCAGGGATTGAACTCAGGGTGCCTGACTCGGAGGCTAGCCCCTCGCACTCTGAGCCGTCACTGGTCTCCAGTTCTCATCTTATTCATACCTTTCTCTCAAGTCCAGTGTTGTAAGGGTGGGACTTAATTTTTCATCCCTTTTATTCCTCCACCCACTTTTTTTCCTTTTGTAAAGTTCTGTGGCTGAGAAAGAAAAATTAAAATCCTTGACTCTGTTTTCCCAAAGCAGCTGGCCGAGGCGAGTGAGCAGCCGGGGCCCAGCCATTGTACTAAAGCAAACTTGAAAACACAAACAGAAATAACCAAAACCCAAACCAAAACCAAATGGAGAGAGTCGACTCTCTTCTGTAGCCAAATTCATTGCCTTTCAAAACCCAGAACTTTGGATATTGAAGTTTTTAGAGCAGAAAATGAATCACAGACATTTAAGAATCAATTCTCAGAAATTTAATTAAAATCTCTTTCGTGAACTCTTAGGTTTGATCACTTAAGTTGCATTCTTAGTACACACACACACACACACACACACACACACACACACACACACACACACGAGGTCCAGAACGTCCTTTAAGCTATTTACAGAGGAAATCTAAAATTAATAAGATTGCCAATTATTTTAAAGACGTTAATGTTTTGTTTTGTTCTTGATGCAAGTTCTTGTTCCGGAGCACAGGCTGCCCTCAAACTCATGGCAATCCCCCTGCCTCAGCCTGGATGACAGTGCTGAGATTACAGGCGGAGTTACTTACTATGTCCTATTTTAGTTTCTTATTTTTTCCGTATTCTGTTCTTTGAGATAGGGTCTCACTATGTAGCCCTGGCTGGCCTGGAACTCAGTAGGTAGACCAGGCTGGCCCCAAACTTACCATGGTCCTCCTGCCTTTCTTCCCAGTGTTGATAATGTAGGTCTGTCCTACTGTGCCTGGCTAGGTTTCTTATTCTTACTGTCAACAAAGAAGAAAATATCTTTTAAGAGTAGTACATTGCAATAAAAGTTCTCTTAAGAAATTAAGGGCTATTATAAGCCATTATTAACCATATGATTTTTTTTATAAGCACACAAGAAGAATCCCACTGGATACAATATTCATTTATAACATTTAAAAGTTGATGAGCTGAACAGGTGCAGTGGTACAAGCCTGGAATCCCAACACTTAGGAGGTGGAGGCAGGAGGATCAGGGATTCAAAGTCCTCAGTGACAGGGGCCTATTTGCAGAAAACAAAAGACTAAAGGGAAAAAATGAGTTGAATGTGTGTGTGTTTGTGTGATGTGTGATGTGTGTGTGTGTGTGTGTGTGTGTGTTTGCGGCCCTAAGAAGATTAAAAAGAAAATTGGAATTTATCCTTCCCCCAGTCCACCAATAGGGGAGAACTGACCTACTGTCCAAGAGTTTACTTTTTACAGGTGAGAGCTTTGGTACCTGGATTATTTGCTGGAGACACTCACCTTTCTGAGGAACACACAGTTTCCTGCTGTCTATCATATTGGAGATATTTTTTTTTGCATTAGGCAAAGTGTAGGATTTAGGAATGAACTGACAGTGAATGCTTCACACCCTGAGAAATGCAAACAAGAACCAAGTCGCTCTGTGTTTAATTTTCTTCTCAGTTTGTGGGCCAGAGGATAGGTTCTTTTTGCCAATATGGCTTTATGTCCTCTGAGCCATGGAAATGAATTTTTTTTAAATAAACAATACATTTGATTGCTCCGGTTGTTCTTTTCTTTCACATTGTGTTTGTTAATCAATTTTAATGTCCTGGCTTGTGGGAAGAGTGCTGGAAAGCTGTCTAAAGCCAGTGTTCAGAAAGGAGAAACGGAAGGCCAAGAGAACTTTCTAGTAGTGCTTTTGCATGCTGTTGTATTTGATGCATGTGAGTCAATAACTCAATCTAGATGCATGTATATATATATATATATATATATATATATATATATATATATATATATATATATAAAATCAGGAACGACCAAAATCATCTTTGAAGAGGAAGCCCCTGGCATTGGTACCTAATCTTGAGAAATTCCCAACATCACGGTAGATATTTAAGGAGGTAATCTATTCAGAGTGAACTCAGTCTGTGGAGTCAGTTACTGATGCATTTTTCTGGTTGCTAAATTTAACAGGGTTTTCAGCCAAGCCAAGCGTTGTGGGAAACATTGAAATGTTGAATTCGCTGTTCAGATGTTTCATTCAGCAAGCTCAGTGTTCTGTTAGAACAGAAACTCATTTGGGCACCTTTCAAGACAAAACAGTATCTTTGATTTATCCAAGTACAGATTATCGTATCTTGAATTTGATTCTTTGAACCATTTTGCTGTAACTTATTTGGGGGGTGGGGGTGGGACTTGTCAGAGTTCACTGGGCTATGGAAGATGGAAGAATGGTCGGAAGTGAAAGCATGCCAAGATGGCTGGGGAAATTCATGAATCTTCGTAAATCCACCCAAGGATTTAGCCTGAAACCTTGATGACCTTTAGCACTCTGACCACATAGTAGCAGTACATTTAACTGTGAGATGGGTCATGAATATATATCTGCTTCACAGGCTGTTGTGAACATTAAGTGACATATCAGACATGAAAGGCGCCATTAATATTACTTTTGCCCCTCAATCAATGAGACTTGACACAGTTAATTCCTTTTGCAGTACCCAACACTGGGCCATGATGCATTGTTTTGGTTCAAAGATTGGAATGCCTTGTCTCCCAGTTGTGGTCCTCCTGCCAGCATCACTGCAGATGATGCAGCCATCTAGGACCAGGTTGGCCTAAATTTCACAGAAGCTTTTTTAAGCGGGGCCAGTTGCAAACTGAGATTCATACTAAGTGGGTTGGTTTCACAACGGGCGAAGGCCTGTGCTTTTCTTTGTTTTTGTTTTGTTAAATCCAGAAGACAGTGACGTTGAGCTATACAAGCTAAGAGCTAGCTAGACCTATTGGTACACTTCTGTAATCCCAGAACTCCAGAGGTGGAGGCAGGAGGATCAAGAGTTCAGGGTCATCTGCTAAATAGCAAGTGGAGAGCTGCCTAGGCTGCATGAGATCAGGCCTGAGGGAGGGGGTGCTGGGCTATGGCTCAGCTGGAAGAACACTGATATCCAAGGATGTATGTATCCAAGGATGACCTGGAACTAGCATGTATCCAAGGATGACCTTGAACTCCTGATTTTCCTGCTTCTACCTCCCAGGTGCTGAGATCCCAGATGTACACCGCTGTGCCTCGTTCTAAATATATTTGAGTGAAGATCTGGCTGGCACTGAACTCACTCTGTTGCTCTGGCAGGCTTTGAACATTTTATCCTCTGGTCTGAAATTCTCAAGTAGCTGCCAGCCTGGGAAAGTTGACTTACATAGGTTTTCATGGTTTTTTTTCAGGGTTGAAATTGAACCCAGGCCCTCACACGCGATAGGCGAGCACTCCACCACTGAGCTGCGCCCCTTACCCCTTGATATAGGGTTTTCAATCAGTAGTTTCCTTTTCATCCCCCACCTGCTTCTCACTTTCCAAGTTGCTGACCACTGTTCCACAGGAGCCCTTCAGGGGTCCCTGACTCAGTCTCTTCCTTTCCAGCTTTCTCTGACGTAAGTCTGTGCTCATCCCTCTGTCGGTACAGCTCCCTCTTACTCTGACTTGTCCTTGGATTCCTTCCTAGTCATGTTCAGAGAGATCCAGAATGTCAGAAAACATTTATGGATTAGACCAGCTTAGCAAAAGTCCTTTGCTTCTTTTAGCATTTAAGAGTAATTTTTTTTTGGGGGGGGGGGAGTCTTACTTGAAAAAGTAACGCCTGGGAATTTTTGTTTCTTTGAAAAAAAAATCAACCAATGCATGTGTGTTTTAATCAAAATTCCCACCTATCACCTATCCAGATATGGCCACATTGAATAGATTTCTATGTAAATTTTCAGAGTTCCTGTATCAGTATGTATTGGAAATTTTTAATTTTTTTGAAACAGGGTATTCCTACATAGCCCAAGCTGGCCTGGAACTCAGTATTTAGCTCAGGCTGGTCTCAAAGTCAAGATCTTTTGTCTCACCCTCCTGAGTACAGGGATTAGAGTGATTTTTGAGACAGGGTCTTACTATGTATCCCAAGATGGCTTTGAACTTGCACAAACTCTCCTGCCAATGCTTACAAAGTGCTAAGATTACTGGCATGCCCCGCCACACTTCTCCGAGCCCGAATCTGGCTTCTCTTCTTTCTTTTTCCCTCTCTCCTCCTGCCTTTCCTCCTTCCTGCCAGGGATCTACTCATGACAGGCAAGTGCTCTCCCACCCACCCACCGGAGCCTCCTCCCCTCGTCCCATCCATTAGTTGGTTTGCATGCTGCCCAGGACTACATGTTATGATCTCTCTCTGTATTGTGGTTTACATCTGAATTGTCAGCAATAGATCAAAGTTTCGAGTTCTTGGTTCCCAGCCTATGACATTGTTTTGGAGGCTCTGGAGCCTGGCTGGCAGTGATGGGTCGTTAGGGGTGGGCCTGTGCACATTGCACCGTTTTCTGGTTGAGCCCCTGCCAGATCTTGGCTGTGTGAGTAGCCATCAGCACAAGCTCCTCGAACCCTGGACTGGGCTGCCACTTCACCTTCCCACTGTGGAGGACAGAAATCTCAGAAACTGTGATCCCAAATCAACCTTTCCTTCCTTACGTTATATCTGCCTGGCAGTTTGGTCCCAGCAACACAGATCTACTAGCATCTGCACAGATAAGCATTCAGGTTACTCAGACCTTTATGACAGTAAGCTTGGACTTCTTCCCAGCCCTGGAAAAGGTACCAAGTTAGAATGGAACTGGAGTACCCCTGCCCTAGCCCATACAAACAGATTCAGGGGCCTGGTGAGCAGAGGGTACCCACTCTTTGCTGGCAGGGCCGGCATGAGAAAGCCGGTGTCTCAACTCTTGTCCGAGCTCAGGCATCAGACAGCAGTGATGGAGGAAGCCGTGGCACATGCTTCTGGGAGTCCCCTTCCCCCCTACGTCAGCACATGGGCGAGCAAGCCTTCTCCGGGGGCCTTCTCAGAGCCTGAATCTGCCTAGGCAGCTGGCATTCATCATACCCACAACAACCCCGCACAGTGGATATTATCCAAGTTTGCAGAAGTGGGGAAACTGGAAATGAAATATCAGTCATTTCCAGTTCATCCTGAGACAAATCCAGCACTGGGATGTTCACGCACCCACGGACTGTGCAGGTTAGAGTCTGGGCAGGGAGAGTCTCATGGGTCCGACTAGTCTCCCCTCCGCAGGTAAGGGACAGATTTCCTGGGAGCACCAAAGACATTCTGATGACCCCCTCTCCCACCTGTACCCTAGTTCAGTCATAAGAATCAGCATAAGCAACATGTCATGACTGTGTGCTATTGACTCGGGATCTTGGTTTCTCAGGCGAGGGCTACAGCTGAACATAGTCCTCTGCTGGCTGAACCCCTGTTCTGGAATGTCTGAGCTGTCCAGCATGGCCAGTGTGTAAATGTCAAGTAAACATCAAATTCAAGTGCAATCTAACCATTGTCCTGGAACTGTTTGCTTTAGATATAATAGTTAGCAGGAAGAGGAGAAGGAGAGGCAGGGAGAGAATGTCACTCCGTAAAGCAAAACATGAACATGGTGGACCCTCCCTCTGCCAACGTGTTGAAAAGATCATCAAATAAATAAAAAGCCAGCACTCTGCGCTGCAAAACTAAGTGTGTTTCTTAGCTTGTAAAAAAAAAAAAATTAGATGAGGGAACATTTTCCAGTCAATCACACTACAACAAGTCATCCTGTTGAATTTGTGACTCACAGGCTCACAGTGTCAATAGACAGCCGAGCAAGCCCAGAGTTATGACTTCACTGGCGGATGAAGCAGAAGTGGGGATGAGGCAGAGCCAGCCTTGAACAGGCTTCTAGCTCTGACATGAAATAGCCAAGGAAACACAGAACACCGGGTAATCACATCTATTGTTCCTGTTTGTTTCTTGCTCGTCTCCTAGGAAAGAACTAATTTAAATTTGACTTCATCCATTTCTGTCTTAAACATAGAGGCTGTGGACCTTACCCAGGCTACAACTGATGGGGTGTCTCTTTTTCCTGTGCTCTATACATAAAGTCCATTTCTTTTATCCTCATAGCAATCCTAGGAAGTAGAAATGTGTGTATTATTTTCTTTTACTTTGTTATCATTGTTGTTGTTGTTATGATTTTATTTTTTGAGACAGAGTCTCATGTAGCCCAGGCTAGCCTTAAACTCAATATGTAGCCCAGGATGACCTTGAACTTCTGATCTTCTTGCCTCTACCTCCTGAGTGCTGGGATTGTACAGGTGTGTACTGCCTATAACTCATTTATGTGATGCTGGGAATAGGACTCAGGGCTTTGTACAGGTCGGGCATGTACTCTACCAACTAAGCCATAACTCAAAGCCTTAATTTTATGTTTTTGTAGTGCTAGGAATTGGACCTAGGGCCTCATGTCTTCTAGGTTAGTGCCCTATTATTGAATGATGTCCCTAGCCTTTTGTGTTATTTAATAGGTAAGAATATTGAGGCCAATTATAGGCTAGGTAACTTTGCAAGCTTCCGACTAATGATTTTAACCCATCCATCTCTGGCTTCAATATCTACTGTGTGATCTTATTGTTTGCCTTTTATATTTTAATATTGACTCTCATAGAGCCCAGCTTGGTCTTGAACTCTTGATCCTCTTACCTCTACCTCCTGCGTGCTGGGATCATAAGTGTATGCCACCAAGCCCAGCTTTCTGTGAGCCAAAACACAAGCTTAGGTACTGGGGTTTCCCAAATGAATAAGACATACTTCCTGCCTTCAAGCAGCTCGTGGACCAGCCAAAATGCTCTTGGAATTTAAGATAGCTGTGCCATGATTGCGTTAGATTGCAGGAAAGCCAGTTCAGATGAAAGGAAAAAATAGTACCAGGAGACCAGCTGCTCATTTGCAGATGTCTCAGGAATGCCTGTGGGGATAGAAAAACCACAAAGAGATAATAGACCATGGACCAGTGTATGGGGGCAGAAACCACTGACCTGAAAACAAGGCTTCAGTCACTCAGCGGCTGGATGTCCTGGGAAGCAGGGAGAAGCTTAATATTGGCTTTTGTCTCCCCACAGAGCTGCTATGTACAGAGCTGGGGCTTGGCTGCTGAGTGGGAAGGCCTGGACTCTAGTCTGGACTTGGCTGCTCCACATGAGCTTGGGTCAGTCCTCTGATGAGCTGGCACGGTGGAAGAGGGAGATGGAGCAAGTCTAAGGCTCGTGATGGTGTGGATGAATGGATGAGTTCTGGACCGCTGGTCTGGCTGGCCCCAGCCGAGGCATTCCCAAGGTAAGAAATGAAGAGTGGTAGACGTGCTGACTCTCAGGATTGCAGCACGAGTTCGCCTCCGCTCCTTCCTCTTCCTCCTCCTCTCCAGGGTCTCACTGTGCAGACCAGGTTGAAACCCTCCTTCCTTAGCCTCCCAAGTCCTTGGACTTAAAGCATGTGCCATGCTCTGGGGCTTTTTGAGACAGGCAGATCTCAAACTATTTTAAGGACGACCTTGATTTTCGATCCCTTTGTCTCCATCCCTGGAGTGCTGTGATTGCAGACATGTAGAACCATGCCTGGTTTGCGAGCTACCGGGGGGAGAACCCAGGGCTATATGTAGGTGAGGCAGACACTGTACCAGCTGAGCTAGAGCCTCAGCCTCCCTTAACTCTCTTTGCAGCTGTGCTGAAGACCAAGGCAGAAAGTATCTTTGAGACCGACGCAGTGGCTTAACCTGCAAACCCAGCTTGCGGGAGGCTGAGGCAGGAAGACCACCCTGAGTTTGAGGCTAGCCTGCCATGGAGTGAGACCTCACCTTAGATACAAGACAATAGAGAAAGACCAAATGAACATCTGTGTGTGATCGTTTTAAAAACCTGGTTGTCTGCCTGGACAAACCCAGTGCGGAGTGGCTTTCCCTTCATTTAATATAGCATTACTCCTTTCATCTTACTTTCCACGGTCTCCGCGCTCTCCAGATTCCGAGAAGTTGTCAGCGTATGTGACGTCACAGTCGTCCCAGTTCTCTCAGAGATTTATTCCCCTGGCTGGGAAGTTTCTTTTTTTTTATTTTATAATTTAATTTAATTTTACATATCAGCCATGGATTCCCCTGTCCTCCCTCCTCCCAGCCCACCCCTCATTCCCATCTCCTTCAGGGCAAGGACTCCCTTAGGGACTCAGCTCAGCCTGGTAGATTCAGTCGAGGCAGGTCCAGTCCCCTCCTCCCTTCACCCAGGCTGAGCAAAGTGTCCCTGCAAAGGACAGGGTCAACTCTCTCCTTGTGTATAGTTTTAAAAATTTTATTTTGGCTGGGTATTGCTGGTCAAACCTTTACCAGGTCCTGAAAGTAAGGGTGCTCCATTTACCATTCTGAATTTCCCCCTGCTTGTTGGCAAACCTTGCATTTCCATTGTAATATGCCTGAAAAAACAAACAGGAGATTTTACAGCCGTCTTTGTGCCAAGCATCCACCCCCTCAATGAACTATACAAGAGTCTAAGAGCTAAGAGGCTGACTGCACATGGGTGTATAAAACAAATCGATTCCTTGATTTATGAAATCGGTTTAGGGAGCACCATCCACGTGTGTGGCCTGGGCTGGACATTGAGAAGAAATATCAGCATACATGAGGATGCAATCCTAACCCACAGGGAGCTGAAAGTAATCAAATAATCACAAAAAACGCAAACAAACTGTAATAAAATAACTGCTGGTTTCGAGGATGCAGTGTTACCCATCTTTCTGTTAGTGTAACAAAATACGATAACCAAGAAGAAAGAAGCCGTGTTTGAGCTGTGGATTTAGAGGTCTGAGTTCATGCTAATTTGACCCATTTGTTCTTGGGTCTGTTGAGGCAGTATGCCATGGAAGAAACAGTAGGAGAAGTTGCTCACCTCATGGAAGCCAAGAGACAGAGGGAAAGAGGAAAGGCTAGGCACAACTCTCCCTGAAAGGTCATGTTCCAGTGGCCTTAGATGTCTTTTTTTTTTTTTTTTGAGTTAAGTCCAGGTTAGCCTCAAAATCATTATGTAGCTCAGGTTGCCCTCAAGTGTACTATCTCAGCCTCCACATACTAAGATTATAGGCTTGAGCCACCACATCTCAAATAGATCAAAGGAACTGGCCGAGGCACAGCACTATATTTCCAGCTCTGAGTCTGTGGTTTTCTTGTTTGTTTCGTCCCAAGGACTTGGATTTTCTTTTTGCTTCCCATTCATCTATCAGACAACTGCTAAATGCCTATAGAAGGAACTCTGCTGTATGGTGAGAAGTCCAGAGCAGAACATGAATGATATAAGTTGTGTTGCCAAGAAGTGGAGTCTACACCAGGGATCTGGAAAAGAGAAGTGCTTTGAGAGTCCATCTCACTCCAGGCACAATGAGTATCATCAAGAAGATATGGACCATGAATGCTGGGAAAGATATGGGGAAAGAAGAACTCTTATTTGTTGCTGGTAGGAGTGTAAAGTTGAGCAGCCACTGTGAAACTCAGCATGGATGGGCCTCAAAAATGGAAAACAGAATGATCATATGCCCAAGCTATTTAAGGTATTGGGTTAATACCTTAAAACTCTTAAGTCGATATATCACAGGTACTTGTGTGCTGGTGTTTGCAGCTGCTGTTCATATAGCCAGGAGATGGAACCAACCTAGATGCCCATCAACAGAGGAGTGAATACAGGAATTTTATATATAAAGGAAAGTTAAATTTATGACAGCAGGAAAATGGATGGAACTGGAAATTATGTTAAGTGAAATAAGCCAGTCTCAGAAAGACAAATGTGAATGTTTTCTCTCATATGTTGAACCTATTTAAAATTATATGTAGCAGGGTGTGTGTGTGTGTGTGTGTGTGTGTGTGTGTGTGTGTGTGTGTGTGTATTTACATGTGTGTTTGTAGATCATGAAACTAGAAAGAAAATCATGAATGAGGAGGAAAGGAGAGTATAGAGAGGGTGATGGAGTACACGTAATTGAAAAGTAGACCAATGGCAGGCAGAAAGGAGACCCATGGGAAGAGAGGAGGGTCTGTGAGAGTGGAGAGTGGGGGAGGAGATGATGGAGAACGAAGTGCTAAGATAATTATATGTGAAGATGCCATGATGAAACCCAGTGCTTTGTATTCTAACTTAAAATATTAAAAAGCAAAAACAAAACAGTAGGTAAGGGGCCTTGCTACCAAGCCCGATGACTTCCAACCACTGAACCCCCTGGGCAGAAAGAGACAACTGACTACCTAGGTTGTCCTCTGATCTCTACATGTGCAGTAGGCTTCATGTCTGTAATCTTAGTACTGAGGAGGCTGAGGCAGAATTGCCATGAGTTCAAGACCAGGATGGGCTACAGTGTGAGGTTCAGATTAATGTGGGTCACACATTGAGACCCTATTTCAAAACAGAACACCAAAACCAAACAACAACAGCAGCAACACACACACATACACACACACACACACACACACACACACACACACACACACACACACACACACACCCCTTGATTGCCACTACTAGTCTTAATCGCCACTACTTAGACCTGTTCTACAGGAGCAGCCATGGACAACTTATTATTTTACTATGACTTGCTGTTAGGGCTTCAAAATGACTCATAAAGAATGTATTTTCTTTTCCTTTATAAAGGTAACAATGTGGGAATAGAAAACCAAGCCCTTTAAACCAAAAATAAAGAGAAAGAAGGAAGGAAGAAATGGAGTTACCACAGGACAGGGCTGCCATGACTGACTGTCAAATCTGTCCCTCAGCTTCCTGGCAGCCGGGACAGAAAAGGAACAAATCCTGCCCCAGTACTCATCAGAAGGGAAGAAGTCCATGGTTATTTGAGTCCTTTAAACCCCATGCTCAGTTCTCACCTGGAAGCCCACATAAGGACATTGATAGACACAATAATTAATGTTTTTGGCAAGAGCTTTACCGCAAATGCCAATTTTTGTCTGCCATTTCGTGTGCAGGCCTTTAATTAAGGTCAAGGGCTTAGCACGGAGGCAGACATCGGTGAGGGCTTGGCTACCCTGGTTCAACAACTGACTGCAACACAATGCGGGCTGGGAATAAAGGGCTGGTTAGCACTACAAGCAAGGTGGAGCAGGAGCTCAGAGGATCGTGCAGTTATCTCTGAGTTGGGATGTGAAGCAAGCTCTAAGGACGGAGGCAGCCATTGGGACTCCATGACTAGGAGTCAACATGGAGGAGGTTGGGGGAGGGGCAGTCTAGGCTTGGTGCACAAGTGCAGGGCCTTGTGAAATGGAAATGCTTGGCCCGTTTGGAGAATGTCAAGCTGTCTGGAGTCGAGAGAAAGATGATAATAAGACTTCCATTAGATGAGTTGGGTTTGCCACTTGGACATTTTCTGGTCCTTCCAAGACAACTTTTTTGTTGAGTTAAGCGAAAATGAATGAGAATCAGATGGACCACATTTCTCTTGAATACACACGGGCTTAACAATGAAGGGGGAGAAAGAACTTGACAGAATGCGTCCTGGCTTCTGCCAAACCCAAAGTATTTGAGGAATCACACAGGACGCAGCTCGAACCCAGACACATGCCCGGATTCTCCACCTCCTAATTGCAGCTGCAGCCGGTTACTACGATGAATTGTGTCCATGAACATGGGGTCTGAGTGAGGGGCGTGTTAGAGAGAGTGACTGCTGTGGGGTGGTGAGCTGGCTTCCCCCTCCAGGAACCGGTTCATTGCCTTGCAGGGAAAGAGAGTGGGCCAATGCGTAGTTTCTTAAGCTATTGAATCCAGCTCGCTTGTGGAGAACAATTAAAATCTGTTATTTAACGTCATTGTATCGTGTGTGGAAAGAATTCAGCTTCTCTTGTTTCCTACCTCGGGTATACAAAGGGGAAGAAATATGCTTTGTCTCAGGGTCTGTTCACCCAGATGGGTACCCAAGGGGAGAAGGGGAGGGGAAGAGAGCAAGACCCTACTGTGCTGTGTATTCGAATTCTGAACTCTTGGCTAGAAGACCATGGGTGTTTGAAAACTAGAAGGAGCCTGAGACCTGGAGAAGTTAACTGATTTGTCACTTGACTACAGCTGGTCATTTTGGAGTAGGAACTCAAAACTAGAGCTCTGATTCTACCGCTGTTTTTCTTCTTTTTTTTAAGGAAGGGTCTCATGAGGCTCAGGCTGGCCTCAAACTTGCTGTGTCGTTCTTCTCATCCTCCTGCCTCTGATTCTCAAGTACCAGCAGCCCAGGCACACACCACCTTGCTTGGCTGATGTGGTTTGAGGCTGAAACCCAGGGCTCTGTGCATGCTTGGCAAGTACTTCTACCAGCTAAGCTGTGCCCCCAGCCCCATGATTATTCTTCTTCATAGAAAGCACATTTCCTTTTAGCTATACTTAGGAACTAAAAAGAAAAGTGAAACATTTCCTTCTAAATATTTTTAAAGATGCAGTCTCATGATGCCCGGGCTGGTCTCTAACTTGCCATGACCTCTTGATCCTCCTGAACTCCACCTTCCAAGTTCTGGGATTGTAGGTGTACATCACCCCGTGTGTGTGTGTGTGTGTGTGTGTGTGCGCGCGCGCGCATGTGTGTGCATCCTTGTGTCTCTGCCTTCCCAGTGCTGAAATTGCAGCGGTGTGCCACCCCACCAACCTTCTTTGTGAACAGACATTTGGTGAGTGCTCAGTGGTGACAACAGGCATGGACACCCTCTGGCATCTGCGCAGACCTGTTCTGAGGGACTGCCGTGCAGCCTGTGTGGCCTCAGTGCTTGGCAACCGAGGAGCAAACAGTGGCTGGAATGGATGCGAGAGAGGTAAGGAACAGCAGAACCGAGGAGGAAGGCTTCGCTTAAGGGGAGGCCTTGGGAGGGCTTTGAACTACAAAAGGTGGTTGGCTGCCTGGATCTGCAGCTGAAGGAGGCAAGAGAAAGACCCGTGGATGGGCAGTTGGAATGGGACAGTGAGCCTGGAGGTTGGTTTGGGAAAGCGCATGTGGTGGTGGACATAGTTGAGGGAAAAGCAAGCAAGTGGCAGATAGCTCAGGGTCTCGGGTTCCACATGAAGACTGGTTGGGCTTGATGGTCTTCACATACCAATGGCCATGAAAGCCCATTGTCCTGAAATTAAAATCTCCCTGACCACTTCTTCCTCCTCCTTTTTTTTTTTCTTTTTTCCTGAGACAGGGTCTAGCTATCTAAAGCTGGCTGGCGTGGAACTCACTTTGCAGACTCGTCTGGCCTCTAACTTGCCCCTTTCCCTCCTTCCTCTGGTTTCCACTATGGCCAACGTGAAATTGCTGAAGTGCCGGGGAAGCCTTGTGTCTGTCTTCCTAACAGTCTTTCCTTCATACATGGCATGTGTGTGTGGAGTCTGTATTTAATACAGTCAAGGCGACATGCTCAATGAGCCATGAGCTTCAGAATCCCGCACATTTCTGTGTGTCCTCTCTCCCTCAAGAATCAGGAGATTCTGTCTGATGAGGAGAGTCTTTAGCAGCTCTGCAGCTAGGAGGCCTCAATAAAGACCATGCTGATACAGTGGGGATACATAGCCTTATGATCTAAAGCAAATCCTGGGAAAACTGTAGACCGTGGACAGAGAACATGCCTACCAGGCCCCTCTGCCTGAGGTACCCAGACCCTGTCAGCATGCCCAAGGTCTTCCTCTCACATCTGTTCCTCAGTTTCTGCTTCCTTCCTGACTGCCTTTTACCTTTTTGCTTGTACGTCTCACTCTGTAACCCAGGCTGATGTCTTGAACTCAAGGTGTTTTTTTTACTCCACTATTGGGATTATAGGTGTGATTTACCACACATGACCTTGACAACACTGTCAACCATTCAGTCTGATGAATCTTACTTTCCCAGTCATTCTTTCATTATTTCTTTTTCACAGGGTCTCATGTAGGCCAGCCTGGCTTGAGTACTCTGTATAACCAAGGATGACCTTGAACTCTTGATCCCCGGCTTCTATGTCTCAGGTTCTGGTGAAGTAGGCAAGCATAGACGGTAGCTTAGGTAACCTGGTAGCTTTTATTATTTTATTTTTTCTTTTATTGAAAATTGATGTTTTTGTCATACAATACATTCTGGTTATGGTTTCTGCTCCCTCTATTTCCCCCAATGCCTCCCTACCTCCCCTCCCATCTGGATCCACCCTCTTTCTCTCTTTAGAAAACAAACAAGCTTCTGAGGGATAATAAATAAAACAAAAAAGATAAAACAAACCCAAATACAAACAGGACAAAACAAACAGAAGGAAAAGAGCCTAAGAAAAGGCACAGTAACCGGATATAGACACACAGACCCACTCATTCACACAGTCAAGAATCCCATAGAAACACAAAACCGGAAGCCATAATATACATACAAAGTACCTGTAGGGTAAAAAAGGAGAAAAAATACAAATAAAAAAATAATAAAAAAAAGATAAACTTAAAAAAAAGAAAAAAAGCCCTGACAAAGTATTATGAGACAAAGTAACTCCAAAGATGCCATTAAGTTCATTTTGTTGGCCGTCTACTGCTGGCCTGCAGCCTACCCTTAAAAGTAGTTTCCCAAGTGAGACTCCCTTGAAGAAAGCTACATTTTTATTTGCAAGAGGTTATCAACTGGAGAAGGCTTCTGGGTTAGGAATGTGGACGCGTGTCCACTTCTCCTTTCAGCTCTAGGTTCCCATCTGGTGCAGACCAATGCGGGCCCTGTGCATGCTGCCACGGTCTCTGTGAGTGCCTGTGTGTGTCAGGCCTGTCACAAAGTCCAGAGATCTCTGTTCCCTGGGTGTCTTCAGTCCCCTCTGGTTCTTATAGTCTTTCTGCCTCCCTCCCCGAGCCCCGAGGAAGGTATTTAATAGACACATCCTGTTAGGGCTGAGTGTTCCACACTCTCTCACTCTCTGCATATTGTCTGGCTGTGGGTCTCTGTGTGTGTTCCCATCTGCTGCAGGAGGAAGCTTCCCTGATGATGGCTGAGGAAGGCATTGATCTATGAGTCTAGCAGAATGTCATTAGGAGACATTTTGTTGCTGCACTCCTTTAGTAGAACAGTATTTGGTTTTCCCCTTTGGTCTATGGGCTCTCTGATCTCAGATCCTTGGTCACTCAAGCAGTCAGGTATAGGTTCCTTCCCGTGGAGTGGGCCTTAAGTCAAATCAGATATTGGTTGGTTACTCCCAGAAACTTTGTGCCCCCATTGCACTGGCATATCTTGCAGGGAGGACACCATTGTAGATAGAAGGGTTTGTAACTGCTTTTCTCCTTTGGTAGAGTGCAGAGTACCTTCCAGTACTAAGAACACTAGCCCATAGAGGTGAAGGCTCTATGGAGACACCAGCTCTACTTTTCCATGTTCGGTGAGTTGTGAGGTGTTGTACTCAGCACAGGGCCTTGGTGTCAGTGTGTAGAGAGACCCATAGTATTGGTAGCAGCCTGGGTTGGGAGTTCCCATAGGACCCCTTTGGACAACAACTTAATTAGATGTAACCCATTCCCAGTACTGGTAGCTTCATTTGGTGACAAGAGATGGCCAGTTGGAGACTTATTAATTATGAATGCTTGACCTTAGCTTAAGCTTGTCCTACTAGCTCTTTTAATTTAACCTGTTTCTATTCACCTATGTGTTGCCTCAGGGCTTTTTACCTTTCTTTCATTCTGTATCCTGCTTTCCTGCTTCCTCTGTGTCTGTCTGGCTGACTCCTGGCGTCTCTTCTTCTTTCTTCCCTGAGCCTAAATTCCTCCTCCTACTTTCTCTCCTTGCCCAGAAATCCTGTCTATACCTCCTCCCTCAGTATTGGCCATTAAGTATTTTATTAGACCAATCAGGTGTCTTGGACAGGCAAGGTGAAACAGCAACACATCATTACATAATTAAACAAATGCAACACACATTTGCATAGTTAAACAAATGCGACACATCTTTGCATAGTTAAATATTTTGCAACAGTTGGGGCCCTGTCTCCCCGTTATTTGGCAATTTCATTTAGATTGCCTTCATATATGTATATATTTTAGGAAGCTTCTACTGTATTTGGTTTTCATACTACCCCTCAAATGGCCCTTCATTTTAGCTGCTTCTCCCCATATTCACTCCCTCATCCCCCTCTTCCCTCTCTCTACCCTCTTGATTCTCCCATTCCAAGTGCACCCCCACCACCTCCATCCTTAGCTGTCTAGTTCCCTTTCCTAGGGAAATCCATCTGTCCCCTCTAGTCACTTATTCAATACATCACCTCTAAGGTTCTACAGATTGTAGCTTGCTTGTCATTGACTTAACAGCTAATACCCACATATAAGTGAGTACATACCATATTTATCTTTCTGGGTCTGGATTACCTCAGGATGATTTTTTCTAGTTCTATTCATTTACCTGGAAATATTTCATTTTTTGAACAGCTGAGTAATATTCCATTTATACCCCTCTTTTAATAATGCACTTGGCACCCTAGGACCCCCCCCCCCACACACACACTATGAACACGACCCTCTCTTAACAACTGAAGATCTCAATTACACTCCTCTCCAAACAGTGAAACAAGTCTCTCTGCCTCAACAATCATCCAAAGCTCCTCTTTCCTAGATATTTGCTATTCAGAAGTATTTCCAGTTAAGTCTGGGTATGAGAGCAAGGAGAACAATCTGGCGGGAACTGGTTTTGAATACATGTAAAATAAGGCATACTATGTCCTCTGAGTGAACATTGAAGGAGAATTCCCTATTTTCTGTCTTTTGCCTATGCATAATTGGGCATGCATATGATTAAAATCAGATGCATTGTGGGAAGGGACTGGCTCAGTAGAAAAAAGGTTATGTCCTTCAAACCTGTTAGTCAAAACAGAGAAGCAGCCATGCTAGTATTCTTAGCTCCAAACTTCTGTTTCTCTTGAACTCTGTAGAAGGAAGCCCCAAACAATAACCTGGGATCCCTGGAGTACTCTTACTCCTGTGTCGTCCACTGTCATTCTTTTTATCTATTAGAGAAAGGGTCCAATGCAGCTCGTTTGGTTTGGAGCCTGTAATGTAACCCAGGATGACCTTGGATATCCAATTCTCCAGCCTCCACCTCCCAAATGCTGGGATTATAGGCTTGTACCCCCACACACAGCTCTTCGCTCCTATTGGCCCTCCTGACAGCATGTTGTTGAATTGTATTAGCTCTTTGGTTTTGAACAAAGGCCCCATGCTCCTTTGCAGACTCTGCGCTCCTTCATTACAAGTTTTGGTGAGAGACTTGGAACTTGGAAACACCAGGTCTTGACACTGACCACCAGGAACACTAGAGTTATAAGTGTATGCCACCATGTCCAGTTCATGAGGTGCTGGGGATCCTAACCATGGTTCTTCATGAATGCTAGGCAAACACTCTATCTACTGAGATACATCCCCAGTCCAACCTTGAGCTCTCGATTCTCTTGCCTCCACCTCCCAAGTGTGGCATGGCTGGTGTGCACCAGCACACCCTGCCCTATTTCTTTAATGCTATTTCCCCTTCAGCTTCCTGTTTACTGACCTCATTTTGTTCCCACACATCTTTCTCCCACCTTTCCAATTTATGTTTCATTATGATAGACCTAGATTATTGTCATGGTCTCCATGACAGCCTCTTGTATCCATCTTGGCCCTGAAAACTGCCCTTGATCTTGCTTTACTGTGGTTCTTGAAATATACAACTAGCCTGTCCCACTAGGCCCCCTGTGTAGGCCAGAGAGACATTGGATTCTAACAAGATTCCCCCTTCTTTAAAAACAAACAAACAAACCCACAAAACACTATTATTTTATTTTATTTTATTTTATTTTATTTTTTTTTGAGACAAGGTGCCATGTATCCTGGACCAATCTTAAAATTTCTGTATAGCTGAAGATAAAACTTCTGATCCTCTCATCTGCACCTCATGAGTGCTGGGATTACAACAGATGTACACCTCCACAGTCAGTCTATGAGGTGCTGGGGATTGAACCCAGGGCCTTGTGCACTCCATGAATGCACTCGGTGTAGTTCTCTGCTAACCGAGCCATTGTTGCCTCCTCCCTGTGCCTGTCTCTAGGTCCCCAGGCCCAGACTTGATTCTGCACACCATGGCTTTTTCGCTTCCCGGGCAAGGTGTGTGTTTGGTTGGCTTCTTTGCTTTCTTTTATTTGGTCTCTGTGCCTTGGCTGCACCTGTCTCCTGCTCTGGGTTGCTCTTTCCACCTCCCACTGCCTGGCCTGGGAAGACTTCATGAAACAAGTTCTTCTGGATGTTTTCATCCTAAGCATCTGGCCTGCAAACAAGCACACTGCAGGTGTTCACTAAAATACTGAGCGAATGGGAGCTGGGCTTGTGCTTCAGCGGTGGAGCTCTAGCCTGGCGTGGGTGAGGTCTGCAGGGCCATGGTTATTAGCACAGCAAAAAGTAAAAGTGTTGAAGGGACAATAACCAAAACCCTGAAGAAATGGGAGGGGGAGGGGAGAAGTACAGGGAGCAGTGGCAGGTGGCGGCCGCAGCGGCAGTGGTGGTGCAGGCAGCAGCAGCAGCAGCAGCAGCAACAGGCAGCAGCAGCGCCACTGGCACAATCACCAAATGAAAGCATTATTTGGTTTGGTTTGTTTGTAGGCTATTGATTGTGGGCTCTAGGTCCTCCTGTCTCTGCCTCCCAAACGCTGAAATTATCAGTGTGTGCCTCCACACCACGGTGGGAACGTTCTTGACATGTGAGCACAGTCCAAACCACCCCTTTGTTCTTGGAGCTACATAATCTCATTTACTCTCAGGGGGCCCATGGGCACATTGCCTGGCATGTGGTGCATATAGGTACAGGCGTGCTGCTGATGTCGTGTGCTATCAACATTGCTGTAGTTGGTAAATAAATAGCCACTGTCCCTAGACCACTGTGACTCCTTCTCGAGAACAGTTCCTTGTCTGAAAGCCGTGATCTTCCTTTATTTTTTTATTTGGGGTTTACGTGTTTTTAAAGTTTATTTGTAGGGTTCATGTCCATTACACACACAGATGTCAGAGGACAGCCTGGTGGAGTACGTTCCCTCCTTTCACATGTATGTGGGTTCGAAGGAATTGAACCCAGGTCATCAGGCTTCTAAGCAAACAATTACTGAGCTCTCTCACCTACCGCGTTTTCCCCCCCTTCGGACAGGTCCTCATATATATGTAGCTCAGGCTTAGACATTCTATGTAGCCAAGGATGATCTTGACCTTCTGATCCTCCTGCTTCTACCTCCCAAGTCTGGAATTATGGGTGTGTGCCACCACACCAGGCTGGCTGGCTTCCTTCCTTCCTTCCTTCCTTCCTTCCTTCCTTCCTTCCTTCCTTCCTTCCTTCCTTCTTTCCTTTCTTTTTTTGAGATAGTATCTTGCTGTCTCGCTCAGGCCAACCTTAAACTCTTGGGTGTCCTCCTGCCTCAGTCTTCCAAGTGTTGGGATTATGAATCTCACAGATTGTGCAGCTGTGGTGCTCCTTTGTGACCCAGCAATGAAAGGGTTATCTCTGGACATGGAGGAAGGGACAGAAATCTGTTGCTCTTCACCTGTTGTGGATGTCCTGCTACATGGACTATTAAATGTGTCCATTGTCACCATTGCCCATATGTGTGTACTTGTGTGTCACAGGGTCCATTTTATACAGGCATATTAGATTAAACAAATTTCCAAGGTCACTCAGCAGGCTCATGGTTTCCCTGCCTGAGAATCCAGGCTCCTCCCAGGACTTGGTCAGACTTCCGCCTGCCTCATATATTCTCTGTGCTGCCAAGCATTTTGGTTGACTGCAACCTGCCCCTGTTTTGACATATTCCTCTGTGCTCAAGGTGAGACATAGGGTAGCCAAATGTCAGGGTTTAAGAATGGTGTCCTATTTACCCAAGCTTAAAATACAACACCAAGCAATGGGGGCTTTCTTCTGGTAAAGGTCTATTCCCCTGGTAAGTATGTGTGTGTGTGTGTGTGTGTGTGTGTGTGTGTGTGTGTGTGTGTGTGTGTGTTTAAAATTCAACTTGTTCAAACAAAATTTCATCTACACAGAAACATAGTGGGGTGATGTTCCTGTCCTAAACACATCATTACTTTCCTTCAGTTATAACTGCTCTCCTTCCAGACTAATGGAGTCCGTTTTCTGCTTGTGCCTCACGGAGGGAGAGTGGGGTTGTGCAGGCCGAGTGCAGAGCGTGATATTTAGTGCTGGTTTTGGACTTGAGGTCCAAAAATGTACTTACAAATAAAAACACACTTCCAAGGACCAACATCTCATACTCGAAAGTCACCTCCCGACTCGGTATCCGCCAAACTGCTTCATGGGGCCATGACCAATCTTCTCTTCCACCAGGAAACCAGGACATTCTCTGGGCTGGGAGCTGTCCCCCCTCCCCCCACCCCCTCCAGCTCCTTCAAAAAGGCTTTCAGTTTCTCAGCCTTGCTGCTAGACTGCCTGCCATTCTGGAAGCCTTGAACACTGTGTCTAAGGCCATGTGGAAATAGTAGCTCTCAGTTTTGTTCTGTTAACACAGGGTCTCTATAGCCCAGGCTGGCCTCAGACTCGCTATGTGGAAGAAGCTAGTCTTGAACTCCTGATTCTTTTGCCTCTGCCTCCCAGGTGCTGATATTAATACCACCACACCTACTGTACTCTCCATTTGATTGGCCTGTGACATGTCACAAACTAATAGCAAGCTTGCAAATGTTATTGAGTATCTACTGTGTGCCAGATGCTAGTCCAGGAGGAAGGAATTATCTGTATTTCAAGTTTAGTATACATTTTCCCCTGATATCAATTGATTGATTGACTGACTGATTGATGATAGATTATTCTGGGAGTCAACAGGGTCTTCATGCTCATGCTGGGTGAGTTCTATGCGTCAGACCCTTTTAGCATCCTCAAAGTTAGAGTAGTAGGGTATGATGACCCACATGTAATCCCAGCACATGGGAGGGCAGAGACAGGGTGACCAGGAGACCAAGATCATCCTCAGGTACATTGTGAGTTCAGGCTAGCTTGGACTACATAAAACTCTGTCTCAACTGCCTCCACCTCTCAGAAAAAGAAAAAAACTCAAACAAAATTAAAAATGAATAAAAACAGAAGAAAAATTGTCAAAATGGGAGTATGTAATTATAAGTAATGACTCTTACAGTTGTAGACACAAGGGCTATCAGTGTGCTAATGTCTTGATCATTTGGTTTCATGTGTAAATAGTCACATGTAAAGCACACAGGAAGGATGAGTGATAGCAAATTCTAGGTTCAAAGAACTGTTTTGTTCTGTATTGGTAGGGGAGGGATATACCACTGAGTCACCCAGGCTAATCCGGAGCTCCTGGGCTCAGTCTCATTTCCTATCTGAGCCTTCTAAGTACCTGGACAAAAGGATTCATGCCATCACACCCAGCTTGAAGAATTCCTTAATTGAGTAAAAAGTGAAAACTCCTGTGGGTGAGGAAGGCAGTGTCTTGGTGTAATTGACATACTTTTTCTTTCTTAGGTAAAATAATGACTCCAAAAATTCACTGACGTGTTGTACAACACAGTGACTCCATTGCATTGTGTTCTGAAATTGCCAAGAGAGTAGATGCTCATACCACAAAAATGATTAAGTATATGAGGTAATACATATGTTAATTAGCTCACTTGAGTGTCTACATATTTCAAGTCCAATTTTGTTTTTGAGAAGAGTCTTAACTCTATAACCAGAGTGGGCCTGGAACTGTATAACCCAGGTTGGCCTTAGACTTGTAGTAATCGTCCTGCCTCAGCTTCTTGAGTGCCAGGATTACCAGTGTGCATCATTGTACCTGGATGAAAATGTATAATTATTTGTCAATTAATTGTCCTGGAATTGTAAGCTGAAATAAAGTCTTTCTTACCCTCAAATGCTTTTGTTCAAAATGTGTTCATCACAGCAATAGAAAGAGTAGATGAGAGGCTCATATCTACAGTCACAAGTGATGAGGCCAAGACAGGATTGGTATGAGCTTGAGGCCAGCCTCAGCTATACAGCGAGGTCCAGGCTGGAGCTGGGCTACAGAGAAAGACTCTATCTCAGGAAATTAAAAGACAAAACAAAACAAAAAACAAACAAACAAACCCGCCCCCCCCTCGCAAAACAAAAAAACAGCTGGGAGTGGCGCGCATCCTTGTAATCCTGGACTTGACAGACAGAGGTAAGGGAACCACTGCTAGTTCAAGGTCAGCCAGGACTACATAGTGAGCCCTGATTAGTGTAGTTTTGCTAGTGTGTTTCACAGTAGCACAGACAAAAGAAGAGAAGGAGGAGACAAAACAGCAAATATATGCCTCTAGTGTATTCTGGTCTAATCATCCAGGAGGGTGATTTTGCAATTTGAACCTATAGAGAAATGAAAATGACCTTAACTTCGACTGCTAGAGACCACTCTGGGGACACATTTTAGAATAGGCAGAAAGCGTTGGGTCTTCGGATGCGATTGGAAACACATGTTGTTTGCTGTGTGCGCCTGTTTGTTTCTCCAGCCTGGTCGGAGCTCAGCCTTATTCCCAAGGGTGTATTCAGACGTTAGCAAAATGCCAAGCAGAGAAATGGGAGTGTTTCATGTCTGGGGAAAGGAACAGACAGAAGACAAAGAAATAAAGAGAAGTTTCTGTTGCGGACAGAGAAAGCCGTTACTGCCTTCAGCTCCAAACACATAAGCAGGGTGGTGACAGCCTTGGAAGCTTCTGGGCCACCACCTCGCACTTCCTTGGACCTGGACAAAGGAAAAATGTGAGCAGATTACTTTCTGAACTTCAATAATCCTAACATTACAAGGGAAACCATGGGCTGTGGGTGTCGCTCATTCATAGCAGGCAGGAAGCAGCCCTGGGTTCAGTTTCCAGCACCACATAAACATGGTGTTGTGGCACAGGCTTGTAATTCCAGCGCTCACTTGGGAAGTGGAGGCAGGAAGACCAGAAGTTCAAGGTCATTCTTGACCACATGGTGAATTCTTGCCTGGACTACATGAGACCCTGTCTCAAAAACAAAAATAAAAACATAGAATAACTCCCCTCCCCCACAAAACCAAACCTCAAAACCAAAACTGGATAAACTAGGCATGGTGGCACACACTTTTAATCCTAGCATTTGGGAGGCAGAGGCAGGCAGATCTCTATGAGGTTGAAGCCAATCTGGTCTACAAAGAGAGTCCAGGACAGCAAGGACTGTGTAGAGAGACCCGGTCTCAAAAAACAAAGCAACGAAACCCCAAACAAACAAACAAAAAACCAAAAAATTCAACCAAACAACAATAAAAATTCCAGTAGATGGCTGGGTGGCGCATGCCTTTAATTCCAGCATTCGGGAGGCAGAGCCAGGCGGATCTCTTTGAGTTCAAGGCCAGCCTGGACTACAGAGAGAGATCCAGGACAGGCACCAAAACTACACAGAGAAATCCTGTCTCAACCCCGCCCCCCCCAAAAAAATCCAGTAGACGAACAAACACTCATTCTCCCGGCAGGAATGAAAGCTTGAATGAAAGCTTGACTCACTCATAATCTTGCCAATCCTGAGACCTTTGTTGTGCAAGGTCTTAGGGTGGGCTTAATTCAAATTTCCCTTGCACCCCTTTTCAGATGTTTACTGGTCATTTGAGTATACCGTTGTGCCTATGTGTCTATAGGGGATTGGACTCAAAATCATGCAAAACAAAGAAGTCTGTGGATGCTCCACTCCGTTGCAGAAAACATGCAGAATTTGCATATTTCTAGCACACCTTCCTTTGTGCTTTCTGTCATCCCCCCTCCCCCAGTTTACCTATAGTACTCTGTGCAGTGTAAATGTTAGATAGTTACTACACTGGGTAACTTAGGAAGTAGCAATGAGAAAAAGTCTGTATTTAAGTAGCTCAGAGACATCCTTTAAAAAAAAAAATCTCTCGGCCCATAAGATGGCTCGTGCAGTGCGAAGCTGGCAGCTTGAGTTCAGTCCCTGTAAACCATGTAAAGGTGACACCTCCACACACATGCTGTGGCTCAGACGAGCCCCCACACAGGCCTTCCCCTCACTCACTCCTCTTTCTCTTCCATATGTATGTGTAGAATGCTGGAGGGGAAGGATCAGGAGTTTAAGGCCTCTCAGAGCTACATGAGATGTTGTCTTAAAAAACAAATTGCTGGGCTGTTTGTGATTCATGATCCACATATGGGGAATCTGTTGATGTGGTGGGCCACCTGTGTGTGTGTGTGTGTGTGTGTGTGTGTGTGTGTGTGTGTGTGTGTGTGTGAGTGTGTGTGTGTGTGTGTGTGTGTGTGTGTGTGTGTGTGAGAGAGAGAGAGAGAGAGAGAGAGAGAGAGAGAGAGAGAGAGAGAGAGAGAGAGAGAGAGAGAGGTGGGGGGAGACTGACTCTGACTATGCCTTCCACTGTTTTCCTGCTGGCTCGCCTATCTTTATATAGGTGAGTGCACTTGGATCTCTTTGCTCGCTATAGTATATCGTTTGCTTGCCATTTTTCAGATATACTTCTGCAAATACATTTTCTCAGTCTGTGCCCCGTGCCAATTCCCTAATGGAGTCTTTTGACGAGGAGTTCTGTTTTGTTGTATTTTGTTTAGAGACAGGGTCTTATGCAGCTAAGGCTGACCTTGAACTAATTCTTCTGCCTCTATCTCCCAAATGCTGGGATTACAGGCTTGTGCCACCATGCTTGGCTGATAAGCAGTTTTTGTTTTAAAATTGCATTTGTTTAGTGTGTGTGTGTGTGTGTGTGTGTGTGTGTGTGTGTGTGTGTGTGTGCTCGTACCATGGTGTGCAAAAGGAGGTCAGAGGACAGCTCTTCGAGTCATTTCTCTGCTGCTTGCATCATGTGAGTCCTGGGGATGGAACTCAGGTCATCGGGCTGGATGGCAAGTGTCTTTGTGACTGAGCCATCTGGCTGGTGGTCAGTTCTTGGTTTCGAAGTTGTCCAGCTTATCGGTTTGATGCGTTCAGTGGCTAGTCATTCTTGTCCTCATCAGGAAACTTGACTTATACTAAGTCTTATTCTCCTATGCATATACCATGAGTGTGCACATACATTGTATGTGTATATGTACATGTATATTGTAATATACTTGTAAAATGTAAAATGCTTTTAATCTTTTAGCATAAATTCATCTGGAATTAGTTTTAATGTATTCTCTTAATTTTTTTAAAGTGTCTGTGTCCAGATGCTCTGGCCCCATGTATTGGAAGCAACCCCCTGTCTTTCTGAGCTGAAGTGTTGGAGTGTGCTTGTGAATCTGCAGATCCTCTTCTAGTCTGCAGTCTGTGCTGAACCCACACTGTTATAGTTCTGCCACTCTGGGATGTGGGGTCTCGTGGGGGCTCCAGCTTGGTTCTTTTCATCCTTCATACTTTCATATAAAGTTTAGAATCAGCTTGTCGCTGCCTACAAACACCTCCAAGACTGCCTGGTTGGGGCTAGGAGGATGGCTCATTGATTAAGAACACATATTCCTCTTGCAGGGGACCAGAGTTCGGTTCCCAAGTAGGATCCACATCAGGCTACTCACACAGCCAGAGCACTCACGTGCACATATCCCACCCCCATATATACATAATTAAAAAAATAAATAAAAATCCTGGAAAAGCAGCTAGGTGCAGCTTTTTTCAAGGCTATAAGCCAGGCATTAAGATACTGAGGTAGGAAGGTTGTTCTGAGTTTGAGACCAAACCAGGACCCAGTCTTTGTTGTGGATACTCAAACAGACATGTGCAGATGTGTACATGAGTACTGTACTTCAGTAAAAAGCGTCACTAAATGTGGCTCAGTGGTAGGGCACTTGTCTAGCATGTGGTGGCCCTGAGTCATCGTTCCAGAATTGGAAAAAAAAAAATCTCTTAAGTAATTCAGGGCTGGTGCTGCAGGTCAGCTGGTAGCATTCTTGCCTCATAGGCATGAAGCCCTGGGTTGAATAGCCAGCACCTCATAAGCTGCACTTGGTAGCATATCCTTGTGGTCCCAGGACTCAAGACAGAAGAATCAGAAGCTCAAAGTCCTCAGCTACACAATGAGTTCGAGGCCAGGCTGAGCTACGTGAGACCCTGTCTCAGACAAACAAACAAGCATATTTAAAATCAGAAGGCTGGGTGGGACGATCCAGGCAGGCTCGGCTAGCACTAAGGAGGTAAATGCGGAAGGGCCTCTGTGTGAGTTCGAGAGTTGAAGTGAATATGACAGTGGAAGAATGTTCAGCAGGGTTTGAAGCTCCCAGGTCAAGGAGCTGTTAGAAGCTTTTTTTTTTTTAGGCTAGGAAGTAAGAACATATGAAACCAATGTGCTAAATTGTATTTTTAATTTGAAACAAGGTTAAAGTTTAATTTAAGCCCTGACTAATTTCCTTGGAACTGTGGGGAAGAGGGGATGTTGTAATCTGGATGGTGACTTTAAAAACTCAGACTTCTCCAGCAGGAGAGCTGATTCATGAACCTCTTTCTCTTCTATTCCTGGGGACAAGGAACAGGTTCCTAACCGATGTAATTGTCCAGATGTGGCTTCACCAGTGAATCAACGACAGTCAGTCACATATGCAAATGAGGGAGCACTCAAGCTGTCTAAGGAAATAAACTCGGAGCGAACGTATGGGGGAGCGAGCGATGGGTACTGTGAGGCAACCAGGGAGAAGGAGATGGAATTTTCTGTCTAATCGTTGGCAATTTGGGGGAAATCTCCAAGGACCAAATGTTCTGGAAGAAATTTTGTGTATTAAGAATGTCCCCAAATTAGACCTCTCAGCTTAATTCAGGCCTTCTGGAACACCCCCTCCCCCACCAGCTTTGAGAAGGGTAGTTTGATCGCTTCCTTAGAAATATAAACCAACTGGGTTTTAGCCAGTGTGGGTCAGAGTCAGGGAGAGATGTCTGGCTGGCTAATGCAGCTCCCACTGGGTTCCCAGTAGATGGGATGAACTGCTAGTTCAAAGCTACTTTGTTATAAAGTGGAAAAAGCATGTCATAGAAAGGACTCCAAAGATGGACTGATAGGGACTCCAGGGCCACCTTGACCCCTTTCTCCATTCTGTGTCTCCCTTTCCTGTTTGGAAAAAACATGCTAACATACACCTTGAATAACATACACCTTGTTGTGAGAACAGATCCTAGTGTGCCCAAGACACTGAGCACAGAATCTGGCATGTAACAGGCCTTCTTCCCTCAATGATCATAATATTATTATTTTTGCAACGCTTTCTGGCTGATGTCATGCTAGACAATAAATGTAGCACCGAGCAGCTCCTTTTTCTAGGTCACTGTGTCCACAGTTAGTGAGCTGAGCCAAATTGCAGTTCACTTGGAACCGGGATTGGTCCTCAGGCAAAACAATGGGAAAGAGGCAACTGGGTAAGGAGCACTACTGACCTATCGATTGGTCTAGCTGGCTTAGGAACCTGGTAAAACCTATGTAACTAGTAAGTTTGGGGCTTGTCCTGCAGACAAAGTAAGTTTCACAATACAGTGGCAAATGCCTTGAAACTTTCTATTCTACATTAACCTATTTCACTTTTAAGAACATTGGCTGGAATGCACTGTTTATTTGATTTGATAATGATGATGATGATTAATTCTGAGACAGAGTTTCCCTTTGCAGACCTGGTTGACCTTGAACTCACTATGAAGACCAAGCTGACTTTGAACTTGTGGAAATCTTCTAGCCTCAGCTTCCCAAGGGCTGAGATAACAGCAGTGGAAGCACCACACCTGGCTTTTGGCCATTCAATAGATCAGAATTTGCACAGTGAAAGACTGGCTTCTATCAAGTTCCCCAGACTGCAAATGAAGAAAATGAAAATGAGGTGAACAGCAGCCAGATGTGTGTGTGTGTGTGTGTGTGTGTGTGTGTGTGTGTGTGTGTGTGTGTGTGTGTGTGTTGTCCTTAAAGTGAAAGGATGGGGGCAAAGGATGAATCCAGTTGTGTTCTAGAACGGCTGCTGCTGTTTCTAGAAATCACTGCTCTAGGCTCTCCTGGGTAGCATGTCACTCCTAAGGCAAGCTCTCAAGTGGCAGCCATTTTAAGAGCAGGCCCATTGCTAAGGAGAGGTGCTGTTACCTGTTCCCCAGGGTTCAACCTTGCCAGCTGCATGCGGAAGTCTCCATTCTGGCCAGGCTATCTCTGAACTGCCCACGCTGTGCTTAGGCAAGCTAGCTCTTTCTCTAGAATTCATCCTGCTTTGGGTTTGTAGTTCCCGTTTTGGTCAAGTTTACCCCATAAGGTTAGAGAGCATGCCTATTTCCATCAGCTGGGAGCTGGGACCAGCGTGGCCTGTATGCATATATCCATGTCCTCGTTTTACTCGGGTCCTTTGGAATGATTTGTCACTCCAGCGATGGCTGGAGACAGAGGGGCCCTTGGGGAAGAACGGGTCCCTTGTTGGATGTGCTCGTCTTTACACAGCAAGCCTGGGAATAAACTAGGCTGTTAGAGGTAGCATGTACATGCTCTGAAGACATGGAAAGGAAAATGTAATAGGTTGATAAGGGCGCTGGAAGGAGCCAGTGCCAAGAAGAGATTGAGGAAGTAATTGATAAAAGAGTGCAAAGAACCTGAAGGCCAGCGGCCAGCACAAGGCCTGCCCAGGTGGCAGTAGAGGTGGCTTCTGGAGAGGGAGGAAGTCCTGCGATCCGGAGCATCTGCAATACTTGTGGAGGTGTTCTCGGGCCCAGAAAGGAGCATAGATTTGGTTGTTTTTGTTTCTTCTTGGATGCACTAGGGATCTGTCACTTGAATATCTTTTTGGTCATTCTTCTGCAAATTATGTGTGTCTGTTTCCACCTGCCTGAGATTGCTAGGCCTGTAAGGTCAATTGATGCTACATTTTAGACCAAAGCTTGTTTTTTTGTAGTTTGTTGTCTTTCTTTTCTTTTCTTTTTTTTTTAATAAATCTTTCTTTTTTTTTTTTCATTTTATGTGCATTGGTGTTTTTCCTGCATGTATGTCTGTGTGAAGGTGTCGGATCCCCTGGAACTGGAGTTACAGACAGTTGTGAGCTGCTATATGGGTGCTGGGAATTGAACCTGGGTCCTCTGGAAGAGCAGCCAGTGCTCTTAACTGCTGAGCCATCTCTCCAGTACCCATTTTCTTGCTTTTCTTTTGACACAGGGTCTCACTGTATATCCCAGGCTAGCCTGGATTTCACTATGTCATCTGTAGTCTAGGCTGGCCTCAAATTTGCTGCATTCTTGCCTCTGACTCGGAAGTGCTAGAATTACAGGATTACAGGTACGAGCCACCACATCGTGCTTGCTTCTCCTCCTCCTCCTGCACTTCAATCTTGCCTTCCTTTTCTTTTGTTGGAGACAAGGTCTCTCTATGTAGCCTAGGCTGGCCTTGAACTCACAAGGGAGATTCTCCCGTCTCAGTCTCCCAAGTGCCGAGACTAGAAGCATGCACCACTATGGCACCCTTTTTATTATTTCTTAATTACATTTATTTATTTCTTTATTTCTTTATTATTTGTTTGTGTGCATGCACAGGACTGCGTACTTGCCATGGTTCTCGAGAGGAGTGCGGAGGACAGCCTACAGGAGTCATTCTCTCCCTCACCGTGTGGATGTGGGGGATTGAATGCAGGATGCCAGGCTTGGCAGCAGCTGCCGTTACCTGATGCGCCATCTTGCCTGCCAGGCCTTTACTTCTTCTATCAAGAAAATAAAACTGGTACACACGTGAGAACCACATCTGATTGGAGGCGAAGGAGGAGCCATCTTTCCGGATTCCCCCAGCAGAACTAACGCACTCATCTTCCTCTCAGTGTTCCGGTTCTCATCTAGATGTGTACATCGCACGGAGTTCCTTTGGGAAGAAAAAGCCATGGCCAAGGAGAAGTCATTTGCTAGTTATTACCTTCACTAATTTCTGTCCTCAAGTTGACTTCCCTACTGAAAACACAGCTACCATTTTTAGCCATGTGCTGAACCAGGCTGTGGATAAATTGTTTTAAGTACATTAGCATTAACATAACTTTAGTGAGGTAGGTGTGGTTATTATTATTATTATTATTATTATTATTATTGTTGTTGTTGTTATTATTGCAATTACTGAGAATATCTCATGTGGCCCAGGCTGGCCTGGAACTTGCTCTGATTCTTGCTGTGACCTTGAACTCCTGGTGCCCTTGACTCCACCTCTTAAGTGCTGGGATTACCATGTCTATTTTAATTCAGTACTAGAGATCGAACCCAGGGCTTTTTGCATGCCAGGCAACTACTCAGTCAACTGAGAAATTTGAAAAGATTGAATAAATTGCCTAAGATTATCTAAGCTGTCACCATCAAGTGAGGCAGGTGAGCTTCAAATCTCAACTTTCAAAGCAGTTAGGCAAAACCCCAAAGCTAGACTGGGATCTAGAACCCTCCCTCTGGCTCCATCCATTCTTAGAAGGCATTGAGACTCTGGGGGTTTTTAAATGGAAATTTCTGCTTCTGCCTGCTGAGAGAGATGGGCTATTCTTGGTTTTCCCTTATTTGTCTTACAGATTTGCCATAAGTAATTTGGATTGTTTATATGCGGACAGCTTTGCAAACAGCTACTGTTTACCAAAAGCTTTCAAATATCTGACCTCACGTGATGCTTACTCAATAACCAGGTAGGGAGGCTTCTGTAGTAACCCCAGTGTCAGAGAAAGAGGGGAGATGGGGAACTGCAGCCATCAGCCCAAAGCCATCCCAGCTTAAGGAGTCTGTGGCTGCCAGAGCAGGCTGGTAGAGTGGGGTTTGCTGCTCAGAAGGACTGACTGCATTGTCAGTAGTTCTGAATGTCTTCCTATTAGTCGATCCAGCTACAGCTGATATTAGCAGAGGAAGACATGTTTTCGATGTTCCCTGCATAAGGAGCATATACTGTTCCTGGCCGTGTCGGCACATACCCATTCTCCCAAGGCAGAAGGATACCCCTGGGCAGGAGGTTTGTCCCAGGTTTGAGATCAGCCTGTGCTACACAGTGACTTCAAGGCAGCCTGTGCTACAGAGTGGGACTCTGTCTGCATAAAACCAATCAATTATGGGGGATGCAGCTAAGTTGGTAGAGGGCCTGCGTAGCATAAACAAGCCCTCCAGGTTTTGATCCCAGTATTGCATGAAGCAGGCCTAGTAGCACAGCTCTGGAAACCCAGTGGGAGGATCAGAAGTTCAGGGTCATACTGATTACATAGAGATAGAGGGCTGCCCTCTAGATAAACAAAACAAAATAAACCAAACACACACACACACACACACACACACACACACACACACACACACACACCATCCTGAAACATGTACACAGGTGTGCATAGACACCTTAGACATTTTTGCTGTTCAGTGCTCTAACACTTGGTCCTTGACTTTGGGAGTCATTTCCTGTTCTCAGTATCACTGTCTTCTGAAGAATCCTGTAAAATAACAGAAGTACAGTATGTTTGGAATGAGCCCATTCGACGGAAGGTAAGCTGCTGGATTGAACTTGTGGAGTCAGTTTGCTTGTTTTCTGTCCATACAACATGAGCAATAGTGGCCCACAGAATTCTATTGCCCAAGTCAGCAATGACAGCAGAACTCACAAGGGGCTTTCAAGGTTTGAAGCCCGAGAAAGGCTTTCACTTTTACTATTCCACCAACCCCAGCCACCAGCTGGACTCCTGTCCATCGTCACGATGCATGTCAGGAAACAAAGTTCCGGAGACTAAGTAGGGTTGGTAAATTGACAGGTCGGGATCAGAACCAGAGTCAATTTTGTTCGAGATGAATCCAGATTTGGTCTACGCTTTTGTCATGACACATTGCCCCCTCCAATAGGCATGAAACACTGAACAAATGTCAGTGTAAAATTGTCAATGTATCACTCTATCTCAGAATAATTCTGCTTTAGATTGCTCTTCAGGCATCATCGGAACATCTGGCAAATGGTCGGCTGTCTCCTTGTGGCAGCTGGGAGACCAGCGAGTAAAACATTTACCAGGTTATTGACATAATGGGTCTGGGTGTTTGTTTAGGTGTCAGGTAGTTGTAGATTGCCTTTAAACACTGTTTTGAAATGAAAATAAATGTGACAGTAAGCCCCAAATGACCCTAATAGAATGTCAAGAATGATCAATACATGATCATGATAGGTTTCTAGTCATGGGAGGCAATCCAGAGGGGAACCATGGGTTCTACCTGATTGTGATGGGGAGGGGGGTTCAGAAAGTCTTGGAGGAGAAACTGGAGGAGAGGGCTAGAGGAGGAGTGAGGGGAACAGCTGGAGACTTAGTGGGTAGAAGGATTGTGAACTCTAGGTGAGTGACCTCAAGTCAGTCAAAGGACCCTTTGTTGGTGGAACCCAGAGACTAGGCTAGAGTCTAGCCGCTTGCAAATGAAGCTGTCTTCCATAAAGCAGCACACAGTGGATGAAGCCGGCATATGAAAAACTGTAGAGATAGAAAACTGAGTAGATCAAGGCCTTCAGGAGTTTTAGCTTTTCTGAAGGAAGAGCTTGGTCAATCTGAAGGAGGGCAAGTCATTCCTGGGACCTTGGAAAATGGCACCATACTTGGAATTCTTCTCTATTAGGGGTATGAGGAGTGCTTCAGGACAAGTTAGATTAAATCTGCTGATAATTCTCAGGTCACCGTGACTCAGAACCTCTGATGGTGACACAGCTCCCATGGACAGGTATGTCTCTAATGGAAGACATCAGCTGGTCATCCTTGAGGGCCTGGGTGTACTGTTGAGGCTGGGAATCCTGAGAGTAGTAAGTGTTCAAAAACCTCCAGCGGTAATGAAGATGACAATTCAAACCAACAAGTGGGGTTAGCCAAGGGCAGATCACAGTAACTCTGGTAGAACCGTTTTGGTTAGCAGAACAGGGCTGACACAAGAGGGTAAGAGAAAGCCGAGGCAACTACAGTAACAGATAAAGCCATACCTGAGGGAACTGAGGTAAAAGGATTATTTACGCATTTATTTATGTGTGTGCACGCGCGTGGACGAGGACGCTTGTTTGTCTGTCTGGAGAAGAGAAAAAGAGCTGAATGGAATCAGGAGGGGTGTTTCCTGAGAGGGAGGCACCTTTTTGCAGTGGAATGATGAGAATGAAGTAGATAAGAGACTGGAGGCATAGGCTGAGGCAGGCCAGGAAATGCGGAGCGTTTCCACATCCTGCTTCCCTTTCCCCGCAACACTGCAGACATGAGTTCCAGCTTGTGAGCAGAAGTGGGACCCTGATCCTCAAGGTAAAATTAAGACAAGAGGCCAGCAAAGCCCTGCACAGGATGGTAAACAAAAAGGAAGAGACGTCTGGCCCACATAATGATTCTCTCTAATATCACTTCATTGACACTTCTGCCAGGGTTCAATTGACTCTTATTATGGCTCCATACCTAGGTCAGAGTATTCCTTGGAGGCTGGCCCTCACAGATGCTTTGGGGACTTTGAGTTGTCCTGGACATGATTGACATCAGGTACCTTGCTTTTCCTACATCTCCTTAAGCTCAGCATTCAGCTCTCTTTAGCTAAAGACCCTCCATGCAAGGACCCTAGCATGGAGAAGAAGCTTGTTTCTCTCTCTCTCTCTTTTTTTTTTTTTTTGGACAAAGGGCTCATTAAGTAGCACAGGCTGGCCTTGAGCTCACTTTATAGACCAGGCTAGCCCTTAATTTTCAATAATCTATCCCGCCTTAGCTTCCTAAGTGCTGGGAGCATAAGCGTGCACCACCACACCTGGCTCAGAAAGAGATTTTTGCTAATGTTTCATTTTCATCTTCAAAGAAACGCAACCTAACCCTACTGGTGCTTTCCCAGGGCTAAGTCGTACTGTTCTGACTGTTCAGAGCACCAGGCCGTGAGAAAGCCATGGGAGACAGGAATTTGACAAACTCCTGAGAACGCTCTATGTGGAGAGAGCAGAGGTGGGCTGTGGGGTAGGGGAGACTAATGGTAGGTAAGTGTACTTGCAGCCCCAGCGAGGAGTGTGGTGTGTGTGTGTGTGTGTGTGTGTGTGTGTGTGTGTGTGTGTGTGTGTGTGTGTAAAGCACACTCTTGATCTCTGGCATTTCAAGTTCCTCTTTGTTTTAATAGTAGTACATGACCTCTCCCTCGTCCCATCTGCTTCTGTTGATAAAGGAATCACATTTGAAACACATTTTCTTTAGTCCCCACATGCCTAATGGGTCTATATTTTGGGTTAACTTCAGTGAGCTTCGTCAGGATAAGCTGAGCTGGTCAGAGTCATCCATGGCTGGCATCATCCTCCGAGATTCACCTGGAGCAACAGATTGGAGTTTACTGAAGGCTTTGTGTGAGCTAATGGTTACTGGTTACTGTGGTTGAAGGTGGTCCCCAAAGTTCAAGCGCTGGAGCAGAGTCCTAGTACAGCAGTGCTGGGAGATGGGGCTGTGTGTGAGCTTTAATCCAAGGCTGAGTTCATGTTAAGGAGGGAGTAGGTTCCATGACACTGGAGTGGGGTCCATATGACTGGATGGCTTGGCTCCTTCTTGCTTCCTTTTGTAGCTAGAGTTTTCCTGCCTGGCCCACAGTCAAGACAAATCTCTGTCACCCACCAGTCCCACAGCTGCTCAGACCCAACCAAGTAAACACAGACACTTATATTGCTTACAAACTGTATGGCCGTGGCAGGCTTCTTGCTAACTGTTCTTATATCTTAAATTAATCCATTTCTATGAATTTATACCTTGCCACGTGGCTCATGGCTTACTGGCATCTTCACATGCTGCTTGTCATGGTGGCGGCTGGCAGTGTCTCCCTCCGCCTTCCTGTTCTCTCAATTCTCCTCTCTGTTAGTCCTGCCTATACTTCCTGTCTGCCTACTGGCCAATCAGTGTTTTATGTATTGACCAATCAGCAACACATTTGACATACAGACCATCCCACAGCATCCTTGTTTGCTCTTCTGCTATGGAATAACTCAGAAAGGTCTTCCCTGATGCTGACCTCTCAGTCCTGGGTTTCTCAGCTTCCAGAAATATGCATCAATTAATTTCTTTTCTCTTATGGGGGTGGAGGACAGCAACACAAATTAGAAAAAACTACTTGTCCACAAGTATCTGTCCATTGTTTATCTATATATCATCTAGATATCCATCCACCCATCCATTCATCCACCCACCCACCCATCTATCCATCCATCCATCCATTCATCCATCCATCCATCCAACCATCCATTTTTCCATCCATCCACACACTCACCCACCCACCTACTCACTTACCTATCTATCTCATCTATCTACATCTGCAATGTTGGGGTAGAACTAGAGCTGTGTGCATAGTAGGCAACTGCTCTACCACTAAACTGTGCTCTCAGTCTATAGACTTCACGTTTACTGGTGAGATTCCCAGTGTCCCTTTAAGACTAAGCTTCACAGCCCTTATCCCAGTCATCACCATGAAACTGGGTTACCAACTCCCTGTCACGGAGCCTACCCCTACCCCTACCTTTTGTGACAAGGTCTTGTTGTATAGCGCAAGTTGTTTTAAAAAAGTATCAGGATATTTGTGCATCTTCCATTTGAGTACTAGGATTACAGGCATGTGTCACCATGTCCCCCCATAATGGTTTGATTGAGGCAAATCTATCTATCCATGAAACCACCTGTTCATTCAATTCTCCATCCATCTGCTAACATTCACCCACCCTTGATCAATCTATCTCTCCATCCACCCACTGTTGAGAGTCATGCAGCCTAGTTTTGGACTAGTATATGAATGGTTGTCCAATGCGTCTCCAGATAAGGCAAAAGCCCATGAGGACAGTCTCACTCAGCAAGGACCAGTGGACTTTGGGACAGTGCAGAGTACTGCTGGGACCACACAGCCTATATGCTCTTGTCTTTTGGTGGTTTTAGTGCTGTTTTGTCAATTATGCATGGGACAGATGTGATCATTCATGAAAACCCCATTTTCTTCTCGAATACTTTCCCCCCAACATCTTTGGGAGCTGATGCTTCTCAGGTTTCTTGTCTGGGGACATGAGCTGTCACTCCAGACCCCGGGAGCTGTCCTGATTCAGTGCTGACAGGATTGGATGCAGATCACCCCTATTTCTGTAAATACATTTTGAATGGGATTATTGTTCTTGAAAACATGTGCCTCTGTCAATCATCTTTTAGTTTTGTAAACACAGGATGTACCTGGCTCGATATTCAGCCAAGCTAGCAAAATGATAAGTGTTGTTTTGGGTTTAAAGATGTTTAGATGTAAAAGTTGGGAAAAAACATATTTGACATTTTTGTTTTTGCCAGAGGTTAACGTTGGAGGATGGGAAAAACTTGTTTATTAGTATGGAAAAACAGGCTTGTTTTTGAGGTATAAATAAAGAATGCTGGAGCTATTTGGGGCCAGCCACTTGGTGAAACTTATCTGGTGGTTGGACAATTCATTTCTTTGAGCACATTTAAATCCTTTCTTTTGGGCTGGTAAAATGGATCCATGGATGAAGATGCTTGCTTTCAAGACCAAAGACCTAGGTTCCATCCCTGGTACCCACATGGTGGAAGGAGAGAACCAATTCCTGCAAGTTGTCCTCTGACCTCTGTATGTCCACTACAGTGCACACATACTCACACAGATAAAATGAATGCAGTAAATTCCTACTTTCCTAAATGATGTTTTTGTTATGCTATGATTAATTAATGACAGTTCTTTCTTTAAAAGAAAAATTATTTTTCGGTGTTGGGGATCAGACTCTGGGCTTCATGCATGTTAGGCGAGCACTCTGCCACTCAGTTCCAACTGAAGCCCTAGACTGCTGCTAAGCCACACCTCCAGTCCTAGTTATTTTATTACTATTTAAGTATGAGTTCCGTAAAGCTTGGACTTACCTCTGTGCATGGTATTCTGCTAGTTAATACTGAGGGCATAGTAACTAATATGGGTTGAATATTTTATTTTTTTTTTAAGGCAGGCTGACCTTGAACTTGCTGTGTTGCCAAAGATGACCTCTACCTCTTGAGTGCTGGAATTGCAGGTGTGTACTACCACAACCAGTTTTTTGTGGTACTAGAGATCAAAGCCAGGGCGTTGAGCTTGCTAAACAAATGCTCTACCAACTGAGCCATATCTCCTCCAGCCCTTAAGCTCAATCTTGAGGGTTCAGTGAGCATTTTGTAGGTGAGAGGAGAAGAGAAAGGAGTGGGTCTGGATATGAGAACTGTTGTGGAGTGTTCATGGTAAGAAGTGTGACGATGGTCATCTTCAGATAGCTCCTGTTGTCAAAGTAGCAGGCTGGAAGGTACAGGGTCCCCAGCACTGAAGACTAGAGATGAACAACGTCTGGGTCGTGTATGTCTTGGGTTCATGCTCAGAAGCCTAGAGCAGTTGAAAGGACGTCTATTGAAATCAACTTGACATTTGCATATAAACCATGAAGCTATTGACTGCTTTAGCTTTTCTGAGTTGCTGATGTCAGATGAGACCCAGGTCCTATGACCACGAGGCCAGATGCAGCCTGCCTACTACCCTGTATTGCCTGCCTTTCTTCTGACTCATTCTCCTTCTCCCTATATCTAATCTTCCTCATCATTCAGTTTCTAATGTATACGTCTGTAAAGCCAGTCAGGGCTCAATAAATGTTTGTTGAATGAATCACATGCCTATCAAAGGTGTGAGTGTACCTGAAAGCCCTCTAGAATTCTTCACCATTTCAGGCCTGTGTCCATTTGTCTTGGTGGAATTGGGCTCGTTTAGCCACGGAAAACACCATGCTGTCCTGGCTGTTCTTT
Organism: Peromyscus californicus insignis; assembly: GCF_007827085.1. Taxonomy (NCBI): domain Eukaryota; kingdom Metazoa; phylum Chordata; class Mammalia; order Rodentia; family Cricetidae; genus Peromyscus; species Peromyscus californicus. The sequence continues at coordinate 92,264,681 of NW_026294573.1, read as the reverse complement.
CATCAGTCCTCATCCCCAAGCCTCCATTTGCTTTTGGAGTCTCTGATGTGGATCTAGAAGTCAGTGGATGGCTTCTACTGTGCCCGATGCCTAGAGCTATAAATAATTCCCTATCTATGAAAAGGCTTTGCTATCTGTGGAATACTGTGCATTCATGGGGTAATAGTCCTGTGCCTACCCCAACTTAGATAATTCTTATGTTATACTTGGTTGATGGAATACTCCCATGCCAAGTAAGTGTATTGGGACACAGAATGTACATTTTGAACATTTATTTAAAATAATTAAATTTTAATTATTAATATGATTCATATTATTTTGAGACAAACCCTTATATACAGTGGGCTGACCTTGAACTTGCTGTGAGGCCAGGGATAGTCCTGAATTCTTAATTCTCTCACCTCCACATCTCAAGGACCAGGATTTCAGACATATGACATCATGCCTGGCTTAAATTTAGTTATTATTATGTGTTGTATGAGCATGCTCATGCATATGTGCAGGTATACACATGCTATGGAGTTTGCATCCACCTCTGTCTGTCTGTCTATCTGTCTATCTATCTATCTTTCTATCTATCTATCTATCTATCTATCTATCTATCTATCTATCTATCTATCTATCTATCTATCTCTATCATCTGTCTATCCATCTGTCTGTCTATCCATCTCTCTATCTATCTGTCTGTCTGTCTATGTATGTATGTATGTATGTATGTATGTATATATATGTATCTATCGTCTATCTATCTATCTATCTATCTATCTATCTATCTATCTAGCTCTATCATCTGTCTATCCATCTCTCTATCTATCTGTCTGTCTGTCTATGTATGTATGTATGCATATATATGTATCTATCGTCTATCTATCTATCTATCTATCTATCTATCTATCTATCTATCCATCCATCCATCCATCCATCCATCCATCCATCCATCCATCTATCTATCTATCTATCTATCTCTATCATCTGTCTATATGTCTATCTATCTATCTATATCTCTATCATCTGTCTATCTATCTGTCTGTCTATCTATCTGTCTGTCTATCTATCTATCTCTATCATCTGTCTCTCTCTGTCTCTCTATCTATCTCTCTATCTATCTCTATCATCTGTCTCTCTCTCTCTCTCTATCTATCTATCTATCTCTATCATCTGTCTATCTATCTATCTATCTATCTATCTATCTATCTATCTATCTATCTATCTCTATCATCTGTCTCTCTCTCTCTATCTATCTATCTATCTATCTATCTATCTATCTATCTATCTATCTATCTCTGAGACAGTGTCTCATGTAACCCAAGCTGGTCTCAAACTCTATGTATTGACCTTGAACTTCTGATCCCTTTGCTGCCACCTCCAGAGTGCTGATATAACATGTGTGCACCACTACACCTGACTTATGTGGTGTTGGGGGATCAAACCCAGGGCTTCGTTGTATGCCAGGCACGCCTTCTACCAACTGAGCTAAGCCTCTGTCCTTTTGGAAGGCATTAGTAAAGTGACCTTGACAAAGGCTCAAAGGATCTGGAGAAACCAGAAAACACCAGAGAAATGCTTCCCAGACTGGAAGGGTCAGGAGGAGGGTGGGGTGAGAGAACAGCTCAGCATGGTCAATGTTACCACTGATACTGTCTAGTGTGACAGGTGCAGTGACAGAAAGGGACTCCAGCAAGGCTGCGGGAGGAGGAAGCCCTGAAAGGAGGGATGAATGACAGGCAGAGATGAGCTCAAGAAAGGGCTAGAGACAGCAAGGCTATTTGGAGCAATGGACATAAGTACACGGAGAGGGACAACTGATGGAGGGTAGGTCAGGGACACCAGGCACTATCCACAATTGTGTGTGTGTGTGTGCGCGCGCGCATGCACGTGTGTGCCACTTTATACCTTTGATGAAACATGAGTAAGCACATTATTTTGAAATTTGTTTCGTAGCATGTGCATGTATTTTGCACACACACACACACACACACACACACACACACACACACACACACGCACTTCTTCAAACTCCTTTAGCATTCAGCCTCAGGGGACACTGATGGAACTCAAGCTGCTAATTGTTATCTGCGGATGCTTCATGAAAATAAGAAAAGTTAAGTTTATAAATCCAAAGCAGGGGAGTTAGGGCAGAGGATGTGGATCAGTGGCAGAGTGTCTGCCCAGAATGAGCAAGGCCTAGGGTTCAATCCCTAACATCGGAAAAATAAAACCCCAAACCAAAAATAGCTCTTGCCTTGGAGTCCCTTGAAGATGGACTATAACTTGTAAGCTAAAATAAACTCTTTCCTCTTGTATTGGTTACTTTTCTCTTACTGAGAAATTAAGCATTCCACTCCTTAGCCCCCAACAGTATCATGACCATATCATAACACAAAAAGTATTTAGTCCAACTTCAAAAGTCCCCATAGCCATTCAGTCTCCACACTATTATAAAGTCCAAAGTCTCTTGTGAGACTCAAGGCAATCTTTTAGTTGTTACTCCATGTAAAATCCATAAAACACTATGGCCAAGGCAACTTATAAAAGAAGTATTGGGATTATGGCTCCACAGAGTCCATGATGGCACAGTGAAGGCGTTGGTGGCAAGAATAGGTGAGAGTTTACATACTGAATTGCAAGCAGGAGGCATAGAGCATGAGTCTTTTGAAACCTCAAAACCCACCTCCAGTGTCATACTTCCTCCAGCAAAGCCACATCTCCTAATCCTCTGCAAACACCCACCAACTGGGGATCAAGTATTCACATGCCTGAGACTTGTGGGGGACATCTCATTGATACAGCCTCCATTGCATTCCTTAGCCTCCAGGAGTATCGTGTCCATATCATAACATGAAATGTATTTAATCCAACCTCAAAAGTCCTCACAGTCTTTCACAGTCTTACACTGTTTTAAAATCCAAAGTCTCTTCTGAGACTTAAAACAATCTCTTAATTGTAACCCCATCTAAAATCCAACAGCAAATTATGTCCTTCCAACATACAATGACATAGAAGATACATTATCATTCCAAAATGGAGGAACTGGGAAATAGTGAGGAGATACTGGACCAAGGAAAGACCAAAATCCATCAGGGCAAATTCCAAATCCTCAGCTCCATGTCTGAGAGAGTTGAAATGACTTCACTCTTCCATATTTTCTGACTGCAACGCATTGCTCTCCCTCGGACTTGCTCCACTTTTTTACTTCAGGTCTCCTTGGCTGGTGTCTCATGGCTCTGGCCATCCACATCTCCAGGTCTCTAACACAATTCAGGTTTCACTTTCACACATTCATGCAATGGCCTCTTAGGGTCTCAATGCAGGGACTTTCTTGGCCGACACTGACAGGTACGGTCACGAACCCTTGAATCACATTTACAGCAGCTTTGATTTCCCATGCAGATTAGGTATCTTCTTAATCTCTTTATCTTTTCCTCACAAACTCCAACATCAAATCTCCTGGGGCTCCTTTTCCTTTCAAAGTGTACATTTTGTATTTCTTTTTTCCCCACTTGCTCTTTTTTGTTGTCGACCTGTATAAGTGTGATTACTAATAACCATGTGATATAGTCGATATCAAGCTGCCTTATAATCTCTACCAAAGAAGTTAATCCATTACTTTTAAATTTAGTCTTAGGCAATTTCTTAGGATGAAGATAGAAAATAGCCACATTCTTTATCAAAATATCACAAGAGTGGTCTCTAGCATAATTGCTAACCTTGTTTCCCCATGAAACCTCTTGAGCCATGTTTCCACACTCCACATCGCCCTCAGCACTACTGCCTTCCAGTCTCCTACTAGGATGGCCCATTAAGCTGTGCCTACAGCATTCAACTGTGTTTCTAGCTCAAAGTTCCAAAAGGCTTCTACATTCTTCCACAAATCACAAGGTTAGGGCTATCATAAAAATAGCTCACTGCCTGGTACCAACTTCTGTTCTAGTTACTTCGCTATTGCTGTGATAAAATACCATGACCAAGGCAGCTTTTGAATGAAAGCATTGAGTTGGGTGTATGGTTCTACAGGGTTAGAGTCCGTGATGACAGAGTTCCTGGGGGCAGGAACAGCTCATGGCTCACACACTGAACCGCAGGCAGGAGGTAGAGAGCACGCTGGGAATGGCATGAGTCATTTGAAACCTCAAAGCAAGTCCTTAGTGACATTCTTCCTCTAGCAAGGTGACACCTTCTAATCCTCCCCAAACAGCCACTAACTGGGGGCCAATAATTCAAATGTTCAGACTTATGGGGGACATATCATTTAACCCACCAGAATTCTCGTTGCTTTTGGTCATGATAATAGACCAATTGACTTTCACAACAATAGAAATCAAGCCAGACTCCCAACCAAATGACCAAGCAAGCAAATCCACCAGCACCGCCAAAGCAAAGGAGGTAAAACAGAGCTTAGAAACAGTGGCAGGTATGGTGGCTTACACCTGTAATTCCAGCACTTGGGAGCCTGAGACAGGAGGATGGATGGGAGTCTGGGGCCAGCCTGGGTTTTATATAATAAACTTTAGGCCAGGCAGGGCTAGAGAACAGACTATATCTCTATCAGAAAAAAAGAAATCAAAAGACAAGACACTCCATGTCGGCAAGACTGCTCAGCAGGGAAAGATACTTGGTATTTGCAAGCCCGGTAACACGCACAGTCCTGGAACCTCAGTAAACATGGAGGGAGAGAAACACTCCTTGTTCTCTGACATCCATGTGCACGCTGTGGTATGCAGCACCCTGTGCTGGCTGGGTTTTTTTTTTTTTGTCAACTTGATACAGACTTAGACGTATATGGGAAGAGGGCATCTAAAGAGAGGACATGCCGCCATCAGATTGGCTCATAGGCCAGTCTGTGGTCTACTTCCTTGATTAGTGATTGATGTCAGAGGAGTGGTGCCACCCCTGGGCAGGTGGTTCTGCAGTGTATAAGAAAGTAAACTGAGCAAGCTATGGGAAGGAAGCCAGTAAGCAGCATTCCTCCACGACTTCTGCTTCAGTTCCTGCCTCTGGCATCATGCTGTGGCTTTTCTCAATGGACTGTGACCAGAGACATGTAAGCCAAATACATCCTTTCTTCCCCAAGTTGCTTTTGGTTGGTCATAGTATTTTATCACAGCAATAGAAACCCTAAGTGAGGCACACAATATATGTACAAATAAAAATAATAATGATGATGATAATAATAATAATAATAATGTAATTCAAAGTATTCAGTATTTTAAAAGTAATCCAGGGGCCAAGAAGGAGCATTGGGGCTGACTTTCCAGCTCTTTCTCTCCCCTGTGAACTGGTGGCAATAACCCCCAGGGGCCTCATGGAGATGAGAAAGAACTGGTTAAGCCCATGGCTTTCTGCTGAGCTGGCATTACAGAGTACGACCCCAGCCAGAGTGAGCCTGTGACAGGAGTGGGCAGCAGCGTGGGTAGCTGCCTCTTCTTGGGTGGGAGCAGCTGTGGAGGACTGCCTTCCCACACTCACACAGGGCATCTGGGGCAGCTGCTGTGAGCCGCTGAGATGGCTTTTTGACTCCAGGACTGGAAAGCAAAGGGTTGGCAACCAGGCTCTAAGGAACTGAGTCTCGCTCATTCCGATGCCAAGTCCTGGGCTCCTGGTGCCCTGAGGTGGTCAGACTTCCAGGGGCATGAGGTTAGCTCCAGTCTGTCCATTCCCCACTGAGAGAAAACAGACGCTTACTGGGCTGTTCTGGTCTGCCTTGAAATTCCAAAGTCCTGTGGGTACCTTGTCCTCGGCTCACCTGGGCCAGCCCTGGAACTCCTTACATGGTGATGATCCCATGCTGGGTTCATTTGGGGGGTGAGCATGGTGAGCCCGAACATCGTGTCTGGTCACATTGGCTGAGCAGTGCACACAGTGGCCTGCTGTGTGGTACAAGGCTATGATAAGAGGAACTCAGTTGTGTGTTGCTTTTTAAGGAAGGCCTTTCTCTCAGACAGTCTGTTCTGCTCTGTGCAAGATGGAGAGGGAGGGCATCCTTTAAATCCTATGCCAGCTGCTTCTCCTACCTCACACCAGTCCCTGCCATGGGCTCAGGAAGAGACGGTCCGTTGCCCGATTTAGCTTCATTTTTACAGTATCTGAGAAGTTCGTAAATCTACGGACTCCTTCCAGAATCTTCAAGTCTGTGGACAGAGCCTTGCAATCTTTATGAGCCAGTTTCTCTTCTGGTCATGATCAAAGGACCCAAGCCAAGCAGATCCAGGGATATGGATTTATCTAAATCCAGGAGAGTGCTAGACTTGCTGTCTCAGGTCTGTAATCCCACGACATGAGAAGTTCACAAGTTCAAGTCCCATCTGGGCTGAAGAGCAAGTTCAAAGCCAGCCTGGGCGGTTTCTCATGACCCTGTCTCAAAATAAAAAGTGAGGCTGGGAATGGGGGTGTCTACACAATCCTAGCACTCAGTAAGAGGACAGTTGCAGATGGCGTGTTCACATAGCAAGTGCCAGGGTCGCCAGGACTACATGGTAAGCCCGCGTCTCCAGACAAACAAACAATCCCTTGACATCAAAATAAATCAAAAGAAAAAGTGAAAAACGAGGACGAGGTCCTTGGTTCACCTCCCAGAACTCCCCAAGCTAGTGCACATCAACAATATCTGAATTCTACAAAAGTCTATAGAAGGTAAGGGTGCAGGACAATTCATCAACAATCCCTAGCAGGGAATCCATTCCCCCCCACACACACACACACACACACGCACTCGTGCGCACACACACCCTGCAGATCAGTGGAAGGGAGAAATGACGAGTGTGTGCGGAGAGGAGTCATAGCGGGCTTCCTGGAGGAGGATGTGATCTGGCTTGTGTGGATTCACCCTTTATAGAAAGGCATTCAGACATGGAATAGAGCACAGACACAGCTGGGCTTTGTGGACTGGTCTCTTCAGGGAATGGCCAGCATGAGAGGACTCACCCATCAGAGCTAGGTAGGTAGGCTGGGACCAGATGACCATGTCTGAATGACTCTGTCTATGACTTCTCAAAGCAGGAGCACTGTAGACCACTTGGGTGGCTTGTAATTCCATGGGGATGGGGTAGGGTTGACACTCGGTATTCCCAACATGTTCAGAGGTGGGGAGACTTGCTAAGACTGTGGGTCCCTGGATTATACTTGAAGTAGGAAATTATTTTTTAATGGAAAACTTAAAACTTTGTATATGCATATAAGTATGTGCATGTGTGCATGTGTATGGAGGCAAGAGGATGACCTTGAGTCTTATCCTCAGGTACTATCTACCTTCTTTCTTTTTGACACAGTGTCTCTCCATGGCTTAGACCTTACCAGTTAGGCTGGACTGGCTAGCTAGCTAGCTCCAGGATCTCACCTCGAACTACCTCCCCATTACCTGGATTACAAAGACCACTATGCCTAGCAGCTTTTGATGGGCTCTGAGGATCGAACTCAGGTCCCCACACTTGCAAAGGTGAGGCCTGAGCCATCTCCCCAGCCCATGACCATTCTTCAAGCCAGTGTGGAAGGAAGCTGGACTGACTGGAGTCAAGCGTGGCTGGGGGCAGGATAACCCTCAGACAAGGCCCAGCTTAGGTGTTGACTGTTTAAGACCATACCTTCTGCTAACTTTGGGAGCAGACCCTGTCAGCCCCAGCATACAACACCCTTCCGGTTTTTCCCATCCACAAGAAAACCCAAGACATGTCGGAGCAGACTCCACTTAGCTCACGTTTCTACAGAAGGCACACTTCAGCAGCTGACATCATGATGCCCATGGGAGATGGTTGGAACCTATTGCTGCTCTATGACTCTGAGAGCAGAAAATATGGCTGCCTTCCATGCTGTGGTAAAAGCCGAAAACCACAGAGCACAGTCTCCTAGACTGTGACCAGCTGCTCCAGCGGTTTTCTGTTACTGCTCGTGAAGTCTTCACTCCTCGTCATCTGCGAGCAGAAGTGTGGTGGCAGTTGCCAGAGGTTGGGGGGTGGGGTAAGGGGGGATCATGGGAGAATTTACATTTGAGAAAATTCCATTCATTGACTTAATTATTTCTGGGAATTCTGAAAAGACCACCATGATCCTGTAGCCACGAAAATGCTAGGGCTGGCCTTGAAAATGCCGGAATCTTGCAGCAGCAGCAGCTTCTGAGAAACCCTGGACTATGCAAGTTTTTAGCCTGAATAGTTTTCTTTCATATGTGAAGTTTTGGAAACTTTAAATAGCATCATGGTACTAGATAATTCAGGGGCTTCGAAGGGAGCTCTTCTGGTAGAGTACCCCCACGCCCGCCCCTCCAGCAGGCACTAGGCTCTGGGTTCCATCCCAGCACTACTCATAAACCAGGTGTGGTAGTACACATCTTTAACTCCAGAACTCAGGAGGTAGAGGCAGGAGGATCAAAAAAAGTTCAAGGTCGTCCTTAGATACTTGTCCAATTTGAGGCCAGACTGGTTTACATCCTGCCTCATAAAACAAAGCAAACAAGCAAAAATAATGAGTTTTTGCTTTAGCCATGTAGGGTGATGTTAGCCCAGAGTTAACATGATTAGAACTAGAGGGGGCTTGGCATAATTTCTTGTTTTTTAATTTAAAATTTTGAGTCAACATCTTGTAATGCAGTCTGGCCTCAAATATGCTATGTAGCCAAGGATGGCCTTGTACTTCTGATGTTTCTTTCTCCTTCTTCTGAGGTCTGGGACTTCAGGCACGCACCACGTGGTGCTGGAATTGAACCCAGGGCTTTGTGCATTGTAGGCAAGCACTCAAGCAATTGAGTTATATCCCTGGTGCACCACACTTACCCTTTCATGTTAGTGTTTCCTGTCCCCCTCTGCTGCAGGCCGCAGGAATATATCATAAGAACTCAGCTGGTTATGGCAAAGTCACTACCTGGAGGAATCAGGGAATTCCTCCAGAGGAAGCCAAATCCCAAGGAGTTTTTGGTGTTACTTGGCTTGTTATATATCAGCTGTATTCTGTTATGAAAATCATGTGTGCCTTCATAGTTTTTCCAATTGACTTTCCCCTAAGAAGGACTAACAGTGTAGACTGATTAATCTCTGGACATACACATTCCAGGTATTTGGAGAACAGCCTCAGGAAAGGCTTTCTCTGGAATCAGATATCTCCCCTAGCCACTTTCAAAGACTACAGGAAACACCATCCAGGTGGGCGCCCAACTTCCGAGGACTAACAATGATAACAGCCCACATGCAAGTCTCCTGACTTACGGTAAATTCCACAAGGAGACACCGCCTAGGAAAGGTGGACATTAAGTAATAGCTTTACACAATTTAGCTCAGACCCTCCCTTTATATACCGGGACTTCCAGGGCACAAGGTGGAGAAGAGAAAAGAGAATAGAGAAAAGAGAATGGAAGAACTAGATGGGTAAGACCTTGAGAGGAACAAACTGAGATGGGGAAGAATTAGATTGAAGGGCTAAAAGAGAGGACTAGAGGAACGAGATGGAAGATGAGGAAGAGTCAGATAAGAAAGAACAAGATGAGGAAGAGCCAGATGAGAGAGAAGGAGACGGGAGAGGAGCTGATAGGGGAAAGAACTAGATAGATGAGAACCTAGAAGGGACAGAACTAGATGAAGGAATTAAGATAGAACCTAGAGGGGACAGTAGATAAATATAGAGAAATCAGGCAAGAAAGGAGCTAGACATGCGAGCAGAATAGAAGCTGTGTAGAGAGAGAACTATCACAGAATAATAAAGTGTATGAACTAAGGAGTTTCGTGTACATAGATTCATTTCTTTTTATCAAAGATTAATTATCAGCTGGTTGTAGATTCTTCCCGGACCCTGGGAGGGGACTATCGAGGGGCTGGACCCCCCTAGTCCCCGATACCCCTCCCCCCACCGAGACTCCATCCCTATCTAGTCCTATGTATTTATGTGTTTTCCATGCAGCAGTTACATACATTCTCTCCTATTTCTGCTTTTTTCTGCTTCATGCATCCTAACTTTTCCTATGCTGGTCCCCAGGCCAGTGATCAAGTTCGTGGGCTGTATAATTCACTGACTGGATGTATTATAGTTGGTTTAGACCTTGCTATTGGCTAGTTCAGCCAGTGATGCCATTAAAAATGGAATGAGCAACAGAGTTAGTGGGAGTGTGAAATGGCACAGCCCTTCGGGGGAAAGGAATTTGGCAATATGTATTCCAGGCCTGAAAAATGTTCACTGCCTTTCAGCTAAGTCATTCCACTTCTGGGAATCTCTAATAAAGAAATAATTCAAAGGGAAGAGCTGGATTCCTGCTCTGAGATAAAAAAAAAATCTGTGTTTAGTACGAACACTCAGAACACCCAGAACTGTGTGAACATGGAGAAACATGGTGTAAATGGTTACACCGAGAAACGGAATATTATATAACTATTAAAAATATGTATTTGGGTTTGGGGATTTAGCTCAGTGGTAGAGCGCTTGCCTAGCAAGCACAAGGCCCTGGGTTTGATCGTCAGCTCAAAAAAAAAATACGTATTTGAAGTTTATGAATGGAAAATGATTATGATTGAAATAAGCTGATAGAGGATTATATTTGTACTATAATCCCAGCTATTTAAAACCAGGCTACTGGGCTGGCTATGTGGCTCAGCAGGTTGCTTGTCGCCAAGCCTGCTGATTTGAGTTCGATCCCCAGAACCCACACAGTACAACGAATGAGTCATTGCCTGTAAGTTGTTCTTTGATCTCCATATACCTAAGGTGGCACCCACAACCTAGCCCCCTCACGCATGCACACGTGCATGAACCAATTTAAAAATACTGGGCATCTAACTGTGCATAGGAAAACATAGGGAAGCGTAGCAAAATTTCAACAGGAGGTGTAAAGAGTGAATGATTGCAGTTTTCTTTCAATATTTTATGTCTTAAAAAAATCCCCAAAAAGCCTTTAATGAGTTAATTTTGAGACAGGATCTAATGAAACCCAGGTTGGCCTGGTAGTTGACATGTAGCCCAGGCTAGACTGGTAGTTGTTATGTAGCCCAGGCTGGCCTGGAACCAGGCATCTTTAAACCTCAGCCTCACTGTTCCACTGTACCTGGTGGGGTCTATTTTTGTTCTGATTAAGAAATTAACATTTGTTGAACAAAATTGCAAGCATTTAAAGCAATCTATACTATATAAAAGTAACTCCTATTTGTTGCTCTTTTTAATGTTTATCTAAAATGTACTTCTAGAATTGATTTAGGGAAAGAATGCCATGTCATGGTATTTGTGAGAGCCTGAGGCAGCCTAAGTTTTATAAAATGCGATTTTACCATTATCCTATCTGGATTGTTTTTCACACAGAAGAAGGGGAGGACAAGGTCAGCTTCAGGAAATCGGGCCTGGCCAGGCTCGGCAGCAGACATTCCTGTCAGGCTCTGTGGAGTCACATCAGCTGTTAGCCAGGGAGGGCCTTGTGAGTCTCGCCAGTTCATATTCAAAAACCGTCTCCAAAGGGAGGTTAAAATAAAAAAGTCTCCATATTTCCCAAGTGCTCTGTGTAACCAATTATTTACTTCATAGCAATTAGAACTTTATATACCACCATGTTCTCTGGGATCTGTCTTTAAAATGCAGAGACAAGCCGAGGATGTGGCCCCGTTGCTGGAGTGCTTGCCCAGCATACACAAAGCCCCGGGTTCCATCTCCTGTATCAACTAAACCAGGCCTGGTGGTCCAAGCTAGTGACGCCAGCTCTGATAAGAGTTTAACATCATCCTTGGCTGCATAGTGAGTTCGAGGCCATCCTGCGCTATAAGACCCTGTCGCAACAAAACAACCAAGTAAGCAAAAGTCTAAAATTCAGAGACACATCACAGTTTCCCCTAGGGAGAGGCTTAATAAATTCTAGATGTTCTGTCTAAAGGGCTGCCACAGGGCTGTCAAGCACGAGACAGCCTCATATTTGTGGATGTAGACAACATGCTGATACATCCGTTAAGTGATAAGCAAACTGTAAAAGAGGAATCCTAGCACTCAGGAAGCTGAGGCAGGAGGATTGTCACATGTTCAAAGCAGCCTGGTTTATATGGTAAGTTCCAGGCCAGTCAGGGTTACACAGCAAGGCCGTATCAAGAAAACTAAAGGAACAAACAGAACTCACATAATACTTGCATAATCTAGAAAAGTATTCGCCACAACACAGTAGAAATTATCTTTAGGCCAGGGCAAGACAGGCCGTTTTATTTATTTGTACATGTACATGTTTGCGTGTGTGTGTGTGTGTGTGTGTGTGTGTGTGTGTGTGTGTGTGTGTGTGTGTGCTGTGCATCTGTAGGCTTACTCTGCCGATCAAATTTATACCTCCAGGATAGCTTGCACAGTACTTTACTCACCGAACCATCTTGCTTGCCTCTGTAATTTTATTTTTGAGTAAAGCTTTAAATTTTGCTGATTGAAAGTTAATTAATTACAAACAGTTCTCATCTTCATTTAGTAAAAGAGAAAGGAGGAAGTGAGCTTGGCTTCTGCATAGGAGATGAGAAGCCACTGAACAAAGTTTACCAAAGTCTTTTCTGATTCAAACAGGGTCTCGTGTAGCCAGAACTTGCCTGGACCTCACGATGCAACTCAGTCTGGCCTTAAATTTGGTGGTTATTCTCCTGCCTTTGCCTCTGGAGTACTGAGATTAAAGTTATGCGCCAGCACACAATTAAAACCCCCAGAGTTTTAATCTGTGTTCCATCTAAACCAGACAACTTTCTTTTCTTTCTTTTTTTTTTTTTTCCTCTTATGAGACAGTCTTACTCTTAATTTAGGCTGATCTGAAACACTATGGAGTTATCCCAGGCTGTCTTTGAACTTGTTTTTTTTTCTTTTCTTCTCTTTCTTCTTCTCCCCCCCCCCCCCCGCCCCCACACATGTGTACTTGTGAGTAAGCAAGCATGGGTGCATGAAGGTGCACTCCCCCAAGCACGTGCATGTGAAAGCCATAGGTCAACTTTCACTATCTTATTTTATTCCTCTCCACCATGTTTTGTTGAGACAGAACCTTGTTCTGAGCTGCAGTAATCCCTGGATCTGCCTGTGTCCATCCCCTATCCCCCAGCAATGGGGTTACAGGTATACACTGACATGCTGGTTCTGGGGATCCAGCTGAGATCTTCACACTTGCACAGGACTTTTCACATCGAACCATCTCCCCAGCCCCTGACTTTGAATTTACAGGGACTCTTCTGCTCCTCTCCCAGGTACTGAGTTTATAGGCACCCCACCCCCGCCCCAAGGCTCAAGATTTACCCCCACATCTGCCCCCTGTCTTACCAGATCAGCACTAATCTGAAACATACTAAGAAGGGGAACACTTCCTCCAGGAAGTCTCCTGCTCTCACCTCATCGTCAATAGCATCCGACCTCAGCTCAGCGGCCCGAACTCTCCTATCACTGTTTGGAGCCTTGGGGCTACATAAGACATTGCTATATAAGGTACGAAGACATCATCGTCAGAGCGGAGTTGTGCCCCAAAGTAGCAGTAGGGGTACAACCAGATTTGCTGGAAGATCAACCAAGGGGCCTTTTTTCTCCAGGGTGAAGGGTTAGTGGAGGGACAATGCTCACAAATAAATGTGCCGTGGAGAGAAAGGCAGCAGCGTGGTAGAACCTTCTGGAATAATTCAGATGGATCAAGGATTGCAGTGGGTACTGGATTTCCCTTAGCCCTTCCTTGATCTTCAAAAACTACCATCAGCCCTCAACTTGCAAATAGAGAAACCGAGGCTCAAGTCTGCACAGCCAGAGAGAGAGAGGCAGGTATGCTTTGAATCCACACCAATTTGACCCCACAGTCCCTGACTTTTCAATGGGCATGAGAGGTGCCACATGGGTGACTCGGGATAGAAAGCCAGAGGTCTCCTTGGGCAAGTGCTCTTTCATGCCAATTGCTGAGACAGATGTGCACTGTATTTATTTTTTATTTGGGGATTTTCTGTTCTAGGTTCCATGTGCCAGTAGAGAAGATAAGGGAGAGGCTCTTCCTTCCTTCCTTCCTTCCTTCCTTCCTTCCTTCCTTCCTTCCTTCCTTCCTTTCTCTCTTTCTTCCTTCCTTCCACCTCCCTCTCTCTCTTCTCTCCCTCCATCCTCCTCCCTGCCCCTCTGTTTCAAATAACAAGCCACCAACAGTTTCTCGGCAGTTAGAATTTAACTCCTCTCCTTTAGTGCTAGACTCGGCCAGTGTTGCCCCTTGCCCTGAACACTATAAAACAATTAAGGTGTTTTCCCATCAAAGACAGTTGACCATGATGGACTTCCCTTCTCTGGGTTTCCTGATCACTTCTGCTGAGTGTTACTGGGTACTAGCTGTCTTTGCAAAATGAAGAAGTGCAAGCCACTGGAGAGGTTCATGGAAAGTGGGGCACAAAGCTGGGGAATAGCTCATTTGTCAGAGTGCTGCCTAGTATGTGTAAAGCCCTGGGTTCAATCCCCAGCAGCAGGTAAACCAGATGTGGTGGGACATGCCTGCAATCCTAGCTCTTTCAAGGTAGTCACAAGAGGATCAGAAATTCAAGGTCATCCTTAGCTACATGAGATATGTAGTGTAGCCTAAGCTTCCCTCAATCTTGGGGCAATCCTCCTGCTCCTGCCTCTTAAGTGCTAAGACTCCAGGTGTGAGTCACCATGCACTCAGCTACTGATGATACCTTTATGGTCATTGACAGACACACAAAAATTTCAAGTCACCTTGGAGTGTTCCCAGCTAAGGGTTTATAATGCAGGGGGAAAAAAAGAAGTAGGGATGTTTCAGAAGAGTACATAATTTACAACTCACCCCAAATCACTTTTAGTCCTCTGGAGTGATTGTCCTGCAACGTTGACAGGAGTTAGGGAAAACCCACCCGTAGCTCCAGAGGAAATGCAGTCAGGTTCCTCTGAGTGGCCCCTTCCCCAATCAATCCATACCTGACTGTGCTCTGAGGGTTGCTGTTTTTATTTCGTTTGCTTTTGCTTTTTGTTGAGACAGTCTGGTCGTGTATCCCTGTCTGGCCTTGAACTTGTGGCAATCCTCCTGCCTTACTCTCCCAGGGCTGAGCGGGCAGGAGCTCAGGGAAGTGCCTCAGCTGGGAACATGCCTGGACGATTCCAAGTCTCCCAGCTCTGTGAATGACCAGGAAAGCACCGTGAGCAGCTGGGTGTGGCGGCTTACACCTGTAATGCTTGCACTGAGAGGCTGAGGCAGGATTGCCTTGAGTTGAGGGCAGCCTAAGTTGTGTAGTGAGTTCTGGGTCAGCCTGGGCTAGCATGAGACCCTGTCTGGGGAAAACAAAGTCAGGGTTTATGAGATGGCTAAGTGGGTAAAGGCGTTTGCTGCTAAGCCTGCTGACCTGAGTTCAAGCCTGGAGACCTGAGTGGTGACAGAGGACTAACTTTTGAAAGTTGTCCTGTGACCTCCACATGCATACCGCAACACATATGCATTCCCTCCCACACAATAAATAGCTAAAATAGAAACAAACAAAATGAGAAGAAGAAAAAAAGAAGCATCGAGAGTGTTGACTTGAGAGTTAAAAATGAACTTGGATGAGGAGGAGAACTTTTTAGTACAGAACATTTGAATTCCGGGGAATGATAGTGTGATAGATTAATATTATCAACTTGAAAGGATCTAGAACACCAAAGAGACAAGCCTGTGGGTGTGCCTGTGAGGGATTTTCCTATCTAGGTTAACTAAGGGAGGAAGACCCACCCTAACTGGGTGATACCATTCCCTAGGCTGGGCTCCTGGACCGCACAAAAGGAGAAAGTGAGCTGTCCATGGCCTCCATCCCTCGCTGCCTCCTGGCTGTGGACACAACGTGAGCCGCTGTCTCAAGCTCCTGCTGTCATGGCTTCTCGGCCATACTGGCCTGTGCTGTCCAACCATGAGATCAAATAAACTCCCTTACGCTGCTTTCGTCACTGTATTTTATCACAACAACAGGAATAGTAACTGAGATAGGTTAATGGAGGCGACGAGAACTGCTCAGCTGGCCATCTGGTGGGCCGTTGAAATCTGGGGACATGTAAAGTCAGTTCTAAGATAAACCTTCAACTCTAAGAAGACAGCTTTCCTTCCAATTCCTTAGACATGGGCAAGACGCCAAGTCTGGAAGTTTAGTGACGGGAACTAGAACTTTCTGATGCTTTTCTGGAGCCTGCTTCTCTCCTGTGCCCTCCAAGAAATCCCACTTAGCTTGAAGACCAGCAAGGGAAACATCAGTGCATGTAAAGCTTCAGGCCTCACCCAAAACATTATAAAAGGAGTTGTAAATCCAGGGAACACAGTGTCTGCACACTCTGTAGCTGTCCAGAAAAATCTAGGCCAGACAACTCTGGTGGGGGAGTGGAGGACATGGGGTAATACTTCACACTCCTCCTGCGCTCGCTCGGCCTGCTGCTGCGCTTCCTCCAAACTCAGTTCCCAGTGGAGTCCATGGCTCAGCCATGGCAGTCGCTGTGGTCCAGCCCAACACAGAGTTGGGTGAAATTGTTTGGCTACCAGGGTTCTATTGTCGGAACCGGACAGTCTGTGTGTCCTTCTTTCTTTGCCTTTTGAGTTGAAACACCACCAATCTCTCTGAGAGGTTGATATGCATTTTCTGAGGATTGAAGAACTCATGCTTTGTAGGCTCCAAGCGATTAGTGAATTTTTTGATATTGCTACATGTATTTCTTGAATGCCTATTATATGCAAGAAGCGGGTGAGCAAGGGAGATGAGTTTTTTTTTTTTTGTTTTTTTTTTTTTTAGTTTTTCGAGACAGGTTTCTCTGTGTAGCTTTGTGCCTTTCCTGGAACTCGCTTTGGAGACCAGGCTGGCCTCAAACTCACAGAGATCCGCCTGGCTCTGCCTCCTGAGTGCTGGGATTAAAGGTGTGCGCCACCACCGCCTGGCTGGAGATGAGTTTTGAGGTAAGGCCTCTTCCAGCCTGGGCCTGAGGTGGCGGAACTCTGACTACTAGAGTCCATTGCCCAGGAGAATTATAATGTAAGTCTCATTGGCACTCTTAAGCACCTAAAAAAAACCCATAAATACTTAAATTCCTAAATTGTTTGGGGGTCACAACAGAAAACTTAAACAGGTAAAATTAATATATATCCTTAATGCTATATTGATTATGTTTGTTTAAGCCAACGAATCAAAACATTACCATTTCAATATATAACCCCAAATGAAGCTGTTTGCTTGTTTGCAACAAGGTCTCTGTAGCTGAAGTCAGCCTAGAACTCACTCTGTAGCTGAGGCTGGCCTTGAACTCCTTCTCTTCTTGCCTCCACTTCCTGTACAGGGTTGGGTTACAGGAAGGTGACACCCTGTACAGAAGACTGTAAAGGAGTTCTGAGTAGAGCGCTGGACCTGGATGTTGGCATTCTGTTGGGTGAACATCACAGAGGGGCTGAAGGCCTGGCCTAGCATGGCCAGGGACAGCAAAAGCATTGGCCACCCGTGGCATTCAGGCCATGTGTTGGTCCTGTCTCTGACAAAGCACAGATGGGTCACCTTGTGGCTTCTCAGTTTCTGTATCTGCATCCTGGGGCTAGGATCTCAGCTGACCATCACTGCTGCTGTTAGCATCAGTGTTTGAGATGCTAATCTCCTGCGAAAGAATTTAGTAACTGGTCAGGCCGACAAAGAGACTAGGACCAAATCAGGGATGTGCAGCTAAAACTGAAGGAAGTTCCTGCCTGTGTGAGGCTGGATTATATGCCTCTGCACACGTGTACACACACACACACACACACACACACACCACTACCAACAACAACAAAGGCAGCATTATGACGCCAGAGAAGGAAGAACAAACCACCTAGTTCACTTGGCTGCTAGGTCCTTTAGGAGACTGAATTACAGTAAATCTAAAAATAAGGCCTGGTGTGCTTTTTCCTTAAATGCACAAAAGCTTTCTGGTTCCTACCTGCCTAGGGAACAATATAATCCAACAGGCACATTTGGCCCAATTTTGTTACGCAGGACCCAGAAAAGCTCAGGGGAAAAAGAGTTCCTGAGATTGTAGCTCATTGCTTGAAGATCAAACCCAGGAAAAGTTATTTTTATACCTAGTGGGTTTTTTTCCCTTCTTCTTTCAACTGCCTGGTGTTTATCTTTGAAATTATGGGTTTGTGTTGTTAAACAAAGTACTTTTTTTCCCTTTTTGATTATAAAAGATATACATGTTCATTGTAGAAAATTAGAAACTACAGGGAAAAGGGGAAGAAAAAGATGACATCTTGTCATTTGAAGAGAGCCATGGCTAACACTTCCACACATCTCCAGTCGCCTTGTTTCTACATATTTATATTATTTTTTCTCCACAGCACTAACAATTGAGCATAGGGCCTTGTACATGCCAGGCAAGCACTACCACTGAGATATGTATCATTCTCTTAGCCACATTTCAATTTTTAAAAACATTTTTTGTAATCTATTTTTCTGTGCATTGGTATTTTGTCTGCATGTATGTCTGTGTGAGGGAGTCCCACCCCCTGGAACTGGAGTTACAGACAATTGTGAGCTGCCATATGGGTGCTGGGAATTGAACCTGGGTCCTCTGGAAGAGCAGCCAGTGCTCTTAACTGCTGAGCCATCTCTCCAGCCCCTTCAAATTTGATTAGTATTTGAAATGGCTGTTTTCTTTTTCTTGTAACACTGGGGACCTTGTCCTCATGAGGAAAGGGCTCTACCATTGAACTGCTCAGCCTAGAATCACATACTGCACCATTCCATGAACAGAACAGTGGCCTCTATGCTTCTGTTAAAAAGTTAAGCTCAGAAGATGCCCATGGCCTTGTGTCCACACTTGGGAAATGCCTCTGGTGCTTGGCAGAGTGTACCCTTCTGGCCGATGCCCGTTAAGCATTTCTTTCTGGTGTGCTATATCTTGTTTTTCACATATTGAGATGTTGCTTATAAAAACATTGCTCAGCTTTGCATGGTTTGAAGGTTTTATCAGTGTCAACATGGTGTATGTTGGAAGTCATGGCACCAGGAAATCGTTAAGGACCACTGGTCACCTGGAAATTCTGAGGAATCCCTGAGAGAAAGCATCGGTGGTCCTGGTGGGCTGCAGACATTGCACAAACAAGACCATTTTCTTTTTCACTTGGAGTTTTCTTCTCTAGACAGGGTCTTATGTGATTCAGGGTGGCTTTGAACTTGCTATATGGCTGATGATTGTTGCATTCTAAAAAGTAACAGTTTTGCTTACTGATAAAGATCTTGTATTTTTTCTTTTCTTCTCAGTAACTCTTAGTTTCTATTAGTGTTTTCACAGATATCATTATTTGTGAATTAAGAAATATATATATATATATATATATATATATATATATATATATATATATATATGAGTTTATGCTTCCCCCAAAGTGTCAGACTGATGTCAAGATGGTTGGTGCTTTGTTGACAGTGAGGAAATTCTTCCAGTATTTTACCATTAAGAATGATGTTTGCTTTGGATTATTGTAATTTTTCAAATTAAGGCAATTTCTATTTCTAGTTTTCTAAGTTTCTCGCCTCCAAATCATGTGTTACTGTTGCATTCTAAAAGACATTTTTGTGTGACTGCTCACACAGTCTTGTGGTTTATCTCCCTTAATATGCTGCTGTGAGGGGCCTGGAGGGCTGACTCAGCAGTTAAGAGCATGCACTGCTCTTCCAGAGGACCCAAGCTTGAGTCCTAGAACCATTGCCAGAACCCTTGTTCACAACTCCCTGTAACCTCAGCTCCAGGGTATCTGATGTCCTCTTTTGGTCTCTGTGGGTACCCACTCCCACCACACACACACACACACACACACACACACACACACACACACACACACAAATACTATAAAAATATGTTACAATGATGAGTAGCAAAAATATATAACATATATATAGTTTAAGCCAAGACAGTACTGCTTAGATAAACATTGGCAACGTGTGTCATTGGTTTTTGTACTTACTGGATCCGATTTGTGTATGCATACAGCTTTGCATCTAGGCTCACATGTGATGCTGGCTGGCTACTATTCCTTCCTCCCTCCCTCCCTCCCTCCCTCCTTCCTTCTTCCTTCCCTCTCTCCTTCCTTCCTTCCTTTCTTCCTCCCTTTCTTCCTTCCTTCCTTCCTCCTTCCTTCCTTCCTTCCTTCCTTCCTTCCTTCCTTCCTTCCTTCCTTCCTTCCTTTCTCTCTCACTTAGGCATATTTTCTTCAGAAAATGGATGGGAAATTTATTCTTCTCTCAGTTGCATGACAGACTGAGTCTGTTACTTACCTATTCCTTGGCGTTTAGTTAAAACTAGCTTTTGGAGTTGTTGGTCCTGGGAGTTCTCTTTATGAAACTGTGCTGTGTGGTGTATGCACCCTGTGCATGCAGGTGCACATGCTAGAGGCCAGAAAAGGACATTGGTTGGTCTACTCTATCTCCGTCTACTTTATTCCTTTAGGAAAGTGTTTCTTTCCAAATCTGGAGCTAGGCTGGGAGTCATCAAGCTTCATCAGCCTTCCTTCTCTGTTCCCCACAGTACCCATGTTACAGGCATGCACGTGACCATCCCCCACAGTACCAGTGTTATAGGTATGCTTGTGACCACACCAAACTTTTTATATGAGTGCTAGGGATATGAGCTTGGTCTTCATGCTCACTGAAGCAAGACCTTTTACCCACTGAGTTATCTCCCCAAACCCATGAGAATTCTCTTTGAGATTATATATATATATATAAAATGGTTAAAGAAAAAGGCAGAATTTCCAATTATTTTAGTGGATTTTGTATAATTGTATAGAAGTATAAGTTCTCTTTATCTATTTAAAATTTACTGACATAAGGTCATCCAAAATCTAGGTACTTTTCAGTTCCAGATATTGAACCCAAGGCTTTGTGCATGTTGGGCAAGCACCCTACCACTAAGCTGCATCTCAGTCCACTCGTGGAGCGTTGGTTAATATCCTTTCACCGCCAGACTCTCTATAATTGTTTCCCACTGCTCTCGTCAACTCCCGATGCCAGTTTTTGTCAACTATTGTATGGAACGCTGGACCTCACATTCTAGGGAAATGCTTCTGAACTACACTGACAGTCTCCCCCCCCCCCCCCTCCAGTTTTGTTATAAATAGATCAGGCTGACCTAGAACTCGCAATTCTCCTGCCTCAGCTTCTTCAAGTGCCAGAATTACTGGCAAAGACCACTAACTTTGGCCATAATTCTGTTTTTCTACACTTTTGTAATTTTTGTTCATTTTCACTCAAAATTTGTTAATCATTTTAAACTCGTTGAAGAACCAACTTTGTCTATTAAAAGTTGAGCTTATTTGTTTTTTCCTTTCAGTAATTTCTGCTCCTGTTTATATTTTTGCTTTCTTTCCTTGAGTTTTTGCTTTCTTTCCTTGAGTTCATTTTGTGTTTATTCAGCCCTTACACTGAATATCTAGTTTACAGTACATTAGCACTTCTTCCATACCAACTTAGCACTACCACTGATAAGTCCACTTCGATGCTCGCGTGGCTGTCCATACATTCTGGCACATGCATTGCCACTGACAGTTCTAAGTATGTTCAAAGTCACAGTTTAATTTCTTCTTTGATCTTGGCCTTATTTGAACTTGTGCTCATACATTGTCAAACCCATATTCTTCTTGTTATCCTTTTTTTTTTTTTAAAAAAAAATTTCCAGATGAATTGTTTTGTGGTTGGAGAATACAGTCTAGAGAGATTCTGTTTCTAAATGGTTTTGGACTTGATAGTCTGGTAGATAGGTTCCTTGTATGAAGTGAAAACTATATGGATTCTTTGGGGGTGGGGGCAGGTCTCGTTTAGCTCAGGTTGGTCTAGAAATTCCTGTGTAAGTGAGGATGACTTTGAACTTCTGATCCTCCTGTTTTTATCTCTGCTGTGTTGGTATCTCAGGCATGTGCCACCATACCAAGATTATATGGTGCTGGGGATCCAGTCCAAGGCTTTGTGGGTACCAGGCTAGCAATCAATCAACTGAGCTATACTCCAGATGTTACTTGGTATATATATATGCCTTTGATTCCTTCCAATAAAGATACTAAATAGAAACTAGTGTTTAAGAAGCACAAGGGTCTGAGAGGTCAGGTTCTCTCAAACACTATTTTTAACTTACAAAATTGCATAGACAGTCATTTGGAAAATAAGATAATAATAAGGTGACAATAATAATACTTTGAGTTTATTCATAAATATGAGTTGAAGGACATCTCGGGGATTCCCCATAACATCCGTGTTAGTCTGTTGTTTCTGTCTTTCGGCACTCACACTATCTATTGAGGGCACCAGGCCAGGCCCTGGGCTGGGCTCGAGATCTGGCCTTGCCCTTGTGAAGTTCATGTTTGCTGACATGCCTGCCAGCATCGCGCGCTCGATCATTTTTTTCTTTTAGTGAAATGTAAAAATGAGTCTCGAAGAACATACTTGGAGGAAAATGTTGAATAAACACACACTGCTGTTTGGGGGGTGACTGTTGTGCTGACAGCTTTGCTGTTGCTGGGGGTCATTGTGTGTTTTCAGTCTCTGTCCTTCCACATTTCTCTCCTTGGCTCCCGGATCCGAGTCCCCTCCAGGTTCCCATCTCTAGCTCATTTCCTGGGAGGTTTTATCTCATCCCATCATGACGGCTTCCCTGGAGCTGGCCCCGGGCCTCACCTGATCTCTGCATTCACCTTCACTGCTTTTGTTATCTCTTCTCTTCCCTCCTTTTTAACGCTCCACTACTCTTCTCTTCCCTCCTTCCTTCCCTTCCTCCTTCTCAACCTCCTTCTATTCCTTTTTTCCTCCTCCCTCCCTGTTTTTGGTGTTGGAGATTAAATCCTGGACCTCATGCATGCCAGACAAGTGCTCTACCATTGAGTTATCTCTGTGTTCTTCTGTTTTTATACACTAGACAGGGGCTCACTAAGGTGCCTAATATAGTCTTGAACTCATCCTGAAATTCAGGCTGGCCTTGAACTTGCGTACTCCTCCTGACTCAGTCTCCAGATTAGCCGCAATTACGGATTTGTGCTGCTAGGTCCAGTTTAGCTGACCTTGACTTTCTATATGGCCCAGATTGATCTTGAGTCTTGGATTCCCCTTCCTCTATCTCCCAGGTTCTGTGATTATAGGCATGTGCTACCACGCCTGTTTTTATGTAGTGCTGGGGACTGAGCTCAGGGTCTCAGTGCCTGCTAGGCAAGTACTCTACCAACTAAGCTGCATCCCAGCCGGGGAAACATTCAGATCAGATCCCCAGTGCTAAGTAGCGACCATGGACAAGTCACAGCCGCCTCTGGGGACCACCGCTCCTTCATTTTAAAGCAGGGCAGACTTAGTTACCTCCCTAGCTCACAGTGCTATTGAGGGTCTCAAAGTGATTAGAAAGCTGCTAGGAAACGTGTGTGCTCAGAAAGGCTAGCTGAGGAGGCCAGCCTCCCGCCTCACATGTGCTCTGCAGACTGGGTTCCTGTGACATCACTTCTCTGCTGCTTCTCACTGGACTGCCAGGATCTGGGGTGCAGCCTGTGCTAGCAGGTGAGGTAGAAAAAAGCATTTGAGAAACTAGAAGGACTTTGTGGCTAGAGTGAAGAGGGCTGGGAAGTGGTGAGGACTGAGTCTAAGAGGCAAGCGGGGCCCAGCATTCGCAAGGCATGCCGAGACATCACTTTGTCTCTCATTTGAGGACACCAAAAGTCGCAGGGTAACAAGAATAGTGTTGCTGAAGCTAACAGTGTGTGCTCGTTAAATGAGGAAGCGAAGGTTCAGAGATGTCAATCAATTTCTCCAAGGCCATGCAGGTGATCTGGAGTTGACCTGGACCTCAAACCCAGGTTGTCTGACTCTAGGGGAAGCTGTCTAAATTACAACTTTCTCCTCTTTGGTTGGAGCTGGAAGATGATTACCTTGTTTGATTTGTCAGTTTCATGGCTGGGGTGGGGTGGGGGTGGGGCTGACTATGGGCTTTGGCAAATTTGAGAGGCTTTATGGCACTAGAATGAACAGCTGTGTGGATTCATTCATTCAGTAACAACTTAATGAGTGTCCATGGGCCAGGCCCAGAAACAGCCAGGTTGGCTTGGGAATGTGCTGGAAAGGTCTGGGTGTTTGAGGGAGAGGGAAGACTCAAGAATGACCTCACTGCATAAGAAGAGCTCTTTCTATAGTTAGTGCAGCCCACACCACTGCTTTAGGGCAAAAAGGAAGATTGCTGGAAGGTTCCATCCTGCAGGTGGGGAGCTGCGACATCTGCAGCCAAGGCTTCCTGCAGGCCCCTCCTGGCTGCCTTGGCCTCCCCTTTGGCTGAGTATGAGGTCTGCCTTGGCTTTGATTCCCCATTAATTACCTTTGGAGGTAATCTTCTAAACGCCAGTAATGACCACAGGTTAATTTCGCTCTCTCCTGCCTGTCTCGCTTCTTCCACTTTTTTTTTTTTTCTTCCTTTAATGGGCCATGCAAGCTTGTTGGGATGTTTACCAAAGCGGCCGGGTTAGAGATGTAAATAAATGAACTTCTCTTGTCTGAGGGATCTCGAGATGGAATTAATGCGAGAGGAGTAAATTACAGGTGAATAATTACTTGGATCCCCCAGCACGGAGACCTCTCAGCTTCTCTAATTATTTACCTTCCCCCAATTTTCTCTTCTTTGAACTGCGAAGCATGGGGGTGTATGGGGGTGGCACGGGGAGCCAGAGATCTTGTTTTGGATTTCCCCTCTCGATTGTGAAATAGCTCTTGGGGGAGGGGCCTCATTAGGATGCAGGGCTGGCCATCCGGACTCTGTGCCTTCATGGCTACCTCTGTGTGAACATGGAGGGAGATACTACTGCCAGCCCCGTTTATGGATGGAGAAACTGAGGTTCCATTGGGTGATATCCTTCTCCACAGGTCCCTCAAGGAAGAAGTAGCTCAGGCTGGCTTCCTGACTCTCCTCCGCCCTAAGCTGCCCACAGGGCATCCTCACCTGCCCGCTTGCTTTCTGGCATTTACAGCTGGTTGAATTCTTTTAAACATACCACGCAGCACCGTTCCCTTCCCTGCAGCCCCAGCGCTCTATGCCAACAACCTGCTGTCTTTCCCTGTAGGCTGGTGGCCGCGCCCCTTCCTTACGCAGCTCATTTTCCATTTTAAGATTTCCTGTTTGAACTAAAGGGCAAAGATCTCGATGTATCAGCCCGGAGCCAAGCTTCTGTGTGTATAAAGGGGAGCTCTGGCCCCTGCCCTCTGTTTGTCCACTGGCCTTATCGATGGAGCCCAAGTCCCAAGTTCAGAGGCTCCAGTTCCTTCCCGATTTGCTGGGTAAAGTCCGGCCCTTCCGTGCGGGCGGCTAGGGAGGGCGGCCAGCCTGGAGCCAGTGGTCATTTACGGCCGGACAGTGCTTCCGTCCTGCCTGGAGATCCACTGGCTGCAGCTAAGAAACAGCTGGACAGTTGGGCAACTGGAGGGCAGGGGTACTAAGGGTGCCCCCTTTTTTCTCTCTGCTTAGCGCTGACTCAAGCAGGCCCCGGAGGTCTGGGCAGCCGCATGTCTCTGGGAGCGAGGCCAGCCAGGCAGGTGCTGGTGAAAGCTGCTTGAAGCTACGGTATTCTTTCAGGGTCCAGATGGCTTTCCTGGCCTAAATGCACTCCCACTTACACACAAGTACACTCCAGCTAAAACTAGGATCTCCCCAGCCGAGTCTTTTCCCAGAGAGACTCTTAACCGGTGCCATTTTTATGGGGGATAATAAGACCGATATCATTGCTGGCATGTTGGTTCCAAGGTCCTTTCATCTCCCACGTCTCATCTGATGTAGAGGACAGTCAGGAGTCGTCTAGATGGTTATCACCTAGGTGTTCCAGAGGAACTACCCGAGTCACAATCGATGGTTTCATTGAGCAGTTCCTCCATGATTCAAGAGTCTCCCACAGCGTGGGCATCAAGTGATGGCATAGGTGAAGTCCCTCTGTGTGAGGATCCGGAAGTCAGTGATGGGAAGGAAAGGCACTCAAACGTAGGAGACGCTCACCAGGTGGGTCTGCGTGTGCCGTAGGGCCACAGAGTGGGAGACAGAGCACACACAGGAATTGCTTTCACAAGGTTTGTTCCCAACCCCTTGAGGACCAGGAAAGGGCTGTAACTCCTCACCGTATACCTGAGTCTCCATACAGATTTACTTGGGATGCTCCTGCTACGCCCCCATAAGACAACAGAGCCTCCTAGTGGAAGGGCATACCCCCCAAAGGTATTTTATCTGTTTGGCAAATAGCTTTATCTCCCCGTCCTGAAGGGCGGTAAGGCTCAAGACACTGGATGCATGTTTTCTGTGGAATGAACACACACACACACACACACACACACACACACACACACACACACACACACAAACCACACACAGACACACACTGGGTCATCCTTTATCTCAGAACTATTAATCAAAAGGCAAAAGGAAGCTTCCAGAACAGTGAAAATTGCTGGCTAGGACTGACCCAAAGCAGAACTCTGGGTCTTGTATGCATGTGCCCTAGAGACCAGGGGTTAGGTGTTGGGAGACTCACATTCTGATCTTGCTAATAATGTTGTCCAGTTTCAAATGACCTTGTCGTCTTCCGCAGCCAACCATGCAGGCCCTTGAGGCAGGCCTCAGGTAGCCCCTTTCCTGCTTAATATTTGTTGAGTCTGGGAATGGGCATTAAGTTCTAGGAGAGGACCACTCTTTCCATCGTGGAGTCCGGCTTCTGCCTGGACTGTATTGCTGACCCCTGTGATGAGGAAGGTGGCTGGCCCACATGCTAGCCATGCTCTGCTAACTATCAGGATGGATGGTGGCTCTGTCCCCTCTAGGCCAGCTTCCCCATTTGCTCTGTCATGATGAGCTATCTGTAACCCAAGAAATCTGGAAATGAAATGACAGGGTGTCCTAGGTAGTTAACCCTGGAGGTGGCTCTATGCTGAATCATGGCTGGGTCTGCCTCTCTGCTCTTCTCTGTCCCCTCGTGACAGTGCTGGCCTGACCTGTGAGCTGCAGTTCACAGCAGAGGCTCAGAGACTATAGGATAGCATTACAGGGAAAGACTTGAAGGTCTTTGCTGGTCCCCAGCCTACAGCTACTGTTCCTCTTAGGAGGAGGCCTTGTAAAGTTCAAGACGAAAATGCACCCTCCCAGCCTATTCCACTGCCCTCTCTCCTGCCTTCCACCGGAACAACTCAAAGCAGGAGTTCCGGTGGCATTATTCTCTCTACTACATCGTTTACCTCCTCTTCCTCTCCACACTATCCTTTTCTATCCTAACTCTCTGGCAGGAAACCTGATAGGGCACAGTGTGATGTCATCAAGAACAGGGAGCCTGTAAACCTCAGGCCTGCTGGAGCCCAACAGTGGGACTTGGGCCTCAGGTTTTTCATCTATGGACTAATTATTTCTTCCCAGGCTTGTGAAGACTCTATGAGATAATAACGTACTTAAAGCTCTGGGCAGTAGTGAACAAGACCATAGAATTAGGTAGGTGCTGGGCACCGTCCCAAGCATTCTTGGACCCTGAATGTTAAGCATTGTTTAGTGTTCCCATTTTACAGGCAAGTAAGTCATGACCCAGGGTAGGATAGCTTGTGGGTGGTAGAACTGGGATGGTGAATCCATCTCTGCCCTGCAGAGATGCCCTGCTGGTTGGCTGTGTTCCTTGGGGTCAGCTCTTCCCAACGGATTCCCTTGCTTGCTAGCTATCTGCCTCCACAAAACTCATCTTGAAGACTTTGTAGGCAACTCACCTTCCACCTTCCCCTGACACCCCCTCCTCTACACACATCTTAGCCTGGGGACCTGGTCCCATTCTCTAGTTCTGTCCCTGAGGGTGGGGACAGAGCAACATCTTGTCAAGAAACATGAACAAAAGTGGTAACTGTCTGAGGGCTCTTGCTAAGGAGCCCTCTGAAACATAGAAGAGCTTTAAGGTAGATTTGCTGTAATATCTGCAGGTGAGGCTGGAAGGGAGCTGGGAAACTGTCAGAGATGTACAGGGGTTACATTCATTTCAAACACAGAGGAAGGGTAAGGGGCAAGGCCTGAACCTAGTACTTCACATTCTGGACTGATTGGCCCTGAACTGGGGAATTCTTTGACTCCCCCCCTCTTTTTTTTTTTTTTTTTTTTTTTTTTTTTTGGTTCTCTGTGTAGCTTTGTGCCTTTCTTGGATCTCTTCTCTATAGACCAGGCTGGACTCGAACTCACAGAAATCCGCCTGCTTCTGCCTCCCAAGTACTGGGATTAAAGGCATGTGCCACCACAGCCCAGCAACTACTTTCTTTCTTACATGGTTTTTTTTTTTTTTAAGGCAAGATATTATGTATCCCATATGAGGTATTCTGTATCCAATGAGGCTGATCCCAGACTCATTGCATAGATAAGGATAACTTGACTTTCTGATCCTCACACCTCCACTTCTTAAGTGCTGGGATTACAGGTAGGCACCACCACACCTAGTTTATAGGGTACCATGGAGCAACCAGGACCTCATGCATACCAAACAAGCATGCTACCAACTGAGCTGCATCCCTAGTCCCGCTTTTTATTTTTTATTTATTTTTCAATAGGTGTTCACTCTGTAGCCCAGCCTGCTTTTGAACCAGGGAAGTTTCCCCTGCCTCTGCCTCTTGAGTTCAGAAGCCAGCCCCTGTGCCTCCTTTCACATTGTATCCTATTTTCACAACTGTGGGAGAGAGGGAGGCGTCTCCAGTACACGGCAGCCATAAGCGCCACATCGAGAATAGAAGCCCACAGGGAGGTTGGTGTTCGTCCTGAGAATTGTGGGTGGCGTGTCGTGAAGCAGAGGAACTTTGGGCTCAGGAGAGAGGTGATGGGACTTGTCTAGTACATACAGCCTCATTACCTCCAAGAAGACAGCATCTTCTGTCTCTTCTCATTTGACAAGCCAAGGACCTCTAGGCAGACATCTAGGAGCATGGACAAGAGGCCCGGAAGTGAGCTGCCCTCAGGCCTGGAACCCAGAGCTGGGCTGCAATGAAGCTGCTGCATTCTCCAGCTCCCCAGATCCAGGCTCAGTTAACCATGCCCATTCTTCACATTAGGGATGAGGGTTTGGGGTGGTCTTGGACTGGGGAAGAGGCATTCTTTTTCCAGTTTTCCTGCTTCATTCTTCCTTGTGTCTGCCCCTGCACGATCCTAGGACAAGGAGAAAACAAGCCAGGCATCTCTCAAGCTTTACAGGGAGACATAGCTTTCTTCTTGGGGCTTGAACTAAAGAGAGGAAGGTGGGGGCGGGGAGAGCTGCGTTGTCTAGGGCAGAGGTAAGAGAGGAAGGGAGCCATCAAGTCTAAGGCAGCATTGGTTGAAGGTCAGATTCTCAGTTCAACACTTTGGCTTTAGGGAGAAGGAAGATGCACAGTCAAAATACATATCCGTGGTACGTTGTACCCAGACTTCAGAAATGTGGAAAAACCAAAAATAACACCCCCACCCCCCAAAAAACTCCTAGGTGTGTTAGGATGGAGGAAATATGGTATTTGCTTAGAAATGAAAATTGATTGCCTCTAACTCATGATAAGATAATTGTGTTCCTCTGAGTCATTGTCATGCATTGCTGTTCGTAAAGCTCACTCATTAAGTAGTAAGGGTATGTGTTTTATCTTAATTCATTTTTTATAGGGCTGTGAATTCCTGCATTTATCTACCTTGGTTTTCCTGTGTAGACACAGGGCTGCCTGGCCTCCCAGAGGCGAGATAGCTTATTATCTAGCCACCATTTTTCTGGAACTCAGCCTAGGACTGAGTTGGGCCTAGTTCTGACGGCCTGGTGGTGTAACCTGGGAGGACTCACCTTGTTGCTTGTCTTCATTTCCAGTACCCAGGGAAGCTCTGTGTTATGTATCTACCTGAAGGACGAAGTGAGATATTGCTGGGTCATCTTTGTGAACATGGTACTGGATTCATCTAGAGCTACCGAATGGCCTTAGTCATCGTCCACACTGTCCCTGTCATCAGACATGACCACCTAGACATGAACTTGGGTTGAGTTGGTGTGTGATCTCCCAGGAAGGACTGAGGAAGGTTCTGGAGAGTGGAGCCAGTCTCATGAGGCTCTGAGACTTCCCTGCAGGCTCAGATCCTGATGGATAAACCGGTAGCCGCCTCCCCTTGAACTTGCAACCTCACAGATCTTTTAGTTTCTCTTTCTTCAACTGTAAAATGAGACAAATGGTAAGGAGATTCCGTGAGAATAACACAAGATGTATCAGATTTACCACAGTGCTGGACACGATGGTATGAGCCAATCACCCCAGCTACTTACTCAGGGACTTCAAGGATTGACCCTAGGACTTCAAGGCCAATCTGGGCAACATAGTGAGACCATGTCTTAAAAACAAAAGTCCCCCAAACCACAAAACAAAAACAAAACTGTACAGTAATTGAGAACTCTGATTACTATTGTTTTAAATAAAAACATGCACCAGCTCTTGTACTAGACCCTAAAATTGCATTACCCCAATGGCCCCTGGTGAAATAGAGGCTATTGGCCATGTGGTGGATGGAGAAGCAGGGGAGGTGGAGGAGGTGAGTGGGAGGCGAGTGTGTCTCTGAGCCAGC
Organism: Peromyscus californicus insignis; assembly: GCF_007827085.1. Classification (NCBI taxonomy): domain Eukaryota; kingdom Metazoa; phylum Chordata; class Mammalia; order Rodentia; family Cricetidae; genus Peromyscus; species Peromyscus californicus. Next base: position 92,234,198 of record NW_026294573.1, on the reverse strand, counting down.
ACCTCTAGCATTTCCCTGACCCCTAGGGGCAGCCTAGCTCTCCTGTGACTGGAGGCACAGTGTGAGCCTTCATGCTCTGCCAAGCGAGGATTCATGGTGCCTTTGAAAAGTCTGTGAGACCAAGTTGTCTTCTACCTCAGAGTCAGGGCATCAGAGGTTCTTTTCTGGCCTCCTTGGATGCCAAGCAATCATGTGCTGCACATACATACACACAGGCAAACACTCAAACATTAAAAAAAAAAAAAAAAAGAAAGAAATCTTCAAGAAAAGAAAACATTAGGAATCCGGAGGCAGACTTTCACAATTCCTATCTAGGCTCTTCTGTCAACTAACTGTGTAAACTTGCCCACAGCTGATAGTGTGAGGACTCTGTTCTCTACATGAGATGCTCCGGAAACAGTCGCAGAAGGCTGATGCTGTCAGAGGAAAGAGACCAGAGGATACTGTCCCGTACTTCTGGCACTCAGGCAGAAAGAAGCAAATCTGCATCCAGATGGGCTTCAGTCCCAAACTTCGGCCCCTATAAACCACATCTGCAGCCAGGCATTTGGGAGGTGGCACCAGGAGGAACAGGACTTCAAGGTCGTCTTCAGCTACACACACACATACACACACACACACACACACACACTCACACCACACACACACTCACACCACACACACTCGTACACCACAACACTCATGTACACTCACATACACACACACACACACACACACACATTTATGCGCACATACTCTCTCACACACACCAAATACAAATAAAACCTCAAAAATTACAGCAAAATATACCCAGTAGTGTCACAGTTTCTTTAACAGAGCTGTCTGACCCAGACATGTTTGCAGATAAGCCTGGGGCCTGCTGAGAGGCAGTCCTTGGAGACTGGTCACCACAATGGTAGCTCTTCTGCACACACTGGTCAACAAAGACCTGAGAAGGACTGGGCAAGTCCCATTCGTTCAAGGGAGACAGTTCCTGAGCCAACCTAGATGAATTCTGCAGCCGGTGCCATGCAGCATCCAGGGCCAGGCATCTTCCTGGCTCACGCTGTTGTTAGGAGAACGCTGTGTACATCTTTGGTTCCTTTGTAGAGTATATATCCCATGCTGGAGGCGTCATCGGCGTGGCAGGAGGGATTATAGATGGTGGAAAGAAACGTCATATTTAGGTGTCTGTGTCCAGCACAGAATGGGGTACTAGGAATTAATGAATGATTGGTATGTCTCCCTGATGAGAGGATCCAGAGAGCCTGAACTTGTCCAGGGTAACTCATAAAGAAGTGCTCCAGCACTCCTGATCTGTGCCTTTAACAAACCAAGCTCTTCCTACCCCATGCCCTTTGCACATGCCAGTCTCTGCCTGGAATGGCTCCCGTTCTGAGCAGGCTTCTGCATTCTCAAGGATTCTCTCTTTAAGCTCTGTATTTGCTTCAGAATCTTATCATTCTTGCATTTGCTTACTTATTTTTAACTTTGCAGAGTTCCTTAGGAAAACATACAGGCCACAAGGGCAAGGTGTTGTCTGTCTTGTTCAAGGCTGTGGATCTGCCACCTAGAACAATGATCAGTGCTCAGGATTTTACCAAAGGTGGGGGAGCTGTGATTTGGACCCTGACTCTAGATGTGAACTGTTCAAACAGCTTTGTTGAAGATACCATTTCCATACCATACAGTTCATTTGTTTAAAGCGTTATGCGAGGCTTTTAATATATTCATGTACTTGCACATTTTTATCACCCCAACAATTATTAGTAATCAGCTCCCATTTCTTTCCCCCACACTCCTGGCGTCCCTCACCTGCAATCTGCTTCTATGGATTTGCCTTGCCTGGGCATTTGGCAAGAATGAATTATATCCTACATCCATTAATAGATGGACATTTGGGGCAGTTGACGTGTTTCCATCCCTCCCTAACCTCCCATCTTCTCTCTTCTCTTTGTTTTATTACTGGGCACAGAATCTAGGGTCTCATACATGCTAAACAAGTGCCATGCATCAGCCACGGAGCTGCATCTCTAGTCCTTTAGCTTTTGATTTTAATGCAAGGTCTCATTAAGTTGTTCAGGCTGGCTTTGAACTCACTCTGTAGCCCAGTCTGGCTTTGAATTTGTGCTTCTTTTGCCTCATCTCTGAAAGTAGCTGGAGTTAGAATTGTTTCTACCTTGAAAAAAGTGTGTTTATTTATTTATATTTGTACGTATGTGTGCATGTGCATGCCATGGCCTCTGTGTGAAAGTCAGAAGAAAGCTTTGGGAGTCTGTTCTCTTTCTCTTGTTGAGGTGGGGGTTCTCTGGTGTCTGCCACTGTACAGTGTATTCCAGGAGAGCTGGGCCATGAACTTCTGACTGATTCTTTTGTCTCCACTTCCCAACTCACTGTGGGAGTGCTGGGATTATAATGCACACCATTGAATCCAGCTTTTTATGGTGACTTTCAAATATCAAACTGAGGTCATTAGACTTGTGTGGCAAGCCTTTTTACATGAGACCCATCTTCTTCACATATTTCCACCTTTTGCCTCTTATGAACAATGTCACATGGACATCTGTGTTTGAGATTTTTATGGGGATACATATTTATACCTCTTGGACATACATATCTTTCCCATGTCTTTTAACTCTCTTGCCAATCCGCTACATGAAACTGTCCTTTGAATGACTTGGCCTGGTGTGCTGGCTAGTTTTATATCAACTTGACACAAGCTGGAGTCATTGGAGAGGAGAAAGCCTCAACTGAGAAAAATGCCTCCATAAGATAGGGCTGTAGGTAAGGCTGTAGGACATTTTCTTCATTAGTGATTGATGGAGGAGGGTACAGCTCATTGTGGGTAGAACTACCCCTAAATGGTGGTCCTTGGTGCTATAAGAGAGCAAGATGAGTAAGCCATGAAGACCTAGCAGAAAGCAACACCCATCCATGGTCTCTGCCTCAGCTCCTGCTTCCAAGTTCCTGCACTGTTTGAGTTCCTGTCCTGACTTTCTTCAGTGATGGACTATGATGTGAAAGTGTAAGCTAAATAAACTCTGTCCTCCTCAAGTTACTTTTGGTCACGGTGTTTCATCACAGAAGTAGTAACCCTGAGTAAGACAACTGGCTTCCCTGGAGGAGCAAATCTGCCTCCCTGGTCCTGTACCTGCAGAGACTCAGGCTTTACTCCCAAGGACGCCATGGAAAATGTGGGGAGCTGGGAGTTGAAGTCTTTCCAGCCAGGTGGCAGGGCGGGCATGCCATTCTCCCTGCTGGGACTCATCACTTTCAGCAGCACTCACCTTTCATCTTTATAGAGGGGGAACAAAGATCGCCATGCCTTGTTCCCAGACAGAAGCAGACACAGCACTGTAATGATTAACATCATAACTTTGTTATTGGCCTGTGCAGGCCTCCTACTGCCAGCCAGCAGCACGCAGACAACCCTGCTGCCTCAGGCTCTCGCTTTAAGTTGGAGGACACTTGAATAAAGCCAGTGTGTACCTGCCCAAGTCCCCTGATCACTGACTGCCTTTTCCACAGGGTTCACCTGGAGTGGTCTAGCTAGTTCTGAAAGAGCCCCTTTAATCCAGAGACTATGGACACTTGACACTTTTGACTCATCCCAGGTGCTCTGCCAGGCACGCTTCCTACATCATCCTTACTTTTCAGTCAGGCAGCAAAGCTGCTGCTGCTAGCTTCATTTTACAGACATGGACGGTGACTTTAACCTGGAGTCTGTTATCCCACATGCTATGTTGTAGAATCCAAAAAAAAAATACATCTGGAAGTAGAAGGCACTGCCATGGAGCTATCCCAGGCTCACCTTGGGATTGCTCTGCAAATGATGACCTTGAATTTCATTTATTATTTGTTTGTTTAGTCTGTGTGTGTGTGTGTGTGTGTGTGTGTGTGTGTGTGTGTGTGTGTGTGTGTGTGAGAGAGAGAGAGAGAGAGAGAGAGAGAGAGAGAGAGAGAGAGAGAGAGCGAGCTTTGAGAGTTAGTTCTCTAATTCCACTGCGTGGGTTTGAGGGATAAAACTTAGGCCATTAGGCTTGGTGGGAAGCAGCTTTACACACTGAGCCATCTCACTGGTCTATGACCTTGAACTTCTGATCCTTCTGCCTCTACCTTGAGAGTGCTGGGAATATAGGTGTATAGCACCATGTCATGCTTTACACAGTGATGGGGACTGAACCCAGGGCTTCACGCATGCTAGGCAGGCAGGCTGCCAACCGAGCTACCTCCCAGCACATCACACACTTCCTTATCTCTTCTTTAGGAATGCTTTTTTTCTTTTGGCTTTTCTTTGTAGAATCTCCCTACCTTTTTTACTTTTTGAAGCAGGGTCTCATGTAGCTGAGGCTAGTCTCAAATTTGCTAGCTAGCCAAAGCTAAACTTGAACTCTTGATCCTTTTGTTTTCACCTCAAAAGTGCTGTGGTTATAAAGGCAGCTACCATGCCATGTCAAGACCCTCACCCCTTAATTGTCCCTCTCCTTCCCCTCATCTTGACATTTGCTTTAATTTACCTAGAGCCGACACAGCACAACTCATCATTTTATTTAGGAGATGATTCACTTGGTTGTTCATTGGGCCCAGGCTGGTTTTTGATCTCCTCTGTACCCGGCACCAGGCTCCCTACAAAGGTGACTATGGTGTCTAGGTCCTGTCTAGTGAGGACAACAGGCTAACATGGTGAGAGTTCCTTGGGTTCCTGTTGTGTGGCAAGAGTACCAGGTAAGGTACCTCTAGAATGGGGAACTGAGGCATGGATAGGAGTTTGTTTATTTCTCATGAGTTCCTGGGAAATGGTGTTAGCTGTGTTGGCATCAGGTATTCTAGTCTTCTGCATCTAAGCAGACATGACTGATGACTGTACCTGGCTTTTCTTGGCAACAGCTCTGTAGACCAGAGATGGACCTTGGACCCTAGAAGAGCTGATTCCTAGGTAAGCTGGAGACCACTGATCACTGATTGGGACTGTGGCTTGTAAAGATGAGCTCAGTCAATTGGATTCTGTTGTCTGGACGTTAGACTTGGTACTACAGAAATGGACCTAGTGGGTACTTTGTTCCATGTGCTCAGGTGCCAGATGGAGTTGAGGTTGTGAAGCTACAGAACCTGGGTGTGGGCGAGACAAGTAAACAGTAAATAGTCTCTCTCTCTCTCTCTCTCTCTCTCTCTCTCTCTCTCTCTCTCTCTCTCCCCGAGACTCCCAAAGACAAAAAGAAATCAGGGGTAGGTGAAGAGGGAAAGGGAGAAGGGTTCCAGCCAGCTTTGGGGGTAAAGGACATAGGTTTTCCAGCCTCCAATGTGGTCTCTACTTACCTTCTTGGTGTATTTGTGTGAGTCCAAGAACAGCCCTCTCCCTCCCTGGGAAAATGAGTTTGGTTGGGTTGGAGATATAGGTCAGCCTAGCATATACAAAGTCCTGGGAGTTTGATTCCAGTGCCACATAAAGTGGGGACTGGTGATGCATGCCTGGGACCCCAGTACTGGGGAGATGGAAGCAGGAGGACCAGGTGTTCAAGGTAATCCTCAGATACATATAGAGTTTGGAGCCCATCTGGGTTACAGGAGACACTGTCTCAAAAATAGCAAAACAAAACAAAGGAACAACAACAACATAACCAACTAAACAAACAAAATTATTAGTCCTCGAAACATCTGGGAGGTGGTGCACACCTTTAATCCCAGCACTCCAGCCTATTCTACAGAGGTAGTTCCAGGACAGCCATGGCTTCTCAGAGAAACCCTGTCTTGAAAAACCAAGTAAAATAAAACACTAGTTCTTGAAGCTCAGTCTTGACTACACCAATACTCTGCTCCAAAACTTTTCAGGCAGATAGAGCCTTTTCATTTGCATAAGATGAAGAAGTTATTCAAGAACATTCTGGAAAGGGCCAGCATCAACTCTAAGGAGGAAGAGACTTGGTCCTAGTGAATATAGTTCCAGTGACAGGACTGTTGGACTTTAAAGAGGCCTTTGTGATTAGAATTGGGGAAAGCATGTGAGAATTAAGTCTTCCCAGTGGGTCTGGGTGTACAGGACCCACCTTTGTCAGGAGGAGCTCATCCTCTTCCTCAGGGTGTGTGTGTGTGTGTGTGTGTGTGTGTGTGTGTGTGTGTGTGTATGTGTGTTGTGTTGTGTCGTTTTTGTTTGTTTGTTTTTTTGTTTTTCAAGACAGGGTTTCTCTGTATAGCTTTGTGCCTTTCCTGGAACTCGATTTGGAGACCAGGCTGGCCTCAAACTCACAGAGATCCGCCTGCCTCTGCCTCCCGAGTGCTGGAATTAAAAGCGTGCACCACCACTGCCTGGCATGTAAAGAAACTCCTTTTTTTTTTTTTTTTTTTTTTTTGGTTTTTCGAGACAGGGTTTCTCTGTGTAGCTTTGCGCCTTTCTTGGAACTCACTCTGTAGACCAGGCTGGCCTCGAACTCACAGAGATCCGCCTGCTTCTGCCTCCCAAGTGCTGGGATTAAAGGCGTTCGCCACCACAGCCCAGCTTGTGTTGTGTCTTTACAGGTAGTTCTTGCCTCTTTGGCCATTTTGATGATGCTGGACAATACTTTTCTCTTACTTTTTAACATGCACACACTATTTCACATCTTTCTGTAGCCAGTACTCTTTCTGTAACCAGCTTCTAAGGGGTTTCATGGTTCTCTTTATCTGTCATTGGACTAGAGAATTTCCTGACTAGTCCCTTGTCAATGGTGTTGAGCTTGGGCAAGTGACTCACTCTTTCTTTGGGTCTCATTCTTTTTACCTGGAAGATGGGGCTTTAGAACTTCCTGTGGGGAAGCACCAGACTTTGAAAATTACATATATAATTTAATATATATATATATATATATATATATATATATATATATATATATATATTTGTGTGTGTGTGTGTGTGTGTGTGTGTGTGTGTGTGTGTGTGTGTGTGTGTGTGTGTGTGTGTGTGTATGTAGGCCAGAGGACAACCTCCAGTGTCATCCTTAGAAATGCTATCCACTTTCTTTGAGGCAGAGTCTCTCTCTCTCTCTTTTTTTTTTGTTGTTGTTGTTTTCGAGACAGGGTTTCTCTTTGAAACAGTCCTGACTTTCCTGGATCTCACTCTGTAGACCAGACAGACCTTGAACTCACAGAGATCCACCTGCTTCTGCCTCCCGAGTGCTGGGATTAAAGGCGTGTGCCACCACCGCCCGGTGAGGCAGGGTCTCTTATTGTCTTGAGGTTCTCCAGTTATGATACACCAGCAAGCCATTGAGCCCCAAGGGTCCTTCTCTCTCCACTCCCAGTGCTGGAATTACAAGGTATGCCACCACTTCTGACATTTTTATGTGAGTTCTGGGTCTCAAACTCAGGTCCTCACTCTTTTAAGGCACTCCCTGCATCATCCCTGGCAGCTTTTTATAAAGAAAATGTATTTTGCTGAAATTTTTTCTTCCTTCCTTCCTTCCTTCCTTCCTTCCTTCCTTCCTTCCTCTCTCTCTCTCTCTCTCTCTCTCTCTCTCTCTTTCTTTCTTTCTTTCTTTCTTTCTTTCTTTCTTTCTTTCTTTCTTTCTTTCTCCCCCCCCCAGGACAGGGTTTCTCTGTGTAGTTTTGGTGCCTGTCCTTGATCTTGCTCTGTAGACCAGGTTGGCCTTGAACTCACAGAGATCCTCCTGGCCCTGCCTCCCAAGTGCTGGGACTAAAGGCATGAGCCACCACCACCCAGCCCAAATTTTTTCTTTCTTGAGATAGTTTCATGTAGCATAGACTGGCCTTGAACTCACTCTATGTAGCCAAAGATGACCACAAACTCCAGACTCTCCTGCCTCTGCTTCCTGAGTGCTGGGATTACAGGCCCAGGCCACCACACTCAGTTTTAAAGGTTATGTGTCTGGGCTTGGTTCTATTTTTGCAGTGCTTGGGATCAAACCCAGGGCCTTGTGCCTGCCAGGCAAGCTCTGAACTGTATATCCTCATCCACTTATTACTTTTTTAATTTTGAAGTAGTCTCCCTAAGTTACCTAAGCTGTTTTTTTCATTTTTTGTTTGTTTGTTTGTTTTTATCTTACTCTATGTCTCACAGAGGCATTGAACTCGTGATTCTCCCGCCTCAGTCTTTCAAGTACCACGGTTACAGGCTGCATCACCACGTTCAGCTTTCTGCTACTGTTTATATCACATTGTGAACACCGTATTCTTTCCCCCTCCAACATAACACGTGTTTAGTGAAGGAGACCCAGTGCACAGTATAAGGAACGTGGAAACTAATCACACATGTGTCCCATGGGCCGACTGACAGATTGACATAACCCCCAAAATTCAGTAGTTAGGTGACGGCATAGTTAAACCCACAGGGGTTGCAGGCCCTAGAGATGGGGGTTTTAGTACCTCCATGGAGTAAAATTTGGGGGACAGTTGGGACTTTAGTAGGATAGGGCAAAGCAGAGAGCCTTAGCGTGGGCTGAAATGGCAAATGAGCCATAGATGTGTCTTAGAGAACAGACATCCATGGCTCACAGGTCTGGAGGCAGGAAGTCCCTGGTCCGCGGGGCCAGCCTGGTGAGAGCTGTGAGTCTTTGAACATTGCCTCGTGTCCTCACACAGCTGAGAGAATATGAGAGGGTGCCCTTGGCTATCTTCTGTGGGTGCGGTGCCTACTTGTTTGGGCCACTATAGCAAAACCCTACAGATTGGGAAGGTTATAAACAAGAAAAAGTCATTTCTCACAGTTGTAGCACCTGGGAAGTCCAAGATGAAAGCTCTGGTAAAACAGAGGGTCTGCTGAGGGCTTGCTTTCCCAGTACTTGATGATGCCATATTGCTGGGCCCCACTTAGTGGAAGAGGTGAGCAAGTTTTCTGGGGCTCATTTAGAAGGGCACTAATTGCCTGCCATAGCCCCACCTGGTCACCATCATCCCTGTCCATGTTAGGGTGTCCGTGTATTAATTTGGAGGGGGTAGGGACTGCAAGCATTCATTGTCTACTTGCCCCCCAATGGTGAGAGTGGCAGGAGGGGAGGCTGGGAAAGGCTCAGGCTGTTCCACAGAGAGCCTCGAGTGAATGTGTAGAGCCTGAATGTCAGACTACAGGTCAAATGAAGGGCATGAACCACAGCTCCACTATAAACCCGTCCCCCTGATCAGAAGTGAGGTGTCCAGGAAGTGCGCTGGGGTGAGGGGATGGAACACCAGACTGGTGTGCGTGCCGCTGGGAGGGCTGACTCTCCACTGTCAGACCTTTGCATTCAGTCCTGCAGCTCCTTCAGTTCCAGATTCTTCTCTAACCTAAGAGGCAGCTCTTTGGCAGCAAGGATGGCACCTGACCTATCATTTATCCAAAGCCCCAAGCACGCAGCAACCTTCAGAAGAGAGCAATACTTAACTTCTCTGACATAGCACCCCAGGAGCAGCCAGTAAGTGATTGTAAACCATTTTGCAACTATTAAGTGCCCTTTTGATGTTGCATAGGAATAATAATTTTTTAAAAGTCCCCTCTCTTGAAGGACCCAGTGATTCATTCTTTCTTCCCTTCTTTGCCCATTAAAAGGCCTTTCCCCCTACACTCAGTTAGGAACAATAAAGGAATAGTCAGCACCAACCAGATCAAGGGGTGGAAAAATACGAGGCTTGATTGAAGCTTTTGTTCCCTTGGCTCTCTCTGCCTAGCGTTGATGACTGTGCTGCTGATGAGCTCTTAGGAGGGCTCACTTGGACCAGGCAGCTACCTAAGAGCTCTCTGTAAGACCCATGCCACGGTCAGCTACTTTTGCACATGGGGAAAGTAAGGCTCAGGAGAGAATACAAGCTAGGTACGGAGCTTTGATGGGCGAGTGCTTGCCCATCACGCACGAGGCCCTTGGTGACTAGCATGAACCACATAAACTGGGCACAGTGGCACTATCTGTGATCACAGCACTCAGGAGATAGAGGCAGATAGATCAGAAGTTCAAAGTTGCCCTCATCTATGTGGTAAGTTCAAGGCTAGCCTGGGCTATATAAGATCCTGTTTCAAAACATTAAAAAAAATAAGAGACTAAGTGCTTTCCCAGGGTTATATAGGTTGTGATGGAGCTATCTTCATCCCCCCTCTGCTCTCTCTCCAGGTTCATTATCATTACTTTTAACTATGTGGAGGTATGTACCTGCATGCAGCTATGTGCATGTGAGAGCAGGTGCCTGAGGAAGCCAGAGGCATAGGATCCCCTGGAGCAGGAGTTATAGACACTTGTGAGCTGCCTCATGTGGTTGCTGGGAACAGATCTCAGGTCCTCCAGAAGAGCGGAGAATGCACTCAACCACTGCTCCACCTCTCCAGCCCTTCTTTCTCTTTTCTAGGACAGGGGAGCTTATTGGTTTCTCTTGTAGTTGTTATTCATTGCATGTGCTAAACCTAATCATGGCACTTCTTTTTTAGGGGCAAGGATTGAGACAGGATCTTATTCTGTAGCCCAGGCAGGCCTTGAACTCATGATTCTCCTATGTCAGCCTCCTGAGTGTCGAGGTTAAATGCACAGAGCACCACACCCAGCTACTGAACTGGGAGCTTCTACGTTGAGGAACCCATTTGACCTTCAAGCTGTTCCAAAAGGTTGGCATGACTCCCACAGGCTCAACAGTCTAGAGTGTTCTATTCTGAGTCAGCATGTTGCCCAATTCCATGTTACCTACTTACTGTTAATTCAACTTGTAAGGAAATAAAAAGTGCTATAAAAAAATCCCCGGATCTACCTGCTTTCCACATGACTTGTTTATTTTTGCACCTCCCTTCCTGTAGTTATCTGTGTGTACTTAGGTTTTGATTGTAGGCCTGCATCCATTTCTAAATATTAGTACAATCTATGCAATGCTTTATTCGTCTTTTATCAACTGACATTATTTCAGACACTTTCCCAAAACTCGATAATTATATTTTTCTTAGACTGTAAATGCCCTACTCGAGACACCATTGTTCATTTGTTTATGGGTCTCTATTTTTACACAGTTTTACCTGGCTGTGACTCTTTCTATCTATATTATTACAATTATTTAAGTCTCAATGGAAACATAAAAGTTATGCAGATTTATGGAGTACCACATTATTTTTCCTCCCTCCTTCCCTCCCTTCCTCCATCTTTTACTCTTCCCTCCTTTCCTAGAGCTCATGGAGCTCAGGTTGTCCTTGAACTCACTGTGCGTCTGAGCATGACCTTGAACTCCCGATCCTCTACCTCCCAAGTGATGGAATTACTGGCATGGACCACCATACTTGGCTGTTGTTTGTTTTTGAGGCACAATGTTTTTATGTAGTTAGTCTCAAACTTGTGATCTTTCTGTCTCAGACTCCTGAGTGCTGGGGTTATAGCCCCACTCCTGGCTCTATGAGATGTTTTAGTATACATGTGCATCGCATAATGTTCGTTGGGTGAACATATCCATTTCTTCAAGCTATGTTCAGTTCTTCATGGGGAAAGCATTTCTTTACCATATACTTGCCAAGTACCTGCATGCACCAAGCTGTGTTCAGCAACTGAAGGAGACAGGCACAGTCCCTGGCTTCCTCAAGTGTAGATTCCTCTGGGAGAGGCCAAAGGGACATGCATGCGATCTAAAAGATAACCATGGACTATGATCATGCCACACAAAGACGAAATGGGGAACTCACGGATCTATTTCCAGGAAGCCACTTGTATACTGGGATTTATGAACTGAGAGACAGAGGGGGAGGATAATTCAGGCCTCTAGAGGGATCTGGGCCAATGAAGACTGAACACAGAGCATGAGCAGTTCCACATTCCACACCAGCTAGAGCTGTGCAGAGACCACGTAGAGGAGGCCATACATGCTAGAGCAAGCACTTGCCTCCTAGCTCTGGGTTCTGTACAGTGTCAGCCTCATTCTCCTCTCCTACCCCCCGCTGCCCGATTTAACTCCCCGACGGGTTTCTCTGCTTCCACTCTCCTCATGTCACTCAGCCACCAGCATGTCAGAATTCTAAGTCACACAACACCTGTCTCCAGTTTGGTTGAGAAAAGGAAGAAACGGGAGGGATGAGAACTCCAGGTTCAGCCGGAAGAAGGGTTCACGCGGGAGCTGGAGGTCCACCTCCGCTCCGAGTGGCCATGGACTGGCTTCCTTCTTGTGCACAGCTTCCCCGTGTAGCCTATACCTTCACTAACAGCTCTGGGCGGGGTTTTGTTTCTTGACCTGATTGAGTGTCCTGGTGGCCCAAGCACAAGGGAACTTTATAACATGAATGGTTGGGATCAATGGGGATAGGTGGGAGGAGGCGGGATTCAATTAACCAAGCATAGATTATAGTCTCATCTCTGTGCTGGGAAGTGGAATCAATATTAATCAAGCCTCATGTCAAAGGAAAATGACATTCTGCTGCTAAAGAAGGAGGGAGAATGTTGTACAGGCAAAAAATGAAATGATGTGCATCTGTATATAGTTTACCTCTACATCTGCAGTGAGTGTCTTCTCTCTCATGTACTATTTTCTCACCCCAGACCTTGAATTCCTACATGCTTCCCACACTGGGCATGCCTTTCTTTTCTCTGCCTGGATGGCGCTTTTTCATTTCCACTCTTCAGCTCCTGAAAGACCCTTTCCAGAAGTTTTCCTGGCTGTTCAGCCAAGGGGCCTTTGCCAATAATTTATGTCCATCCCCTGTCTATTTCTTCATAGCATTATTATAATCTATAATTATCTTATGCATCCTCTCCTACTTGTTTGTGAACCCAGGGAGGGTTGCGGACTGTGTCTATCCTGTTCCCTGCATTTTTTTTCCTAGTGTGTCACACACAGTTTACAACACGACAGATGATCATCAAATATGTATGGAGTAAAGAATGACTGGATGGATGTTAGTGTTCCCCTTCTTTGGGGGTTATAATGACTCACTGGGTTACATCCAAAGCCCTACACATCTTATTTATTAATCAAATTTATTTGGCAAATATTCACTAAGTTGCTGCCGTGTCCTAGCCCCAGTAGTGAGCAAACACAGTAGATTTAGACTGTGGGTTCATAGCCCATAGATCTGGAGTCGCCAGAGTTCAAATGCTGACTTCGGCTTGTTTGCTTCTACCTTGAACAAGCCAGAAGAGAGCTCCTTCCCTGCTCTGGGTTTTTTTTTTTATTTTTTATTTTTTTATAGCACTCTTCCCTGCCTGGGGATCGAAGAACAGTGAGGCTCCGTAGTGAATGGGATGTGATTTGGCTCTGTGATCTTCAGGGTATTTTGCCAATGTCACCTTGCCTTGCTCTTGCCAGTAGATCACTTAGCTCTCTGCTGGCTAAGATTCCAAGCCACGTCTGCATCAGACTCTTTCCTTTCTTCCTTGTACATCTTGATGCTAGCCCCCACTTATGTCCTTATAGAGATGAATGTGTATGTGCACATGGACACACACACTGCAGTGCTGGGGATGGTATCCAGGGCTTTCACACTCTAGGCAAGTGCTCTAGGTACTACTGAACAGTATGACCAGCTCTACAACCTTATTTAGTAATCAAAGCTATGTGCCAATTTCCACTGAGTGTCAGGACTGTCTCAGTCCCAGGGTCAGGCTCTGGGTCATGGTGCGAAGAAGTCTAGTCTGAGGCTTCACCGGCGTTGGGGTGTGTATAATCAGGGGAGCAGGGACCCATGTGAGGAAACCTCTATCTCACTGACTTCGGGTCCTCTCAAGACAGTTCTGCCTGCTTATTTACAAGGTGGTGGGGCTCTGGCCTTTGGTGATAATTGTGTGTGTGAGGAACTGGCAGGTCATCAACTGTAATGTTTATTTATTTTTTCAATTAAAAAATTAAAATGACCTTCAAAGGCCCAGAATTGAAAACATCAGGCATGGAAATCACTAAGTTTCTCACTTGGTCTGGACACAATGGCTAGCTTCCGTTTTCTTTCTCCCCAGAGGCCCAGGGTGTTGGGCAACTGCAGGCCAGCCCATTTGACTCTTCCTCATTCGGCCAGGATGAGAGCCGAGGGAGAAGCCTTTTTCCAGGGCCTCCATGTGAAGAAACTGTGTCCTGTTCTTGATTTCATCATTGTGTGAAGGCAAGGACTCCTTCAAGTGTGATTTTTAGTGCGGACATATTATTGTTGTTTCTTTTTCTTCTTTTTATAGTGGAAGGAATTGAACCTTAGGCCTGGTGTAGGGGAGGCACATGCTCTACCACTAAGCTACATCCTAGCCCTTATTTTTTGTTCTTTTGTATACCGCTGTCTGTTCTCAATTGGTGTAGGCCTCATCTTGTGGTTTTTATCAAGGGTCAGGTTAAGTTTCTGGTGGAGACTTGATTGTTGGCCTAGCAAAGGTCCACCGTGAGGCAGACCCTCATGGACTCTTAGTGAATCTCTCTTTAAATCTTCCAACTCTTTTTATTGTTGTTGTTGTTGTGTGTGCTCATGCATGTGGGTGTGGATGTGCACATGTCCCAGTGCTCATGTTGAGGTCAGAGGACAACTTTCCCTTTACTGTGGGTTCTGGGACTCAAACTTAGGCCATCAGGCTTGGATGACAAGTGCTCTTACCTATTAAGTCACCTTCCCCCCATATCTTGACTTTTAAAAAAGAAGTATTGGGGGCCACACGTAGAGCTTGATGGATGTGAGGCAAGAACTCTATCCCTGTGTTCCAGCCCCAGCTCGATAATTATCCTTTTACAGGTGTGTGTTTCATCTTCATGCCCATCTGAAATCTATACACTGAGGTACAGTTGGGGGTGATGATGGTGCTGATGATGCTGATGCTAATGATGCTGATGATACCTCCTCAGACTGAGCAGAACAATGAAGAGTAAAGGATACTTTCATTGCCCTCAACTGTGCACTTGTTGCCCTGCTCAATTTTTGAGTACACAGTTTGCTTCTGGAACATATCACAGACACCTGTCACTTTGCCTTGGGAGGACTGTGCAGTTGGGACATTTTGCTCCTGTCTTGATCTCTCTCTTGTCCCTGTCCGTCATATTTCCCAGCATATTTAGATTATCCCAGCTTAGCCCTTGGCATTTTCTGCATGCTTGCCTTGGACTCCAGCTTGTTGGTCTCTGACCCCAAACTCCCTTCCGGTTCTCAGTCCTCAGAGACTATTGAGCTGGCTCACCTTGGACCTGGATGTCTCTTATGGTCCAAACTTGACTGGATCTCGGTAGTTTATTTGACTTGGCTGGGTCACATGAGGGGCACCTTGTTCCTGTGTGGGATCCCTCTTCCTGAAAGCACAGAGGGCTTGATCCTCCTCTCCCTCCCAACAGGTGTCCAGTACACGAGTTGCCTCGGCCGAAGCAGTAAAATGATATTCTGTGCTATAAACCCAAAGCTCACCTGTGAAGGTCAGTGTGCTCAGGGGTGTTTTTATAGCCAGCAAACACAGCAGCCATTTACAATGGAGCACACTGGGTCATAAATTATTTCACAGATAGCACTAGCCCCTTATTTACAGAGGAGTTGGGGGGAGGGGGAGATTACACACCTACTTTCAATGGTGAGAAAATGAAATTCCAGTTTTTACCCCCAGTCTTCGTACCACTATCCTGATAATTTTTTTCCCCTTTTACTCACCTGTCATTTACCATTGGATTTTTTTTTTTCCATTTGTCAGAATTTTGACCTTTGAGAGGAACTTCTTTGGACCAAATTGTCTGTGTGGAGGAGAGCGTCTCCTAGACTAAGGCTCTGTTCCCGATTGCTAGTGCGCTTTGAAACGTACAGGTGTGGGCTATTTTGAGCATTGGCAGAAAGTGCTCGTATAACTTTTTTTTTGTCAGTAGAGACAGAATCTAGCCTGGCACTGGCTAGCCTGGTAACTCACTATGTAACCCAGGCTGTCCTCAGACTTGTGATCTTTCTACTTCAGCCTCCTGTGTGCTGGGATTACAGGCATGTGTCAACATGACTGGCATCATGTGCCCGCTTCTGCTATTCAAGGGTTTCTGGGAGACTGATCATTTCTGCCACAAGTGAAGACTCTCTTTTCCCATCACTGTGCAGAAGACACACCCTAAACCACCTGCCGGCAAGTGCATTCTGCTACCAGGAGCCCTGTTCTTTCTATGCATGCATGCTGCCAGGCACCTGGTTCTGCCTGTGTTTACTCTTGAATGTTGGCCTAAGGCATGGGAAATGGGATACAGAAGGATTGAAAAATTACAGATTGGGGACATGGGCGTATGGTAGCTGCTGGTAGTATATGAGAAAAGGCCAATGGAGATGGAGCTAGCCTGACACAGATTAGAGGCTCAGGTCTGCTACAGTCCAGATGCTGTGTTCACTCAGGTACTTTGTTGTCTCTTCAGGCCTCAGTTTATTCATTTGTCAATGGGCACCAGAGTCTCTGTATGGGAGAGAGGTAAAATAAGGCTGTCTGTGAAAGAGCCACATGAGTTCTGTGTCAAGTGTGGTCTACATAATATGTGTGTGTGTGTGTGGGCAGGGGGGCTCAGCAAGCTGCCCAGGGTCACACAGCTGTTCCTTCTCCTCTCCTCCTCCTCAGAAGAGCTGAGAGAGATAGAGATACCCCAAGACTTATAGGCCTTGTTTCCACCTGAGCTGCTCTGGAACGTTGCTGACTTAGGCCGTGTGTGTGTGTGTGTGTGTGTGTGTGTGTGTGTGTGTGTGTGTGTGTGTGTGTGTGTGTGAATGGGTATGGGGGCTGGTTGACCTGCAGAGCAGGGCCTTCATGGCTTAACAGAACTCTATCATGTCTCTCCTACTTTGCTAATGCAAGGAACTTGAGTTACTTTTCTCGTGGTTGTGAACAAATACCTGACTAAAGCAATTTAAGGGAATCTGGTTTCATTTTGGAGAACTGTTTAGGGGGGGTGCATTCTATCATGGCGTGGAAAGCAGGGTGGCAGGTATGTAAGGAAGCTGGTCACATTGTGTCTACAGGCAGGAAGGAGAGTAAGAGAATTCCTAGTGATCAGTTTGTTTTCTTTTGTGCGACCCCAGCTCACTGGACTGTGCTGCTCACATTTAGAATAGGTTTTCCCTTTCAGTGAATCCAATCCAGAAAGTCATTGCACACATACCAGAGGCTTATCTCTTCAGTGAGCCTAGGTTCTGACGAGTTGACGTTAACCATCGGAGAGTTCATTTTGGCTGTGGTGCTCCTGTGGCTTGGAAGATGGGAGTTGAGGATTCTGGGCAAGAGTGCTACTTCCAATTCTTCTGCCTCCAAGCAGAAAGGATGGAGCTCATCCACTGTCCTGAGAACCCTGATGGCCCTCCCAGTCCATTCAGCCATATAGCCCTCATGGAAGGCACCAGAGCCTCATTAAATACCAGGATGTTTCTGTAGACATTTGCAGTAAAGGATTTTTCCTGACTTCAATCTGAGATTGGTTTGCATCTGGGAGTGTCTCACTTCTCCCAGTTCCCGAACAACAACAACAAAACCAGATACTTTTTAGTTTCTTCTGGTTAGAACTCCTGTCCCTTTGGAGGCGACAGAAGTTGTCCTTTGCTGTCTTACCCTGAATCCTGCCAGGAGCCCCCAGCAACAGGCTGGAATGGCTGACGCAAGGTGGGTCAAACATGGTGAGCTGAGGCCCATGGAGGTGAGGCTCACCTAGGCCTTTCATCCAGAAAGCGGAAGCTGGCCTCTGAACCTGGTACTCTGGCCCCAAAGCTAAGTATAAGTTTGCTGCCTGGAAGGCCAGGAGGGAGAAAGGCAATGTAGGGGCCAGGATGAAGGATGTTGATTGGTAAGGAGAGTGGTGGGGGGCAGAAGAGGGAAACACAGAAAGGAATGCAACAACCCTTGCTTTATCAAGGTGGATGAAATTTTCTTAAGGGGTGGGACAGTAGTGAAACTTGCCCTGGGAAGGTCAGTGTTTGGTAGCTCATAGAGCTTCTGTGGTGGTGGTTCTCTCGGGGCAACTTCCCTTCTCCTCAGCCTCCAATGAGAGATCTGACAGCTGGATCATGATTTCCCACCCTACTTGATCAGATTGATAGCAATGGGCATTTTTCTAGATTAACCATCTCTATTGACAGTTCTATAAACTTAAGTGTGCTGCCTAGTAATGAAGGGCTATTATATATATTATATAAGTGCCTTCTTCAGGAGAGAGAGAGAGAGAGAGAGAGAGAGAGAGAGAGAGAGAGAGAGAGAGAAAGGTATTGCCATTTCCCTTATTCAGCAAGTGCAATATATTCAGTGTCCAATAGCTGATAATGATGAAGGCAGATGTAGAGCCACTTCCTGGGTCCCAGCATCTGTCTCTTGCCATAGTCCTGCTTTCTGGGAAAATGTTCTCAAAGTTAATCACCACAATCACCTTAGAAACTCCGGTACTGTGTTGTCTGAGTGGTTGGATGGCTTTTTGAATCAAGGTCTAGCTGTGTAGCTCTGGCTGGCCTGGAACTTTCTATGCAGACCTCAGAGTGCTGGGATTGTAGGTATGAAGCCCAATCCCCAGTTATTTTATCATTATTTTAAAAACATAAATACATTTTATTGTATTATAAGTCCTATCAATCAATCACATGACTCTTACCTCTAAGCTAGGTTGATATGTTTATTTACTCATTTTTTAAAAGTTAGCATCCAAAGTAATGGGTTTTTATAATGACATTTTTGTAGATAAATATCATCATACTTTGCTCTTATTTGCCACCTCCTGCTGTAGACGTAATAATCTATTTTATATGGAAGTATTTTGTAAGGAAGTTAAATGCCTTGACTAAGACCCCATAGGTTTCTAGTGCATGGCAGTACTTGATCTGAATTTTCTAGATTTGAACTTATGATTCCATCTTCTATTATGTTTAAAGAGAAAAATTACCCATTTCCATCTAACCACCAACCCATTCGCCCATCTCTCCCTTTATTCATGAGTCAAATATTCATCCATCTACACACCTACATAGCTATCCATTTATTCATTTATCTTCCATCCACCCACAAACTCATTCACCAATCCATCCATCCATCCATCCATCAGTCTATCCATTCTTCTACCAATCCGTCCTTCCACTCATTCACTTTTATGTTTATTCATCTACTCATCTGCCTATTTCCTACCTATACACCTAACTCATCCATCTCATCCATTCATCTGTCTATCCATCATCCTCCACCAACTCATCACCCATCCATCTATCCATCATCCTTCCATCCACCTATGGACTGCTTCCCCCCAATGAACCCATCAATTCATTTATCCACCCACCATCTTTAGTCTCCAAATTATCTCTTCAGTGCCTTCTTTGTAGCAGGTTTTATGATAGCTAGGTCTAGGTAAAGTAATACAGTGATGAAAAAATCTGTCATTTGCTTCCAGGATCCTGCGGCTTATTTCTAGAGCAATCCACCAATGGCATAATAGGATACTGAACGAGTGTGATGTAAGAAATATATAGGTAGAAGTAGATTAAGCTTATTCAGTTGGTTGGGGGGAGCTATAATCCTTGTCCTTTGTAATAATTTGTTTTGATGTGTACTGCATGCAGTTTTCAAAGTCCCCACTTAATTCAATGAGACACCTGTCTCGGTGTCATCCTTGTGAGTAGTGGCTAAACAGGAAGTCCTCTTCCATATGAATTAGGCTAATTTGGTGAAAATGAAATGAATAGTTGTATAATGTGGGCTGATAGGAGGTCCAGCACGCACAAAGCTGTGCTCTCTGCATGAGCTGCTGAGTCATGAGCCTGGACTCCAGCAGGTTACATAAATCATCTTCAGGTGAGAACTAAGTGGGGCTCACCCAGCTCACAGGAGCTGGACTGCCTCTTCTTATTAGACTCTGGAGTGCATTTTTATAACTGCTGAGACATGTAGAGATCTCCTATTTTGGAGATCCCAGGTCCTAGGAGGTCTCTGGGTGGATGTCAGTGATCCATAACAATGAAATTGAATGTAGAAGGCTTTGTAGATAGACATGCAACACTCTGGGGGAAGAGCTATAACTTTAATCAGTTTCTCAACATGATCCTTGAGAAAAGTAATGTAAAAATTAAAACAAGGTAGTGATGTGGCTTCTGGTTCTTCCCAGGCAACGTTTTGCTTCATTAAGTCTGGGGTGAGAACCAGATCTCTGTTTTTTTCCTCTTTATAGATTTCCAGGGTGATTTTAATGCTCACCCAGTCCTAGGAACCACTGAACTAGAACACCATTTCTCAACTTTAATGAGCAAATGAAGCCCCTGAGGATCTTGTTAGTGGGCAGATTTTGATTCATGTGGATCAGGATGGGATGGGATGGATGGAAGATTCTGTGCATCTAACCAGCTCCCAGGTGCTGTCACTGCTGGTGGTGATGGTGGCACACCATGCTTTGAGTAGAGAAGTTTTGGCTAAAAACATATGCTTGCCTGGGTCACTCACAGGACATTGGTTAGATTCAACCACACCCAATTCCCTTGCTTGAGATTGAGGCTAATTACTCAAGCCACTTCCCTTTGGGGTGGGGTTCTTGGGGGGGGGGTGCACAATTACAAGGAAGTTAAGAGATTTGCTAGGAAGTGTTGACTACTTCACAGTCCAAAATTCTATTTCCAGTGGCTGTATGGTTTTAAAAAATTGGATGTAGAAAACTTTGTACAAAAAAAAAAAAAGAAAGAAAGAAAAGCCTGAGGTTAGATAGACTTAGGCATAAAACTTGGTCCTCATACAGATCTTCCATCCATCTATCCACCTGCCAGCAGAATGATTGACTGACATGCGAACCAATAGAGCTCGATTTTTCGTGTATAACAAGAAGTCCTTTGTAAGGTTGGGATTCCTGACCGCCCCCCCCCCCCAAAAAAAATAAAGAGGAAGAATTCATTTTGGCTCCAAGTTTGAGGATGTAGAATCAATCATGGTTTGGGAACCCCGGTGGCTTCCTCCTTTTCCTTTTTATTGTCTGAGACTGTATTCTTTGAGATAATGCCCACATGCAGGGTGGGTCTGCCCTCTTCAGTCAAGCCTCTGTGGAAACACCCTCACAGACATGCCCAGAGATATGTCTCCTAAGTGGTGCTAAGTCCAGCCATGTTGACAATGAAGGCTGACTGCTGTACCTCTAACATGTTGCTGGCAGGGAAAGAGGGACACACTTAGCATCAGATCTGCATCTGAAGTAAAACAGCCTACCAACTGGAATCGCATGCCCAGCCAAGGAGAGAGAGAGAGAGAGAGAGAGAGAGAGAGAGAGAGAGAGAGAGAGGAAGAATGAAAGGAAGGAAGGACAGACAAAAGAAAGAAAGAAAGAGAGAAAGGAGGAAAGAAAGAAGGAAAGAAAGAAAGAAAAAGAAAGAAAGAAAGAAAGAAAGAAAGAAAGAAAGAAAGAAAGAAAGAAAGAAAAGAGAGAGAGAGAGAAAGAAAGGAAGGAAGTGTTGAAAAGGGTGATTGTTTCTGGCTTCTAAGAGCAGCAAGAGGAAAGAGATATGAAAGATGAAGCTGGGCTCTCTTTCAGTAGTGCCTGCAACATCATGTGATCTAGGTTATTTATTGACTCATTCTAAGGGTCAGTTTCCCCATTTGTAAAATGGGTAAATATTTCCTTCTAGCAGTGTTTGGCCAAGTGTGGAGAGTGGTTCCCATACCCCTCTGCAGCCATTCACCTGGAAGCTTGGCCCTTTGAACCAGAATCTCGGAAGGTGGAGCCCAGCAATCTGTCTTAACAGGCCTTCAAGGTGATGCTGATGGATGCTGAAGCTTGAGAACCACTACCCTAGAGATCTCGGGAAGGCTGGGGAAGGTAATTACTTACGTGCTGACTCTTAAGTGCTTTCAAGTGTCAGCCTGGGGATTTACATCTTTAACTAAAACAAGCTGTGGCGGTGTTTATCTGTTTGTGTGTGTGTGTGTGTGTGTGTGTGTGTGTGTGTGTGTGTGTGTGTGTGTTTTGTTTTGTTTTTAGAATGCTGAAAATATACTTCTTGGAATAAGAAGTTTAAAGAGTCCAAGACAGATTCTTCAAGGGTTCTTTAACTAGCAGTAGCTGCCCCTCTCCGTTGAGCCAAAGACTGAGAATAGGCAGTGGAGCTGAAGAAAGTTGGGGATACTTGACTTTCAGAAACTGTAGATTTATTGACTTAAAATTCACACACCATAAGATCATCCTTTGCAAACCCACACTTCCGTGGTCTTTAGCACATTCACAGAGTTACACAACCATCACTGAGATCAAGTTTCAGAACATTTTAACAGCCCCCAAGGAAGCCTTATACCCACTAGCAATCACTCTTCCTTCTCTCCTCCTCCCAGCCTCTGGCAACCACTACTGCACTTGCTGTTTCTAAGGATTTCCTTTATTTATTTATTATTTAATTTTTTTTACTGCCTTGTTTACCAGGAGGACTTCCAAGATTAATATTGACATCATTGATCAAAATTCCTAGACCAAAGTCTACCATGAGTTCATCCTGTGAAAACAAGAACAACAATGATGATATTGTTTATTGTTGTGAACAAATGTGGTTGTGTTCTCCTGGGCATCAGAGCACTTGCGTACATGATTACACATCTCATCTGTAAGGTAGACATCCCTATATGGTCTCTAAGGACCTCTGGTTCCAAGAGTCTAACTTGTAATTTATGCTTGTTGGAGCCAAACAGAAATTCTGCCCATTGCTCTAGAGTTGACAGAAATGGGAATAGATGATCAAGCTAGAAAGGACCCTGAAGTCTTGGGCTTAGAAGAAGCTAGAATTGCATTTAGAGCAATAGTTCTCAACCTGGGGGACATGACCTCCTGGGGGGGTTGACCATCTCTTTCACAGCATCACCTAAGACCACCAGAAAACACAGATATTTACATTAGGATTCATAACAGTGGCAAAATTACAATTATATAGCAACAAAAATAATTTTATGGTTGGGGTCACTACAACATGAGGAACTATATTAAAGATTCAGGAAGGATTAGGAAGTTTGAGAACTACTCCTCTAGAGGAAGGAAGGGAGTGAGTGGGAGGCTAGGAACCTGGGAAAATTTCTACCCTGGGAAGAGAAAGCAGATGGATTCCATGGGTCTTCAGGGCACATGCATGCCTAATGGTAGAAGTTGTGGGTCAATGCAAGGGAAACCCTACTTCGTCAGAAGTGAGATAAGGTGTGGGTGGGTTATTTTGGCAGGGCGTGAGCATCCTGTTCCTGGAGTTATGCATTTGGGCTGGTGTGGTAGTTTGGATGTAATTGGCCCCCATAATCTCATAGGGAGTGGCACTATGAGAAGGTGTGGCTTTGCTGGAGTGGGTATGGCCTTGTTAGAGGAAGTGTGTCACTGTGGGACTGGGCTTTCAGGTTTCTTATACTTGAAATACCGCTCAGTGTCTCAGTTGACTTCCTGTTGCCTGCAAGATGTAGGACTCTCAGCTATTTCTCCAGTACCATGTCTACTCCCTATCATGCCACCAAGCTCCCTATCATGATGATCATGGATTGAACCTCTGA
This sequence comes from Peromyscus californicus insignis, assembly GCF_007827085.1. NCBI lineage: Eukaryota > Metazoa > Chordata > Mammalia > Rodentia > Cricetidae > Peromyscus > Peromyscus californicus. Next base: position 92,210,880 of record NW_026294573.1, on the reverse strand, counting down.
AATTTTTTCTTTATAAAAGTTGCCGTGGTCATGGTGTCTCTTCCCGGCAATAAAAACCCTAAGACAGCTGGTGTTTCAAGCACTCAGTCAGGGGTGAGCTACAGGCCTGTCATATCTCTGGCATAATATAATGTTGCAGATCCATGAAGTTCTGACCTCAACATGTAATAAACACACATAGAAAATGTTTAACCCCTTACCTCCCAGGACAACAGTCTGTGGCAAATAAAGAAGGCTGAACCTGTGACTGGTATCTACCCCTTTCTAACCTAGAATTTTGATTTGCCAATAGGACTGTTCTCCAGAGATGTGGGGATAGGCAAGAAAAGGCTGAGTACTGGCCGAAGGCAGGAGATGAAGACTAGGCAAGAGATGCGTGCCTGGGAGAACTCACCAGTGTGTGAAACATCTATGTTTTGCTCCGAAAAGCCCGACTTTCACCCTCTAAGGCAGGCATTGATTCCAAGTGATGGCTAATATTGTTGTTAGCTTGTCACCTGCATGTCTGGGAGAGATTCCTAGACTGATTTAGTTGAGGTAGGAAGACCCACTCTAACTGTGGGCAGCTTCATTCCATGGGCCGGGGACCCTGACTTTACAGAGAGGAGAAGGTGAGCTAAGCGTCAATGTTTACCACGCTCTGCTTCCCAACTGCAGACACAGTGTGAACACCTGCCTAATACTCCTGCTCTCACGCATTCCCCTCGGTGATGGACAGCATCCTCAAACTGTGAGCCAGTGAGCCCTTCTTAAGTGTTCTTTGTCAGGTTCACAGCAGCTAGAGAAGTAAGTAACACCCTGGGTCAGGTGTGCCCAAGGAATCACCCCACTGGAGGTCATGGGGAGGTGGATTTCCCCTTGACTTTGATGCTGCTTTCCTTTCGGACTGTGTGAACTCCAGCAGGCCTCAGGAGCATGAGGGGACCTAGGCCACCTGATCTGTCCTAAAGGAACATCACAAGCAAGGTTTTAAAGCTTGTTGTCCAGTTACCACAAGGTGAGTATCCCTAGAAGTTTCCATTTGACCCTGATCTAGCTCCCTCAATCACACACAGTTCCAAGATGAGACTCTGCAGTATAAGGGACTGATAGATATCCTTTGGAGCTTAAGAGAGAATGTGCTTTATACATGGGTCGAAGGGACTGGAGAGATAGCTCATTTGGGAAAATGCTTGATTTATAAGCACAAGGACCTGAGTTTGAACCCTAGAATTCATGTAAAAAAGCCACCTTTGGTGCTACACACTGTAATCCCAGTGCTGGGGAGACAGATAGGTAAATGTATGAGTCTCGCTGGCCAGCTAGCCAGATTGGTGAGTTACAGGCCAGTGAGAGACCTTGTCTTGAAAAAATAAGGTGGGGAGTACCCGAGGAATGGCACCCAAAGTTGTCATCTGGCCTCCACATTCACTCCCACACATGAACATGTGAACACACACACACACACACACACACACACACACACACACACACACACACACACTTTAATTTTCAGACAGCTGGTGGAATACAATGAGTGTAGGCTTGGTATCAGGTGGGTCAGCATCTGAACACTGGCTAACCCCATCTAGCTGGGTGATACATAAAAACTCTAATCTTCCTTTCAGAAAGCTTGGATGCTAACACTGGATTTTTGAGGTTAAAGCTACAGAAGGTAGAGACAGCCCAGGGGTCTGGGGGACAGTGGGTTACATCCACTCTTTGTATTAGGTTCTTATTCCTAACAGCACCACTAACAGGGTTTCTTGAACAAGCATGTCCTGCCAGGGGCCCAAGGGTGTGAGTGGAGTTTATGAAGGTCTCCTGGCTATCTTCCACTCGGTGGTGTCGTCTGCAGACAAGTGTTTGGACTGAACTTCACCCTCACACAATGAGGAAACATGTTTTAAAGGCCTCACTTGTCAAACGAACGTTATAAAACAGACTTAACAAGGCTCCCAGACACAGTTGGCTCCGGGATTGGCTACAGTTGGTGAGTAAGGCTGGAATTCGGGCCTTGATCGCCCATGCCCTTTCTGCTGCCTGTGTTCCACACCTGGTCTGGCCTGGTCGGGGCTGAGTGCTCTGCCTAGCTGGTAAAGTGTGGACAGCCAGGTCACCTGAGATTATTGGCTGCTAAACGCACTGTGTGTAAAAGCAGGCTGCTGCACCCCCTGAATGGAAGTGCAGGCCGCCCTTCAGTTTGGCACTCGATGGGCCTCTCTCGATGGAGACAGAATTACTGGATCCATGTGGACCACCCTGTACTTGCTGAATAGGGAGCCCAGGCCCAGAATGAGTGGGGCATGTTGTACATGTTTCCTCACAGCTTTAAAAGGATAAAAAATGGGCTGGAGATGTAGTGTAGTTGGTAAATGACTTGTCTAGTATGCACAAGGTCCTGAGTTCAATCCTTAGCACTCGTAAACTGGGTGCAGTGGCACATGTCTGTAATCTCACACTTGGGAGGCAGAGCAAGACAATCAGTAGTTCAAGATCATTTTAAGCTACATAGTTAGTTTGAAGCCAGCCTGGGGTACATGAGACCCCCATCCCAAAAGAAAAAAAAGATAAAACCAAGAAAATATGGAAGAATAAGTAGACAAGACCTTTCAGAGATAGTTAGGGCAGAGTTCCAGAGTGTTAGCTGGATGACAGCATCTGTCTTTCCTCGTCCTTATTTTTCTCTTTCTTTACCCCCGTACAGAACACTTATCCTCCCAGCACCAAATGAATATGGTAGCAATTCCGATGTTATAGAAACATACAGCTGTTGCTAGAGTTTTCCTGCCTGGCCCACAGTCAGGACAAATCTCTCTCACCCGCCAGTCCCAAGCCGCCTCAAACCCGATCAAGTAAACACAGAGACTTATATTGGTTACAAACTGTATGGCCGTGGCAGGCTTCTTGCTAACTGTTCTTACAGCTTAAATTATAATCCATTTCTATTAATCTATACCTTGCCACGTGGCTTGTGGCTTACCGGTACTTTACATCTTCCTTGTCATGATGGCGGCTGGCAGTGTCTCCCCTCCAGCTTCCTGTTCTCTCAATTTTCCTCTCTGTTAGTCCCCGCCTATACTTCCTGCCTGGCCACTGCCAATCAGTGATTTATTCATTGACCAATCAGCAACACATTTGACATACAGACCATCCCACAGCACCTCCCCTTTTCTTTTCTTAAAAAGGAAGGTTTTAACCTTTACACATCTCCAAAGTCAGCTTGGTATATTTGGGAATTTGGGCGTAGCTTCTCTTACTACTTCCTGCTGGAGGGGGGCGCTGTATCTTCTGGGGAAACAAAGAAAATTTTAGGATCATGGAGTAGTCCGTGAGGCTGTATCATCTGAGCCAGTTGTCTTGAAACGGTTCTGGATGTTGGATCATCTGGGCCATGGTGTCATCGGAGACCTTTCAGGGGGTCTTGGCTGGTCAAACCTGATGTATCTTACTCTGGAACAAATCCATAGCCTCTTGCTTTCTGTGGAAACAAAAGAGACTCTTTTCCAAAGCAGCATATCCTTACATCCAAATTTTGAAGTCAAAGTATCTTTAAAATATACGTACTGGTTTAACTCAGCTTCCTTTACAATCAAACATCTCTCTGTAGTTAAGAATCCCAAAGACAACACAATCCAGACTCTCTGTGTAATAGTCATCTCTACGTGGCTTATTTTTTATATTAATTTTACTGCCTCTTTAAAGACTTTATTTTTTAAAACCATGTATTTGTTTCTATACTGTATATATCACCTTTTTTTGTCTCTTTCAAGCCTACGTATATTTCACACACATTTTAAACTATTACATCTGAATCTGTCTTATTGTAAACCTGTTGCTTTAAATTGCAGCCTTCTAAGCCTGAAACGGCACTGTGGCTGCTGGCTCCGCCCACTTTAGCTTCCCAACATGGCGGTTCCCGCCAGCTCTGGGAACCATCAAGTCTCAGAAATAGTGGGTCTACGCTTTTATCAAAGCAGCGTGTAGCCCAGAAACCTCTTTTTTTTTGTTTTGTTTTGTTTTGTACTAGCAAAGGCTAAATTCACCACACAGCTTAATGTGCCACTTGCAGAGGCCTCATTCTCGCCATACTGCAGGTCGAGCGCGCACGCCAGCAACCCGCCAGTAGCTCAAACCGGCAGCTGCCGCTCATTTGAGAGAGACAATTAGGAAGCTGTTTTTAGCTCCGTTTTAGAATCTTTTTTCTCAGGTTTTAGGTGGAAACTCTTGCCACCACGTTGGACGCCATTTGTTGCTAGAGTTTTCCTGCCTGGCCCACAGTCAGGACAAATCTCTCTCACCTGCCAGTCCCAAGCCGCTCAAAACCCGATCAAGTAAACACAGAGACTTATATTGGTTACAAACTGTATGGCCGTGGCAGGCTTCTTGCTAACTGTTCTTACAGCTTAAATTATAATCCATTTCTATTAATCTATACCTTGCCACGTGGCTTGTGGCTTACCGGTACTTTACATCTTCCTTGTCATGATGGCGGCTGGCAGTGTCTCCCCTCCAGCTTCCTGTTCTCTCAATTTTCCTCTCTGTTAGTCCCGCCTATACTTCCTGCCTGGCCACTGCCAATCAGTGATTTATTCATTGACCAATCAGCAACACATTTGACATACAGACCATCCCACAGCATACAGCATGCAACGTTAGTTGGAAGTAACACCACTGTGCAGAGAGCCGATCAGCATTTCTTCTCAGAGCCAGCAATGGCAGCCAAACTCACGGCCTCTGACTTCTCAGGCAAGTGCCCTGTCTCTGGGCTTCTCTCCTGGCCCCGATGCTGCGTTAACGATAACCATACTGGGCTCAGGAGAAGAGCGGCCTTGTAATCAGGACCCACCCTTGATGACTACGCAGGAAACCATGGGTCGTTGTCAACTATTGCTGCCTGCTGCCTGCCTGTGGCTAGCTTTACAACATTCAAGTCCATTTGTGAGCCCTGTGACCCTGCCTCTGATGGGACTGAAGTATCTAGATGGATTTGGGATGGGGATGCTGGACTCCTTGGGGACTGCTGGGACAAGGATACATATTTGCCTGCTATGTAGGCAGACAAAGGACCAGTTCCCAGTCTGGTCCTCTCCTATCCGATGGCTGTTCTTTCATGCCAGCTACACAGTAAATCTCAATAAGTGTTTGCTAAGTGAGTGAATCCTTCTCCTGCATTGTCCTCATTTGAATACAAGATCCTGTTTCTCCAGGATGGGTCTCTTCTTTTCTCAGGCCTATCGTCCAGGACATAGTGTCCACTGGAGGCAGCATCCCATCAGCCACACACTGGACAAGCAAACATGGATTTCTTTTGAGGCTACTGGGATTCAATCACCCAGCTAGACTTAGTCCATAGACATACTTGGGCCTGCACTTAGAAACCTTTTCATCCTCTTGAATGAATCAAGCTGTTTCTGCTTCTTTCCAGCCACCTAACTGTGAGTGAACCCTGAGAGCATCCTGTAGGACATGTGACCTCACTGAAGGAGAAGCAGAGCTGAAGGAAGAGGGGCTGGCGGTATGGGAGGCAGTGCCAGAGTGACAAGTCTTGAGGTAGTAGGAAACTGAGGAGAAGGCATACCACACGGGCCTGAAATCTGGCCACTAAGAGTTGGATCCAATTCAGTAATATTTGAGAATCACACCATCCAAATTCTTAACCAATGTTATTTATACTAGCTGGAGAAGCTCTCCTCCTCATCTTCACCCCATCTTCTAGCCAGAAACAATCTGATCTGGGATTAGTGAGTGATGTAGTGTCAAGGGTTCAGGTTTCCCGGGCTGTGCTGCTATTCACAAAGTCATCCCATGATCCAAGATGCCTGCTTGAGGTCTAGCCATTGTATCTGCACTCCAGAAAGCAGGAAAGGGAGAACACACTTGAAGCACCTTTCCTAGATGTTCTATATACCTTTCCTAACTGTATCTCATTGGTTAGAACTTTACATGACTGGACATGGCAGCAAGCAAGGCAGTAATCTACCCTGGGTCGTCATATTCTCAATTAATATAGGGGGTTCCCAAGAGAACCAAAGTCCCAAACTGGAAGGCAGTTTGAATCAGCACCACAGATGTGAACTCTTTCCTCAGGGCCAAAAGACTAGCTTTTTTGCTATTTTAATTTTGCCTTTGTCTTCCTTCCTTCCTTCCTTCCTTCCTTCCTTCCTTCCTTCCTTCCTTCCTTCCTTCCTTCCTTCCTTCCTTTCTTTCTTTCTTTCTTTCTTCTTTCTTTCTTTCTTTCTTTCTTTCTCTTTCTTTCTTTCTTTCTTCTTTCTTTCTTTCTAACATTTTGCTATATAGTCCAGGCTGGCCTCAAACTTGTGATCCCCTGCCTCAGCCTCCTACCTACTAGTATTATCAGCCTCAACTCAAGTTTGCATGCTTTGTGTTCTTCATTCAGTGTCAAAGATGGAGCTCAGGGCCTTACACACACCAGGTAAGCATTCTACCCATAAGCTATATGCCCAGCCCCCAATTGAAAGAAATCTGAATAGGAATAGCTTGGATTCGAACCCACATTTGTCTGCCATATAAAACCTGAGGCTTTCACATCATGCGCTTTAAATAATTACTAGCTTGTATTAATTATATAAAGCAACAGCCTTTGGGCCAATGAGATGGCTCAGCAGGCAGAGGCACTTACCGCCGAGTCTGATGACTGGAGTTCCCTCCTTTTCCAGTGCCGGCTCCCCTGCTCTCTGCACATAATGATTCCTGGTCCTTTTAACTTTTGAAGTGAGTTTTTGTGGGAGGTGGTATTCTGTTTGAGAGACGTGAGATTGACCTGGTTAATAAGTGATGCTACCACGCAGCCAGCCTGGCCTGCTGGGCTGCAGGTCTTTTATCTGGCACCATTCACTCATTTTTTTTTTCAGTCCTTCCAGAGGGGACAAGCCAGCCACAGCATTAAGGAAAAGAGCCAGGAGCTGCAGAAGGACAGTTAGAAACCTGTTTTGTCACATTACCCAGGCATTCCCTCTTTTGCTTCCTGACCCCCTCTATCAGTGCACCCACATTCCCACTGCCCCCACCCCCCAACGTCTTCTGTTCAGCTCCTTGCCTCCTGTTCATGTTTGCCTGGTAACTTAGGTCACCATCCACATGGACATTCTTGGTGCTTTACTCCAGGTCCTCAGGGCCTCCCATTCCCGGCCACCTTTTCTAAGGGGCATGAAAGGCCCAGAAAGGCTAAATGGTGACTCAGTCTGGCTGGGAGGGAGTGCCAGGGTTCTCTGGCCTGAGCCAGTGCTGCTGGCTCCCAGGCCCTACAGCTCTCTAGTGCCATGAACCTTCTAGCTCACTGCAGTACGCACGTCAGGGGCAGCCATCTGCTTTGGGGCTGTCCTTCGTGTTGCCAAGGGCTTTTCCATTACGTCTTTTATTACTGCTGACCAGGCTAGTCCCAGGAGGATGGTCTACAGTGACAGCAAACTTCACGACTCACAGGAATGGGACCTGCCAGGGAAGGGAGGGGGGATCCAGGTCTTCTCTGGGCCCACGTCACTTACCTAATCCCATGTTTTCTGAACTCCTCCAAGGCAGACTGTTTTCTACCTATACTCCGTGCTCAGGCCCAATCATGCTGGTTCCTGTGCATCTCTGGATCATGGTACCATCCAGGGCCTTCACTTTAGGTACTCCTCCAAGATTGGTTTCTTGTCATTCAGATCTCAACTTAATGTCCTTTTAAATAACTTCTCTGGCCACTTAGCGATAAAGCCACCAAGTTCCTCTCTAGCATTCCATGTGTCTTTTGTATATAGGTTAAAAAATGATGCTTTCCCTACTGTTGAAAGCAGTGAGCTTATGGAGGAAGGCAATTTAGAACTGTGGCTAAGAGCAGGTGTGGACAATGTCCTTCCTTCCTTCCTTCCTTCCATTCCGCCCCACCCCTTTCTTCTTTAAAAGCTTTAAAGAATGCATTTGTTTATTCATTTTCCATATATTTGTGGGTACATGCATGTGTCATATGCTCCTTCGGAGGTCAGAGGTCAACTTTCAACATTTCGGGAATCCGTTTTCTCTTTCTATGACATGGGGCTAAGAGGTCGAGCAGATACTCTAAGAGGTCGAGCAGATACTCTAAGAGGTCGGGCGGATACTCTAAGAGGTCGAGCGGATACTCGAAGTCGAGCGGATACTCTAAGAGGTCGAGCGGATACTCCTCTAAGAGGTCGAGCAGATACTCTAAGAGGTTGAGCGGATACTCTTAAGAGGTCGAGCGGATACTCTTAAGAGGTCGAGCGGATACTCTAAGAGGTCGGGCAGATACTCTAAGAGGTCGGGCGGATACTCTAAGAGGTCGGGCGGATACTCTAAGAGGTCGGGCGGATACTCTTAGTCTTTTGACGGCACTCTTACCCTCTGAGCCATCTTGCCAGTCCCCTCTTTTCATTTTGACACTGTCTTACTCTGTACCCGAAGCTGGCCTTGAACTTAGGGCAGTCTTCCTGCCTCAGCCTTTTGGGTGCTATGATTATAGAGGTGATCTACCCTTCCAGGTTGTCGACACTTTCTGGGCAAGGCTAGTAATAAACACCCGGTGAGACTCCCTTGTTTCTGTTGTAGCCACTGGACTTGGCTGTTGTGCAGTATAATGCCACTGTGCCACATCTAATGAAAATGAACCGTGGTGGCCACGTTTCAGGAAAACTATTCATGAAATAGGTGGCAGACAGGCTCTAGCCCACAGGCTACAGCTTGCATACACCTGGTTCAGAGTCTTGGTTAGTTCTGGATCCTAATACCAACGTTTGAGTCTTGCCTGCTTCTCCTTCCAAGAGTCCCCTTCTCTGGGCCTCCCTAGGTTTCCCCAGCTCACCTGTACATTGTAGATATTAATAGCATTTGTCTTGTGGATTACTGTCAGCATATAAACAGGTCTGGCTTCTTCTCATCTGGGGCCTGCACGGGTTCTGAGTTCAATATGGATAGCTATTAAAAGTGTGTTTGACTAAGCAACGGCTGGGTGACAGGCCCTGCAATGGGCTCTGGTGACATCTGAGTGACGAAGGCTCCCAAATGCTCTCAGTTTCAGGGCCATGGTCAAAACAGTCTTTACAGCATGAGTGAGAAATGTCACATCCCATAGGCAGGTGCCATCAACAAGGCAGGGAGGAAATGGTGGGATATAAGAGCTCGTGGAGGACCTGGGGCTCACCTGACTTCCGTCACACTAACCCTAACTCGGGAGCAATTACTTTAATGGCCACTGACTTGATGGGGCAAGTGGCTGCTGGGCACACGTTTTGGTGACCTGGAGCTCAGCCTTCTTCAGAATGTCACCTTCAGCTCTTCTTCCAGCCTTGGGAATCGGTTTGTGCCACCTGCAGAAGGCTGATTGCAAATGAAGTCACAGAAACCCTCATCTGACAGGACGCTGCTCCTTGTCTGTTTCCGAGGCACCTCGTCATATTCCTCCCCAACACCGTCTTCTCTAGCCCTGCGCCTGTTTTCTACAGCGTTGACATTAGTGTCTCTGCAGCAGAGGGTCCTGGACCACAAGGTTCCTTCTATTTCTGACACCAGATGACCGGTGGGAGGGAGGGTGAAGGGCCAAGTGGAGATGTGACCTCATTTTACAGTGGGGTGGGTCTGATGCACTGGACATGATTTTTGGAACCAGACCGACATGGATTGGAACTCTGGCTCTGTAGTCACTCATAGCTGGGTGATCTCAGAGAAGATTCTTCTTCTCTCTGGACCTCAGTAGCCTCATTTTTGCAGCAGGTGCAAGGGTCTGCTTTTAGGGCCAGGTGTGGTTGTACATGTTTGCAATCCCAGCACTTGGGAGGCACAGGCAGGAGGATCAAGAATTCAAGGTCACCTTTGCTTATCTAGTGAATCTGAGCCCGCCCGGGGTGTATGTGACCCTGTCACAACAGAAAACCACTCTTCCTTGTGGAACCACAAACTTCACAGAGATAATAAGGTGTGCCCAGAGCTGACACATGGACTGGATGCCAAGGACACTTCCCAGTGGCAGTTCCCTTCTCTCTCCTCCTCCTCCTCCTCCTCCTCCTCCTCCTCCTCCTCCTCCTCCTCCTCCTCCTCCTTTCCTGTCCTCTCCTGCTCCCTGCCCTACCCTGCTGCCCTGCTGTGGCTCTCTTGCCTAGATGCTAAGAGAAGTTTGCGGAACCTGGGTGGAACTCTGCCCTTGCACCCCTCTCCTGAGTGCCAGGGCTGCTAAGGAAGGGTGTGGGCATAAATTACGCCCATCTGTTCTATCCCTGCTGGGGGAGAAGAGAAGGTGAACACACAGGCCTTAGTGGATGTTCTATTTTTCTTTCAAACTCAGTAGGAACAATGGAAAGGAAGAATGTGATCTCCATTCGGAGTCCACCCCACCCTGCCTCCTGTTGCCTGCCCCCTTCCAGGGATGGCAGATATCGAGAGCTTTGTAGGCCCTGCCTGTTGGGGAACAGAGAGCACATCTCATACCAGACCAGGAGGAACTCGTGATGCTCACGGGCATTTCCAGGTTCATTGTTATTCATTAGTAACATAATTCATTCATTTCTTCATTCCACATATGTGCCCCAAGAACCAGTCAGTGTGTGTGTGTGTGTGTGTGTGTGTGTGTGTGTGTGTGTGTGTGTGTGATTTGACATGAATTTGCTTCTTGCTTCCTCTCTCAGTGGGAGAGAGAACATAGAAATCAGTCCTATTTAGATGCCGTGGTGTGATGTTGGTGCTGGGCTGTGTGAAGATGGGGAGGAAAGGCTTCTCAAGGTCACTCTTTGATCACAGTGAGGGCCATCCTCATTGAGGTCAAAGGGAAAGTACCTACGACACAAGGAATACATGGAGTGTTTGGGTGGAGTGTGTGCCCACACTGCAGTGCAGTGTGGGAGTGGTGAATAGCTCTTCTCCTGTGTCACTGGATTCTTCCTCTCCACTGGGTCCTCCCCATCGTGATAAACTTTGCTCAGATCTGTGACCTTAGAGCCAGTCCTCCCTGTACCTTTCCCTGGCTCCCACCCCATCAATGTTCTTTCCAACCAAATTGCTCCAGTATCTTTTATTCCCATGCACAGATTCCATTTGCTTTCCTCCTCCTCTCTCTCCCATCTACCTCTACTCTCACTGCTTCCCAACGATATCACGACCTCTACATGCCCAACTTAGTAGGCATTTCCTAGTTGTTAGATCTGACTCCTCAGTGTCATTGGTCATGGTGCGTGATTCTATCCTGCCAGCCACGTGATTTCCATGCTTGAAAACCCTGTAGTCATGACTACTGTTTCTGAGTCCCCTTTGTTTTTTTTTTTTTTTTTTTTTTAACCTTAGTTTCTAGATCTTGGTACACTGGGATTCCTTCAGGGTGGGGTGTAGGCCATTCAGTAGGTTTTTCGTTTTTTGCACTCTCTCTAGGTTACGTAATCCACCCCCATCATTCTATTACCCTCTCTGTGCTGATGGTTCCAAAATCTAAGTCTGTTTGAGGGATCTAGAGGAAAGAGCCTACCTAACATCTCCACTTGGCTACGTCCCTCATGTCCCAAACTCAACTACTGAATCTCTCTTCAATACTAGTACCTTGTACAGAGTGGTACCGTGTCACAACAACAGACCAGCTCAGATGCACGGCTCCATCCTCATCCTGTCCTCATCACTTCTTCCCTTAGCATCTCAGCACTAGAAGTCCTGTATCTTGGGAAACTCCTCATCCTGGGCATGATGGATTGCTTAGTCATCCACTAAAATCCAAAGATGGAACCAGAGACCTTTCCCATGATCTCGTGTGATCTTCTTCCTGCCTCATTTTGTCCTCTTTCCTCTTTGCTATCCTGTTCGCTGACCAGCCTTTCACTGCCGATAACATTTGGGCATTCTGTGGCCCCCATGTCTGGATTCTTCCTCTCTTTCTTTGCAACTTCTCCTCTTTCTTCAGATAACAGATCATATAGCCCATCCTTTGCTCAGAAGAGTCCACTCCTGACATCTCCATGAGTAGGTTACTGTGTCTCTACCCTATAATCTCTTAGGACTTTTCGTTGTCTCTTTCACAGTAGTGGTGATATGAATGGTCTGTCAACAGGAACGTGACTTCTGCTTCTAAACCTCTACCTTAGAGTCCCTGTCCTGGCCCAGAATGTGAGATGTGGTCCCTGTGCAATGGGTAGGCTTCTTAGTGCTCTGGACCTGCCCACAATGGCCTGCCTATGAGGCTTTGCCTGAAGGGACAATGTAGGTGTGTATCCTAGAGAGGATGGTAGGGTGGCTCTATCGGGGAAGACTGGTTAAGAGGCACTGTTGAGGCTTTTATGTTGTTATTTGTTTTTGAGGCAGGATTCTATGAAGCCGATGGTTGGCCGAAAACTCAATGAACAGCCAAGGCTTGCCTTGAACTGATCCTCTTGTTTTTGCAACCTGAGTGCTGGGTCTACAGCTGTCTACTAGCATGCCCCACTCCCCTGAAGCATTTCAATGGAGAGAAGATGAGAATGAGGACAGGGGAGTAGGCAGTTTTTGTTTCCTCAGGATGATACTCTGTCCTTAGGAAGCAAACTCCTCCAGCTTGGGCATCGCACAGGAGCAGTGATGAAGCCTGAGGAGGTGAAGAAGTCTCCCAGGTTTTACCTTGGGGAGAGGGGAACTTAGGAATCTGGCTAAGGAGACACATAGTGAGCCATAGTCAATCTGACAACCGTGGTGGATGCTGGGAATCAGTGGGAGTGCGGCTATTTCTTAGACTGTCCTTGGATCCATTTTATTTCAAGTAGGACTCGAGATGAATCAAGGACAGAGAGAGAGAGAGAGAGAGAGAGAGAGAGAGAGAGAGAGAGAGAGAGAGAGAGATCATTGCATATTTGTCTAGTTTTCTGTAGCCCAGATAAGCTGGGAGTGACAGTGTCAGGGTTATATTATAAGCACTGACTCACCAGCTCTGTGACATTAGGCTAGCCCCTGGCCCTCTCTGGACTCTCCGATCCAACAGTGGGAAGAAATTATTCTGTGGTTCTTAGCTAGATATTAGAGTTGTCCTGGGAGCTTTAAACAGATAAACACTCAGGCTCCACCCTCGGAGGTTCCGAGTTGACTGGGCTGGGTATTGTGGAATCCAGACACTGGTACTGCCTTTAAAGCTCACCAGGTAATTCTTACACATAGCCAGAGTGAGAACTGCTCCAGGAGATGGTTTTAGACATCTCTACATGGACAGTCCAACCCAAGAGCGGCCTTGCTGAGGCCCCAAGGGCCTCCATCGCCATGCCCTAACTCACCTGTGTGCACCTCATGGTCCTGGCCTTGCACTGGGCTCTGAAACAGGGGCAGAGCAGTTCTCAGCTGAGGCTGGAGGCAGCAAAGCAATGTGCCTAGGGGGAGGGGGCAGAACTCCTTGTGCAGGAACAGATTGAAGCTATTAACATTTGATCAGTTTGGTATTGTTCTTCTGGAGACCACAGCTCATGAGGCTGCTTAATAAATGTCTGGTCAAGGTCCAATCCGGAGCCGCCAAGTGGGTGTTGCTATGGTTTCTGAGGAGGTTGTTTCCCACACATTTACTGCTTCCCACCCAAGCTGTGAAAACCTGGAGACTTCTTAACTCTGTCCCTTCCCAGATGAGCCAGTGGCAAGAGCACGTCTTCCACACTCTGTCCAAGGGTAGCTTCTGTGGGAAGCTAGGACTGCTTCTGAGAGAAGGTCCCAGACTTCCCCACTCTGCCAAATTCCGGGTGACCCCATTGCTCAGCTGGTGTTACTCCAGTGCCCAAGGGTTTCAGGTCCCTCTGTGCAGCTTTGTTACCCTTGAAGGAAGGAGAGATGGTGGTCAGAGGCTGGGCTGCCAGGCAGGGTGTATGTGTTTGTTTAAATGTGTGCCTGTAAGGGAGTGTTCAGGTTTGGGAGAGGGTATATCTAAGCTGTTTACTTGCCAGAGATCGAATGTGCCTTTGGTTGCGTGCGTGCGTGCGTGCGTGCGTGCGTGTGTGTGTGTGTGTGTGTGTGTGTGTGTGTGTAATGCAAGAGTGTGGATGGCAAGAAATGAGAGTACCAGGAAATGTTACTATATCTTAAAAAAAATAAAAGATATTATGAAAAATGAACACTTATAAAACCCAGTATAAAAACATCATATGACTACAACCGGCTTATGAGATGGAAACTTGGCCGAATGTAATTGAAAGTTTCTGTACATTGTTTTGATGGCTTCTCTTCTCTCCCACAGAGCTGTCCCTGCTGTGAAGTTAGTATCTGTCATTCCTAGATGATGCTCACACCCTGTTTGGTTCATAGATAGGCACCTTTCAGCTTTGGATCCATAAAACACATTTCTATAAATACACATTAAGTTTGCGTGAGTGTGGGTGTACACACAACCCCATTCACACGCATGTTAGGTGATTGTGAGAGGGATGGGAAGGTTTGGGAACCTCTGTGAATTGAGAGCTCACTGAAAATGAGGCGGCGTCTTCTGGTTGTGTCTCCAATGGTAACTTCCTACCCTTTTTGGGCCTGTTTCTCGTCTGTGAAATGGGATGTGGGTGGAAGGATAGAAGATGGGCAAAACAAGGGCACATAGTTGGAACTCAATCATCTTCAGATTTCGTAAATTTAACTATTAAAGAGGAGGCAAGAAACCCAGCCAAATGTATGGCAGGAAACCCAGTAACTCAGATGCAGTTTAACCAGAGGAGGTGGAGGTGGGCCACCTTAGCTGGCCACTCCCTCCTTCTCACCTCCCCTCCCTTCCTTCCTTCCTCTCTCTCTCTCCCTCCCTCCCTTCTCTGTCTTTTTATTCCTCTAATGTTTTCTTCTGTTGCAGCCTTTCTGTGTCTAGGCAGGGACAAACTTGAATAGGGGAAGCTGGGGCCCAACAAAGGAACGATTGGAGGCCCCTGCCTGCTTATCGCTAAATAGAACCACTTGGGGAGTAAGATCATCTGAGATGTAGTAGATTTTTTTTTGTTTAATAAAAAACCATCCAAGTAAATGTGTGTCCCTAACAAATTCTGGCTCTCACAAGGCCTGGGTTAAAATAAAGCTTGCTTAACAATCCAAGGCTTGATTCTGAAGTCTGTCAGCACAGAAAGGTCTATGTTCTCTCATCTATCTGTCTGATTATCCAGCTTCATCCTGAAGTTACAAAGGTGGGAAAGACCCCCCTGGTAGGAGAGGAAACCCAAACAGTTGATGAGGGCACACTCGCTGGCATCCCTGCAGAAAGGCAGCATGGATGGAAATGTGCTGTTAATACTTACTTCGATGCTGCAGTTTCTCAGGAGCCACAGATCAGGTGAGTCATCTTGAGGGACTCGTAAGACAGAGACATAAGGTGCCAACTAGATAGCACACAGACAGGAGAAACGTGAATGAAAAACAGACGGGGTGAACGAAGGGACATTTCTCTTTATTTCACTGATTTCGTACCAGGTACTGTAGCAGGCAAGGGGAGGGCATTTGGCCTAAGTTAATCGTCAAAGTGTCTATTAGTCAACTTCATTATCCCCATTTCCCTGGCAAATAAACTAAGTCTTGGAGAGTTTGTGGAATTTGCTGAGAATCAAACCCAGGTTTTTCTGACTCCCTGCTGCTTTCCGAAAAAGAATTTTGTGGCCAGAATGCTAATGCGCCCAGTTCAGGGTAGTTTCCCATGAATAAGAAAGCAAGAATTTGATATTGAAGGGAATATTGAGAAAATCAAATACTAGATAAAATACTCTGGTTAGCATTTGTCTGAGAAAACTCCCGAAAGCAAATTGTATGATTGGCTTTGAAGGAGCGATCCTTCCATGCCAGGAATCCCAGCTTTGTTCTCTTTAGGGGCAGTTGTTCAAACCATATATTCCTGGTATAATGCTGAAGAAAGATTCTTGAGACAAAAGCAAGTGGGAAATGCTCTCATATGTCATGGCAGAGGAGCTGAAACCCAAGCTTTAGATCCCTTCTAAACAGCTCGGAGCCTTTGTGATCTGCTAAAATAACTGTGAGACTTACACAGCCCAAGTTGGGAGAGCAGCTACCATGAGTGCTAAGGCTACAGCAGAGTTTAAAACTACATTTTAGGTTGGTTTTTTAAATTAATTTTTTCTTGAGCCCCGAATGATCTCCCCTGTTTCCTTAGGTGGGTTTAGATCTGAGTTCCATTTTTATAAAAGTTCAACTGAATTGCCGTTTCCTGTGGCCTAAAAATGTCTTCAATTAAAGGCAAAGAAAAAAATGTATTTTTTTTTTTAAAAATCCTCATCAAACTAAAAAATGGCTGAAGGGATTTTATTCAAACTTTTCCCCAAAATTCACCTTTTGCCAAGACCCAGCATGGAAAATTTCAGCCCCAAAGGATCACTCGTTGGCAAGTTACCCGAGCTAATGAAAACAGAGAGGCATAAAGGGAGTCTGTGTGCAGCTCTAGCGATAGTAGCCGCTGGAGCCCACATTGTATGAGAAGAAGGGCCTCATTCAATAGCCCCCCCTTTCATGTCTTTTTTATCATCAATATGGATGAGCCTTGGATTTGGAGTGGTCACAGGCAAAAAGCACTTACTTTATGAATATAATGTGGGCAGTGACATTATTTCAGTGTCTTTCTACAGCCACCACTGACTTTGGAATGAACTTACTGTACATGAGAAGATAGGACTTATTTCAAGGAGAGTTGATCCACATACCCATTCATCCATTCATGCATTTATTCACACTCATTCATTCACTTGCTCATTCATTCACTCGCTCATTCATTTGCTCATTGATTTCATAAGGGTTTATTGAGTGTCACAATGTGTGTGGCACTTTAATCCAAGTGGGGAATACCATGGTAGGCAAATCCTGCAATCATGAGTTTGTGGGGGAGAAGGAAGTAAAAAGTAACCACGGCAAATTCTGCAGGGCCACAGATGAGGAGCTGAGAGAGAGAAAATCTAGGGTGGGCCCTATCTTGATTGATAAGGAGGGTAATGGGGCTCATGCATTATATTCATTCATTATCCAGCCAATATTTAGTGAGCTGCCACTGCTTCCATACTGACCAGGCCAGTCACCATTTCTGCTTTTAGAAGTTGTCTGGCTAGAGGAATAGCAGGCAAATAAGCCTGATTGGTGTGATAGTCGCTAGCCACACCCAGTGCCAGCAGAAAAGATGCTGACTGCTCAGGGTGTCTTCTTTGAGGGGTTACCTGTCCCACAGACGTTTGTGTCAGTGACATGGGGCAAACAGAGCAGACGGTGGACCAGGACTGCCTTTAGGGGGCTTATGGCCCAGCTGTGCTTTCCAGCTCATCTCTCTGAGAGCCTGAGAGACTGAGCCTCCTCTTCAGGAACAAGCCTGGATGGGGCCAAGGAGGTGTTTAGGGAGTGGTGGGTGCTTCTCTAACATCTCACCTCTTGGAATTTAGACTAGTAGTAGTTAAGAACTTCTGGAAGTAAGCTGTCTTGGTTCAAATACTGTGCTCAGACGTCCTTATTGTGACACTTTGGTCAAGTGACTGTAGTTTCTCTCTGTTCACGGCAGGGACAATGACACCTCCCTCCCAGGGATACAGTGATGTGACCATCATCAGTCACCAAAGCTTTGACTAGCACATGGAGTTCTGATACATCTTGACCATTGTACCTCCCTTCCCACAATCCCTCTATCCATTCAGTCTAAGAACCACGGGTCAAGAACAGTAATTGTCAGCCAGTGTTTGAGGACCTGCAGAGTCAGCCAAATCACACATATTCTTGGAGTCTCCCTCCTCAGAGGTGGTTAAATTTTCAGCCTTTTAAAAGCAAGATTTCTTTGCCTCTTCCACCCAGATAAATAGCTATTTGTCATCTTTGTAATACCAAAAGGGTGGGAGGTGGGGGGGGTAGGGGTGGTGGTGGTGTATCCATTCCTTTTTCATCAGCACATCTGGCTTTTTAGGTGAGAAACTCTGCCAGAACTTTTGGAATATCTTGTTACTTTAGACAACGGAAGACAGGGAGACTTCTCATTTTAATTGGAAGTAAAAACTTGTTTATGGCTCAGAGCGAGGGCAGAGCCGAGATTCCACAGGTCAGCGGAGAGCTCACCATTGCTGGATCCGATTGGATGTGGGGAGGAGGGATAACCGAGGGGAGTTGGCTTCCACAATGAGAAATCACCATGGCACTGCTGATGCAATTGAGTGGCAGGGGGTGCAGAAAGTCCTACTGGCGCATGGATTCACTTCCCCAGCCTCAGTTTCCCTTTGTGTAAAATAAAGACATCTGCACTTCTTGGACGGGGCACTTAGGTTTACAAGAAGGCATGGACGTGAGGATGTCAGTGCAGACAGGTAAATACGGTTCACAATGAGGCTTGTGCGATATGAAACATGTGCGCATCAGGGCAGGAGGAATGCGTCCTCTTTTTCTGTTTTCTGGGACCCTGCATAGGTGGGGGCAGCAGTGAAGGGCTGCAGGAAACCAGCTTGGAGGGGCAGGGGCATCTGCTGGATGGCCTGACCAGTCACTGGGAAATCTACATTATCTCAGACTACTTGGTATTGGGGTGGGGGGGGGTGATGATTATGGATCTTTTCCACTTTCTTTGATGAAGTTGGCCCCGACAAATGACGCTTCATTGTGTCTAGCTCTGCCACATGTTTGCAAATCGTTGCAACACGCAGCTGGAATATGGAATTGTCACAGGAGGCAGAGAAGGGACTTGATTTGAGAACCTGTGCAGGCACCCAGTGGTGTGACTGAATCCAGGGAGCCTGGCTGGAGGCAGACAGCTTTTGGAGTGGCAGCTTGTTGTCACCTTCCGCTGCAACAAAGGCTGTCTTAACAATCCCTTGGGGACATCAGGCTTCTTGGTCACCTTCTCTGGGGCCATCCTGTTCTGCCTTCCCATCTCCTGGGAAGCAGCACACAGAACCTAAGACCATTGAGGATGGGGAGGGGAGGGCTCTGAGAGGTGCCTCTCAAAGGCCTGGGTCTCCAGGTCAAGGCCAAGGGCAAGATCAGCAGTGCAGGCGGTCCCGAGCTGGCTGGCGCAGCCACAGCTAGGATGCTGCGCGCAGAGCGCTGCTGGCGGCGTCGGGAACTGACCAGGCCGTGTGTGAGCGCCGGGATTCCTGCTCCGGCCTTAAATATGCCGGTTATTTTTATCTCCCTACGTCAGGCCAGCGAAGGCCATCCCACCAGTGGCCGCAGCAGGCTGCTACACAATGTTTCCCTTCAGTCGGGAGGGGAAATGGAGGGAGGCCAGACTTCCTGATCACATGATGCTGAAGTCAATGAAAAAAAATGAAGGGGGACCCCTCCCTAGCGCTGGGGTGCGCGGGCCAGGGCCCCCCACCCACCCCCTCGGGCCGCGCGGCCGGGGAAGCGCAGGCTCGCGGGCGGGCGCGGGGCCAGGCGCAGGACGGGGCAAACATAAACACCAGATCGGTGCAGTAATTGGCGGCTCCGAGATCGCTGAGGAAATGAGAGGCTTGTACGAAACATCAGCCGACAAGAAACGGGGTGATGTCAGACAGCCTTCCAGGATTAGAAACCCTTAAAAGCTCCGAGCCCGCGGCGGCTGCGGAAAAGCGCGCTCGGCTCTGGCTCTCCGGGTAGGAAGCCCGCGGACAGCGTACTGAGGGCTCCTCTCCCCATCTCTCTTTACTCCTCTCTTTCTCTCTCTCTCCCCCTCCAGTCTCTTCTCCTTGAATTCCCTTTTTGTTTTTAAACTAAAAAGAAAGGGAAAGACGTCAGTTTCCACGTCTAAAGCATCTTGCTCCCCGCCCCACCTTGTGTATCCTGTTACTTCTGGGTCAACAAATCCTGCTCAAGTCAACGAGTGTAAGGGGGGAAAAGAAAAGTCTGTCGATTGAGTTTCTTCAGTTTCTTCTAACATTTTCTTCTTGCCCCCAACCCCCCACGCCCCGGGTGAGTTCCTTAGAACTGCAGGTTGCAATACTTAGCACACAGAAGTCCCTAGCTGCTTCTCTGCTCTCCAGTCCAGAGGGCAGGGTAGCTAACAACCAGTGACAGGCAGGGTGTCCTCCCCTGTGTCTTTAAGGTAGAGGCTGAGCATCATTTATTCATTGACTGCATGCAACAAAAACAAAACAAAAAAACAAAAAACAAAACCCACCTCTTTTCCAGGCTTTTCTCTCTCAGTGTTTGTCTGGATTAAAAGGGGGGGGGGGATGTTTGGAAAGGGCTTGAGCCCCTGGCTAGGAGAGGCACCCAAGGCACCTTTCAAGGAATGATTTATGTTCATTTTTTTTTTTTTTCAGATAGGAGCCCAAAGAGTTCATTCTTGTCTTTGCAGCAGGTGAGCTCCACACCTGGTTCCTAGCTTTGGGACATTTCAGAAGCCCCAGACTTTGCCTTATTAATGTGCCTGTCACCTCTTTACCTCTAAGGCAAGTTTGTTCTCCTTTCTTTCAGGGACCCAGGAAAAGGTCAGAGCCAGGCCAGGTTTGTCCAACCTTAAAAGAATGGGGCTAATTCCAAAGGCATAGGCTTGTTTTGAGAGACACATCGCCAGTGTGAACCCCTTCCCTGCACACTGTTGAATCTTGTGATTGTCCCCTCCCATGGTTGACGCTCAGTCACTTGAGACAAGTATACCTTCGGTTTTACCACCCACCAGGGGTAGATAACAGCTGTTTTCTAGCTCTCCTGGATATGTGTGTTGTCTTTGATGTGATTGTGTGCTCTGAAAATCCCCCAAGGAAGCCTTGCCTGTGCCCACTTCACCCCTGCAGCCCTAGCTTAGATGTTGGTGTCTCCTTTTCTTCACCCTAGAATCTCGGGGTCCCCATTGTCTGTTCTTGTGCACATGCCCTGTGGCTTGTGGAGGGCTTGGAAGGGGACAAAGACAGGTTCTGTGTTGATCTGTGGCATGAGAAAACAGTACGTCTTTCTCAAGCAGACTGTCCTCTGATGGTGTTGATCCCCAGCTCCCAGAGGCTGAATCCCTGTCTCCGCCTCCTTACTTAGCTTTATGCCCTCCCGCAGGCAAGCTACTTTCCCCCTCAGCTTCCTCATCTGTGAAATGGGGCCAAGACAGAGCATGCTCAAAAGCTGTTGTGAGCATCAGATAGGACAAGATGTGTGAAGCATTTAGAAAGCCCAGATCCTGTCACTAACTTTGGAGTGGAGCTGTTCGTTGTGATGGTCCCGACCGGCACTTTGCACTCTTGGCCTTATAGGCAAATAATCTGGAAAGAGTCTCCTCTCCCCCACGCCTTTGTTCTTCTCCCCTCTCTCCCCATCTCTTCCTTGCCTGTCCTTTCTCTTCCCCCTTCTCATTGTGTGGATGAGGAAGCTTGAGGTCGGAGAGGTTAGATGTTTGCTCAAGATCACACAGCTAAGTAGGGGAAAATATCTCATTTGTTATCTCATTAGAAAAGCCAGCAGGGGCCGGATGGTGGTGGCACGCGCCTTTAATCCCAGTACTCTGACACCACTGGGGGAGGGGGCAGGTGCACTGGTGCCCTGAGACCAACCCGGGGAGATTGAATGCTGTGTGGTCTGCACTCACAGCCTGGCTCATGACAAATTCATGACAGTTTTGATCATGGCAGCAATAACATTTCTTGGGCAGCTGTCTCCCATAGTGTTATTATTTCTAGATCACCCACCACTGAAAATCCTATTGCTGTTACTTTCTGTCCACACAGGAGCACCCTGGGAAAGTCGTTCATTTCCTCTGATACTCTAGCTCTGAGCTCAGTGGGCCTAAGGAGTGGCAGGACACTTTGGGTCTCCATACATTCATTTGCAAAATGGGATAAAGGAGAGTCTTTCCTGTCTCCTTCTCTGGGATGGTATATATACATCAGAGTGGTCTATGAGTGTAAATGGGGGGGGGGGGTTATGCTATCATAACCACATAGAATTCATTATCATGACCTTTACTGGCCTTGGGCAGGCTATACACAACTAACTCCAGGGGCCAGCTTAAGAGGAAGTGGGGCAGGGTGGTAGAGGCATTGAGAAGAACTGTATCTGAATATTTGCTGAGGAGCCTCTGTGCCTCACCCCTTTCTTCATTGTCTCATATCAACAAAACCATGATCCTACGAAGGAGGTATTTGTGCCTTAAATGGTGGCCTTCAGCAAAAGTCCTAACCCCTAAATTGGAGAACATGGCCTCCTTTGTAAAAAGGTCTTTGTAGATGCCATTAAATTAAGGATCATTAAAGTGTAGGTTTATTTTATTTTTTAATTACGTGTAGATGTGTGTCTGTGTATGAGTATGTGAACAGGAGCACAGGGGCCCATGGAGGACAGAAGAGGATGTCAGATGCCCTGGAGCAGAAGTTACAGACAGCTGTGAGCTGCGTAAGGATGGGACTGGAGATGGAACTTGGGTCCTCTGTCAGGGAAGGATGTACTGCTGCTAAGCCATCTTTCTAGCTCCAAATTAAGGATTTTGAGGTGAAATTACCCTAAATTATCCAGTGGATCTGAACTCCAATGGTGTGTGTTCTTACAGAACTCACAGTGACACAAGCAGAAAGGGAGGTAGTTAGGTAGAGGCGGAGACGAGGTGGGAGTGAACGCTTGGAATCCCAGAGTCTAGAAAGGGCAAGGCAAGCTCTTTTCTGTACGTATGGTGTCTGGCTTGTGGTCTTCTCTCTCTCTCTTTCTATCTTTATTCCCTCCCCCTCTCTTCCCCTCCCCCCTCCTTCTATCCTCCCTCCCTCCCTTCTTTGTGACAAGGTCTCTGTAGCCTAGGCTGGCCTCAACTCTTTATGTAGCCTAGGGTGACAGTGAAACCCTGGTTCTCCCATGTCTGCTCCCTAAGTTCTGAGGTCACAGCATGCTCTACCATACTCAGCCTGGTTTCACTTAAAATTGCCATTCTGTTTTGTGCTTCCGGTGAATAAAATGAGATCTTCAGTATTTCTTACAAAACAGGCTTTGTGTTAGGCGTGGTTTTTTGTTTTTTTGGTTTTTTGTGTGTTTTTTTTTTTATAACCTTGGCTAATGTAAGGTTCTGAGCAGATAAAACACCAGCCAGACTAAACTAGGATCTCTCCTAGGTTAGGTTCTTTAGACAGGTACATTAAATACAGTTTAGGCTTTCAATTTATAGTGGATTTATGAGCACATGGCTTTTCATATTTCAGAATATGTAAGTGTATCTCTGTATACACTTCAGGGAGTGTGTGGGCTTACTGATACTTTGTTATAGAACTTTGTGTCACCAGAGCTGTGGATGAATACACCTTTGTTTTATTTTTCTATGGCAGGGTCTAGCTATAACAGCTATGGCTAGCCTAGAACTCACTATGTAGACCAGGCTGACCTTGAATTTATGGTGAGCCTCCTGCCTCTGCCTTCCAAGTGCTGGAATTATAGAGATGTATTCCCGGGTCCTGGGCCAAGTTGAAGCCATGACATCTGTTCTCATTGGTTGTGGCCATGCTAGTGACAGATGGGTTAGCCTTATCTCCCCTTTCCAAGTGAGTAGCTGCATTGGAGAGGCCACCCAGCTCACAAGGAACTGCGGATGAAGTTCAGGCCCATCTGACTCCCTCAGTGATCACTCAGACCCGAGAGGGCCAGGGAGAAGTGGGAGGAGTTGAGGAAATGGCCAGAGGTTCCCCCGTGGTGAGGAAACCCAGACTTGGCATGAGAAGGCAGAGGGCATGCAGACAGAGATGTAGTTTCTGTGGAGAGAATTCCTTTCAGAGGAGCTCCCCTTTCTATTAATCCCACAAAGGTGATGATGTGGGACTTAAAGAGATTTTGGTGTCACCCACCTCGGGGTCTCCTTTGACTCTGCCAGCCACATTATACCAGTGTGAAAAACATCGATCTTCTTTTCTTTTTTCTAAATTTCCTCTCCTTTTCCCTTTACCCCCTTCTCCCTTCACTTCCCTGTTCCTCTTCCATTCTCTCTGCCCTTCCCTCCCCCCACCCCCCCTGCTTTTGTTGACACAGGGCAGCCTGGGAGGGGCCTCCATCAGGAAGGAAATCAATAGGAAATGCCTGTCGAAAATGAGATCTTTTAGAAAGCATGTCCTGTCATCATTCTGGATGCAAAGGTGGGGGCCTGCTATGGAAACAGGAAAGGGGAAAACAGAGGCAGCCAATGAGAGGGAAAGGGGAGGCCTCCTCCTTCCCACGCCCACACTGGCAGCTGTGGAGGCAGCAGGCCTAGAAGACCTGTAAAACAGTCTTGGGTGGGTTATGAAAATCTTCTCTACATGTCTGTAGGAACTGCTGTGTCCTCAGAGCCCATTACAAGGAGCTAAAACCATGAGGCAGGGACACACAGGGAGCAATGGTACAGAATGGTTAAGGACCCCCTGTAGTGGGTAGCCATTCCAGCTTTGGTCTGGAAGTTCCAACCCCCATTGAGGCTTAGGTAACTATCACACCTACAAGGCGAGGCCGAGGGAGGGCCCTGAAGACCCGAGATCAGGACACACCATGCTTTCTTGTTCCTGGACCCTGGACGGTGGAGGTTGACCGAGCAGAGCTCCAGAGAACACCACTGGACTGCGATACACCTTCCCCAGACCCTGCGACCTACCTATCCCTTCATTTGTAAGTTGCGCCACTAATAAACTTTCCTTTTAACTACGTGGAGTGGCCTTAATGATTTCACCAATAACACCCCCAAACCAGGATCGAACCAGCATTGCCACTGACTGTCGTCTTGAACACACTGTTTATGTTCTTTGGGCCTCAGTTTCTTCACCTGTCAAGTGAGGGAAGCAGCCGGCAAAACTGAAGTTCACAGAGGTTCGATAGGTACTCAGGGCACACAGTGAACTGGGAAAAGCTAAGTAGGAAAAATTGTATTCTCATTGCTGTGTTGACAAAGTAATCAAGTCAACTCAGGTGGGAGAGGCAAAGAAGGATTCTTCCACATAGAAAACAGGATACACACAGACACAGATGCACGCAAGCATGCACGCACACACACATGTATCATCCCAGCACTCTGGAGGCAGAAGCAGGAGGATTGGATTTAAGGTCAGCCTTGTTTAAGCAGAGAGAGCCTCTCTCAAAAAACGAAACAGGTTGGAAGGAAAGGAGAGAAGAGACAGAGGCCTCTGGTTAGTTTTGGTAATGAGCTTGTATAACATCTACAAGGTCATGCATTTGATCAACACACACACACACACACACACACACACACACACACACACACACACACACTAAATCAATCAATCAAAAAACAAAACAAAACAAGCAAACCCTCCACAAAACAACAGCAACCAAACAGCATACCACTGAGCCACACTCCAAAAATCTAGATCCAGTGGGCTGAATTTGGGAAAGTACATTTGTGACATGTTCCAGGTAACACTGATATTGTCATCTGGGAACATGTTTTGAGAGCTACTACTGTATGACAAGTGACTGGATGATTGAGCAACTGAGCAAAAGGTAAGGTAAAGTTTCCAGGGGGAAAAAGGAACTCAGTTTAGATCCTCCTGAGGACCTTGAAGCAGTCCAGCCCTGGGAGGCCAGGCTGGAAGATCTTTGGAGGTGCATCTGTCCAGTTTTCTCTCAAAGCAGCTGAAGGCTTATGGTTGATAGGCCCTAGGGAAGAAGAATCCAGAAGATATTCTCAATGTCACATTTGATGAGAGGTCATCTTCACACTTGGTTTTCCCTCTCTCCCTCCCTCCTTCCCTCCCTCCTTTTTCCCCTCCTCTCTCCCTCCCTCCTTTCCTCCCTCTTTTCCTTGAATGTTTCCCAGGCTGACCTTGAACTTCTGATCCTCCCTCTTCTGCCTCCTGAATTCTAGAATCTCAGGCATGTGGCACCATGTCTGGTTTATATGTTGCTTGGTTATTCTGTGGTGCTGAGGTTATGCAGCAGTGGAGATTGAACCCAGGCTTTTATGCCTGCTAGGCATGTTCTTCAGACCAGCAGTGGGAAGGGCGACTCCCTTTCTGAGCATCCCAGGGATCCAGAGCTAAAACACAGAGACCAGGACAACCACCCCTGTGCAGTGGCAGCATGTGGTTCCTGGGGACAACTGTCATGGCAGCATCTCATTCTCTTTCTCAAGTGCTGCTGGAAAAACAATATTTAGGCCATCAAACACCCAGCTACAGTCTCATTGGAAAAGCTGGCTTTGATTAGAAGGCTGCAAGGGCTGATTTATGATGACAGATAAAATAAATAAATAAATAAATGGCAAGCATAAATATGTAGAACTCACCCGAATGATGACTAAGGGGCACGAAGCATACAAAAGCCCTGCACGTGGAGACAGAAGTAACTTATCAAGCATTTGGTCCCATTGTGGGTTCAGGCTATCATCATTCCTGAAAACATGCCTGCAATACCCGAAGCCAGATGGATTTTAGACCAAGGGACACGTTTTGGGTTGAGATTCCCACTTTTCTTAGGAGAGTTTTACCTCTGAAAAACAGGGTGCTCTTAAGGGAGGTTTCAGCTCTGTGTGTAATAAATGCACTGCTTGCATTGAGAATGCATTGATGTATTGCTCGTGTAATAAGAAAAATGATTGGAAACATAATCCAATCCTCTCTCTGGGCTCCTAGGAGGAGCCGGCTGAGGGCCACAAGCCCCTGCCTTCCATACGTCCCCCCTGGACTTCAGCAGTGAACTCCAGCCTCAGCCCCTTGTTGTTCTGGGCTCTCACTAATGCTACCTGCTCTGCAATGTGCTCTCCATCCTTCAGGAGTACTGTGAGACCGTGAGAGCCCTTTCCCTGGAACCCAAGCACATCTGCCTCAAGAGCTCAGCTCATGTTCTAACTCTTCTTTCCCACGAGATCTTTCAGTTCTGCATGGCCCCGTTTCCACAGGCCTTCCTTTCGGCCTCTCATCCTTCCTCTCTCCAGCTGGGGTAGGGAGTGACAAGGATGTGGGGTGAGTCAGCTGGTACTCATGACCACACAAGGTAACATCACAGGGCCTCTGTGCAGGAGCAGCAGCAGCAGCAGCAGCAGCAGCAGCAGCAGCAGCAGCAGCAACCCCAGCAACAGCTTACAAATCTCTCCTCTCTCAGATGCACCCTTTCCTGCTGAACCACAGCTGAGAAAGTTGTGGGCAGTTGTCGCTTCTATCCAGGTCCCAGCCTCTCATTCCTGGGAGGTCTGCCCCTGTGGTGCCCACATGTCTGTGGTGGGCAAACAAGAGAGATCTTCTGGGACATCCAGGGGATCATGTTTTTCCACTGCCCTTAGTCACCCAGCCAAGGAGTAAGCCTGCCTGCCGCACGCGTCTGGATTTTCCCTTTTGTAAGCTGAGAAGGTTGGTTTCCACACTTTCAGAGCTCGCTTCCAGCTTGACACCCAGCAGTTCATCTCTTTGTTGTGCTCGCCTCTTCTGTGTGGCCCAGGACCATCTTGCTTCCTTTCCATAAGTCTGCAGAGTAGGCATAGCAGCCTGTATTTCCCCCAGTTGGCAGCCTAGGAAACCAAAGCTTAGAGATAGCAAGGATGGCCCATAGTGATCCTGTTGGCACTGGGTCCTGGGCTTCACAGGGACACACAAGAATGAGCTTCTATGATAGTGTCTTAGAGTTTTTATTGCTGTGAAGAGACACCATGACCACAGCAGTTCTTATAAAGAAAACATTTAATTGAGGTGGTGGCTTACAGTTTCAGAGGTTCAGTCCATTATCATCATGATGGGGAGCATGGTGGCCTGCAGGCAGACAAGGTGCTGGAGAAGTAGCTGAGAGTCCTACATCTTGCAGGCAACAGGAAGTTGACCGAGACACTGCATGGTATCCTGAGCATAGGAAACCTTAAAGCACTCCATCCTTCTCCACACTACAGAGCTGACTTCTATTACGAAATTGACCATAATAGGACCCTTGCCCAGACTTCCCCTTGGAATTCTGCCAGTGGCAGGTAATGGTAGTGGGGGTATGAGAGGAGAAAGGCTCCCCTTACTGTCTCCTCATTTCAACTTGGTCAGTGATTCAATCCCTCCATCCGTAGGTGGGAATGGCCCATCTCCTGCTCTCAGCCAGGTGTGGAATCAGGGAGGAATGAATTCCTCAGTGTTAGTTCTAGATGTTCCAAAGTCTATTTTCCTTCTGTCTCATCATTCCCAGGTCTCCATCTATAGACCTCTTAATTTCTTTTAGGTGCCTTGGATTAGCATGACATTGGCTTCCTACTGATATCTAGACAACATCAAGAATGGTGTGTCAGCACATGAGAAAGACTTGAGAATGACAGTGTTATGGGCCTTTATTAATGGCTTAGCTGGGTTGGGCACTGGGCCAAGGGCTTTCTCTTTTTCTTAGATGTATTATATTATTTAATCCTCCCAATGACTCTGCCTGGAAACTACTAATTATTATATGTATTTTGCAGCCGAGGAAAGGATTGTGTGAAGGAGTTAGTGACTAGTCGTCAACCACCTGGTAAGTGGGGGATCAGGATACTAATTGTTAACATTAGCAATACTGTGACCTGCTGGACAGGGACAAGGTCTGGACACAGACATCCACTGTAGACTTTGTACCAGCAGGTGCTCTAATAATGTTCTCTGGTAGACAAAGACCCAAGGTTACAAGGTCACAGCATCATCTTTTCTGTGAGATTGCCCATTGGCTTCAGGACCACACTCGCCTCCAGGGACTCTTGCCTCTGGTCTGAGAGTGTCTGGCTTGCTATGTTTCCGTACCAGCCCCGGTGGATGGGGTTTCCTTCCTTACCTTTTGCCCATATTTTGACTGGCTCTGAGCTGCTGGCACAGCCTCGTTGTCACCTCTCCACACCTAGTCACCCACACCCACTGGTGTTTACAATACATCCCCAAGCATCTGTGAACTTCATTACAGCCCTTCCCCTGCTCATCAGTCAGATTGAGAATGGCGCCTGAGGCTGCTTTCTGGACACTTCCACCGGCCGGGCCAGATCTCCTTGTCTGAGGATCCCAAATTAATCTGTAACCCAGGTGTCACTGAAGGAAAGACACCCCCCATGAGGCCCCAAAGCCCTATTCTGGTTGTGTCTGTGATTCTGTTAGCTTTAGCTGGGCACTGACTTAATAGTATTAGTCTTGAGTCAGGAAAAGCCTCAGCGCCTCCATCAGTGACACTGAAGATAAACAGAGCTGAGGTTAGGCTGGCATAGAAAGGGCTCAGCACTTTTTAAGTGGAACAGTCTCTTTCTCTCTCTTAAAGCTCTCTTGGAGACACGAAGACCAAGTTGTATGGACTCGTCATTCATTTACTTCTTTCTGGAGTGTTCTCTACTAGGCATTGATCTGCTATCAAATGTAATAAGGATAATTATCATTGCATAGATGAATATTCCAAGGTTCAGAGAGTTTAAGCTAACCCATGTATTGTCACCCAAAGCACGCAAAGTTAGGTTTGCAGCCAACTCTTCTCTCTTTCCCCATTTCTCTCTGTTCTCCCTTCCCCTCACTCCCTCCTTACTTTCAGTCTCTTTCTGTCTCCGCTCCAATCCCCTCCTTTCCTCTCCTCTCCTCTCCTCTCCCCTCCCTTCTTCCTTTCTTCCTTCCTTCCTTCCTTCCTTTCTTTCTTTCTTTTTTTCTTTCTTTCTCCCTTTCTTGTGTCTCATGTAGCCCAGGTTGGCCTGAAACTCTCTGTGGCTTTGAACACATGATGCTCTTCACTCTCTGGACAAATTTCCCCTCATGGATCCCCTAGGCAAGGCCACGGTCGCTCGCTTGCAGCTCTGTATCCAGTTCTTACTGATCCAAAGAGCACAGAACTCTACACTCTTTTGAGGTATTCACGAAGGATGGGATGCAACGGCCCTGCACTGAAACATTTACTCCACTGGGACCAAATCCAAGCTTGGCTGGGTCTGAAGACCAGCTGGTCTGGAGAGCAGGACAAGGCTTGCTGTTATCATTACTGTGCACATTTTCCTTGGACTCTGGGAACTGATGAATGCCAAAGAACCTTTTCTTCCCATATCGTTCTTTTGTCTCAGTTTGGTTTCTGTAGACAAGATGTTGTTCCACAGTCCAGTCCATGGATCTCCTTCCTCAGCCTCCCCATTGCTGGGAATTACAAGCATGTGTCACCATACCTGGCTATCCTTCTTTTACTGAGAGTTAAAAACGGGCAGATTTGGGCTGAGGGCCTCCCTTTAATAACATGCCACGTTATGAGCTTCCTGCTGCTGGGTCCACTGGTCTCTGGACACCTCAAGGCTCCTTCCCACACAGTGTCCTTTCACACAGTGATGCTCAGATGTGACTGAGGGAGCGGACACTTCGGAGCACTCCATTTGCTTTCTGACACTAGGCTCTTTCACACTGTAGAAACGAGAAGTCGATATCTGTGTCGGTCGTGTGTGTATTGCCAGGGCTGGATCTGAGTGGTGGGACCTTCAAGTCCTTCTCTTACATGCTTGCCTCCACACCTCGGCTGTCTCTCAATATCTCCACCAGGCATGGCTGATGAACAAGATGGATCTTCTTTTAAAGGCTGCCAACAGTGTCATCTACATGGGGGGAGTGCGGGTGGATGAAGCAGGCGTGATCGCTCTTCACAGGATTATAATGAGCTTCAGCTGTCTGGGTGGTTCCCTTGCCATGTGAGAGTAAAGAGGATCAAAGAGACCCAAGTGTCACCATGGGAACCATCCCAGTTTTATAGTCCTCATTTCGCAAAGGCTTGAAAATAAACACATGGAGAGCAGGGAGAATTCAGTGACTGGGAAGTGACGAGGGTTAATCATTTAAATATCAGTCCTAAAGAGCGAAATCAGAGTGTGGAAATATTTCGAACAGATGCTTAAATTCTGCTCTACACATTTTCCCATGATGAGTTACAACTGGCTGCAGGTGAGAGAAAGAATTACAGTGAAATATATGAAATATGCGAAATATGAAATACATGAGATGTATAGAGATGGGTACTTCTCAGCTCGATATAGCTCAATCGGTAGAGTAGTAGATTAGCATGGACCATGCCCTGTGTTTGATCCCAAGCACTGGATATGGTGATGCACAGTTCTAATTCCAGCACTCAGGAGACGGAGGCAAGAGGATCAGTTCACTGGCTACATGCTGAGTTTGAGGCCAGCCAGACCTCTGTGAGACAGTATATAAACTCAAAATCAAAATAAAAGAAAAAGAAAGATTGATACTTCTTAGCTACAACACTTTAGGAGTGGCCTTGATGAAAGAGCAGTGTAGGAACCTTCTCTATGATACAGCCACTTTCCTGAATGTGGGATGCCTGGAGCTTCTATAAGCAGACAGGACCAGAAGAAGGATATCAAGAGGAGGATGAGATCCTCTGCCTCCACATTCAGAGGTTTTTCCTGTTCGTGGACCAGCTTTGAACTCATTTTTTTTTTTTTTTAAATCTCTTGGTCTTCCAACACCAGAGGTCCAGCAGGAGCTGCACCTGCACTTTATTTCAGGTAGGAAGTTGGATCCATAGGATAAGTCATTGCTTTTCACGTGCAAACTGCTCTACCCATTTACATTTTCTTCTTTCTTCATTTCTGTCAGAAGAATTGCTACCCTGCTGAGCATCATCATGTGGTATGTCTACTGTAGACCAGTTTTATCATTGTCTTCTCCATCCACGTGTTCAATGTTTCTTCAAACAAAGCACAGGTCCCAAGAGCAACTTTACATTCCCTGGGAAGACAGAGCTGCCCACTTAAGAAATGGGCCTCCTGGCCTCACTTTTCTAAAGCTTGCATTTACTTTCCCATTTGAGAGAAAGTCTGAATCAGGAATTCCTGACCAAAGCAAACTACAAACTCTCCTCTGCCTCTTCCTCTTCCTCCTCCTCCTTTTCCTTCCCTTTATTCTTCCATTCATCTTCTAGAGCATCATCAGAGCTCACATGTGCTTTGAGACTCCATCACTGGGAGGCTAGTTCTGTGTCTAAGTTTATTCATATTTAATGTTTTTATAAGCATTTCCAGGTGCCTTCTAGAAGCTCTGTATGGATTTATTCTATTTCCTATAGTAGACTAGAGAAAACATGCTCTTTTGACTCACAAAATAGATCCTTATCTCTCCTTGAGTAGAGAGGAAGCATCTAGTTGGGTACATCTAGAATGTACCCAACAAGCAGGAATTGGAGTGACCACAGGAGAAAATGACCATGTTGCGGCAGAGATTCTGGTGGTCTTAGGGACAGTGAGAATGGATGACTCTGACTCTAGTGGGCTAGAAAGATAAGCTCAATCTAGGGGGATAGATTGTTATAGAGATAGATATTGATTCCTGGTAGTTTAATAAGCTGTGGTTTTACAACTATGAGTGTGGGAAAGAGCCCAGTGAACTCAGTGTGGATCTGCAGTGGGGTATGTTACCTTCAGTGTTCGTCTCCGGTTGCCTGCTAGTGTCCTGTCTGCTGGGGCTGGTGAGGCTGCATCCACGTCACCGGTCTCCATTCTGCCTATTGGTCCATAAGGGGGAATCAGTGGAACCTGGGTGAAGGCAGAAGCTTCTGTAGAGAGGATCTCTAGTTCTTTCACTTTAGGCTCCGGAAGCCCTGGGAAGATTTAGCTTAGGAAGGAAACCATGGACGGTGAAACGGGCCTGTCATCCCAGTATTCGAGAGCCCGAAGCAGTGGGATTAGCATGAGCTGCAGTACAGCCTGGACTACATAGTGAGACCTTGTTTCCTGCTCATCACCACCATCATCACCCCAGCACCCCTCAAAGAAAAAGGAGAGAAGTCAGTAAGGGGGCACTAAAAGTACTTTACAGTATTTGTGTTTCATGGTAGATTTACCTGTCTTATCTTTAAAATTAAAAAAAAAACAACTTATGACTATTCAACACAAAAAAGGTAAATATAAACAAAAAGGCAAAGAAATAAAGAAAAATCATCCTAAATTACCCAAAAGGAATGCCAAACTGTCTATATGACTTTCCTCTTAGCCAACATGCTGCAAATGTGCACGCACGCGCGCGCGCACACACACACACACACACACACACACACACACACACACACACACACACACACACACCAGAAGTTTGATACGAATACGTGTGTGTGATGTATGTATACATGTGTTCCTGTGGGTGGGTCTATGTAGGAGCCAGAGGATGACAGTGAGTGTCTTCCTTAATCACTTTCCATCTTACTTTCAGGGTCTCTTCCTGAAGCTGGAGCTCGTGGATCAGCTAAACGGGCTGCCCGCTAAGCTGAGGGGTCCACCTGCTTCACATCCCCAGCGCTGGGCTTGCAAACACAAGCTGCCACATCCAGCTTTTACTGTGTGGCTGTTGGGGATCTGAACTCAGGTCCTCACACTTGTGAGGCAAGCACTTAATCATCTCACCTTCATCCCTCGCCCCGCCTTTTTTTTCACCCAACATGAAGTGGATGTATTTTCTCTATCAATGAGGTCATCATATGTAATGGTAATTTGAATTTTTTAATACAATCTTTTCATAATTTATACAACTAACTGCCTGTTGGTAGAAATTTAGCTCTTGAATATTTTTTATATTATAAACCAATACGTTCTTCATCAATACCCTTGTCTTATATATCTTTTTAGGATAAATCACTTGAAGTATGTTTCTGGAGCAGAATATTGCAAAATGAGAAAATTGATATTATTAAACTGCCCTCAAGAAATAAAGAATCAATTTAGATTCTATAATGATCTTGCTTTTATTTACATTTTAAAGATTATTTTTGTACATTTGAGTATTTCTCACATGCTTGTTACCACCGTTCTTGTCAGCTTTTGAATCCCTATTAATGCTTGTCCTGCCCACTTGGTGCCTCCATAACAGAATTCAGCAGCCTGGCTCATTTATAAAGACCAGAGCACTGCTTTTCATGGTTCTGGAGGCTGGGTAGATTTTGTGTCTGGTGAGGATTGGATGTCTGCTTCTAGGATGGCCCCTTGAATGCTGTGATCTCCGTAGGTAAGGAACCCCTTTCCTGTATGATGGAAGAAGCAGAAGAGTGTGACCCTGCCTCCACAGGTCCTCTTTATAGCAGCATTTTAAGCACACCCTGAAGATGGAGTTCCATCCGGCTCCACCTCACAACACCCTCGCGTTGGGGTCTAAGAGTCGGTTATGAGTTTTGGAGAGGACTAAAACATTCACAATATTCTTTACTTATTTTTCTCCTGAACACATATTGATGTGTCTTCTTTACAGATTTGATAACATTTTCTCTCATACACATTACACACATTCCCCTTCTTCCCTGTACGTCAATTAAACTGGGTGTGGCAGGTTGTTTTGCTTAACCATTTTGATTATTGAGATCGTAAGCTTTTAAAAGAAAGACTAGCTTATTGTTTCACTTGTATATTTGTGTTTCTGAGTGTGTGCCTGTGCACCATGTGTGTACAGGTGTGCTGGAGGCCAGGAGAAGGTGTCAAATCTCCTGGAGTCGGAGTTACAATTGATTGTGAGCTGCTTGAGGTGGGTGCTGGGGACTGAAACTGGGTCATTTGCAAGAGCAGCAAGTGCTCTTAGTTACTGAACCATCTCTTCAGCCCTATGGTTTTCAACTTCTGTGGAGCAATTCTATTTGTGATTGTATCCTCATTGAAAGTCTGTATCCCTGCTAGGCTGTAAGCCATCGTCTATGGATTTCTTCATCTATGGGAAATGTACGGAATGTGCCAATGAATGAATGAATGAAGCGTTCTTCCAGGGCAAAATTTGAATCTTAACTATTTTTTTCCTAATCTTGTCTATCAAATAGCAGTAAACATATAATGGTGGTTGTATCATAGAGGATTAATATGCACTCTGTTTATGAGGAGGGCAGAACCAGTCCAATGGGGGAGGGCTTACAACGGGGCAGATTTCAGCTAAATATAATAAAAAAATTTTTCTAATTAAGACCATCACATATGAAATGTGCTATACAGCAGGCAGGGAGAGCCTCATAGTTAGGGGCTTTCCCACAAGAAGTACATGGCTATCTGGCAGTGGATGGTACACAGATGAGGTTAGATGGTCTCTGGCCTTCCTAGTTATTTACCACCTGCCCCCTTTTTTTCTTCCCCCAAAAGGACTGTTTTAGTTTTGTTTTGCAATGGAGTCTCATGTAGCCCAGAATGGGCTCAAAGTTGCTATGATGAAGGTGACCTTGATCTCCCAATCTTTCTTTCTCTACCACTTCCTGATTATTGGGATTGCATGTGTAGGACACCATGTCTGACTTACCAGGCAGAAATGTGATTGGCCGTCAATAACTTAATTGAGTTTATTTTTCCTGGAGAACTCCCCACCCCTACACCAAACTTCAACACCATCTAAACTTCGGTGTTTCCAAGAGCAACTGGTGGAAGTTGACGCAGCGTAACTGAGCAGTAGCTGAAAATAGTTCTGAACCCCTTACTGTAAGAGAGCATACCAAGAGAACGCTGGCGGTCATGTGCTTGTCATTTACGGGTTCTATTTTCATTACCATATGTCAGTTTCCAGTCACAGACATTTCCACGAGACCCTAGAACACAAGACCTGGAGTTGGGAATATGGACAGACTTAAGCAGAGCTGACTGCCTAGCACAGGCCACGTGTTATCCTAGCCAAGTCTTTTTATCCTTTCTGAGACAGAGTTGCATTGTATGGCTTACACGATCACAAACCTGCACCCTTCATCTTCCAAATGCTAGGGCTGCACAAGTGCTCAACCACAGCAATGTTCCTGGCCTGATTTTTATGACAGTAACAGAGCAGTGTTGGGTAGAGTCATATAAGCAATCTGGTATGATGCCACCATTAGACAGTTGGTAAGGCTGAGTTGCTGGGAAGGGAGGGAACCACAAATAAGCCTTACCCTTATGTGACTGAGAATTTGTGACTAGATAAAGGTCAATTTGACTATTCATTGTATGATCATGTTTACTGCTATTTGATAGGCAAGATTAGGAAAAAATAGTTAAGATTCAAATTTTGCCCTGGAAGAATGCTTCGTTCGTTCATTCATTGGCATATTCTATACATTTCCCATAGATGAAGAAATCCATAGACGATGGCTTACAACCTAGCAGGGATACAGACTTTCAATTAGCAATGAAGTCATGGCTTGAGAGAGAGCCGCAGGATACACTGGGTTATTTATGGTTGTAACATCAAAACTTAATGTCAGTAAAGACTTTCTGGAAAGACTAAAGTTAAAGCAAACATCTGCAAAGGTGGTGGCCACATGAGTGTTTCAGGGGATGGAAAAGCAGGTGCTAATGACCCAAGCCAGGGAGAAACTTAGATACACATGGCTGTTTCCTTTGCACGGGCTGTAGTGCTAAGAACCAAAACTGAGATGAAGGGATCAGAGGTTGGCTCCTAACTTTGCCGTTTCTGGCAATATGACTTTAGCTAATGACACAGTCTATCTAATCACTGGGCTGTTCTGAGCATGGCATAAGCTAATGGATATATTGTTCAGCATGAACAAGGCTTTCCTATCTAATGGACAGGAAAGCAAATCTTTTTATTATCTTAATATTATCTTATTAAAAGGACAGATGAGCAAATCTATTCCTTTTACATAGTCCAACCTTGTTGTCTATGGTCACACACCAGCTGTTGAATCGTCTTAGTTATTACTCTTCAGGCACAGATCTGGGCATGGTGAGACTATGAAGAGAGTGTGGGACAGCTGTCTAACCTCAACATTTACTCGAAGACAAGGTTTGTCTAAAGCAATGTCTGTCTCCACCTCCAGGCAGTTGATGGGCTCCTTCAGGGCAAGGAAAGTTGCATCCATGCTGCAGGCTAGCTGTTATTTCCCACAAGAGTCCAAAATGCTAAGGTATGTGCCCAGCAAATGCTAGCTAAATTCAGAACCAAGAACATCTGAGAACTGAAGGGTGGTAACCATGATACACATCTATCTGTACAGAGTCCTTCCCTTTAAAGGTGACCACTATTGGCACTTTCATACATATAATATACATATAATAGATAGTTCATAGATTCACATGAATATATTTACGAAAATTCTTCTACTACCCTGCCCCAGAACAACACATAAAGTCACCCTAAGCATTACTTTTTGTCCCGTAAGTCTTATGACCTTCCCCTTTTAGATGATCTTACTCCTTTTAAGGGTTGTGATGATTGCTTTAAAGAGAAACTTTGCATTGGAAGTTACTGCTCCCTCCTGAAGAGTGTAGTTGTGTTATTTTAGTTATATCGCAGTCAAGGCTTTGCAAACACCCTCAAGCTCGGGACTCCTGTGAGCAATGAACTGGCTCCTTCCATGGGTATGTGTGTTGATAACCTATCATCTGAAGCCTCCACAACAAGTGAGATGTTCTTCTCTCTGGAGGCGTAGGACTGAAGTGAAATGGGAAGAGGCAAGAAAACGGCCACTTCTCATAGGTGAAAACAATTGAAACAATGGTGGAACATTTTCAGTTACTGAATTGTTGACATGTTGACTGGAGGATTCTTGAAATCAGGCCTGGCGTGGGACATTGGGGCTATTCAGCTGCACAGATGTTGGATGGTAGCAATAAGTCACTTCTCCCCAAAGGTCTGTAGACAATGCTAAATGATTTTGAGGCCAATAAAGTATTGCAGGCTTGGGAACCAAGATTTTGGGGAAAAGGATGTTCAGGTGCCTGGCCACAGAGCACGTGAGGATGTGTGCATGCTTGTACTCAGTAGTTCACTCCGAGTAGAGGAACTGGAGTCTAAAGGGCTTCCTGGTTAGTCTAAGGATGGATGTTTTTTCCTTTGAGTAACTTACATTGTAGAACTTGCCTCTTTGAGAAAATGAACAAAGTCACCGAAAAACTCCTCCGCCTCTTGAGAGATAACAAGTGACCAACTTTAAATCTTCCTTGACCTTGAATGTCACTTAAATCTGACAGCACACAAGGGTCTTGATCTCAGTCTCCAAGTGGGGAGAGATAAAGTCTCAGCCTGCCCCCGGTGTCCAGGTCGAGGTAGTCAACATTGCTCTGTTCTGAGAGGTTCACCGACCTGGCAGGTGGCTATCATTTCTGAAAGCAACTTGGAGTATCTTAATCATTATTTCCATCATCCAATGGGCCTCAGAATAGGCTTCAAGTCTTCCTACTTTTCCTCTTCGCACGTTTTAGTTTATTTTTGGAAGTGAGATCAATGGGTCGTGCTTTGCTTTCTTTCAGGAACCTCTGGGCTGCATTTCTAACCACACCTAGTGGCGGGGCACGTGACTGGACCTTCATGGAATATCTGATGGTTGTGTTGGGCTTGGTTTCCTGATCAGCTAATGATAGCCATGCAGTGTACTCTGCCAGTTTTGGACGGTATTATTAAGTCTGGTGCGTGGTGGAAATAATGTGCTAAGTCATAGTAATAAATAACAATGAGAATGTGAGCTGTAGCCTCTAACAGGGCATCAGGTGCATGATAGGTCATAGGTCAAATAACAAAATGTGATTACATGGCTACCTAGAGGAACACCACTTGGGCAAGTGGTGATTTCCCATAGGTAACTGGGCACTTTAAATAGCCCTCCACGCTGTTTCCCAAGTCTCTTCACCTATCAAGAACCCTAGGCCTTCAGTGCCATCTACACAGGTGCTCTGGCTTGGACTGTGTCAACGCTGGTCCTCATTCCTTCCTTTGACATGCTCTCCAATACAGTCTGGTACACATGGATGACCAGACGCGAAGGGAGCTTGTTTAGAGACCAGACTCGAATTTCAGAAGGACTGCCAGTCTCGATAGCCTGCCAAGCTTGCATCTGTAGTATCACCCAGAAGCAGGCAGTCAGAATGGAGCTGCACCCCTGTCTTTGGGTGATTTCAATTACTTATGTATATACATACAGAGAGAGACCTTCCAGAAACACTTCACATGTGCCTTCACACATCCTTGGGGGAACACTGTTTAGGCAGGTTATTTATCTGTTACTCAAGAAGTTACTCATTCAATGGAATATGCCTAACTAGAGCTTGGCCTATGAAAAGTACTGTGCCCACCAAGCTTATTATTACCATAGTGAAGGCAGAGACCTTTTCAGTCATGTCTTGTTGTTTTGAAACAGCATCTTACTTTGTAGCTCAGCCGTGTCTGGAACGCACTCTGCATCAGGCCGGCCTCGAACTTGCATCAGTCTCCCTCAGCCACCTCTGTGCTGGAATTACAGACATGAGTCACCAAGCCCATCTCTGCCCACTGTTTCTGAAGGCAACAGAGAAGCAAAGGGATGTTAGAGTCAGAGCAGATGGCCAGATATACAGATGAGAAAGTCATGTCAGAAGCGGGCAGGATGTCGGATTAGAGAAAAGGAAGCTAGGCCCAGGGGCCCATCAGTGGGTTGCAGGCCTGAGGTGATGAGCACCTACCTAACTGATGTGGTTAACATGAGCTGGGAGGGATCATGAAGTCACAGTCAGGGGGTCCCCAAAGCTCTAAAGGTCCAAAGGACTGGAGGGGACATCTCTCCTGTCCCTGGGGGCAGGCTTCTTCTCTACCATCCACTTGGGTAAGCATTTTCTCCTCTTGTCCTGCTCCTTGCACTTCTTCCATCTTCCCTGGTCTGAGGAAATGAGAAGGGAGACAATGCTCTCCTGGATGGAGAGCAAAGGCACATCCATCAAGAGCATCCTAGGCAGCCTGCCTGCAGGCAGACCATTCTAGAAAAGCATGAAGAAATCACATTAGCAATTCTCTCTAGCGGGGTTTGGGACTTATCTTGTGGGGATCAGTGGGCTCCTTGGATTCCTTCAGAGTGTCCTCTGAAAGATCTTCAGTCTCTTTGACAATGTTCTCCTCATGCCAATATGTGATTCCCCATTAAGACTTGTGGCTTTAGAAATGACCTCAGTCCCAAGAATTTGTTCTTTTTGTATTTTCAAACAATGACCCCATCTTGCCAGAGGAAAAGGGAAAGAGACTCTCTAAATGAGCAGGCCACCCTTTGTTCTAGGTCCGCAGATCTGGCTAGAGCACATGTCCGGCCTTCCCACCCTCCTGCATCATTGTCCCCGCTGCTGATTAATAGGTCAGTGCTAACTTTAAACTGACATTTCCTGACCAGCCCATCTCCCAGCATTCCCCTGTCCCTCCAGGCCTGGCGGCTCCTTAAAAACCCTCCGCATTTTAAACCTTATTTTCACTCCATCCTGAAGCCTCTCACAGTGGGTCCTGTGAACGAACACTCCAAGTCAGTCATTGTCCAAGAGTTGCACAGGGAGATCTGAGGCTGAAGGTGGCCACAGAGGTGATGGCGCCTCTGTCTTCTCTGGCTCAGCCAACCCTGGAAGGAGGTGCTTGAAGATGATCAGAGGAGCTGAACGGGCAGAGGATGGGATGAAAATAGAGCAGGAAGTTAATTGTTGCCTTTTTTGTTTCTTTATTGCCTTGAGTGACTGCATACTATCTCACTAAAAAAGAAAAAAAAAAACCTAAACCAAAACCAAAACCAAACAAACTGTGCAAGAGAAGGTACCGGTGCTGTTCCTGATGGTGACTCAGTAAGGTAACACACAAAATTGAGTGTCTATTTTCTAGCCACTTAATTTTGATAGTGACTATGCTCTTCGTGGATAAATAGGAGGCAGAATTATTTACATTTCAAGCTGGCTTTCGTTTTGTGGGTTTTTCCCTTGACCTTGAATGAACGATGGCACCTCTATCTCTGATTGCAATGGAGAACTCATTAAAAATCCAGGTAAGGGGCCATTGAAATTGTTCCTCAGGTAAAGGTGCTTGCTACTAAACCTGATGCCTTGAGCTCCATCCCTAGGGACACACATTGCTGGAGGAGAGAACAGACCCCCACAGGTTATTCACTGACTTCTTTTTAAGAATGCATTGTTAAAGTATGTGTATAAAAAGAATCCTCATGAGGCCTGGGCTGGAGTTCAGCAGCACCATCTAGATGAAGCATGTGGGAGACTCTGGACTCACCCCCCAGCACTAAATAAACAATGAAATTTCCCTCCTGAAACTGAAAACTTGCTTACCTCAGAGGTAGCTACCCTATATTGTAATCCCTTTCATTACTTCTGCACCTTTTGGCTAAGGTCCTGTGTGAGAACCCCTAACATTGAGCTGCAGCCTGGGAACAGCTGAGCATCTCAAAAGGCAAACTCTATTACTGAAACAGATGAGTGCTAGCCCCATTTAGAGGGAGGACATGCAAGTCACAGGAGGTGAGGAGCTAAGAAGCTAGCCCATAGCCGTGCAGCTGGTGAAATGGAAACTTCAGATGCCAGTGCTGCATGCTTTTGAACATCTTGTTTCTCTGATGGTCCATCTGGACTTCAGGAAAAGTCACCATGCGAACTTTTCAGTAAGCTTAGCAAGAGTCCTAAGCCTGTGTCTGGTGCTGGTTCACAAAGAGGCACAAGGAGGTTGGGAAGGTCACTGAGGAGAGCTGTGTGGTGTAGCTGAAGTTTTCCTGTGTCCTCTCTCACCTGCTGGTCCCACAGTCGCTCAGACCCATGTAAACACACAGAGGCATATATTATTTATGGACTGTATGGCCATTAGCTCAAGCTTATTACTGACTAGCTCTTACAGTTAAATTAACCCATAATTCTTATTTATATTTAGCCACGCGGCTTGGTACCTTTTTGCAGTTCTGCGTTCACATCTTGCTTCTTCTATGTCTGGCTGGTGACTCCCAACTCAGCCTTCCTCTTCCCAGAATTCTCCTTGTCTGCTTCTCCCACCTATACTTCCTGCCTGGCTACTGGCCAATCAGGATTTTATTTATCAACCAATCAGAGCAACACATATTCACAGCATACAGAGTGACATCATCCACCAGTGTGGCCTCAGGGGGACCCCTTTACACTGATGGATATACCCTTTCAGACCAGCTGGGCAGAGACGAGGTGTCCTAAGGCAACTGTGTACTTGTGCATCTCAGTCTTTCATAGTGGTGGCATAACGATGCTCAAGCTTAACAGAGTTTTGGTGTCAGACTTCTCTGCTTTTTTCACATTGGCAGCTGATCATGGAAAGAGTTACCAGAAAGAGACACACTCTGGAATGATCTAAAAGACCCAAACTGTGAATGACATTGAACAAATCCAATCTGGATCTCAGCAGTCTTTACTTGAAGATGACTTAACTCCTTTCAACATTTCAGTCATTGGACTCTTTTGGAAACAAACCAAAACCCAAACCAAATACACACAAAAAACAGGCTTTCTTCCAGATTGGTGGTAAGAAAGATGGTGCATTGCTCAGGGTTCCCTAAAGTAACAGAACTTACAGAATGAATGCCTATGTATAAAAGGAATTGATTGGAATGACTTATGGGCTGTGGTCCAGATAATCCAACAATGGCTGGCTGTGAACAGAAAGTCAAAGAATTCAGTAGTTACTTAGTCCAAAAGACTGAGTATCTCAGCTGGTCTTCAGTACACACTGGAATCCTGAACAAATAGGCTCTAAC
This sequence comes from Peromyscus californicus insignis, assembly GCF_007827085.1. NCBI lineage: Eukaryota > Metazoa > Chordata > Mammalia > Rodentia > Cricetidae > Peromyscus > Peromyscus californicus. The sequence continues at coordinate 92,168,709 of NW_026294573.1, read as the reverse complement.
ACCAGTTAAAGAATGGATTTGCTAGTGAGGTGAGGACAAGCAGTTAAAGGAGGAACAAAGGCTTCCTTCTTCCATGTCCTTATATAGGCTTCCAGTAGAAGGTATGGCTCAGATTAAAGACTTGTCTCTTCCCACCTCAAGATCTAGATTAGAAGTGGATCTTCCTACTTCAAATTAAGCCCCCCCAAAAAAAAAAAAAAATTTAAAAAAATTCCCTCACTTATGTGCCCTCCATTTTTATATTCTAGTTAATTCCAGATGTAGTCAAGTTGACAACCAAGAATAGCCATCACAGATGGAGATACACTTGAATCACAGGGCATGAAAAACAACAACAACAACAACAACAGGCAAGCTGAAACAGCCTGCTATACTTCTTGTCAGGCACTTGTTCCATTGGAGACCCCTCCAGTGCTGTTCAGGCATGACCTTCCAGGGACAACCATGCCATCATTAGTATGAAAACTGTACAAACACCAGATACACAGAAGGAATAATGCAAAGAACACCATCCTTCTGATCACAAAGATGCTCATTGTTGACACAGGTATATTTAAAATGTGTGTGAGAGCAGTTGTGCTGGAGTATGCCTATAATCTCAAGGGGATTCAGTGAGGAGTTTAAGGACAGTCCAGGCTGCCTAGTGAGATGCTATCTCAAAGAACAATAACAACAACCCAGTGTTTATGTATGCACACTTATCTATGTGGTCCTCTAATACTCTGTACCCTACCTTAGTCAACATCAAGAACATCCTCCCATATCAGTACCTACTCTTTTACAGTGTCCTTCTGCATGGTGTTAAGGTACTCTATTATTGCACCATAACATTTTAAACCCCATTTCTATGTCCTCCTACTTGTGATTTTGGTTGGTCTCAGGTTTATTATTTCCTGTGTGAACGCTTTACAAACATGGGAGATGCTGTCCCATGGTGAAGACAATTCAGTTCAAAGCCTAAACCTGTTCCTTCCTAGCTCATTGTGCTAGTCACTGCACTTGTTTTGGTCACAGTTTTCTACAGTGAAAAATTTGAGCTAATGACACACATCAAGGGGCATTGTGAAAACACAGAATCTGGTCCAGCATAGATTCACAGCAGAGGTGGCTACAATTGACACAGCAGGGACTACCCTTTTAGCCTTAGGAAATGTGGTCAGAGATGGGACTGGGAACCTGGGTTGTCCCTTGAGGGTTCAGGTGGGGACAGGAGGCAAAGGTGGATTTGACCTTCTAATTAGGAGTCAATCATTCTCAGGACAGTAGGGTTCTGGCTAGAAGTTGGGACAGAGGTGCCACTGGCAGATTTCCTGGCAGGATATGCAACTAGAGACAGACATTTAGGAGGGTATAGAGCTCAAGGCTGACTGTGAAATGCATCTAGGGCTTCTGAGCTCTTTATGCTGGCCTTTCCATGTAAAGTTATGGGTTTAGATTGGGAACTCTAAGACAGGTGTAAGTCTCAGGCTTTGCTTTGTTACATCTCTGATCTCTAGTGTCCTCTCGTATAAATGAAATTGGTAGAGGATACAACCTCAGAGGGTGGCCATAAATACAGCCAGAGATAACATGTGTACCATGGATGGCTGCCCAGGTGGCCATGTGAAATGCTCTCCATAGGTGGTCACGGCAGGATCTTCACCTGAGCTTTGTAACCAACCTCTTCACAGACACCCCTTCTTCTGCTTCTGCTTGACTCAGGAGGGACTTTGACAACAGCCCCTTTAAAAATATAACAATTTTATTAATCTCTTGAGAATTTCATACATGCATACAATGTATTTTGATCATATTCATCGCTCACTCCTCTGCCTGACTCATCCCAGACCCACCCCGGCCCTGACCTGGTTTTATAATGGCAAGGATAACAGGAAGCTTATCAGTGGTGAAGGAATGTGGAAGCGCTTCAGATTAACCCTGGATCCAAGGTTCTGATCCCATTGGGATCCAAACTAGACAGAGTCCTCTGGAAGGTGAGAGGCTCTATTGTGAGCTGTAGGTGATAGCTCTGGTGAGAAGCTGAAGAGAGTAGCTGAGCGGCCCCAGGGTTTCCTGCTGTCCTTGCCTGGAGGGAAGAGACAAAGCAGAGGAACTTTCTAAGGCCTTTTTCCAGGACAAGCGAGTGACTTTCACTCTCCTGCAGGACTACTCAAATATTCTCCAAGACTTGTTCATGAGAACACAAACACTGGGAGTGAAGGCATGGGAAGTCAACATTTTGACAGCATGATGCTGTCTATACATGTTGTACCTAATTTTTAAATGACCCTTGAAGGAGGGAGTCCTTAAATTTGTTTGCCTATACATTACATGGCCTTTAAAATGCATCCTCATGATATTCTACAAATGTCTCGGCTTATGATGGTTTAGTATATTAGAAACAAAACAAGGCTTAAGGAGCTACTCTGAACAGCACTGTTATGGGGAAGTCAGGGTCCCCTCTTAGTCTCATGAATAGAAGAATTTAAGAACAGACTCAAAAGAAAGCTGAAGGGCGATTTTATTAGCGTTTGAAAGAACAACTCCAAAGCAGGCAGGCTGTAGGTTTCAACACGTGCCTGGAGGAGGGAGACAAAAGAGGAAGAGAGAAAGTCAAGGAATTCGAGCTAAATGAGCATGGAGGTCAACCACATGGCTGCCACACAGCATGGGGGGAGCTTTCAGGAAAGGGTGAAGCTCCCAGTGTCAGGGAATGTTATCCTTTTGAATACTTCAGAAAAGCAGGTTGACTAACAAAGCTTCAAGGCTGTGGCTCTGGAGTTCTGGGAAGGAGAAGTACATTATCCCATTAAAGGGATAATTATCCCTCCTTTTTATTTAGCATGGCTTAAGGTAGATTTACCTTCCTAGGAGTGGTCTTTTGGCCTGGCCATTGACCTGCCCAACTAGATTCACTCTTATGTTTTGGATAGTTTAGAATGCTAGGCTTCCACTCAGGGTAGAGAAATAGCTTTCCCTAGTGGGTCTCTGCAGAGCTCTGATCAAGGCTACCATGCTCTGAGTCATCAATAAATGCTGGGTTTCATTTCTTCCAAGTAAGGCATTTTCACTTATGGAGAAAAAGTGAATGGTATATCCAAAAGCAGTGTGGGCAAAGCCCCTCAACCCCAACTTCTTTGACACCTCCACCCCCACCCCCACCTGTGATCTGTGCCATTGTCTGTCAAATGAGGGTAATACAACTCACCCTAGGTGGTGGAGTAAGAATCAATGCAGGAAAGGAATCCAGGACCATCTCCGGCCCTTAGGTAGGCCCTAAAAAATGTCCCTTCCCTTTCTCCCTTTTGTACTGGATTTACATGTAGAAAAACTTAGGTATTTTGCTTTTCAGGTCATTTAAAAGATAATCACATCCACTCTGGTCTTTGGTTCTCTTGGGCTGATGGTTGTTCTTGGAATCTCTGTAAAAATGGTGCATTTTTTCATATATTTAAATGTGTTTTTTGGTGGTCTTGTAAGCCAGGAATAGAGTTCCATTCTAGGGGAGAGGAAACCCAAGTCAGAGAGTTGAAATTGCTCCCTTGAAGTAAGCCCCTTGAGATCCCCCTCTCACCTGCTATGAATGGATGGGTTTTTCTTCAGGATTCGAAGACCCTAACTGGGGATAAGCTATATGATAAGATATCTTATAAGGTCCAATTGCTGTGGGGAGCTGCAGACCTACCCTACTGTTTTCCTGGTACCTCTGATTTTGACTGGTCTCAGGGCTTTATTTAAGCAGTACTTTCCATGTGGGAATGCTTTACGAATACACCCTGAAGGAGGCAGGGGTCCTTGGTGAAGAGTTTAAGGCCAATGCTTTTCCTTCTTAAGTCTAAACAAACGGTTTTCATCACTTCCTCAGATGGGGTCCAGAACATTCCTGGGTCTAGTCATTGACTCTGCTGCTCTGCAGGGTTAGTGAATTTTCTCCATCGTTGTCTTGAGGCAGAAAAGACTGGACAGGCATCCTTTAACACCATTGTCATTCCTTACTAGCTCAGAGAGTCTGACATGGGGCCCCAATAGTCTCTGCTGCCCCACCAGCCTCTACTGAGGATGCTCTGGCATAGTAGTCTTTATCAGCTCTGGAAACTTCTATGATGTTTAGCTGTGGACACATCTGCACTGGCCACAGTGTACATTGCACAATGTGTGCACCTCACCAGGCAGCTCTAGCCTTCCCAGGCTTGGAAACGCCATCCTTTTTCTTGCTCTAGGGTGAGCTGCAGTGATGACAATGAATCCCCTTGCTCCCCACCCAACCCAGAGAAGAGACATGGTTCCACTGTGCAAGTTTGGATGGCGTGATGGAGTGAATGGCTCCTATTCCATGACCAGGGAGTTTCAGTTCCAGCTTTATCTCTCTGACCTTCATGGCTTCTGCTTTTTTACTGGCAAAGGGAGAGTATGACAATGTATACTGAAATCTGGGTGAAGAAGCTCAATAGCGGGACCTGGTGATCCTGACAGCAAAACCTTTAATGGTGTAGACTCCTTGCCTAGTCTAAGGACTTCATCTATTTACTCACTTCATACTCACCACAATGGCAGGAGAAACAGAGAAGGGGAATCTGAAACTCCCAGTAAGCTCTGAGCTGGGCTCCGGTGGGTAGCCTGTGATCTACACTGCCTCCTCATCTTGCCCAGGGGAGGCAGCAGACCTTTCTTCTCCCTCACACAGCTGACCCCTCCCTACACTTGTTTCCCAATTTCCCTTCCTTTCCTACCCACCCTCCCTCTCATCCCTTCCTTTCCCCCTTCCTTCCCCTTCCTCTTATCTTCTCTCCTGTCTTTCTTCCCTCCCTTCCTCATCTCCCTCTATTACCTCCCTCCTTCCCTCCTCCATCCTCTTCCCTTTCTTCTCTCCCCCACCCCCACTCCTTTCCTTGGCAGTGTCTCATGGACCCTAAGCTGACCTCAGACTTGCTATATTCTCTTGAAATTCTGATAGACCAGCTCCTACCTCTCAAGTGTTAGGATCACAGGCATGTGCCGCCACCACACCCAATGAAGGACTGTTGGAGACGGAACCCAGGGCCTCGCGCATGCTAAGAAAGCTCTGCGCAAACCGAACTACATTCTTAGTCCCTTGTTCTTTCTTTCCACAGTGGAAGCTGTTCTGTGATAGTTGTGAAACCAAAGCAGGTTTCTAAAAGTCATGCTACAGATTCTAAGAATATTGGGACTGACCAAGAGCAAGACGAGTAGAGTGCCATGAAGGAGTTTTCATCATTCATGAAGAAAGGATTATGAAAGCCACCAAGGTCTCCTGACAGGACCATTCGGATGCCAGCATCCAAGCTGGAGTTTGAGCAGTAGATGTTGAGAGTACTGTTTCGAGTTGATGAGGACCACTGGAGTTACTGACCCACTGGTGTTCATTTCTCCTTCTCGATGCAGACATGGACACTCTGGTTTATGGATCCATCTTTTTGAGCTTCTGTGAGAGATGAATCTATTCTTCCTGCTTTCATGAATCAGGGATCTGAGCTGGAAAGTCATGGGGCATATTCCACTGTAGGTAGAGTTTACAAACATAATAAATGAAGACCACTGTGGTATTCAGGTGATGATGATTATGCACCATGTGCTTCACACTGTCTGACCTTGACTTAGCTGTAGACAAGCACACTTCCCTGGATCTTCTATTCAAGTCATTGATTCTAGTCTTGGCTTTGTGAATACTTTTTGGAAACTCAAGATAGTTCTCCCTCATCTAACTTGGTTGCCTGTCTGCTTTCTAAACTTATGCTCTTACTGTGCACTTTCCTTTCCTCTATAGGACAATGACCTTTAGAAGTCTCAGTGACTGTTCTCATTGCTCACGGACCATTTTCTTCCTAAGCTTAAATGGTTCTCATCACTTTCTCAGGTGTGGTCCAGAACATCCCTGGGTCTGTGTACTGACTCTGCTGTTTCACGGAGTTAGAGAGTTTTCTGTAGGGTTAGTAAGAGCAGAAGGGAGTGGATGGCATTCTTCTGGGCTCTGTGGCAAAGCCTGAAGCTTCGGATCTTAGGCAGGAGTTTCATGGCTGATTAATGTTTTGTTTTAGTGATGTTGACCACACCACAGACATTGCTCTTCATTTCAAATAGGATAGACATTTGTATAATGTAAATGCAAATTTCCTTGTTTTCCTTGTCTTTCCCCATCTCATCTCATCCTGTGGCTGCAGGGGTAGCTGTGCCTGATGGTCAGTGGGCCTGTGGTTTAGAAGTTATGTCAACAAGGTTGCTCATGTTGCCACAGAGCAGAGTTGCAGAGAATGGAGTTGCATGGAATATTGGCAAGGTCTGTCAACATTTTAGATGATTTCTCCAAGTCCTTTCTGAAGAATCTAACGGGTAGCACAGTGGTTATGTGTGCAAGGGCAGTCACTGAAACTTGTGTATAGCAGTCGTAATAGCTCCAAGTTATGGTCCAGTCAATTGTACACACTAGGGACAAATACAGGCGTGATAGTTCAGGGTTAATAAGAGCAATGAGGTTGTATAAACTGACCAGTAAGCCCGTCTAAGGTACATTATGTTTTCAAAATTGTTATTTGAGACAGGGTCTTACATGGACCATGATGGCCTAAATTTACTACTCAGTAAAGGATGATCTTGAACTTCTGATCCTCCTGCTTCCACTTCCTCAGGGTTGGGATTATAGGTGTAGGTCACTATGCCCAGTTTATGCTATTCTGGGGGATTGAACTCAGGACCTCATGCATGCTGGGTAAACACTGACACTTGAGCTGTATACATAGTCTTTAAGGCACATCTTAAAGTGAAAAAAGAATTAGGTTTAGGAACATTTTGTATAATATAATTTCATTTTTTCTGTGAAGAATTGCACACATTGTAAAGTCCAGAGGATTCCCTGGACAAGAACATAATCCATGAAAAGCAGTTACCTTGTAGATATATATAAGATAGAATTTAAAATTTCCTTGGGAGAAAGATGTGATTTCCACCTTTTTTTTTTCATGAGTATTTTCTGTTTTTCATTACACATAGTTTTTTCTTTTTTTTCAAGAAGGTTTATTGTTTGAAATGGACAAATTGATGCTTTTAAAAAGGAGCAATACTGGGACAGTGGAATGGCTCAGCCGGTTAATGTGTCTGCTGCCAAACGTAATGACCTGAGCTTGATTCCTGGGACCCACATGTTAAAAGTGAAGAGCCAACTCCTAAAAGTTGTCCTCTGACAGCCACACAGGCAGCATGGCAAGGACACACACACAGACACACACAGGCACACACACAGACACACACACAGACACACACACACTGTTAGTACGCTTTTAAAAAGAGCAGTATGCACTATATTTGTCTGTATTTTTTTCTTAATGATGGTTACCACCACTCTTGATTATTTTTTCAATTACATTTATCAAAAAGATTTTTAGTTTTGTGTGTGTGAGAGAGATTCTGTGCATATGTGTACGTGTGTGTGTGTGTGTGTGTGTGTGTGTGTGTGTGCGCGCGCGTGTGTGTGATTCTGTGTACGTGTGTGTGGGCACCCGCAGAAGGCATAAGAGGGTGTTGGATTCCTTGGAGTTGGAGTCACAGGTTGTTTAACTGCTTGCTATCTCACCAGTGCTCAGCTGTCACTTAAAATGTATATATGTATGTATGTGTGTATGTGTGTGTATATATGTGTGTATGTATGTATGTGTGTGTGTGTATGTATGTATTTAAGTACTGGAGATTTAACTCTAACCAAGCATTTTGCCACTGAGCTGTATCCCCTGACCAAGTTTTCGACCTGGTACATAAAACTTACCACATATCTTCCCTATAAAAACACTTAAAGGGTTGGCAAGGTAGCTCAGCAGATAAAAGTGCTTGCTCATAGTGGAATCGGAAAGCTGTCCTCTGACCACAACATGTGAGCCATAGCATGTATGTTCCCATGCATAAACACACACACACACAAACACACACACACACACACACACACACACACACACACACACACACACACACACACAATTAGAACAAAATTCTAAAATCCTTTCTTCTGGCTTAAAAAAGGTATGATATACTATTTTTCATTGTCTTATGACCCTACCACGTAATAGCACACCAGAGCTCCTCTTAGCAGACTATAACAGTGAGTGTTAATCCACTCTTCCCGTCCTTGTCCTTCTCTGTCCTCTCTACTCCCTAGCACCTGGCAATCGCTGTTCAACTTCTAATGTCTGTGAGATCCATGTGTGTAGGCTTGACACATGAGTGAGATCACATGGCACTCAGGCTTCTGTGCCGGGCTTCTTTCACTTAGCATCACCTCCTCCAGTTCCAGAGGGTGCTGGATTCCCTGGAGCTGGAGTTGGAGGATGTTGTGAGTCCTCCTGTATGGGTGCTGGGGACCAACCTGTCCTCTGCAGGAGCAGTATGCCATTTTAACCACCAAACCATGTCTCTACCCAGAAGTTCAGCTCATCTGATGGTCTTTGTGAACACATGTGATTTTATAAGTAGAATAAAATTCTAAAAATCTACCGTCCAGCAGTAGGTTATTTCATACACTGATAGTGTGGTCAAATCCTTTCTAATCCAAACGCTGTCTTCCTGTTTACACGTTCTCAGTGGTGATGGCAGTGGTGCTCTCCCAACTCTCTTTCTTTGGATCTTTTCAGGGAGGAACGTTCAATGTAGTCTATGCTGGAGCATGCCAAATAGCTCAGACTGGCCTTGAACTCAGATTTGCCCATCTCAACCTCACAGTACTAGAATAACACGCTTGGCTTTTTTGCTTGTTTGTGTTTAGACAGGATCTCATGCATCCCAGGTTGGCGTCCAACTCACTGTGTAGCTGAGGATGACCTTAAACTTCTGGTATTTCTGTCTCTACCTCCAGGACACTGGAAATTCAGACATGTAGTATCATACCCAGGTTGTGTACAGGATTAAACCTGGGGCTTCACATAAGCCTCTCACCTGAGCTCCACCCTCAGCCTCTTACGATTTGTTTGACGTGGGTTATTTCTAAATGCTATCAAACAATGACTATGAATTTACTAACAATGTGTTCATCCCCTCCTATCTCTCTTGTTCTGATTAACAGACACTAAAAGTTCACATGAATCACACCAGGCATGGGGTCTCCTTGGGGATTAAGAGATACTTTAGGTCACCCAAAGGCTTCTTGGGTTGACATTCAATGATCAAGAGGCCAGAGGCCATTAACTTGCTCTTTTCCTACACAACCCCACCAGCGGCATTGGAAGGTGGAATCAACAAAGGAGACCTGGGCTCGGCCTCTTCCCCACCCTCTTCCTTTGCAATCCCTTCCCTCCTCCTGTGTTTTTCTCCCTTGGATAGCCTTATTCCGGGAAAGAGAAAAGAAGAGACAATAGCCAAAGTGTAGGATAAAGGGAAGGTCAGGCCGCCTGTTGTTTCGGACTCAACCCAAACTGCCTCCTCACATCTGCTTCACCTTGACTTTTTGTTCCCATTCCTGCCTCTATTCTCTACCAAATGTTTGCCTCCCCTCTGCTTGGGGCATTTCTCAAGTGTCTAGTAGTCTCTTTCTCCTTTGACTCACCTCTTACAGCATTTTCAATGTTGTTACAGATGTGTGTCTCATTTTGACCCAGCACTTGGAACTTAGTCAATTGACTAAGTGACTTAGTCGATTTTTATTGAATAAGATGTTGTTTAAGGAGCAAAAATGTGTCTTGGGGAAGGCACCATGGTGGTGTAACTAGAACAGTGTTCTTTCTAAGGGAGTTGCAGCATCCTAACCAGCTTCCCCAAGCGACCTTAACAAAGCACTGTGGATTCACAGGTGGGTGATGATGTAAGTGCATAGGTCAACTGTAAACCTTCATTGCAAAGCATCCTCTGCATCAGACCAAGGAAGAGGGAAGAGAATCCCCACACTGAATCTCATCCTGGAAGAAACTTGGCAAAGTGGTCTGTCCCAGACCAGTGCTGAGGGAGAGACAGTGTCATTATGTAACCTTAGCTGGCCTGGAACTTACTGTGTAGACCAGACTGGCCTTAACCTCACAGAAATCCTCCTGCCTCTGCCTCTGGAGTGCTGGGGTTAAAGGCACCCTGATTAGGCAACAGTCTTTAGTGGGAAATGGCACATTCTAAGACCATGCGCTTTCTCTTTTCCCCTTTAGTCTCCAAGGTCTTGCAAAGACACAACAAAGTTTTGTCGGTCTCCTCTGCATCGTCCTCAGGGAGATGTTACAAAAATCTTCTCTCTCTTTGCCTTGTGGTCAGCCTCCCTGGTCTCTTCCCCTTTGGAGTCACTATAGATGGGTGACTTTCTCTGCCTCTCAGTGGCACAGGGAAGGTTATGTTCAAGTTTGTTGGTGTGTTGGCCATTAGCAAGGATCACTTCCCTTTTCAGAGGAAAAAATGATTGTGTGATGGCTCAGTGGGTCAAAGCATTTGCCTTGTGAACCTGATCTGAACTTGATTCCTTGGAACCCATGTCAAAATGCCAGATACAGTGGCTATGCTCATCTGTACTCCCAATGCTCCTAGAACGAGATGAAAGGAGCTGTAGAAGGGAGAACAGCCTAGAAGATTGCAGGCCCTCTAGCCTGTAGTCCACATCTTGATAAAAATAGTAAGAGTGACTTTAACTCAACAGTGTGGAAGGAGATAACCAACTTCTAAAAAGCTGTCCACTCTGACTCCCATGCATGTGTCTTGGTGCATCCACACATGTGCACACATGCACATCCCACACTGATAATAACAATAAATAATAATAAATAAATAAAAGCAAAAGATAAAAAGTTAGTCAATACTGGAGGAAAGATATACTAACATTTCCGATGGTTCACACAAAATTATAGGGAACAAACCATATATATACATATATACACATATATATGTACATATACATACACACACACACACACACACACACACACACACACACACATATATATATATATCCAGAAATAGATTCCAGGTAAAATTTTTGTTTTGTAAAATAATAGTTACTAACTCATTTTTCTATTAGTACTTCATGGTTTACTAAGAACCTTCACATCATCTTATCACAATCATCCTTCAAAATAGTTTGTGTTCTTGTCTCCATGATGATCAAGGAAGGTGCCCCTGAAGACTCCTACACAGGATGTTACACTTCCACACAGACACATCAGAAACTTCCCTGATGCCTGCAGTGCTCAGTCTGCACACATGCCAACAGCCAGGACATCTCAGCAGCAAGCCTCCCCTGTCTCTTTAGGAAAGTTCAGCAATTGTCTCTCCCCAAGGAGGGACTGGAGCACTCCTTACACCAGTCAGTACAGCTCCCCAGGAGGGACTGGAGCACTCCTTACACCAGTCAGTACAGCTCCCCAGGAGGGATGGGAGCACTCCTTACACCCTTCAGTGCAGCTCCCAATAGAGTGGCTAAGGACACACTAAAACAGTCTCTTAGTCATGCATCGCTTGCTCGAGGTCATCAGCTGGAGAACTTCAGCCAAGAATTCGTCTCTCCTCACCATTCCTGGAGCTCTTGTAGGATGTGGAGGGGAATTTTACTTGGTTGGAGACCCTGTTCACAGTAACATCTCCTCAGTGTCTGAGTTCAAACTGAGGAGTGTGTGTGTGCACATGTGCGGATGCACCATGACACATGTTCAAACAAAAATCTTCTTCTAGGGCCAGCCAATGGCTTAGCAGTTCAGGTCACCTGATATTCTAATTCCACAAGATTGTCTGATTCCAATTTCTTTGATTTTACATTCTCATCCCTTCCTTTTTGTGTCTAAGCTTCTTTCTTGCAATATTAACGCTCCTGTTGAGCAACTTCCTAAAGAGCCCCTTGTCAAACTTTTATAACTTCTCAAGGATCAATTCTCATGCCACCTTTCTCTCCCTCCCTCCCTCCCTCCCTCCCTCCCTCCCTCCCTTCCTCCCTTCTTTCTTTCTTTCCTTTTTTTCTTGTGTGTGATGCATGTATGCATGTATATGCACATGTGTGTGCAGGTCCACCTTCCCATGTGTACATGTGTAGAGGACAGAAGTAAATGCTGAATGTCTTCCTCTGTCGCTCTCTAGGTTTTTGAGACGGAATCTCTCAGTCAGGAAGAAGCTTCCCATTTCAGTTATGCGTCTGGCCAGTGTGCCCCTGTTTCCATCCCCAGTGCTGAGGTTACAGACACGGGCTGTTGCTGCTTTTATGTGAGTCCTGGGCATTCAAGTTTGGGTTCTCATGTTTGCACAGCAAACACTTTACCCTCTTCATATGCTGCTTTTTGTGACATCCCTTGCAAGACCGAATTCTTTCTTCATTTGTTCATCTATGTATTTTTTAATATTCATTTCTTATTCATTCTTATCCTTATTCCTGTATAAATTATTTTTAGCATAAATACATAAACAAATATGTCAAATAGTGTTCATTTCTGGCAAGTGGTACAAGCATTAGAGAAATGAGTGATGGACACACCATATATGACTTCACCCTTATTCTTTTTGTTGTTGTCCTTGTTGTTCGAAACAAGGTGTCATGTAGTCCAGGCTGATACTGTGTTGTTGAAACTGACATTGAACTCCTGATTCTGTTGTTTCTACTTCCCAATTGCTGGGATTACAGGTGTAATCCCCTGCTCTTCCTTACTCTTAAGGGTCTGAAAACTCAGATTGGGATACATAAATAGTAAATTTTACTATTATGTATTATATATAGTATATATAAAATGTCTATTTTGATGAAAGTGTGTATAAAGGACTATGGAGTTAAAGAAAAGGCAGTAGACCCATTCCAGCTGAGAAATGCCAACAGAAAGTCAATTGAGTGGCACTTCCGCTCACTTAAGGCTGCTAAGGATGTTCACACCTATGAATCAGATGTGGATAATATCTGTTGAGTTAAAGGGCAGCTGGAAGAGGAGATTCCAGAAGAAAGGGGACCAGGAATGGACACACGAATGTGTGCAAGATCGTGAAGGAAGGAGGATTTTAGGGCGCTGGAACTCAAGTAGCAAGGGAGAGTGGAGAAGCAGTAAGGGTAGCAGGAGGCACCACTCTGAGAGTCTAGTCTTGTCATGGCTTGAATCTGAAATGTCTCCCATACAGCACTTGGTCCCCAACTTGTGGCACGGTTTTGAAAGATATAGAGATGTGACAAGATTGGGTTTGGCTGGTGGGAGCAGATCAGTAAGAACAGGCCTTCGAAGGTTATACCTGCTACTTCTGGCCAGTTCTCTGCTTCCTGGCCATTCACTTCAATGGAAGTGGCCACCCACGCTCCTGTGGATGGGAATATACTGAGTTCAACCCACTGCTCTGCCTTCCGCACATGACAGACTAAAATCAGGAGCCAAGGGAAATCCTTACCTCTTCTATTGATCCAGGTATTTTGTCACTGTGACAAAATGTATACAGACATACATCTTCACCTATCAGATGTCCCTTTCCAGACAACAGTTGGGACCATGTCCCTTAAGGGCTCAAGTCTATCATACTGCAGTGTGTTTTCCAGGAAGTCAGGTTCTTTACTGTTTCTCTACCCTCTGAGCATCTTGTGGGCAGAAGGACTACTTTTCTAATCTTCAAGTCCTAGGATGTTCCATGGTATGTAGTGAGTATGTCATCGTCACTGAATTAGCAACTGCAATTTCATTCTCTTGTCCACATCCTGGGATCATGGTACCACGTGTTTTGAGATTTGTCTTCTTACTAGTTCTCATCGACTAGTATGCTGACCTTTCCACTCCTAACTGCAGAACAGAGTTTCTGGGGCTAAGAGAACTTAGAATGCATGTTACCAGAGCAGCCTGAAGTAGAGATGCTAGACGCTTCTGATGCAAGATGCAGCCTGATACGAGAGAGCCTACACTGTGTCTGGGCCAAGACAAGGTGGTGTCTCTGGGAGGACAGGGCTGAGCACTGAGATAAGGTACTTGGTCCCCAGCCTGTGGCACTGATTTACAGCATGTAGAGATATGAGGAGGTGGGACTTGGTTGGGGGAAGTAAATCGCTAGAGAGAGCTCTGAAATGGGAAGACATGGAGGGAGGGGGCAGAACATGGACATAGGAGAAGGCAGGGTGTTGCAATGCTCAAGTGGATCCAAATGGTTCAAGTCCAGGGAGGTGACCGAGGGGACAACACTGAGGTGGCTAGCATGTGGCACCTGCTGAGTGGCATGGGAAGGTAAAAGGAGGCTTAGTGTTCAGTTATCTTGCTATTCTCTCCAGACTTACTTTCCAAACGATTTTGTTACAGAACTAGTTACCCATAGGTCTGCTCCTAGCTGGGCTTCAGGTATGTTCCAGTTCCATTAATTTAACATCAATTTGAGTAGAATGCTTTTCATTTTCTTTCTCCCATTTTTCTTATTAGCAGTGACACTATGTTTTTCAAAACAAAAATCCTATCTGGAACTCAGGACAGAAATCAAGAGAGCACAGCAGAAGCCTCCACAATTAGTGGACGGTATCTAACTGTTTGCAGAAGTGCAGGGCTCGGGGGAGTTCCAGAATTCTGGGGAGCTCCAAAGCCCAGAATTCTGCAGTGAACCACAGGCCTGGAGAGAGGCCTGGATTAGTTTTTATATGTCCTTGAAGGCTTAAATGTTAGACTAAAGTGCTCGACTGTGGATGCTGCCTTCATTCCCGTGAACCTATCAGATCTTGAAAGGACTTTTTGCTTCTACCATTTAGTCTTTTACTGAACTGGAATCAGAAATATTAGATTATTTCTCCAGATTTTATGCTTTTAAGTCTTTTTTCATCAGCCAATAGCCCAAAGGGTGGTGTGCGCTCCCTGCCCTATGCAGTGTGTAACATGGACAGTGGATCACTACGGAGACCAGGAGTTCTGCTGATTCCATTGGGAGAACACCTGATAAGGCAGGAAAATTTGTCTGTCTGCAGAGTGACCAAGCTATTTTGTGAAGGATATTACTAGGTGGGTCCAGAAAAGTGAACCACCTAGTAAAGAGGACCCATCGGCTCATCAGGGAACTCCAAGCTCTCTTCCCTTTCTTCAGAGTGTTGAGGCTATTGTGATACCTGAGTACTCAAGACTGCACCCACAGCTTTCCCAGAAGAATTTGAAAGAAGAGGAAAGAGAAAATCATTAGGGTTTTTCAGAAGATTCCACAAAGATTAGAGCTTCATGTCCTCTGTGCCGCTGCTGAATGTTCATACAGATGTGGAGGAAAACTTGCGATATATTCTTTTTGAGACAGGTTCTCATTATGAAGTCCTGGCTGGCCTGAAACTCACTGTGTGGCCCAGCTGGCCTCAGACTCATAGAGGTACCTGTCTTGGTCTCCCTAGTACTTGGATTAAAAGTGTGTGCTGTGATTCCCAGCAAAACTAACAATCCTGTTTCCACGTTGTGCCTTTGGACAGACAAATAAAAGTCTTGCCTGACTTTCAAAGTGAAGTTGGGAGAAGTTTTAGGTTTAAGATCCACATGTTCAGATTTCAGTTTCCTGACATTCCTTTTGCTATGTCACAACAGGAAGTTTGCAGAGTGGGTTCCCTGGTCCTGGTCCTTTGCTTCCTCCTGTGTCAATGGGGGGTGGTGCTCCTTAGCTATGGGAAAAGGTAAGATGAGTGAGACATACCTTCACAGCCAAGACTTCCCAATTTGCCAGTGAAATACATATGGTGACAAGTCCCTTATTCAATTAATGCTGAGTTCTGAGATGGAAGGCTTCTAACTGGAAATGAGAAATAAATTTCGAGGGACCAGTGCCAGTTTGAGAAATTAACAGTAAGAAGAAAGAATATGAGTGCAGAGGTAGAAGCTCTCCTAGAGTCTGTTCTGAAGTGGCAGCGGGATGCAGAGAAACTTAATAAGCATAGAGATGGCAGAAGTGGAAGAGACCAGATCACAGGGGCTCATGGACTTACTAGGGGTTTCTGTCTCTATCTTACCAGCACTGGGTAATAACCAGGGAGGTTATTGAAGGATTCCAAACAAGGGAATGACATAGGCCTTTAATTATATTAGAAAGACCCGTTTGGCATTAATATAGAGCAGAGGTTGGCAAGCAATGGCTCCTGTTTTTCTAAATAAATTGTATTAGATTACAGCCACGTTTATTCAATTACACACCATCTATGACTTTTTTTTTGCACTACAATAGCAGATTTGTGTCGTTGTAACAGAGACTCTTGGCCACAAAGCCTAAAATATTTACCATCTGGCTCTTTGCAGACAGTTTGCCAACCCTGGTGTAGAGGCTAGAGAGAGGAGTCCCAGGATAGAGAGGGGAAGCTACTCCAAAGCTGTAGCAGCCACGAGAGGCTAAAGGGAGCCGGGATGGGGCTCAGGAGATGAGGGGGATGCTTCAGAAGAGGAGGAGTCAGTAAGGCTCAGTGACTAATTCGATGTGGAGGCAAAGGGAGAGAGGATTTAAGACAATTTCCACCTCTAGCTTGGGCAACCGGGCTGGTGTTGGTGCCAATGGCTGTGACTGGGATGCTAGGAGGAAGAGCAGGTTTTAGTATGAAAAAAGATGGCTCCAGTTTGGACAAGCTCCTGAAGGATGTTCAACTGGAGGAGCAAGATGGGGATGTGGGTCAGGAGCTTAAGGGTGTGACCTGCTTGGGACATACAGATTTGAGAATCATCACGCAGAAGCACCGGTTTCCAGGGAGAGTACACGGAGGGAGAGAGGAGATGACAAGGGTTGACCCACATGGCCTTGCCGGTGTTCAGGTAGAAACAGGAGAGGCAAACTGAAAAGGCCCTGGTGACAGAGATCCCAGAGGGAGACACAGAAATAGTATGTACTGCACAAGTGAAGAGAGACAAGGTGAAATAAACCACTGGTCTTCCACAAGAAGAACGGGGTGGGGGGAGGTGGGCAAGGAGCACTGTGAGGTGGGACAGGGAAGAGGTACAAGGGACTAGCTGTGAGGCTAGGAAGAGAAAGCCTTCTCTGCTGCCTGCGGGTTAGATGCTGGGGTCATCTAAGTGCTTGACATTTCTGAATGTCGCACATAGCACATCTGTTTGTCTGTCCATCCATCCATCCATCCATCCATCCATCCATCTATCTATCTATCTATCTATCTATCTATCTATCTATCTATCTATCTATCTTTCATCTTATTGTTTATTTAGAAATGGTGTCTTACTGCATAATCCTGGCTGGACTGAAATTTACCATGTTGACCAGGCTGGCCTGGTCTTCATAGAGACCTGACTGTCTCTATCGTGAATCAAAGTTGTTTGTTTTTGTTTGTTGGTTTGTTTGTTTGTTTGTTTGACAGTCTTAAGTCGTGCGTAGTCCAGGCTGGCTTCAAGCTTGCTCTCCTGACTTGGAACTTCTCATTTTCTAGTTTCCACTTCCTGAGGCTGGGGTTATAAACACATACCACTATACCCAGTCCGTTTGTCCTCTCAAGAGGTCCCAGGCACAGCTCCAAGCACTTTGTGTATGTTTGTACCTTAAAATTAATTCCTTCGTGCTGGCAAGATGGCAGGCTAGTGAAGGCACTAGGCAACTGGGCACAGAAGCCTGGCACCCTGAATTCTGTCCTCAGAACCCACACAAAGGTAGGAGAGACCTGATGCCAGGGAGCTGTCCCTGATGCCACCCCTTTCGCATTTGGTACACACTCCCCAACTCCCCATGTACTTGCAAAATGTGTAAATGTAAAATTCATCTTCTTTAAAGGAACCATTGTTTTTTGTAACTTAAGGCAGTAAAAAGCCCTTGGAAAGACCTCAGACCCCACGAGGCTGAATTTTGCTCATTTTGAGGCCTTCTTAGAAGCTTCCAGAATGCCTTTACAAGTAGCACAAGAAAGTAACTTTTCAGGAGTGGTTCCTCTGGGATCTAATACTCTGCCTCCCAGCTCCCGGCTTACCTTGTCTTTCTGGCCTAATGGTTTTAGCTTTCTAGAAGGCTGTGAGTCTCAAAGTCAACATTTTTACAACCTTTCAAGAGGAAAGGAAAGTATGCAGCAGAGGTAGCTTCACTACTGTGGCCCTCCCAGGGGAGCACTCGGCCTCCGTGGGCTGATCTGGGTCATGTATCTAAACTAAAAGTTAAAGTAAAGCCGTTTGGAGGCCAGGCTGCTGGCGCTGGTCTCACCTCTGGGTGGTCAGGTTTCTAGGGTTAATTCTCCTTGGTTAAACCAAACTTCTTTTTCTCTTTTCTTCTTCTTCTTCTTTTTTTTTTTTTTTTTTTTGGTTTTTCGTTCTTTTATTTTCTGAAAGGGTCCTGAATGTAGTATCATAGCTTTTAATGCAGGACTCATTCTAGGGCAGGGAGGGAAGGGACACATGCTGGAATTGACCTCCAGGGTTCTGAAGGTCTCTAGGATCTCTTAGTCCAGATCCTTAAGGTGGAGTAGCAGTAACAGATCCTATCTGGCTGTGTTACCTTAGGTAGTTACCGAACCTTTCTGGAACTTCCAAATCTATAAAGTGATCTTAGACTAGTGTTTCTCAACCTTCTCAATGCTTCGACCCCTTAACACAGTTTTTCATGTTGTGGTGACCCCCAGTAATAAAATTATTTTCATTGCTGTTTCATAACTGTAATTTTGCTACTGTTATGAAACATAATGTAAATATCTGTGTTTTCAGGTCGTCTTGGGCTACCCCTGTGAAAGGGTTGCCTTACCCTGAAAGAGGTCTCAACCCACAGGTTGAGAACTGATGTCTTAGAGGAATGATATGGCAAGTGGAAAGGTATAGGATGATATGGTGATAAAAGATTTGATTTACAAATTTTAGGGCTCCAAAGTTACGCAGTGCTTCTCAATGACTATTACCACAGCAATCTGGGGTACATGTGTACAAGTGTATATATTTGTTGAATGAGTGAACATACATGGGTCTTGGTTTCGTCTGTTGGAATGAGATGATGCTAGTACCTGCTTCATAGTGTGGCGGGGAGTTTTAAATGGTTACCGTGACTTTTAGAAAAATAACTGGCATGGAGTGCTAGCTCTTGATCATTATTGTTAAGAAAGGGTTTTTTTTTTTCTTTTTTCTTGATTGCTTTTCTACCAAATCTGAAACTGGACATAGTGGGTGCTCCGTAAATGCTGCCAGTGACTGACAGAGAATTTAAAAATATTAGGAAACTAGCAAACAAACTTTGGGGGCAGTGTCTTCGCCAGACTTGGGACCTAGGCCCAATAAATATATAGCAGGTGAGTTGCATAGACTCTTTCTGATCCTGGGTTCCCTGTGCCCCACACATTTCTCTCCACCGTCTGTAAGGAGGGCAGTCCTTTGTGGGTGGGGGAAGCAGAGGCATCTTTAGAATGCAGACACAGGCTCAGAAGTACAGCTGCAGCTGAACAGGAGCCGCAGGATTTGCTGAGTGCTAGTGAAGGTTTGATTGTAGCAGTGGTGCAGGGGATATCTGTTTGTGAGAATCAATTCTTTCGGGTATCCTGGCTGCCTGGGCA
Source organism: Peromyscus californicus insignis (assembly GCF_007827085.1). Classification (NCBI taxonomy): domain Eukaryota; kingdom Metazoa; phylum Chordata; class Mammalia; order Rodentia; family Cricetidae; genus Peromyscus; species Peromyscus californicus. The sequence continues at coordinate 92,149,361 of NW_026294573.1, read as the reverse complement.
ACCCCTCTTTGTTAGCGCTCCGAGGGAGGGAGTGGTTGCTCCCACAGTTGAGTGTCTGTAGCTTTGGGGTTCCTTGTTTCATCTGGCAGGAGGCATGCATTGTGGGTGGTAGCGTCCCAATCTCTCTCCATAATTCCAAGGGCTTCGGAGGCAATCTGTGCGATCCCCATTTCATTGGACACGAATCCATCACCATTGCAAGGAGTTATTTGAGGAAAGTGGTTCTGCTCCAGTGCAGATATCCAAGGCTAACAAGCACACACATCAGCTTCAAGATTCCAGTGAAAGTAGCAATTGTTTTTAACGAGGAAACAGAAAGCAGAATGTGTTTATTGGAAGCCACTGAAGAAAGAAAACATGGGATTTAGGATCATTCTGATCAGGGCTTGGATTCCACCATGTACCAGTTGTGACTTTGTGTAAATCTTTTCACTTCTTTAGACATGTGGATCTTGCCCTTTTCAAGACAGCGATAGCAGTAGTTACCTGATTATATGTAAAGTTGAAACGTAACATTCGGGATTTCTAGGTAAGAGCCTGGCACAGGGAGATGCACAGCGAAGCGGCAGATGCTGGGTTTATGCAAGCAAGTATACAGCTTTAGTCTAGTCTCAAGTTCCTGGTCAGCAAACATTTTCTGTAAGGGGCTGTATTGAGAATAGTTTAGATTTTGTGGGCCCATATGGTTCCCTGTGGCAGTGATTCAGTTATGCCACATGAAAGTGTACGTAGACCATACTTAAACCAATGAGGCATGGGTATGCTCCAGTAAGATGTTATTTATAAAACCGGGCTTTTGGCAGAATTTGTCCCCTGGGCCATTGTTCTCTCACACAAGGGACGCATCTTACAGTGTCCACAGGCTCTAACTGCTAGTGCATTTTTTTTAATGGTGGGTATTGAGCCACAACTTGGAAGTCTGTGTTGCATTTGTTTCTGGACTCAGGCTTGACTGGACACTTCTACAGAGGCTGTGTTGCCCATGCAATAAAGGTCCACAGAAAAAGGAAAGGAATGGGAGGTTCCTCAGCTCAGATTAAAGATGATGAATTGAGAAAGGGGGCTTTGAGTCTGCTTGTTTCTGGGGAGCTGGGGCTATGCCTCCCTGGCTTGTCTACAGCACAGAGGTCACATTAAATAGGAGTTCATTATCTGTCAGCCTCCTGCCTCAGCAGTGTGTTTCCGGGGTTATAGGACTCTGTGTAGGCAGAAAGTTCCCATCCAAACTCTAAACACAGATGCTCATAATGGTGCTGGGATATTTGTTCCCAAGATCTTGTGAAATCAAGAGAGTGCCCCCTGAAGAAGACTGGCAGTTATTTTCTAAATGTGGTATCAACTAGAAAATGCCACTTTATATACTTCAATTACAGTGTGATACACTGTCACATGGAGTGTTCCCTCTCCTTGGATCTGGGTGGATTTTTGTGACTAATGTGATCAATGGAATATGCTAGAATTATACCCTCTATGGAAATCAGTAGAGATGTTTCTCAAAAGTGTTAGATGGTAACTGTGATCCAGTTACATCACTCCTATATACCCAAAGGACTCTATATACTGCCACAGATACCTACACATCCGTGTTTGTTGATTTGTACCCATGGTAATGAAGAAAAGGAGCCAGCCTCTCTGTCCATCAACAGAAGGACTGTGGCACATATGAAGGAATTTCAACCAGCTGTAAAGAAAAAATTAAATTATGAACATTTTAGGAAAAACAAATGGATTTGGAAAGAGTACTGAGTGAGGTGATCCAGGCTCCAATAAGAGAAAAGTCAGCCAGGCGTGGTGGTGCACACCTTTAACCACAGCACTTAGGAGGCAGAGGCAGGTTGATCTCTGTGAGTTCGAGGCCAGCCTGGTCTACAAAGCAAGTTCCAAGACAGCTAGGGCTGTTACACAGAGAAATTCTGTCTCAAGAAAAAAAAAAAAACCCAAGAAAGGATAACAACAACAATAGCAAAACAAAAAAGAAGAAGAAAGGAAAAAAGCAGAAGGAGGAGGAAGAGGAGGAGGAGGAGGAGGAAAAGATAGATAAGAAGAAGGAGGAGGAGGAAGACGAGGAAAAGAAGAGGAGGAGGAGGAGGAGAAAGCCCTGTGTCCTCTCTCATACTCAGATCCTAACTGGTAATGTAGGTGTGCATGTGAATAAGGGGGTGTGTGGGTGACTGTAGGTTGTAAAAGCAGATAGAAGAGAAGAGGTGCTGAGAAAGGGGATGGGGGAGGGGCAAGAGGACACTTGTAACGTGAAAGCAGAAGGGGGGGGAGCACCAAGAGTGGGAGGGGACAGTGGGTGGGGGAGGAGGTCGGAGAGAAAAACAGCACAATTTTATTTGAAAAAAAAATGCCCCAATGAAACCTAATTCTTTTTATGCTAATTCAAAATAAACAAAAATTAAAAAATTCAAAAGGATGTGTCATGTTTCCTAAGACCAGAGCACTACAGGCAGCATGGTTGCCCTGCCTTTTTCCTGATTCTCGGGACATCGTTTGTCTTTGAAGTCTCTGCACTGTGTTGTGAGAACCCTTCTGGAGACACTTTGCTTGACTGCTCCAGCTAAAGCCCTAGACAACAGTCGATCTCAATGTATAAGTGATGGAGCCATCAGCTAATTCCAGCTCTCAGACTTGGCTTTCAGTAAAGGTCCTAGGCAAGATGAGCAAGAGTCAAGTGTTCGCAGGGTGGTGGTGGCGCACGCCTTTAATCCCAGCACTTGGGAAGCAGAGGCAGGTGGATCTCTGTGAGTTCCAGGCCAGCCTAGGCTACAGAGTGAGTTCCAGGTAAAGGCGCAAAGCTACACAGAGAAACCCTGTCTTAAAAAAAAAAGAGTCAAGTGTTCTCTATGCACCTTCTCTGAGTTCCCAATCTACAGAGAGATCACAAATTATTATTTCTTTTAGGCTGCTAAATTTCGGTAATTTGTTTTGTGGCATTAGAGAGCTAATTAAAAACAAACATTCTAACTCTCTGATGCCCCAGCTAACCCTGTGGAGTTCTTGGGGACTCCGAGGACAAACCAGCAGAATCTCCCAATCTTTCTCCCTTTGTCCCCTCCTCTGAAGCCATCTCTATCAGACCCCGGGCAAACAGATGTGTCTACTCCCGAGCTTCTGCATCCAAGGTGGTCGCAGTACACAAGGGAAGGCAGATGCTAACCAAGTTATTAAATTTATAAACTGGTAAGGACTTAATGACGTCGGTTGAATACGTAATAGGAAAGCAGTGGGAAGAAAAATAACTTCTAAAAACATGGACAGATTTGGAAAGGCTCCATATAGAAGGTGACATTTGGCTGGATTCTATGGGAAGGTAGGGGCTCACTGTGCAGGCAGTTGAGGAGCAAGACCTCCAGGCAGAGGAAACTAAGTCCATAAATGGCTGTAGGTGGGAAGAAGTGTAGAAGGCTCGCATGACTTCAAAGTAGAATTTGGAGAAGAAAAAGAGGCAGTGGGGATTGATAGGACAATGCTGTGACAGAAGGTTCATGGTTCTTTTAAGAATGTGAATCTTTTAACAGTTATTTTACTTATGACCAACATGTGTATATGTATTTGATGTGTGGGGGTGCCCATGCCGCGGCCTGTGTATGTAGGCCAGAGGACAACTTCTTGGAGTCAGTTCTCTCCTTACATCTTTATGTGGGTTCTGGGCATCGAACTCAGGTGATCAAGGTTTGTACAGAAAAAAACCTTTTCCCACTGAGAAATTCTGCTGGCCCAAAATGTGAAGAAGCTTTATTGTATAAGAAATAGGGTCACAAGGGTATTATATTCAAGAGGCTGCATGAGTTACTTAGACACCCATTTATATGACCCGCTTTCCAATAGTGTGGGAAAGAAGTGAGAAGGAGAATTTGAAGCCAGAAATCTAGGTTCTAAGATCACCTGGAGGGAGGGCCTGAACTGGGTCAGCGTAGGCTGCGATGGAGAAGAGAAAATGGATAGAGGGGATGTATCAGTGGTGGCCATTATGTGGTAAGAGCAAGAATGGAGGTCGCACCCTTGCCCCTGGCCTGGGTGTTGGGTGCCACGTGAAGACAGGAACAGGGTGTGGAGAGGGTGACAATCTCATTCACACTGTGATGTATGAGACTTCCAAGTGGAAATAGCCCTGAAGCACTCATATGTGGATATCAGGCCCATGGGGACATCAGTGCTGGGGACAGAGTACTAGGAGTTGCCGGGGATGTGAGGCATCTCTGAAGTGTGGGTGTGCAGGAAGTTACTGGAAACAGGAGTTGTTCAACCTCAGAGTGACAATCACACACTGCTTGGTGAACGTGGCTGTGGTCCAGTGAAGGTTCGCTGTGTCTCTGTCACCAACGAGACTGTGTCAAGCTTTGCTATCAGTGATTTGCATTATAAAAAAAACAACCATTTCTTTCTTTTAGTAGGTATTAAGCTATAAAATTGAACATGCTTCTTCAAAATCTATTGATTCTATCTTTTTTCTTTTTCTTTCCTTCCTTTCCTCCCTTCCTCCCCCATCACTTCCTCCCTCCCTCCATCTTCCTTCCCTCCCTCCCTCCCTCCACCCCTACTATTTCTTCTTTCTTTCAAACTCACTATGTAGCACCAGCTGGCTTTGAACTCCTGATTCTCCTGCCCCTACCTCTCTAGTGCTGGGACTTCATGCCTGGTTTGTGCAGAGCTGAGGATTGAATCCCAGGGCTTCGTGCACGGCAGCCAAGCACTGGACCAACTGGGCTACATCCCCAGCCTATCGCAGAGATCCCGACGAGGTCCAGAGTTTGTTTTCCTGTTTCTTGTCATTTCCCTTTCAGAGTCACTAATTTGGGGGAGAAGACAGGAAGGTAGACGAGTTCAGGACTGGAGTTCAGGGAAGCACCAGCATTTAAGGGAGGGACTGAGAAATCAGAGCTTGGAAAAGAAACTTCAGAGGGAGCAGGGCTAAGCGGGGGCTAAGGGGGGCCCTGGGGAGAGAAAGGTTTCCAGGGCTCTGTGGTGAGGACTGAGGTAAAGCATGTGGGTCTGGGATGGGCAGACAGTGGGTACCCCTGGTGCATACAGGTCTGACTAAACATCTACAGGCGCAGGCTGGGTGAGAGAAGGGATGGCTTCCTCACCTCCAGTGAACCTGATTGGATGCTGTCATGCAACAGTTACTTAACAATGTGTGTCACTGGCCTCTTGAATTTCCGAAGCTTCTAATCTGCTGTTTAAAGCTGTCCTGGGTTGGGAAATGGCAGGGCACGGGCACCCCAGGACCATTCCACTCCTCCAGAAGTCTTTCTTGAAAACAATGGAGGCGGGAGGTAGACTGCAGAGGGCTGAGGAGCCAGAGGGAGAGAGAACAGGGAAGGAGTGGATGATTCTCCCCTGGGCTGGCTGCCAGGCTGAGGGCATGGCTGCTGTTTCTCAAATGAAAGTCCATTCCACTCCAGCCCGCTCTCTGGTGATGTCCAGTCCCCTCGGGGAAGGCCATAGAAGCACAGCTGGGCTTTATCTGCATTTCATCTCCATGACAGAACTTTTTATCTTTTCAGTAAAACAAAGACGACAAACAGCCCAACACTGCCTATTTTGCATGTATGTGATTTAGTAAGTTTTTTTTTTTTTTTTAAAGCTGGGATGTCAAATCAATGCCAAAATGTCACTAAAATCAAACATAGAGTTACCTTCTGTGCCCTCTCAGTATCCGGGAACAATTAAGCTTAAGCAAATAAAATTGCCAATGGCTTAAAAATGGAAAATAAATCCTTCTCTACCTTGCCTGAGAGGGTTTTGCAGAGAATCCGCTGGAACGTTGGAAGTATGGCAATACTTTATGCTCATGTGGCATGTCGCTTAGGGGACAGGGCCGTGTATGCGTGCGTTGAACTTTACACGTGAACGTACACAACCATCTTCAAGACTTCCCCAAGTAGTCTACGAGTACGTTTGTTTTCCGAGAGGGATGAATTCTGATGAGGAGCAGAAAGTACAATGAAGAAAATGTCAGGACAAATTAAATCAAGGAGTGACATAATCCCCAGGGGAGACAGACGTCAGCTGCATTCCCTGTTTCTTGCTCTACCTTGGAAATCTTTCAGAACTCATTGGAAAATAAATATGTATGTGACGGAGGAGTGGGTGGATTCGATAGCTACAGGGAGAGACAGGGAACAAGAGGCAAACACACCCTTGGTTGGATTACTAAACTGATTTAACTTCGTAGCGCACCTTCCTCTTTGTAGGATAAAAGAAGTAACAGCGAGTTCACTTCTTCTCGCTTGAACCCTAGCTTCTTCCCGTGCACTAGGCTCTCAACTCCTGCTGGCCAAACGTTAAGTGCACAGACGAAAACAAATGAGCAAATTGCAAATGTGTCTGGCTATAAGCAGGAGAAATTATATCAGGGTCAAAGGAACTTGCTGGGTTATATAAGATTAAATTGTTGAGCAATTAAAAACCAAGTAGAAAGCCTCGTCCTCCTGTGCCAGTCATCAGGTGGGCAGGTGCACGCCCAGCATTGTATTTAATTCTCTCAGCAGTACTGTGAGGCAAATATTATTATCTCCAATTCTTAGTTGAGGAAACCAAAGCTGAGGAAGATTAAGCAATTGCTCAGAGTAGTGTATTTAAGAAGTAGGAAAACTGACATTCAGATCTGAGTGTTCGTGGGACCATCTCCCCCAGCCCCCAGGCATTGTGGTAGTTGCTGGCAGGTTAGAGATACATGAATTCAGTGGGGCCTCTAGGAATGGTATGTGCTTGGCAAACACTAGTAGAATTATTTCAGTTCTATTTTTCAAGACAGAATACACAATAAAAAAGGATTCTGACATTTGTATAGTTTAAGTGAAGTTTTTCTGGAAACCTAGAGACAGGTGAGGTTTTGACTATTGATTTTAGATATGTGGATTCCCTGGGTACAGTTGGGTACTTACCATACTTCAAAAATACATTTTAAGCCAAGTATGGTAGCTCATGTCTGATGTCAGTACTTGGGAGGCTGAGACAGCAGACTCTCAAATTCAAGACCTTCCAGGACTACATAGTAATTGTCACATAACTTTGGGTAAGACTTTGTCTCAAAAAAATTACTTTGAGGACTGGAGAGACAGCTCAGTGGTCTCAGTGGTCTCAGTGGTTAAGAGCACTTGTTCTTCTAGAAGACCTAGATTCAGTTCCCAGCACCTATATTGTAACTCCAGGGGATCTGAAGCCCTCTTCTGGCCTCCTTGGGTACCAGTCATATCCAGGTGGTCACATATATACATGCAGGCAAAACAGTCACACACATAAAAATAAATAAATACATCTTTAATAAAACCGCATATGAATCCACAGTGATATTAATGACATTTTAAAAACTGAGATATTCAAAGGCTTGCAGAAGAGCTGCAGGTTTCTCGCAAAGGACTTTGTTTTGTTTCCCTCTGACTCTTTGGAAACGAGTTATATCGCTGGTGTTCCATGACTTCTGAATACTTAAGTGAATATTTCTTATGCACAAAGTCATTCTACATAACCACAGTGGAATCCTCAAAAATAGGAAGTGAACATCTGTACGAGATTATTTTCTAATTGTCGAGCCCCATGGAAGTTTTACCAACTTGTCCCTACAGTGCTCTTCTTAGTCCTGAAAATGTCCAATTTGGAATCATTGTCCTTAGCTGTCACGTCCCTTTGGCTTCTGTAGCATGAACCCGTTTCCCAACCTTTGATTTTAATGTGATACGGACACTTATGAAGATTGCAAGCTAGTGACTCTACAGAGCAGTTCTCAGCTTGGGTCTGTCTGTCTGATGTGTCTGTACAAGGTTTGTGCATCGTGGCAGGGATGTGCCAGGGATGATGTTGGTCCTCTCATGGTGTCTCCTCAGAGGGTGTGGAGCTCCAGTCTGTACCACCGGTGATGAGGCTCACCAGGAATGCCTCCCAAGTAGTACCTGCTGGAAAGTTCCACTCTGTTGTAATGTCAGAGGGAGACACTTTTAAACTCTATCTATGTGAATACTCTGTGGCCCATTCGACATTCACAGTTATTTGTGAGTATAGATCTCTGTGTTCTACTTTATTAATGAGTTATAACCCATTCCCTTCATTATTTATTATGATGTTTAAGGTGTTCAGATTAGCCAATAGGAGTTCTTGCAACCAGTTTCTGTGTCCTTCTGACATGTCTCTACTATTCTTTGACTCTTGACATTTTGACACAGAGAGATGCTCCAGGCTCATCTTGTCCTTTCCTTGCCCCACCCAGCTCTGGAATCAGCCATGTTTCCTAGGAGCTCTGGTTCTTTTTAGTATGGAATGTCATTTGGAAGCCAAGATTTAGGTGCTAGGAGGGGTGTGGGGACACAAGTTTGTAATCCCAGCACTTGCGGAGGCAGGAGGATTAGGAATGCAAGATTAGAGTTATATGAAACTCTGTGCTAAAACAAACAAACAAAAATTGGGGGGGGGCTAGAAGTGTCTCTTGCTGGAGGGTTACTGTTCTCAGTTCCTTTGTGTGGACAGAGGCAGGAAACATACATATGTGCATGTTTTCATTTACATCTTTGCATGTACACTACTATATAATATATAATAGGAAACTACTATATATATATATATATATATATATATATATATATATATATATATATATATATAATAGTTTACACAATTGTTTCCATTCCACAATAATATCACCACAGAAGTCATTACTAATTTGTGACCTGGTAAGTGAAAAACCTGCCCCCTTCTCTTAAACACATTCACAAACTGACTAATCCCCCGAGTGTTCTCAATGTTCCATGCCTCTGTCTTCTTCTTCTGTGGAGTCTCTGTCTTCCTTGCTCCAACCCATGCTTGTCCACCTGTCTCTGCATGCGGACATGAGCTTCAGCTCTCCTGAGCTTTGTGGCCTGGTGCAAACATTCTCCCTATCATGACATCTTTCTCACCCTGGACAGGTTCTCTGATGCCACACTGTGTTACTTCTCTCTTGCACAGTCTATAATTAGAATGATTCCTGACTACATTGGCTACTTTTCTCAGAACCAGTCCAGATAGCCTTTGCATCTGTTTCCATGGGCTTTCCTTTCTACTTTTAAGTCTGTCTTTTGCCCTTTGACAAGTGTGTATGTGTATATATAGTATTGCGTCACCCCTCCCCTCTTCTCCCTTCTATTCCTGTGAAGTCCCTCTTCCTCCCCTTCAGCCTCCTCCTATTTTCATCTCTTCTTTTTTTTTTTTTTAATGTCTCATCAAGCTTAATTCAGGTTGTTTGCATGAGCATGGATGAGGGTGTATTGATACATCACTGAAGAAGGTAACACCCTCCTACAAGCAACCACTGACAGCCAATGGCTCCTCAGGCTCAGGGAGGCTTGGGGCCTCATAAGCATGGGCCTTTCTTTCTTTCTTTTTCTTTTTTCTTTCTTTTTTTTTTTTTGGTTTTTCGAGACAGGGTTTCTCTGTGTAGCTTTGCGCCTTTCCTGGATCTCGCTCTGTAGACCAGGCTGGCCTCGAACTCACAAAGATCCACCTGCCTCTGCCTCCCGAGTGCTGGGATTAAAGGCGTGTGCCACCACCGCCCGGCGCATGGGCCTTTCTTTACCATAGGGCCAAGAAGGCTAAAAACTACATTGCCTGGGCTCCTTTGACATTGGAGGTTTGGAAGCAAATTCTACTAATGAGCTGAGCTCCCAGGAGACATGGATTTTGGACACGAGTTGAAGATCATAGTCCTGATCTTACTGCTGTTGGCAGCTAAAGTCATAGAGACACTGGTGCCTGTGGACTGACTCAGATGTATGGCGTGAGTCATGGTAATGCACTGTTGAGGATGAGAGGTCTTGGTGGTTTCAGTCAGCAGGGGCAGCAGCAGCAGCATCCAGCCTCTGTATCCTCACATTGGAGTTGTGTACTGAACCAGGCATCCATCACCAGATTGGCTCCGTTAGCCTTCCAAGGACCACGGAAACCCTTTATTCCCCAGATGTAAACTCCTAGAAGGACTTTGTGTTTCTTACACTAGCTCCCAGTGCATACCCTGATTGCCTGCAAAGAGAATAGATAGGTAAATGAGATTAGTTTCTGAAAGGATATCACAGCCCCTTATTTAGGTTGGAATTCGTTTGCATTTGTTCTGTGAAGTGCATTAAACTATGATTTGTAGATGGTGAAAAAGAAACAAGCACACATATCATGGTTCCAGAGAATTTACAGAGTGGAAGAAGGAAATAGAGAAAATAATAACACAAATGATAATGATACATAACCAAGTCTAAAATACAACAGATGGAGATACTTGTTATCAGAGATATAAACAGAGCATTCCTCACAGGTCAGGGGCTGAAGTCAAAGGTCGGCAAAGTTCTCCCAGCTTCTCTTGGTGCCACTCACCTTTAGACTGGTCATATCTGCTGTCCAGTCATTAAGGACTCCTCGTCGTCATCAGCATATCTTAAATTTCACTTTTGCCTTTAGGTCTGGAATGCTTCTTCTTAGCCTTTTCTGCCAAGGAGACTCATATTCAAGTCAGGTCCGAGCACAGTGCCATGAGCTTTGTAGAAGAATTGCAGAGAGTCTGTCTGTCCATCCTGGGTTTCTGGTTAACTTCAGAAAATAAATGTTTATCAAAGTATGTTCCCCCTTTCTCCCTCCCTCTCTTCCCCCCATCTCTCTTTCCCTTAGACAGGCTTTTATGTACCCCAGGCTGACCTCAAACTCAAACTATGTATCCAAGGTTGACCTTGACCTTATTTTTTACTTTTCTATTTATTTTATTTTATGTGTATGAATGTTTTGCCTGCACATATGTCTATGTACCATGTGCATGTCTGTTGACCAAGGAGGTCAGAAGAGGGTATCAGGTCCCACAGAACTGGAATTTTGGATGGTTATGTGGGAATCAAAGCTCTAGTACTCTTCAAGACTAACAAGTGCTCTAAACTCCTGGGCCATTTCTCCAGTCCTGAATGATCCTCCTGCCTTTGCCTCCCAAGAGCTGGGATTATAAGCAAGTACCACCATACCCTTGGATGATAGGCAAGTGCCACTATACCGAGTTTATGTGGTACAGAGGACTGTGCCCAGGGCTTATGAACCCTGGACCATGCCCAGCCTTCTATCAACTGAACTATGTCCCCAGCTTCTCCCATCTAAAGTCTTTGCTTATAGGTCAATTTAGAGAATATGGATTCTGACAGGAGAAACTGTTCTAAGTAAAGTCACACTCTTATTTTCAAGGGAATTGTTTTATTGCTGTAAAATATATAAATGAAGCATAACTTTTAAAGACAGTCAGTCCTTTGTAAGATTTCATATATAAGCACATACTAACACACACATGTGTGTATGTGAAGTTATTTTAGTTCTTAACAGTGTCTTTTTATGGTTGGGAATTTTTCCTCAGTGCCTCAGATCTCTAGAATCTGCCAAAATAATTATCAAACTGCGATCTGGACAAACACAGAACCTGTGTGGCTGCCTTTCTCTGTGTGAAGACAGATGCATTGGTTTCTAAATGTATTCATATACTGCATTCTCTTGCCACTTGCTCAGGGTCCTGGGGGTGTCTGGTATTGCCAATATTGTCAGAATGCATTCATGGAATGCTGTATGTTTGGAAAATAGTTTCCAATGATCTGCTAACAAGCACAAGCTGAGAACACTCCAGAAATGCCTCATTCACTTCCCAAAGCACTGGCAACAACATACAATATTTACAGAATTGCAAAATTTCATTAAACAAATAAAGTTCTATTTTCTCTGCTTGGATTCAGTCAATGTTTGTTGAGTGTTGACTAAGTGCTATGCAATATGCTAGGATTCCATTGAGTGAATGAACATTCATTTAGCAACTACTATGGCAGTTACTGGGCAGGCATTCCATTGAGGGAATAAACATCTATTAAAAGTCTCTTAGGGACTCAGGTATGATGCTAGGGTTGACCTGAATGGATAGCATCTGGTGATGCATCTATAATTTGCCAGACACTACATGTGCAACCCATCAAGTGAATAAATATTCATCAAGCACTCTCTGTGTAGTGAGCATAAGAAGAAGCGGAGAACCCCACCTAATTGTCACTACTAGAGTAGAGGAGGACAAGTACTATTATTTCCATTCCACACAAGAGGAAACCCAGAGGGCTCAGCCTCACTCTTGGAGTTCACAGAAGCTGAGATTTGAACCCGTATCTCTTAATTCTGAGTCTGTGCTCTTTCCATTGGCCATCATGGTTGCCTGCTTACAGAACCAAACTTAATTCCATAGGATTAAATCAGAAGAAGATTGATGGCATCTTGGTTATTGCCAAGTAGAATTTTGTAATGTTCTCAGGGCAAGAAGAAAACTTGATTTGTTTTACTAAAAGAGCAGTTTTCTGCATTCCTGGGGCCCTTTCCTCTCTAAGGAAGCATAAATAGCTGGTTAAGTTAATTCTCAAGGCTGTGTAGACAATTCCCTCGTGGTCTCTAGTCTCTGTAGCACTCCTGATCTGAATAAGCTGCAATAAGAATGGTACTGCCTGCAGAAGACTCTAAACTGTGCTGATGGTGTTAGACGGCTCCTTATGTTCATTGCATGTCAAGTGCATGCCAAGAGCATGCTAAGTGCATGCTAAATGCATGCAAGTACAAGATTTCAAGAGACTCCTAATACTTTTAATTGCAAGACAATTTTAATGGCTTTAGGCAGGTAATTTAATATGTTTATACTCAGATCTTTTGTCTAAAAAAAAGAAAATGTATTTCTAATAATCTTGGCACTTTCTTTCCCAAACTCTCTTTCATTGCTCTGCTCTCTCTCTCTCTCTCTCTCTCTCTCTCTCTCTCTCTCTCTCTCTCATATGAGGAATAAACCCACAGTGTATGCAGTTGGCTACATTGTAAGATCTTTTCATTGATTTCTTAGTATGTAATTTCTTAGTATGAAATTATGTACTAATTATAAATATAATATGTGCTGTTACCTATCATCTATCTATCTATCTATCATCTGTAATCTATCTATCTTGTCTGTATAAACAGTTAAAAGTTCTTTTTTTGCTTCATTATTTCACTTATCTCAAACCTAAAAAGCAGACATCCCACCATGCATAGGAGAAAACAGAGGCCCTAGTTGATCACAGTGTGCTGATGACCACACAGCTATTGAGAATTGGTATTTAGTCTCGAGTCTGGCTACAGAGGCTTGCTTTTTCCTTCTACTTACCCTGTTGGATCTATAAAGATGGATGGGAAAACATGCTAAAATAAATATTCATGAAGAAATCAGTTCTAGCAAAAAATGGCAGTGTGGACCTAGTTTGGATTGGCCTATCCTGGGACTTTATTGTATTTCCTCTGAAAGTGGCCTTCAGAGTTGACTGGAGATAGGAGAGCAGCTCACCTCCTGTAGTCACTAAGGAGAGCTGTATAGGCCAGCAACATGGCTGACAGCTTTGCACACATTCAACCTGGCTGGAGATGAAGGAATGACCCAGAGCCCTGGAGCAAAGGAAGGGCAGGCCAGCTCCCAGCAAGACTCTAGAAATCCTTTCTGCTTCAATCTAGGCTCCATTTAGAGTTCCCATTTGTTCATCTGCACAATAAAACAGATGATTTGTCCCATGATTGCCAAGGTCAAATAAGAAATAGAGGCCAATTTATTTGTTTGAGTCGTGTTTAAGTGAAGGTTATCTAAACAGACTTTTATTGAGTGAGTCCATTGTCAGGCACTTTCTGAAGACCGGGATTCCAGTGCCGAGTACTTGGCTGGCTGCAGAGTTCAAGGACGCCTCTGGAGACTGTATAGAGCTAGTAGGATAAGAAGAGGGAAGGGGAAGAAGGAGCATCTTCTTTCCAGCAAATGTACTTGTTTGTATTTCTTGATACAGTCCAGAGACCCTTGATTTTGACCTTGTTCTTGGTAGACTGTGCTGTGGCAAACCATTTTGTGTCTGACAAATCAACCCATTGAAATCATTTCAGACAGTGAGTTCCTGGCCCAATTGTCATCAGAGAGGCTTCATCTAGCAACTGATGGAAACAGATGCAGAGACCCACAGCCAAACATTAGCTGGAGCTCAAAGAATCCTACAGAAGAGAGAGAGGAGGATTGTAGGAGCCAGAGGGGTTAAGAACTCCACAAGAAAACTCACAGAATCAGCTAACCTGGGCTCATAGGGGCTCACAGAGACTGAACCAACGACAACCAAGGAGCCTGCATGGGACTGACCTGAGCACTCTGCACATGTGCTACAGTTGTATAGCTTGGTCCTCTTGTGGGACTTCCTAACAATGGGGACAGAGGCTGTCTCCAACTCTTCAACTAGCTTTTGGGCCCCTATTCCTCATAGTGGATAGCCTTGCCCAGCCTTAATATGTGGGGAGGTGCTTAGTCTTACTGCAACTTGATATGCCATGTTTTGTTGATATTCATGAGAGACTAGTCCTTTCCTAAACAGAAAAGGAGGTTGGAGGCTGGAAACTGTGGTGGGGGGAGGGGGAAAGACCGTGATGCTAAATAAATAAATACATGGACAGACTCTACATCTGCCATGATTCATCCCTTTAGTGACATCTATAAGGGGACCCAAGTCTAGAAGCATCTAGAGAAATGTTAAGACTATTACTCCTATGAGCAAGAGGACACCAGGTTCCCTGTGTGGAAAGGTATGATGAGTCAGTACTTAGGATGCATTCTTTACAGGAACAGGTGGCAAAGCCTTTTCCTCACTGTCTGAAATGATTTCAGTGGGTTGATTTGTCAGACACAAAATGGTTTCCAACTGCCCCTAACATGCCCCCACTTTCCAGTTGGCTCTTTCAGTACTCCTCCCCCGCCACCTGAGCCCTCATGTTTCCATGCCACCTGCCCCAGTCCACCCATGACATATCTTCTATTTCTTTTCCCAGGGAGACCCAAGTGTCCCCCTTGGGCCCTCCTTGTTTCCTATCCTTTCTGGGTTTATGGATTGTAGTATGATTATTCTTTACTCACAGCTAATAACCACTTATAAGTGAGTACATATTATGTTTGTCTTTCTGGGCCTGGGGTTACCTCACTCAGGATGATTTTTTTTCTAGTTCCATCCATTTGCCTTCAAATTTCATGGGGTCATTGTTTTTAACACCTGGGTAATACTTCATTGTGCAAATGTACCACATTTTTCTTTATCCATTATTCAGTTGAGGGACATCTAGGTTGTTTTCAGGTTCTGGCTATCATGAATAAAACTGCTATGGACATAGTTGAGCAAGTGTCCTTGTGGTATCATTGAGCATCCTTTGGGTATATGCCCAGGAGTAGTATAGCTGGATCTTGAGGTAGATTGATTCCCAATTTTCTGAGAAACTACCATATTGATTTCCAAAGTGACTATGCAAGTTTTCACTCCCACCAGCAGTGGAGGAGTGTTCCCTTTGCTCCACATCCTCTCCAGCATGAGCTGTCACTTGAGTTTCTGATTTTCTGATCTTAGCCATTCTGAAGTGTAAGGTAGAATCTCAAAGTCATTTGGATTTGCATTTCCCTAATGGCTAAGGATGTTGAACATCTCCTTAAGTGTTACTCAACTATTTGAGATTCTTCTGTTGAGAATTCTCTGCTTAGATCTGCATCCCACTCTTAATTAGATTATTTGGGTTTTTGATGTATAGTTTCTTGAGTTCTTTACATATTTTGAAAATTGACCCTCTGTCAGATGTGCAAATGGTAAAGATCTTTTCCAATTCTATAAGCTGCCATTTTGTCCTATTGATAGTGTCCTTTGCCTTAGAGAAGCATTTCAGTTTTAGGAGGTCCCATGTATTAATTGTCAGTTTCAGTCCCTGTGCTATAGATGTTCTGTTTAAGAAGTTGTCTTTTGTGCCATGTGTTCAAGGCAATTTCCCACTTTCTCGTCTATCAGGTTCAGTGTAACTGGATTTATGTTGAAGTCATTTATACACTTGAACTTAAATTTTGTGCAGGATGACAGATTTGGATCTATTTGCATTCTTCTACAAGCTGACATTCAGTTATACAAGCATCATTTGTTGAAGATGCTTTCTTTTTACCATTGTATAATTTTGGCTTCTTTGTCTGTAGGTGTGTGAATTTATGTTTGGGTTTTTGGTTTGATTCCATTGACCTACCTGTCTGTTTTTATGTTGATGTCATGCAGTTGTTTTTACTATAGCCCTGAAAGAGAGCTTGAAATCTGGGATGGTGATACCTCTGGAAGTTCTTTTATTGTACAGTATTGTTTTAGCTATCCTGGGTTTTTTGTTTTTCCATATGAGGTTGAGTATTGTTCTTTCAAGGTCTGTAAAGAATTATATTGGGATTTTAATGGGAATTTTATTGAATCTGTAGATTGAGTTTGGTAAAATGTCCATTTTTACTGTGTTAATCCTGCCAATCCATGAGCATGGGAGATCTTTCCATCTTCTGATATCTTCTCCAATTTCTTTCTTCAAAGATTTGAAGTTCTTAGCCGGGCGGTGGTGGCGCACGCCTTTAATCCCAGCACTCGGGAGGCAGAGCCAGGCGGATCTCTGTGAGTTCGAGGCCAGCCTGGACTACCAAGTGAGTTCCAGGAAAGGCGCAAAGCTACACAGAGAAACCCTGTCTCGAAAAACCAAAAAAAAAAAAAAAGATTTGAAGTTCTTGTCATACATGTTTTTCACTTGCTTGGTTAGAGTCACCTCGAGATATTTTATATTATTTGTGGCTGTTAGGAAGAGTGTTGTTTCCCTGATTTCTTTCTTAGCCAATTTATTGTTTGTATATAGGAGGGATACTGTGTTTTTGTTTTTGTTTTTTAGTCTTGTATTATATCCAGCCACTTCACTAAAGGTGTTTATCAGCTGTAGTAGTTCCCTGGTAGAATTTTTGGGGTCACTTATGTATACTATCATATCATCTGAAAATAATGATACTTTGACTTCTTCCTTTCCAATTTGTATCCCTGTAAGGCTTAGCTCAGTAGGTTATCTCAGTCAGTAGCTCATGAGACTCTTAACTTCAGAGTTGTGCTCCATGTTGGGTGCCATTAGTAGGCAGAATTTTCTATCTCACCAGCCAGCTCCCAAATAACCATGCAGAGACTTATAAATGCTTGGCCGATAGTGTAGACTTGTTACTAGTTAGTTCTTACAACTTAAATTAACCCATATTTCTTATCTAAGTTTTACCACATGGTTCAGTACCTCTTTTTAGTACAACACATTTATCTTGTTTCTCCTTATGTCTCCAGGTAGGTGACTCTGCCCTTCTTCCTCCCAGAACTCTCTCACTGTTCACAAGTCCTGCCTAACTTCTTCCTGCCCAGCTATTGGCCATTTAGTTCTTTATTAAACTAATGAGAGCCACACATCTTCAAAGTGTACTAAAAGATTATTTTACAACATATCCCCTTGGTCTCCTTTAGTTGTCCTATTGCTCAAGACAAAACTTCAAGTACTATATTAACTAGATATGGAGAGAATGGACAGCCTTGTCTTGTTCCTAATTTTAGTGGAATTGCTTTGAGTTTCTCTCTAATTAATTTGATGATGACTATTGGCTTAGTATATATTGCTCTTATTATGTTTAGGTATGTCCCTTGTATCCCTGATCTCTCCAAGACATTTATCATAAGGGGGTGTTAGATTTTGTCAAAGGCTTTTTCAGCATCTATTCAGATGATCATGTGTTTTTTTTTTCGTTTTTCGAGACAGGGTTTCTCTGTGTAGCTTTGCGCCTCTCCTGGAACTCACTTGGTAGCCCAGGCTGGCCTCGAACTCACAGAGATCCGCCTGGCTCTGCCTCCCGAGTGCTGGGATTAAAGGCGTGCGCCACCACCGCCCGGCTCATGTGTTTTTATTTCTTTCAGTTTGTTTATATTGTGGATTACACTGACAGATTTTCATATGTTGAAGCATTTTTGCATCTCTAGGATGAAGCCCACTTGATCGTAGTAGATGATGTGTTCTTAGATTTAATATGTGAGTACTTTATTGCATCTATGTTCATGAGGGATATTGGTCTGCAATTCTCTTTTTTGTTGTTGTTGAGTCTTTGTGTAGTTTGAATATCAGGGTGACTGTGGCCTCATAAAATAAATTTGGCCATGTTCCTTCTGTTTCTATTTTGTGGAACAATTTGAAGAGTATGGTATTAACTCTTCTTTGAAGGTCTGGTTGAATTGTGTGGTGACACCATCTGGTCCTCGGCTCTTTTTGGTTGGGAGACTTTTAATGACTGCTTCTATTTCCTTGGGGGACATAGGTCTATTTAAATTATTTATCTAGTATCTATTTAGAGTGGTATCTATTGAGAAAATTGTCCATTTCTTTTAGATTGTCAAATTTTGTGGAGTACAGGTTTTTGAAATATAACCTAATGATTCTTTGGATTTCCTTGGTGTCTGTTGTTATGTTCCCCCTTTTCATTTTTGATTTTGTTAATTTGGATATTATCTTTCTGCCTTTTAGTTAGTTTGGATAAGGTTTTGTCTATTTTCTCAAAGAACCAACTCTTTGTTTTTATTGATTCTTTGTATTATTCTCTTTATTTCTAACTCATTAGTTTCAGTCCTGAGTTTGATTATTTCCTGCCTCTTGGGTGTGTCTGCTTCTTTTTGCTCTAGATCTTTCAGGTGTGCTGTTAAGTGACTAATATGAGAATTTTCTAATTTCTTTATGTAGGCACTTAGTGGTATGAACTTTCCTTTATACACCACTTTCATTTTGTTCCATAAGTTTGAATATATTGTAGATTTGTTTTCATTGAATTCCTGGAAGTCTTTAATTTCTTTCTTTATTTCTTCCTTGACTCAGTGGTGATTCAGTAGAGAGTTGTTCAGTTTCCATGAATTTGTTGGCTTTCAGTTGTTTCTGTTGTCATTTAAATTCAATCTTAATCCATGGTGGTCTTATCAGATACAGGGGGTTATTTCAATTTTCTAGTATCTGCTGAGACTTGTTTTGTGACTGAGTTTGTGTTACTTTGGGAGAAGGTTCCATGAAGTGCTGAGATGAAGGTATATCCTTTTATGTTTGGGTGAAATTCTCTGTAGATATCTGTTAGGTCCATTTGAGTCAGAACATCTGTTAGTTCCATTATTTCTTTGTTTAATTTCTGTTTGAATTACCTCTCCATTAGTGAGAATGAGGTGTTGAAGTCTTCCAGCTATTGATGTGTGAGGTTCAATGTGTGATTTAAGCTTTAGTAATGTTTCTTTTACAAAAGTGGCTACCCTTGCATTTGGAGCATAGATGCTTAGAATTGAAGCATCATCTTGGTGGATTTTTCCTTTGATTAATATGAAATGTCCTTTTCCATCTTTTTGATTAATTTTGGTTTGAAGTCTATTTTGTTATATATTAGGCAAGTACACCTGCTTGCTTGTTAGGCTCATTTGATTGGAAAATCTTTTTCTAACCCTTTACATTGAGGTAATGCCCATCTTTGATGAGGTATGTTTCTTGTATACAGCAGAAGGATGGATCCTGTTTTTGTATCCACTCTGTTAGCCTGTGCCTTTTTACTGGGGAATTGAGTCCACTGATATTGAAAGATATTAATGACCACTGGTTGCTTGTTCCTATTATTATGTTGTTGTTGATAGTGTGTATGCATGTGTGTTTTCCTTCTTTTGATTGTTGGTGTGAGATTATCTATTGTCTGTGTTTATGTGGGTGTAGTTAACTTCCTTGGATTGAAGTTTTTCTTCTAGTACCTTCTGTGGGGCTGTATTTGTGGACAGATATTGTTTAGACTTGACTTTGTCATGAACGTATCTTGTTTTCTCCATTTATGGTGATTGAAAGTTTTGCTGGGTATATTAATCTGGGCTGGCATCCATGGTCACTTAGAGTCTCCAAGATATCTGTCCAGATCCTTCTGGTTTTTAGAGTCTCAGTTGAGAAGTTGGGTACAATTTTTATATGTTTTATATGCATTTATATGTTACTTGGCCTTTTTCTCTTTCAGCTTTTAATGTTCTTTCTTTGTTCTGTATATTTAGTGTTTAATTATTATGTAACTCAGATCTTTCTTTTCTGATCCAGTCTGTTTGGTGTTCTGTAAGCTTCTTGTACTTTTATAGGCATGTCCTTCTTTAGGTTATGGAAATTTTCTTCTATGATTTTGTTAAATATATTTCCTGGGTTTTGAGCTGGGATTCTTCTCCTTCTTCTATTCCTATTATTCTGAGGTTTGGTATTTTCACTGGGTCCCAGATTTCCTGGATGTTTTGTGTTAGGAATTTTTTAAAGCTCTACCCATTTTCTTTGACTAGTGAATCTATTTCTTATATTGTATCTTCAACATCTGATATTCTCTCTTTCATCTCTTGAATTCTGTTTGCGATGCTTGTATCTGTAGTTTCTGTTCACTTACCCAGATTTTCCATTCCTGAATTCCCCCAGTTTGTGTTTTCTTTATTGTTTCTATTTCCATTTTCCTGCCTTGCATAGCTTTCTCAATTTGTTTGTTTTTCCTTGTCTTCCTTGACATTTTTAAAGGGATTTGTTGATTTCCTTAATTTTTTTTTGCTGTCTTTTCCTCAATTTCTTTGAGGGAGTTTTTCATATCCTCTTTAAGGATGTCTATCATCATCATAAAGTTTTCTTTTTATTTAATTAATTTATTTCACATCCCAATCATTGTAGTTTCCCTTCCCTCCTTTCCTCCCATTCCTTTCTCTACCTCCCTTCTGCCCTGCCAATCTGCTCCTCCTCTGTTTCTGTTCAGAAAGGGATAGGCTTTCCATGGGTATCAACATAGTTTGGCATTTCAAATTTTGGTAAGACTAAGCAACTCCCCTTGTATTAAGGCTGGGCAATGCAATCCAGTATGAGGAATTGGTTCCCAAGAGTCAGCCAAAGAATTAGGGACAGCCCTTGATCCCAGTGTTAGGAATCCCACAAGTAGACCAAGCTACACAACTGTCACATATACGTAGAGGGCCTAGGTAAGTTCTATGCAGGCTCTCTGGGTATTGGTTCAGACTCTATGAGTTTCTATGAGCCAGGTTAGTTGATTCTGTGGGTTTTCTTGTGATGTCCTTGACCCCTCTGGCTCCTACAACCTTTCTTCCCTCTCTTCAGCAGGATTCCTGGAGCTCTGCCTAATGTTTGTCTGTGGGTCTCTGCATCTGTTTCCATCAGTTACTGGATGAAGTCTCTTTGATGACAATTGGGGTAGTTACCAATCTGATCATAGAATATGGCCAGTTCAGGCTACACATCCACTATTGCTAGGAGTCTTAGCTGGAGTCATCCTTGTAGATTTGTGGGAATTTCCTTTGTATCAGGTTTCTACCTGACCCCAAAATACTTTCCTCTTTCCAGTCATCTCTTTCAGTAATTTCCTCCTTCATCCATGCCCCCAACCCGATCCCTCAAGTCCTCATTCCCACATGCCTCTAAGTCTACTCAGGAGATCTCCTCTATTTCTCCTTCCCAGGGAGATCCATGTGTCCTCCCTTGGGCCCTCCTTGCTACCTAGCCTCTCTGAATCTGTGGATTATAGCATGGTTATCCTTTACTTTACAGCTAATATCCACTTAAGAGTAAGTACACACCATATTTGCCTTTCTCAGTCTGGGTTACCTCATTCAAAATGTTTTTTTTTTCTAGTTCCATCTATTTACCAGTGAATTTCCTATTCTCCAAAATATATAAAGACATCAAGAAACTAGACATCAAAAACCAAACAATCCAATTAAAATGGGGTACAGATCTGAACAGAATTCTCAACAGGAGAATCACAAATGCCAAAGAAACACTTAGAGAAATGTTTTACATGCTTAGCTATCAAGGAAATGAAAATCAAAACTACTATGAGGTTCCATTTTACATCTGTCAGAATGGCTAAGAGCAAAAACACTAATGACAGCTTATGTTGGATAGGATGTGGAGTAAGGGGTACACTCCTCCACTGCTGGTGGGGTGCAAACTTGTACAGCCACTTTGGAAATCAGTATGGCAGGTTTTTCAGAAAATTGGGAATCAATCTACCTCAAGATCCAGCTATACCAATCCTGGGCATATAGCCAAAGGATGCTTCATGATACCACAAGGACACTTGCTCAACTATGTTCATAGCAGCTTTATTTGTAATAGCAGAACCTGGAAACAACCTAGATGTCCCTCAACTGAAGAATGGATAAAGAAACTGTGGTACATTTACACAATGGAGTATTACTCAGCTGTTAAAAACAATGACATAAAGTTGCTTTTAAGATCATTTTCTTGTGCTTCAGATGTGTTGGAATATTCAGGGCTCGCCTTGGTGAGAGGACTAGGCCCTGGTGGTGTCATATTGCCCTGAGGGTTGTGTCGTTTGGGTTTTTCCTCTTACACTTAGGCATCTGGATTTGCAGTGGTTATAGGCCTAGCTGCTAATTTCTGCATTTGTCTTTGTTGGATGTTTTCTTCCTTGGTTTCTGTTTCCTCTCTGGTCTTCTGGATCCTGAGGCCTGTGGATGAGTAGAGGGTCTCTGCCTGTGTTGGGGGCTGTACTTCTGATGGTCTGGATGACCTCTGGTCCAGCAAGGGTTGCTGCCCAAGTTTGGGGCTGAAGTCCTGGCTACGTACATGTGTACCTTTTGATCTAGCCAGGGATCTTCTGGGGTTCAGATGCTGGCCTGGCTTCTGGTGGTGTAGGAGGCTGGTTTTCAGGATGCTGGCCTGGCCTCTGGGATTCAAGATGCTGGCCTGGCCTCTGGGGGGTGGGAGGCTTCTGCCTGAGGTATGGGCAAGGGAGGAGAGGGGCTTTTCTAATTCTTGAGGGAGTATGTTGACAGACAGACAGACAGATACACACACACACACACACACACACACACACACACACACACACGCACACGCACACGCGCACACACACACACACACACACACACACACACACACACACACACACACACACACACACATAGCTATGGGATTTGTAGCATAGTTTTCAATAACCTGCCTAGAAAGCACAGAATTATAGAAGCATATAGAATCTCAGGTTCCCCAGCTGTGAAAGTGGGGAAATCTTATCTGCCTCGAAGGGTTTCTATAAAGAATAACTCTGACATAGGATTCTACAAAGATGACAGAAGGACTTGTGGGTAACAAGTCCCTATTTTGCAGTAACATCAATAACCATAACAAAACTGAGATAGTTCATGTGGTGGAGAGTCAGTCAGGGTCCGGGGCTCTATTTTCTATACTGTGCTGCGTTCTTCTCTCCGCCTTCCCAGGGCTGGAGCTTGCTCGGTGTGTGTGAGATCCCATCTGCGGTCTGTGCTGACTCCTCTTCCCAGGATCCCCTGGTGTGTGCTCTGCCAGCTCACCCTCCACACTGTGGATGCCGAGGCACACGCTTCTCGCTCCAGTGCCCTCCATACTAACCCAGCTGCTCCTTCATCTTTGCTTACGGATCTGCGCAAAGGAGATTATGGAAGTACTTTACCTCTCTCTGTGTCTCTGTTTCTTCCTCTCCCCTCACTGCCTCCTCACTCCATCTTTCCCTCCACCTTTTTGATTTCTTTTCCCCCCTCAGAGTCTCATACAGTGCAAGCTCCTCTCAAACTCAACATGTCGCTGCTGCACACCTTCACTCTTGATCCTTATTTGTCAGTCTCCTAAGTGCTGAGATCACACACCCGGAAACACCCATATTTCTTCTTTAATGTATACTTCAAGTACTTTCTGTCTCCCCCACTTACTGATGACACTGAGTGTGGTAAGCCGCCTCTTTACAATTTTTTGTTTTGTTTTGTTTTTCGAAACAGGGTTTCTCTGTGTAGCTTTGCACCTTTCCTGGAACTCACTCTGTAGCCTTGAACTCACAGAGATCTGCCTGCCTCTGACTCCAGAGTGCTGGGATTAAAGGCATGTGCCACCACCACCCAGTGCCTCTTTCCAATTTAAACAATTAAAATGATCTAAACTCATTCTAGAAAAATGGTGTTTTTCTTCAGAGTGTCCATTCTTTACTGTAACCCCAGGAAGAGCATTTGAGTCCTACTTCATAGGAAGAATCACTCTGTACTATCATTACATTTCCCATGTAAATTATCCATTAATTTAAAATTAATTTTGGGACTAGCATTGTTTAGTCAAATCCTGCCCAAGACTATGGAGGCTACAGAGACACATAGCAGCCACTTGAAATCTGGGCATTTCCATCTCCTGTTTGAAAAGAGTCCATTTGCCAGGAGATATTTGTTACATTGACGTACCTGAACTGGAGCCTTAGACTTTTTGTGGATTTTGTAAATACAGCACCCTAGGATTGCCCTGTAATCCTCTGGTGTAAGGTCAACCTAAGGCCGTGGTGAAAGGTGAAAGTGTCACCCAAGGAATGACCAGTTATCTCCACCCTGAGCCAACACAGCCAGAGGAAGTCACGTGCTCATATTGGGAAGCCCAGTCACTTGCCAGCTCCTAGCTGGCTAAGCTGTTTGCCTGTTGTGAAATGATGTAGGGTTGCACAGTTGGGGGAAAGCTTGGCTCTCTGAGGTCTTCAGCTCCTCACTCTCCACCCTTTACAAAACCTGGATGAAAACACCTGTCTCACTTAGGATCTCCTACTAGCCAGGTACTTCCCATGCATTGCACTGTTTGGAAGCTCTGGAAGGTAAGAGTGGCGATGATTTCTGTCTGACAGAGGAGGAAACTGAGGCTGAGTTGAAAAGTGGTAGACCGGGTATGAAAACAGATGGTATATTCTCTTTATATGTGTAGTCTCCAAGAGGAGGAGATTGAGGAAGCAAAGAGGCCAATTGCATCCAGTGTGGGGGAGGAGTGTCTGCTGAACAGATGCCGGGATCCACTGGCCAGATGCCACAAGGATATGGCCTTTCTTGGCTACATGGCAATCTCATGTTTCCACTATGAGTCATCCTGTTACTCTCCAGTGAATTTATAGCTAAGGAGCCATAACGATCCACCCGTGGCTCCTACCTTTCTATATTCTTGCAATCCAGAAGAGCAATTCTGTTATGAAACATCTTCCCAGTACTGCTTGGAATTGACGGGAAGTCATGTGACCCATGTTAATCAACACATAGGTAAAATGCAGCTGTTTATGGGATCACGTAGACTGGCTCATTAACAGCTCAGTTTCATGAAACACAAGTTCAGTTTTTTAAAAAATATTTAACTATGCTATGCTTTATTATTATTACTGTTTTATAACCCTTTGAGATAGGGTCTTGCTATATCTGGTGCTCACTAGACCAAGCTAGCCTTAAACCAAGGTAATACTCCCTCATCAGCCTTCTAAGACCAAGGTTACAAAAGCCACACTAGTACTTCATCCCTCCACTAACTCTCAAGTTGGAAATCCAAGCTTCCCAGATAGACCCACTGATCTTCCACACTCTGGGCCTTGCCTGACATTTTTACAGCTCACACTCCATTGAACCATCATGCTCACAGCTCCAGCAGCAGCCACACTGACTCAGGCCTTTGCTCTCTTCCCTAGGATTTTATCTCCTTGTTTAGTCCCTACCATCCTCCAGCCCCAGCTCCCAGAGTCTCCGTGGGGACTCTTCCTGAGCATCTTTAGTCACAGTTAGGGTCTCCTTCCCTCTCCCTTTCCCACGGCACCTTATAAGTCTCACAAATGGATGCATAACCAGTTCTGGAGGCATCTGATCCTTTCTTCCTCTTTATGAGTCTGTACCAGCCTTAAGTAAAAAATGTGGCTTAGTTTTCCCTAAACATGCAGTACTTGTCAGGTATGTCAAGCTGTGAGGTTCTGGTAGCCTTTGGACATTCATCACAGTGTATTCTAGAATCTCTGTAATGGGGTCTGGGGAAGAAACAGAGAAAGGAGAAGGTAGATTTGGGGTAGGAACTCACTAGCCTCCATGAACAGCCGTTACACAGGACATAGTGGTTTCCTGGGACATCAGTGTCGCACTGAGTGAAATGGAAACCGATGAATGAAAGCCTGACTCAGGCTGGCAGCCCTGGCATGGAGGATACGTTTTTGTATCCAATGAGGAGATGTTGACTCCCAGCAACCAGGATTCAAGCTTCTCCATGTTCTGCTGGAGATCAGAAGTCCTCTCATGTTATCACTCTGAGTGCAGGAGCTTCTTATCCCTGTGGCAGAAACCCACCAGGGTTCTGTAGCACAGCAAGGCCCTGATGCGTGGATGTTTTCATTAATTAGATTTAAATCAATATTAAATCTAACACTAGAAGCTGGTACTATAGCTCATACCTATAATCCCAGCAACTGGGAGGAAGAGGCAAGAAAATTGCTTTGAGCTCAAAGATAGCCTACGTTACATAGTCAAATCTAGGCTAACCCAGGCTATAGTCAAATCTAGGCTAACCCAGGCTATAGTGTGAGACCCTATCTCAAAAAAAAAAAAAAAAAAAATCAATCAAACACCAGATACTGACTAAAATTTTCAGATAACTATAGAGTCACATACAGTTGTAAGAAATAATATAGAGAGATCCTTAAACAGGGTAGCAGACAGAAGAAACTAGTTCTTGATCTCTGTCTATCCATGAGAAAACGATGAGGCTCCCTCCCGGCTGCTCAGCAGTCTCTCTAAGTGAAGTCCAGTGCTAGAAGCTGTGAAGACGGGAGGATGCTGGAGCACAGCTGGTCCTTATCCCTGCCCTTGAGGGCTCAGAATTCTATGAGGACATGAGGACATAGGCACATAGTTAACAACGTCAGTGACGTGCTGTAGTAGAGAGACTCGTGTGTGTGTGTGTGTGTGTGTGTGTGTGTGTGTGTGTGTGAGAAAGAGAGAGAGAGAGAGAGAGAGAGAGAGAGAGAGAGAGAGAGAGAGAGAACATAAGGGAACCAAGCATGATTCCTTGGATTAGGTTACAATGTGACAGCAGCATGATGCATTAGGCACGGTGTCATCAGATGAGACACTCTTCACTCACTAGGGACAGACATCTACTCTAGGTAAAAAGGTCATGACTTCTGGTGATGGAATAGCACAGTAAGGGGTCAGAGAATATAGTAGAGACTTTTGTGTTTCTGTGACAAAAACATGGACTAGAAACAACATGGGCAAACAGGCTTATGTAGCTCATGACTTCAGAGGGATTTCAGTTTGTCATGGCGGGAAAGGCATGGCTCTGTCCACGGCCTGTGAGCTTGTACTGGTGGCTTGTTAAACATGGAGTAGGAAGCAGAAGCTAGAAGAGAAACAGAGGCAGGCGTAACCTTCAAAGGTCTGCCCCTAGCAACTAACTTCCACCAGCCAAGCCCCAGCTCCCAAGAGCTCCACAGCCTTCAGAGTAGCAGCACAAGTTGGGAGCTGAATTTTTAAAATGTGAGTCTTTGGGAACCATTCCAGACTCAAGCCATAGCCCACAGTCTCTCAACAATGTGTCTGATGAGAATGGGGTGTTCATGTGGCAGAGTGGAGGGAGATGAGACTCATAGGCCAGGGAAGGACAGTTCATGGAGGCCACCAGGACATAACCCTGATAGCAAAAGTTGAGGGCTGAGTCTTGAGTCTTAAATGCCTTTAAAGAAAAAACTGGCTTGGCTGGATTGGAATTTTGCAAGTTCCTCTTTGCCAGTAAACACTTCTAGCATTTATGTCTACATTCTCCCTTGAGATAGAGAAAGCTCCCAGTAGCCTGGCTCTGCAAAATTCAGTACAACTCCAAGAGTATAATACGGTTGTCCAGGAAGGAGAACACCCTGACTGCTTCAGGGAAGCAGGACCATATGTCTCGATACAGCGAAAGTGCCGCTGTCCTGTCCCCAAGCAGCAGATGGGGTCTCTGCCAGAGGGCCTTAAGTGTATGCACAGGATGATGAGTTTGGGAGGCCCCCATTCTGAAGCCCAAGGTCCTGCCTGGAAGCCTCAGGTTTTGCTCCCTGTATGGTTTCACACTCATCTTCTCACCCAGTTGCTCTGGAACAATGGGAGAGTAAGCTGTGAGCTCTTGGTGGGCCGTGAGAACTATCAATGTGTGTGAAGGAGTTGGAGCCAGCGATCAGAAGGCTTTCTCCATTTTCTTCAGGCTGCAAGCCAGACTCCAGTACTAGATAAAATGAACTAGAGAGAAAAGAAGATAATGTCTTTCTATCCATCAGCTCTCTTTTCCCTCAGCATCCTAGACTTCCTCATCCTCCAACCTGCCTAAGGCCTTAGCCTAAAAAGCATCACCTATGTCCTGACTGGTGAGTTTTTTCATGTATAGAGTTTTATAGTTCATTGTCTTTGGGGCATTTTGAGAATGGTGTGGGACACATAATAAAATTTTGAAGTTAAAAAATGTAACCATGCATGCCTCTAATCCCAGAACTTGGGAGGCTGAGGCAGGAGAATTGTAAGTTCCAGAATGTCCTAGACTATATAGTAAGACCCCATCTTACAAACTGAAAAGGAGGAAAAGAAATAAAGAAAAAGATCTCAAGTCTCTAAAATATTCACAAATAGAGCTCTCCAAAATCTCTAGAAGCTGGCCAGGCAGTGGTGGCGCACACCTTTTAATCCCAGCACTCCAGAGGCAGAGCCAGGCGGATATCTGTGAGTTCCAGGCCAGCCTGGTCTACAGAGCGAGATCCAAGACAGGCACCAAAACTACACAGAGAAACCCTGTCTTGAAAAAACAAAACAAAACAACAACAACAAACAAGCAACAACAACCCCCACTCCCCAAATCCCTAGAAGCTGCAAAGAAATAAGCATAGGGTGGAGCTGGGATGGCCAGGCATGGGGTCACGTGCTTGTCTGTTCTTTACTGTTGGTGAGGCTCTGGGCAAGTACTTCCAAGAGCTGGGGGTGTCTTAGTTTGTTTTCTATTTTTTCTGTGTAAGATTATATGCACATCATGACCAGCATATGGCAAGGGCTTCTGCTTTGTATCTATTGCCTGTGTTTGCACACAAACCTCCACTCCAGGCTAGACACGAGATGATCGATAAGGCCGATCTGAAGGCTACAAAACTCTCATCTGTGAAACACTGGCTTTGCTGTCCCTCTGGGGTGGTAAAACAGCTGTTCAGAGAGACCATGAAAGGTTCTCAGCTGTGGTGTTTGCTCACAGACCGAAGGCAGTAGCGGCTGCACTGTGTGTGGGAGTGGGGGGTTGGAAGGTAGGGGGTGGGGACGGAGCCTTTGGGAACTAGGAAGTCTTGCTTTTGGAGCTCTTCAAAACTTGAAAGCTGTCTCCAACCTCTTAGTAAACAAACCATCCTGCTTCCTAACTATAAAGAAATGAGATACACAAGGTCACATGTAAACTTTTTGGAAGCTCTCTCTCTTATAGGTCATTTTTAATGGACACAAATAATGGAAATTTGCTCTAATTACCTGAGTTAGCTACAGAACAGGCCTTAGAAATCCAAGTCCTGTGCTCTGGCTGCAGGGACAGTCCAAAGTCCTTGTAGAGTAAGAAATATGGCAAATCATTCATTCATTCATTCATTCATTCATTCATTCATTCATTCATTCAACTAACATTCCAGAATACTTGGCTGTTTGCTGGATATCATGCTGCTATTGGTGGTCCAAAACTCCAGGGCATCGCTGTCTGAAAGATTCTAGAGTAAGAACCAACTGGAAAGAGCTAAGACTGTGAAAAGTATCTTTGGCCAAGGTATGCTCTGGGTTGGCAATTTCTGGATGTTAATTCTAGCTACCACTAAGAAACTTGTGACCAATTGGGAGGACTCAAAGGACTGGGGAGCGGTTTGGAAGGATGAGCTGGAATTCCTTGGGAAGTTTAATGCTCCCTGCTTGGAAGCATAGGAGGCTCCACGGCTCGTCAAGACCTAGAAACTTCTACAAACTTTGGAAGACAATAGGCAGAGAATTCCAGGAACCAGGTAAGAGGAACAGTGTGGAGAAGCCGTCAGAAGGTGGGGAAGTTGAGGCAGGGAGTTCTGCTGACTGAGGTTGGGAAAGCAGATGGCCAGTTCTTATCCAAGTTCATATGGACTCTCCAGAGTGTAACAACTGTCATAGTTTATGTTTAACTCACTCCACACTGCCAAGAGTTTAATTTAGATTAATTGGCTGACAGCCCGATAAAGCCTAGGATTGTCTGCTCAAGGTCACACAGCTAGCACATGGAAAAGCTACCTTAGGTACACATGAACTATTCATCCAAAACATGCTCTAAAAGCTAAACCTCTATAGCACAGTGGAGGATGGGCAGAGGGGGTCCTTCTTACCCCATGGTTTCTGTGGTTCCCAGGTCCCAGTGTCTTGCTTAGGTCTCTAGGGTTTTACTGCCTTCTGCAAAATGTCATTTGTTCCCACAGTCTTCCAGATGCTGCCGCTGTTATCACTTCCACCAGCTTGGAGCTGTCCCCGGTGGGCTTTTAGTGTTGCGTGACTTGAGGCTGTCATGTGTCAGTCTTGCCTGGGACACCCTGTCCCTTCCCTCCACTGTCACCAATGTCTCCCGCTGTGCCCCCAGCTGCTCATGTTTGAAGATATCAGAACACACTCTGTATCCTGTGTGCTACGTCAGTTTGGGGCTGTACAAATGGGAAAGGAATAGGCAAGACCATATGTTGTGTCAGTATAAGTAACGAGGTGTGTTTTGTCTTGGATCTGCCCACAAGGCCCGGTACCTCATGAGCATGTGCTGGAATTGGGGGAGTTGTCAGAGCAGAGTCCCAGCTACTACAAGAGAGGAGTCTTGTTCCGGGTCCAGTCTCTCTCTCAGGTTGACTGAGAAACTAGGCCTGGTCCCTGTGGAGCATACTGTAGCTGAGGAGAGGAGTTAGCAAGACTGAGTGCAAAGGTAGCTTGATTGACGTAGTGTCACATGTCACCACACATCTAACAGGCTCTCTACTGGATATAGTACCTCATTCTTTGTCAACACTCTAGCAAGGTGGTGTGGTGACTATCCTCATGTCACAGATAGGGAAGTTGTAAAAAGAAAACAGAGACAGAGGGAAGTTAAACAACTTTCCCCACAGCACACAGGTGGGAGGCACGGTGAGGAGATGGCCTCCAGGCCTCCAGCTCCAGGTCTGTCTCTAAGCCTCGCCAGATACTGGGGCCTGACATCTAACCTTGGATCTTCCCCACAGGATGACTGGGGATTCCTAACCTCTGTCAGCCTGGTCAGAGTGTCTGGGGTTCCGGGCCCACTGGATACTTGGGCTCTTTCACTCATAGAAATGGCAGTCTGGGTTCCAAAAAGAATGCCCTGCCTAAATGTTCTGTCTCTCACGCTTTGAGAGACCTTGGAAACCTATCTTTGACTCCTGAAACCTAAAACCCATAGGCTATCCTTGCTAGTCACTCTGGGTTCTTGTCTGTTTAAGTAGGGTCATGAGGGGTTGACTTGTAATGTAAACATCCTTGCTGACCTGGTACCAGGCCCAATCCTAGCATGTTAAGGGCACTGAGGCCTTGTAGCTGATCCCCTGTGATCTCAATACAGTACATGTCTCACAGTGTTTAGTGGCTTCTGGACCATCCTTGGAGGATCAAAACTTCATCATTAGGCAGGCTGGTGGGTTATTAGTGGCCCCCCTTCCCTCTTTCACTATTCAGGGGGTGGTCTTTGAGAGATGGGAAAAGTCCAGAAACATTTGACTGCCTGTCAGTTGATTCTGATTAATGCTTCTGAGACATAATGACTTAAAATAATCCCTTGCTTGTGTCTCCCTGTGGGAGGGATCTCTCTTTCCCCCTTATCTTTTGTTTTCCTGGATTCTATGGTTCTGGGTCTCTCACCTGAGAAGGTTCATGACTGGAGGATTGTGGCTTGGGAAAGTAATGAGAAAACAAGGTCTTGAGGGGTTCAGGCAAGAAAAACTACAGAAAACAAAACAAAACAAACAAATGACCAGAGGACATAAGCGTAATGTTGGTTGATGGTTGAGTCTAGCTGAAAGGAACAGACAACAGCCACCCGATCTACACCCAGCTAGGCCAGAGCTGCTCATTCTCCCAAAGGAAAGAAGATTGTGGATCTCCATATGAGATCCCCTGACCCAAGGATTTCTCAGTTCTGTTTGGGGAGATGGTAAAGTGATTGCTATGCAGACACGAGGACAGTCTTGGATCCCATGTAAGAATGTTGAAGTAGCAGAGTGTGATCTCAGAGCTGGGAAGGTGGTGTCAGGAGGATCCTGGGCACTTGCCCTCAAGCTGGCTTAGCTAATCAGTGAGCTTCAGTGAGAGATGCTCCATCTTCCAAATAAGATGGAGGGTGATCAATGAAGATACCTGATATTTTCCTCTGAACTCCACATGTGAACACATGTGAACATGCACACACACACACACACACACACACACACACACACACACACACACACACATACACACACACCCCAAGTTACTCTGTGAGTTCAACTTACATTTTAAACCTTGGTGCAGTCAATGTTGCTAGAAAGACCCATCTGGCAGGTGTAGGGCTGTGTGCAATGTATCTTTGACATGGCAGGACTCACATAAACACAAAAAATATTGGCCCAAGTCATAGGTAGAAGGGGATGACAGAAGATTCTTTGAGCAAGAGGACCCTCACTCTGTCTCTGAAGTGTTCTGAGGAAGTGTGAGGCGGGATCCCGTAAGAGCATCTACTTGGTTCCCACAGAAGGCTGGAAGTGTATGCGGGTTCATGAAGGCACAGCTGAAATCTCCAAATCCCAGCTGTATGGATGGGACAACTCAGGGCCAGAGGGACCAAACTGTATCCAACCATAGGCACAGATGTACCTCTCTCTTGTGCTGAAATACCATGGCCAGGCATCTTATAGAGGAAAGACTTTACTTGGGATTTATGGTTCCAGATGGGTAAGCATCTTTCATGGTGGGGAGGCATGGCAGCAGGCAAGCACGGCCATGAAGCAGGAGGGCTGAGAGATGCCAGCACCCTCAACTCTGAGCTTGAAGCAGAGAGTGAACTGGAGGTGGAGCAAGGTTATAATCTCTCAAAGTCCACCCCCAGTGGTACACTTCCTTCAGCAATGCTGTCCCACCTCCCCACATAGTGCTACCAACTGGAGACCAAGGGTGCAGACTCCTGAGCCCATGGGAGACACGTTTCATTCAAACCAGCAGTCTGTTTGGCTCAAGATTGTTTCCAAGAACTTTCCTGATGGAAGTGTTGACTCTCCACTGCTATGTAAGGGTGTGATTTGTAATGTCCTGTGTTTATGAGGTGCCAGGCTCCACAGTGGGTGCTTAGCACCAATATCTTTTTGACTGTGACTACAGCTCTGACGAGTACATTGGTGCTGTTCCCATTTCATATATGTAGACATAAAGTAGGTACACTTGATGGCCCAAGGTGGCCCAACTTATTATGAGAAGACAGGACTGAGTTCACCTTTCGAATGTCAGAATCAGGGGCTTTCTCTTTCAGGAATTACCTTGATTGTTGATTGATGTGGAAGGGCCAAGTCCATCATGAGTGGCGCCATCCCTAGGCAGGCGGGCCTGTGCTGTGAGTATAAGAAAGCTAGGGGAAAGCAATCCAGTAAGCAGCACTTCTCTTTGGTCCTAGCATCCAGGTCCTGCCTGACATGGAAGTATAAGATGGAATAAACCCTTTCCTCCCCAAGTTGCTTTGGTTGTGTTCTTTATCATAATAACGGAAAGCAAACTAGAACAGTCATGGGTCCTTGACAACCTCTGATTCACAGTACCTGCTGGTGTCAGCTGCTGGGGAGAACACAACCAGTCGATTCTTAGAGCCTTCCCCTTGAACAGGGCTCTGCCCATGGCTGGGGATCACTCTGGGGATTGTTGGCTGTGAGAGGCAGTATTCAAGGAAGCTGGATGTTTCCAGAAAATCCATGGATGAGATTTTCACCTTGGGAGCCCCACTGTCTTTGAAGTACTGTGAGCAGTTGCCAACTGATAGTGAAATACTTCTGATTTCATCTGAATTTCAGATGTGCAGTAGGGCCGTTGAATGATTGCATCATAACGATTGGGAGAGAGAGCACAGCTTTGCGCCTCAACAAACCTCAGTTCAATTCTCATCCTTGGCTCCTTCTCTTTGATAGTCTCTCCATGTAGCCCTGGCTGGCCTGGAACTTGTTTTGTAGACTGGGCTGGTTGCGAACTTTTGGCAATCCTTCTGCCTCCATCTTCGCGTGCTGAGATTATGAGCAGGTTGCTGTTATGCTTGGCTCCTCTTCTTGAATCTGAGTAGCTTCACTAGCTATGTGTCCTTGGGCAAGCTGCTTGCCTTCTCTGAGCCCCAGCCTCCCTGGCTGGACAAGGAAGATAATATATCCACCTTCTGAGACTTTAGGAAAAAGATTTAGATCAGGATTATGGAACTCTAACCCACCTTTCCTTCTCTGTTATGGGTCCCCCTTTTTGAGTCTCCCCTTTTGCTGAAAAGCTGGGGAGTGGTTTCCAAAACCAGGGCAAGGGGCTACTTCCTCTGGGCCATTTGTGTGCGGCGTCCCTAATACTGGCCTGTTTCCATGAGGCACTGAACCTCAAGGGTTGTCGTTGTGACGTTGTACAAGCTGACCTCTAGCTGAACAAAATCTGGCATCAGGAGTGTTAGCTCATATCTCGGCACTCACAATTCTCCATGATCAAGAGGGAGTGGCCATGTGCTGTAGGTTGAATAGTGTACCTCTGCTTGAGTCTAGAGAGACAGTCACTTCTCCATGGTGAAGAGGGAGTGACCATGCGCTTCAGGTTGGGTAGTGTACCTCTGCTTGGGTCTAGAAAGACAGTGTCTTTCAGGGAGCAGTCTCCAGGGCAACATTATTTCCTCCTGGAAAATTGATATCCCTTTGGCTGATAACTCAGTTGTCATCTGTTCATCCATCTTTAAGCTTATCCTCAACAATGGTCATCCCTCCATGAAGTCTTACCAAAGTCCTGGAATCAGAAGCAACCTATGCCCACTTAGCTGATGAGGAACTATCAATGAAGATTGTGGGTACCTGGGCTTTCTGTCATCATTCACTCTCAGTTTTCTCCTGACTGATGCAAGGAACCCATTTGTATCTAATCTGCATCTTATTCCAATTGCAATTCAAATG
The DNA here is from genome assembly GCF_007827085.1 of Peromyscus californicus insignis. NCBI lineage: Eukaryota > Metazoa > Chordata > Mammalia > Rodentia > Cricetidae > Peromyscus > Peromyscus californicus. The sequence continues at coordinate 92,114,482 of NW_026294573.1, read as the reverse complement.
CTAGTTGAATGTTAAGTCTGAGTCCATGAAGGTGTAAGCTAAGGAAATAAGTATTGGGTGCTTTAGGGTGGAGTGTCTGGAGTAAGCAAATGTTTGAATGGTTTTTAACAGAAAAGGGGTGTGTGTATATGTGTGTGTGTGTGTGTGTGTTTGTGAGTATGTATGTGTAGTTGTTAGTAAATTTCTGCAGTATCAACCTAGGAAAAATGGAATGCCTCTGCTTTTCTTAGTTTTAGTGAGCTCGATTTGAGCATTTACTGTGAACTAAGCACTGGGCTAAATCCTTGTCTGGTTCAGCAGACCTAGTCTTGACACTGTGCTTATAACATGGTTACAATTATTATCATGTCCACCTTTCATGTGGGTAAATGGGGCTGGAGTTCAACACTTGCCCAAGGCCCCTGTGGTGTGTGCTTTAGGGCTGAGGTTTGAACTGATGCTGTTGAACTCCTGAGTCAGAGTGCTTGTCCCTGGCAGTGGATTGGCTTACTTTCTGAACCTTGTCAAGGGTTAACACTTGCCTTGAGCCAGAAGACCTGGCAGATTCCTGGCAGAGTCAACCAACAGCCATGCCCTTGCAGGCTTGGCAAGATCCCTTTTGCTGGCAGAGCTTACCTGAAAGACAGCCGTTTCTGCCATGCAGGGAAGAGTCTGGGGTGTACAGATCTAGTCAAAGGATTTCCACAGTTATTAACAACCGGATGGCAGCTGTCCTGAAAGCCGCCCGATCTGCACTCTGAGAAGAAGGCGGTGGCTGAGTGGCGCCTACGTCGCACCCAGGCCAGTGTTTGGCAGTGTCAGGTGGGGTCGGGGCGCTGGGTTGGAGGCTGTGGCCATGCGTCTCGCTGAACTCATGCCTCTGACATCTGCAGCTCTGACCCATGCAGCCTGTACCGGTGTGGTCATTGCTTTCAGAGCTGCCAAATGCTTCTTCTCAAAAGCACTGGCTGCTCATCCTCTCTCGGCTGTTGTGTTTTGAGCAAGTGTTTCCCAAAACTATTTCCTAACAGCACCAGGGGGGTGGGAGAGGAAAGAAAAGACAACAGATCAGGACTATAGACTGTACTGGGGAGGAAAGAGAAAACACAAAATAAAACCACCCCCATTACCGCCACCATCATCCTAGCCAGCTGTGGCTCTGGCCCCTTCATCATTTCATCACCATAAGGCTTTTGTTTTCTTTTTTTTAAGGGGGTATGTTGTTTTGATTTTTTTTTTGAGACAGGTTCTTATAGCCCAGGCTTCCCTTGAACTTCATCATGTGTCGGAATGATTCTGAGCTCCCAATTCCACCTCTCACATGCTTGGATTACTGGTGGCAACGCCAAGCCCAGCTTGTAGTCAGAGCTTCTGAGATGATGGCAATTCTCTGGCAAAAATGACCCCTGTTTCTATTTGGTTGAAGGATTTCTCTTCACGCCCACCAGAAGGTTGGGGAACACAAAGGTGTAAGCAATGGGTCCCATGAGAAGATTTGCTCATAGATATCAGCTGTGAGGATGCTGAGGACCTGTGTGCTCTTCATGGTGACTTAAGTCCTCCCTGTATTCAGCTGAGACCTGCTGAGAGTGGCCACTTCTCAGGCCACCATGAGGCGGATGGACTGTCTCCAGGGCCACTAGAAGCACAGCATCATCAAATCTGAATAGCCATCCTCAGCCTCTCCCTCAGACTGGGGCTTAAGCCTGGAGCCAGGTCAGCTTTATTAAGTACTCACTGCTCTCCTACAAATGTCCATTCCTTTTGTGTTTTGTTTTAGAATACACATTATTTTTATATTGCATATATTAAATGTCTCTGTTTTACGTGTATTAAGAGATAGTGAGCAGGTGTTAGCTCAGTTGGAGGAGTGTTTGTGTTGCATGTACAAAGACCTAAGTTTGATCTTCAGAAGCACATAAAGTGGGCATGGTAGCACATGCCAAGTATCTCAGTGCTCAGGAGGCAGAGGCAAGAGGATTGTAAGTTCAAAGTTATCCATCGCTATATAGTGAATTTGAGGCTAGCCTGGGTTTCCTGAGATACTATCTCAAAAAAATAATAATACAACCAGTTTGGAGATATGAATATGTAGAATACAAAGTACATATACAAATTCTGTTATAATTTGTGGTTGTATCATTTAAATTATATATATATATATATATATATATAGTTTATATATATATATTTTTCCTTTCCTAAGAGAGTAGAGATGTCATTGTATTTATGTCACTTAAATGTATCTCTGTATCACTGTATTTATAATTAGGCTATAGATTTATACTTCTAATAGAGAAAGCATGGGTTGTAAGATAAATACACAGGCACATACACTTGGCATATAATTGCAGGAAAGACTGTATGAAAAAAGGCTTTCTGTTTATTTAGCCCCCACTCTTCCGCAGTTCCAGGATACTCAGAGCTGCCTGTCAATCCAAGCAGCTAGTGAAATGTGGGAGAAGTTCACAGCCCCTTGTAAAAGCTCTCACTAGCCTTGGACTTGGGAGGTGTCAAAAGTGTTCTTTCTATACCCGCTGCTCTCCTTTCATGTTCCTCTGACTTCTACAGAATTACTGCTTTGTTTTTCTTCTTCCTTTTCTTTCCTTATGATTTTTCAGCACGGACTCTCCAAATTTTTAATCAAATGAAAATTTTGGTGTGCAGTTCAAGAGAAATTCAGTCCGTATGTTTCAGATTCATTTACAGTTACATCATCAAAAGTCGTTTTGCAATCATAGCTTAGCAGCCAGGAGCCTTTTGACGTGCTGGGCCAAAGGAGCCAAGCATTTTGCATGCTCCAGGAGGGCCAGTTGGCATCTGCAGAGGCAACAGAAGCAGAGATAAAGCAGGGAGTTGGGGCAGGGGAGGACCTGCCATTGACGACTTGACCTGGTGCTCAAGTGCCATCTATGTGGAACAGACTCTGTCTCTATCTATGACCTGGGGTATGACTCACTCTAACTGTGCTCAACTCCCTCATCTTGACAATGAGGAGGCCAGTAATGGACTACCTAGAGAAGGAGGCATGCAGCCTAGGGTGAGTTCTCTAACTCCCTTACTGTTAGTATGATTGCTAATTAGGTGAAAATCTGTCAACTATGGAGCTAGGTTTGGTGGCATACATCATCCATCTCAGTACCTAGAGGGCGGCAGTGAGAGCACTGAGGGTTCGAGACCAGCCTAGGCTTTATAGCAAGACCCTGCCCAAAAAAGGGTGGGGATCCTGGGGATACAGTTCAGTAGTAGAACGCCTGCCTAGCATGCACAGGGCGTAGGTTCAAGACCCAGCACTGAACAAAAAAGTTAAAGGAAAGAAAAGGAAATTGCAGTAGCGATGTAGTGGTCACATGTCCTTCACCTGTGCCTTTGTTTTATACAGTTTCAATGACCTGTGGTCAATTGTGGTCCAAAAATATTAAATGGAAAATTCTGGAAATAATTTCATCCATCAGTTTTATGTAATTTCAATTATATATACTACTATATTTGTTCCTTTTATTACTTGTTAATCTCTTACTATGACTACTTCATAAGCTAAACTTTGTCATGGGTCTATCTCTGTCTGTTTGTCTATCTATCTACCTACCTACCTATCATCTATCTATCTATCCCAAATATATCTATCCCATATATATATATATATATATATATATATATATATATATATATATATATATATATATATATATATATATATATATATATGGAATCACAGTATGTTAGGGTAAGGCCCTCTGCAGTTCTAGGCAGCCACTGGGGATCTAGGAACATACCCTCTTCTGATGAGGGGACAACTACAGTCAGGACGCTGTATGACAGGGGCTGTGTGGGGTTCTTTTCACAGCTTCAGGAGGACCCTGTCATAACCTATCCCTTCTTCATCCCTGTTAGCACCTAATATGCTCTTCACAACTGTTCTTTCCCCCTCCCTCCCCTTCCCAGAGGCATCAAGCCTCCTCTGGTCTCTCTCCACACTCTCTCTGGACAGGTATGTTCTTTCTATTAGAATTACCAGTCCCTTGCTGTATTTCTGGCCTCCACATTGGCCCTGAGCTTTAGGCCCACAATCCACTTGTCCAGTGCATCCCCCCTAAAAGTCTGTAGTCTCATAGTGCTCCCCACTCCCCTCCCCACCTCCTGCTTCCAGCAAGTGCTTCTTCCTGCTCTGCTTTTTGTTGTAGCTAATGGCCACTGCCCACCTGGCCATGGGAGCCAGGAGACTCATCTCCATGATTTTCCCTCTTTATTTCTGGAATACTCCACATGCAGTTGGCATGAGCTCTGGAGACCAGGCTATAAGCATGCCCTTTCTCTGGCTGAAATCATCTCAGGGATCACCAACAACCGCTTGACCAGCCCCTGCCTGCTGTCTGTCCCATGCTACTGAAGCACCTTCATCTCCTTACCCTGCCCCTGTCCATTAGTGAAAAGACCCTGGGTTTTTGATGCTATAAGAGCTTGGGAAGCTCCTGAGTGATTCCTGGGGCCACTTTCAAATGATTGCTCTCGGGTGACGGACTACAATGATTGTCTGTTTCCTACATTCAGGGTGTGCCGAGGGCATAAAGGAATAGGGGCACCCTTCTGTGCCTCCCCCACATATCTGACTTCTGAGGAGAGAGTAGAAGAACTGTGACAAACCCGGCTCCTGTGAGCAGCCACCTGTGCCTATTCTTCTGAGCCAAGCAAGTTCAAGGAGACATTGGGGCAGACTGGGGGGAGGGTCACATTGGGACATTTCTGAAGGGCAGAAAGCCAGCTTGGGAGATACAAGGTAGGTTTATGAATGTGAGAATGTGTGTATGTGTGTGTGTGCTTGTGAACACGAAGGGCACAGGTTAACCTTGGTATCATTCCACTGACACTATTCACCTTGTTTTTTGAGACAATATTTCTTACTTGGACCCAGGGTTCACCAGGGCAAGATCTTTATTCCCTGAAGAGTCTCCTCAACACCCAAGGTAAGTGGACTTTAAAAAAAAAAACCCTGCTTAGCCCTCCCTCTCCATGACTTGGGCAGCTATAATTACATCTGAGCCTTAGCTAGTCTTGTGAAACGTTTCAGGGAAGCTGGGGGTTTCTCTTAGCTCTGGAAAGCTCTTCATAGGTTCTTCTGAGAGGAGCACCCAAGCAAGTCACACATGGCTGCATCAAGGAAAACTAAGCCTCGTGAGAAGGAGGGCCCTGTGAGAAAATCGTCAGGATGTCTTCCACATCTGTGATGGTAATCTCACCTTGCTCTTGCTAACTCAGCTGTCCCCAAGAGACTCTAGACATGCACTCTAGAACTTCTGCAAGCCAGTAGGCATCAGGTTCAACTGATCTCTGTGCAAGCTGCAGGGGGATGGAAAGAAAGGCTAATAAACTTGACCTGGGTTGGGACTGGGGCATTTATATTAGATTTTAGATTCTGAATAGGAATTTTCTGTCAGGGGAGGGAGGAAAGTATTCAATAATGTGTGAGCCCATGTTTGAAAGACTGTCAGTAGGTCCATTCAGCATGACTGTGGCTATTGGGAGGAGTGAATGGAAACAGAACTCAAGAGAGCCCAAGAAAGCCTGGCAGATGTGGGAGCTGAGAAGCCCCAGAACTATTTTTATAATGGGGGTGGGGTGGGGGGAACACTTTTCCTGTTGTGGGCCCAAGCTGCTTTGAACCAAAGCTGCTGTGCCCTTCCATTTCTTGTTTCCTTCTTGACTGGCACGAGTGAATGAATCTCTAGTTCCGGAACTCTTCTGAGAACACACCAAAACCCAAACAGAAAGCTGGGAGTTGCAAAAAGAGGCATGCCCAGGCAGAGACCCAGCTCCCAAGGGGTGGGTGGACAGGAGGGCTGACAGGAAGTCAGCTCAGACCTCTCTCTGTGCTGCTTCTCCTCTGGGGAAACTGGGGTGTGTGTCTTGTAACAAATATTTGTCACCAGAGGGAAATCTTGGCTGGCCTCAGGATCGCCACAGATAATTAAGAGATATGATTTATCACTGGTGATGTTTCCAGGCCTGGCCAGAGCATGAGTAAGTGTTTTCCAAGCTGCTTGGCCTTATGCTCAGCCACGCTGCTGGGGAAGGCTCCCTCGCATGCCAGGGATCTCAGGTTGTTCAGGCTGAGATGCCACAGGGCCTGGGGAGAGCCTGTCTTACTTCCCATCAGAGGTCCCTGGGCTGCCATTCCTGCCCTGCTACCGGCAGGTGGCTTGGCAGAATCAGGAGAACCAGGCAGACTTGGGAGGAATTCCCACCGTACAGCATTGGGCAACTCACCTGGCTTAACTGAGCTGCCTCAGTTTCCCAGTGTGGGGAATTAACAGAGAGATGCAAAAAATGAAGCAATGCTGGACCCCAGGGGATATTTAGGGATGCCTGGAAGGACTATTTGGTTCTCACAACTTTGACAAGGTCACATAGTGGGAAGCAGTCCTATCCGCTGCTGTTGAGCGCTGCAGGTGACCATGATGTGCCCCTGCCAGTCCCTGGCTCCTATGTCCCCAGGGCTGAGACTGAGAAACCCTGAGTCATAGCAATGACGGAGAGTAGTTGGGAATGTAAGCGAGAGCAGGAAGCCAGTACTGCTGTTCTGGACATGAAGAGGATCCTGTGCTAACGGTCATTATGATGGTGACTGCTAAAGTCATCTTTTTTGAAAGGCCACCAACCTGAGTTAGATCTGGAGGAAAAAGACAACCTGATTACACAGTGACAAACTAGACCTCACCTCTCTAACGAGTCCCCCTCTCGTGCCCTCCTTCTCATATCCCCAACTTCTGTTTGTCATTTATTGAGCACATACTAGGAGCTAGAGATCTGAGCTATGGAGTTGAATAGAAGAATAACTTTTATGTCTTCATGGAGATTTCATACCAGTGAATGTTCCACAAACAGATCATGATATTCTGTTGGTTTAAAAAAAGAATCTCATAGGAAAAGCACAATAGGATATATAGACAAGTTGGTAGGAAGTGTATGTCCAGTGACAGCAGTTGAAACTGCCTTCCCTGAGACCTGCATGGTGTGAGGTCAACATCCTACCCTATTTGAGTGATCCCTTCCAGTGAATGACTAGAGTCTTTTCCAGATGACCAGCTGGTGTTGGCCTGAGGTGAGGGGCTCTGGGCCAGCCTCTAGGTGTGGAGCTGAGCATCAGCTCAGGGACTCACACAGTTTGTGGGTCTGTGCTGCAGATGGCCATGGGGGTGTTTGCAGAAAGAAGGGGGGTGGCTGATTAGGCCCCATGTGCCTGGCCCTGGATTGAAGGGAACCTGGCTAGCTGCCTGGGGCAAGCTGTTGGCTCTTGTTCTTCCTGAAGAGATGGGGTGGGGGTATTTGTACTCCATCCCAAAGCCCTGGCAGGTTCAGGATTGCCTGTCACCCCAGAGGCAAAGCCAGCTTCCAGTTCAGAAGAAGTGTGTCTGCAAGTGAGCCTTGGCCATGGTTGGTGTGAAAGTGAGAAGACACACACACACACACAGACACACAGACACAGACACAGACACAGACACAGACACAGACACACACACACACACACACACACACACACACACACAGAGAGAGAGAGAGAGAGAGAGAGAGAGAGAGAGATAAAGTATCATGGCTCCCTTTCTCATCAGTCCCTGGAGTTTTCCCCTCAATGCTACTCGTAGTCACTAGACAATGTTTTGGTCTCAGAAAGGCCATCAATTCCTCGATGTGGCCGTATCAAGAGCCAGTGCCCCTTTCCCGATGGCTCTTCTCTGTAGCTGGTTTCCGTGCAGCAAGAATCCCTCAGCAGATGAAATGGCCTCATCATGGGGTTCCAAGGCTTGAGAAACAGCGAACTAGATACATGTCCTTTATAAATTGCTGAGTCTCAGGTACCTTGTCATGCAACAGAAAATGGATCCAGACAGGTGTAACGAACACTCAGGAACTAAATATTTAGGGGTTTACATACAATAGCTGTGGAAGAAAAGACAAGTGGCCAGCAGGCACCTTCTGGATGGGATTGGGTGGCTAAGATTATGGGTGAGATGCCAGGTCTGGGGTGGGAGTTTGAGGGGATACAAGGACTGGGAGGTAGATCTGGCCTAGAAGCAGGCCTATGACATGGAGACATTGCTTTTTCCTGGAACCATTACAAAAAAACAGCCAAGCCCGAGATTCACAGGAGAGCCGTCCCAGATTCCCAAGAGAAAGGAGCCATGCAGTATTTTGTACAGCCAGCGAATGGGGAGGAGAGGTTGACTCCTGGCTGTGTGTCTTTGCTCAGAGCATCTCGTAAAGGAGTCTCCTGCCTCTGCTGTACCAGGCCATGGACTAATGCAGCCTCAGACTCAGGAGGCTTTAAGGTCTCTCAGCACAGCCTCGCAGCCCCTCCAATGTCCTCACCATCACTTTGAGCTTATTGCCCAGCACATGGTAGACACCTCTTATGGTAGGGTGCTAGCTGCTACATCCCAGTCCAGAGGGGGCAAAAAGATTGACCTGTGGGCCATGCCTGTCCTATAGATGTCACTTACTCCACCAAATGTCCAAATATTGACAAAAATAACTCCAACATCTCAAAATCAGGTTCTCTACTCAGAATTAAACTCATCTGGCTTATGCTTAAATGGAAAGCTCTGGGCACATTGGCACCATGTGCTTAAATAGCAAGACTGGTGGGAGCCCCGCATCCTTCAGTTTTCTGCTGCTTCTGCCTCTGCATGGAGCCTGCCCTGCTTTCCTCATTTGTATTACCTGTCTCTGGTGCTTATTTTGAAAATGGGCTGTCACTGGATCTTTTGCTCACAGCTTGGCCACTTACCACTGTGTACAAGCCTGATACAAGGCCCCTGATACAAGCCTCAACTTCCTCATCTATTACTTGGGAATCCTGACTCCCACTTCTTGGAGTTGTGAGGTCTAAATGCAATCCTGTGACCACAGTGCCAGTGGTGATGTGGGAGAGGATGCTGTGGGTATGGTGATTGCTCCTTTACTCCCTGTGAGTCTGGATCTTAGTGCCCCTTCTCTGTGGTCTTCCCGACTTGGGAGGAGATGCAGGAATTATCCAAGCCTTGAGTGGGGGACTCATGACCACATTGACATCATGTCCTCTGCCCTTCCTTCTCTGCTGTGTGTACACTTCCTGTTATCAGCCCACTGCCTCTTCCCAGCTGTCTTCCTGTTCAGCATGGAGAGCCATGGATCCCAGTCCCCAGCCTCAGTCTCCCTTATAGTGCCTGCTGCTGTGCTGGGCAGCACCTTGTGGATGAGGTCTGGAAGCTGAAGGCTTGCCGTCTTGAAGGGCTGTGTTCCCCTGTTCTGAAAGGCCAGAAATGCTATGGGAAAGAGCCTTTGCGGTCAGAGAGATGTGGGCACACTCCCACCTCTGTCAATATCCATCCTTGGAACTTGAAGCAAGCTTTCTCTGAACTTCAATTTACCTATAAAGCAAAGCTAAAGACACCTCTTTTTCAGGCTGAGTTATGGGAATTAAATGAACTGGTAATTAGATCACAAATGCCTCCCCCATCTGCTTTACCAAGAGCCCGATGAACTGTTTACTATGTGTTGTTGGAGTACCAGAGTACCTACTGAGTGCTAGGAGAGTGTCCTCAGGTCCCATCAGGAACCAAATGGCATCTTCCCTGGATGTTTCTAGCTATGGCTCAGCATCTTGTTTCTGCACCATTGTCCTTCTCAGGCAAGCACCAGGGCAGCAGCAGTTCACAGCAGTTGGAGAGCCTCATGCTCCTGTTCTGAGAACAATCATGGCTTCTTCAGAACCCTGGCTGCGGTCCAAACCCAGCTCCACCTTCCCTGCAGGCCAGTGAAGCGGGAAAGTCACAAATGGTTCTGCCTTGGACACGTTTGTACCTGGCCAAGCCTTCCCTGCCCACTTCTCAGTGACTAGCTGGGGCACCAGGGAGCCTGCTGGGAAATAGTCTGGGGACGGGCAAGGGCCAGGACTTTGAAGAGGCAAGGCTTCAGACTTTTAGGAAGTCCCTGGACAAGGACCAGTATGTTCTGCAAAGTGTTTTGCATTTGAAATTTTCTCTTTGATCAAAAACCATGCACTTGGGGGTGGGGTAAGCTGAGGATGTAGTTCAGTGTTAGAGTGCATGCTTAGCGTGCATAAGGCTCAGCAGCCTCCTCCCACCACATCCACATGTAAACAAAAGCAATTTGTTTTTCTTGGACAATTCTTTATCTCTCAACCTTGAGACGCAGAAAGAAGAACCACGTGGGGCCTGAGGACTTTGTGAGTATGTGTCAAGGATGAAAAGGAGGTCACTTGTAGTTCTGACAGAACCTCAAATGTCAGCAGCTAGTCTGTGACTGCTCATAAAGGTAGCAACGACAGTAACATCGTGTGTTGTGTGCTCACTGTGTGCTGCACCACGTTAATCTTCATATGTGTCCTTCCTTTTCTTTCACACAACCATCAGGGACATGTGTGCCGGGTGAGAGCACCAAAGACCTCAGGGGTTAAATGGTTACTGAACAATGGAAGCTGACATCCTGAGCCTCCACAGGCTTAACCTTAGACTAGAGCTGCTTTGCAGTTACGGCCCAACCATTCAGTGACAAGGGACAAACACCACCTCTTCTGAGGCTTGAAGATGTTTAGTCACAGTGTGAATTACTTTTCTCATTGCCATGACCAAGCCCCTGGAGAAAGCAGCCTAAGAGGAAAAAGGTGTATGTCGCCTTGGGGTTTCGGAGGGCATGGTCTATCATGACAGAGAGGACGTGGAGGAGTTCACAGCAGCAGGAGTGTGTGAACGGGACTCCTCCTCATGTCTATAACAATCAGAAAACTATACTCCTCCCCTCCTGTTGGTTCAGTCTGGGACTCAAGGGATGGTGCAGCCTCCATTCACGGTGTGTTATCTCTCCTCAGTTACACCTCTTTGCAATCACTGTCACAAACACACGGAGTTTTGTCTCCTAGGTCATTCCACAGTCTGCCGAGTTGACAGTGAAGATCAGCCCTCACAATTGTGTACCACAGAATGATTATGCACCATAGAACGATTGTGCACCACAGAACAATGGTTTAGACACTGACGGCTTGCATGTATGACCTATGGTAGTTTCACCTAGTGATGGGGCAGCCGCCTTAGTTTATGTAAGTGCTTTCTATTGTGTGTGTATAAGAAAAGAGCCTAATAGTGCATTTCTGGGGGCAGTTCCCTATTTCTGCATGATATATGACTGTAAAGTGATTTACCTACCTCTTACAAGGGCACACTGAATGGCGTTGGGACCCCACTTACTGTAATTTCTAAAACTCAAGGACAGCGTTTGGTAATGCAGATCAAATTACATCTTAATTAAGGAATTAGAACCAACACCCTAGTTTACTTTTTACTGTAAGGGCTATGGTGAGTCTTGTTTGTTGGAATCAGAACGCAGAGCTCTTAGAGTGGCCCTCAAGACCTCCACAATCCAATGGTCATTCTGTTTTAATTCCTGTTATCTATACTCCAAGTCCACATCCCAGCTCCATACAAAGGGTGATCCTACGCTTAGAGTCCCCAGGGGCAGGCTTCTAAGGTTTCCTGAATATTGCAATGACCCACCTTTATGTCTACTCTCTCAACCCCCCTCCAACACACACACACACACACACACACACACACACACACACACACACACACACTCCCCCCATACTCCACACCCCCCCCCCCCCCCCCCATACACACACAGCTGAGAACGAAACTCTTCCAGGGCAGAGGTGAACTGAGTCATAATCACTCTTCACCCTGATTCAATCACTGAGCCTGCCACAGAGACACACACTTCTTATAGAGGGAGAACACACAAACAAATGAATGAATCAATACAGAAGAATAAAGGCGTGAATGAGTCTGAGTTTCTGAATTCTGTAAAGTTGAGGAGGCAACCCCAGGCACCAAATAGTGTTAATAATGTATACTAGGACAAAAGAAGAAGGAAAAACAAAACACTTAAAAGTTAGCCATTGTTGAAATCCTGTGATGCCCATAAGCAAATTAGCCACATAAGGGGAAGAATAGAAGCCTTCCCACTGAGAACTCAGCTCAATTCTATTGCCATCTTGAATTTGCAAAGCATGCTGGTCTCTCTAGTGAGATCATCTAGTTAATGTCTTGGTAATGTAGGCATCATCAAGGCCTATTATGGCTACTTCCAAGATAATGGATGTCCTGATGGACGTGCTGTGATTGGCAGGGAAAGTATCACCAGAGTCTAGGAAAGACCTCAGAAAGCTGAACTCTGCCCTCAAGGTGAGGCCCTTTCTCCAGGGGCAAGATCTAATGCAGGCTTCTCGGATTTACCCAAGGTCAGCTCTAGCTTCCCAGAGGCTTTTCTCTGGAAAGGTCACCTTTGCATAAAGAACTGGAAACCAAATATTCCAATGAAGAAAAGGCTCCTCCAGAAAAAGGAATTTGTGAAAAATCACAAGGGTTTATAATCAAGAAAGGCCTGCTAGTTTTGAGTGCTATATTTTCCTGGCATGTGCTATAATTAATACAGATGTTGAACATTATACATAATCTGCATATTAGTGACCCAATGCACAATTCATATGGTAATGTCACTAATTGCACATTACCTAGGTTGCTGAATGAACATTACATAGGTTTTTAATGGATGTAGTTATTATAATTGAAGTAAATTATATTGCTTCTTGTGCATATCAAGTCAGTAGTTTAGCTGGACCTCATGGGGTCCCTGCCAAAGGAAGCAGGTGCTCGTCCTGATGACAGCTTTGGGAGCTGGGGAGGGGAAGGATGAACCGTGGTCAGGGATAACTGGTCTGGCTGAGCCCTCTGTAGGGCTGGGATAGTGGTCCTGAGAGCAAGCTCAGCAATGGGCAGTGTCTGCTCTGAGGTAGGAGCTCCTACTTGCCCTTCTGTTGTGGGCTGAGGACGCAGGCTGAGCTTAAAGGCAGCGCCATCCACTCAATAACAGGACACTTTTCTCCAGGCTGACCCAAAGCTAGATGACTGTTGCATCACTTCCTCCGGTACGGAAGCCACATGACTCTGGCATCTGTGTTTGCCAGGGATGAAAGGGAGCCCTGCCTGCCCGCGATGCTGGCACAGAAGACTCCAGGTCCAGCGTGTCTTCTTTAATATTCCGTTTCACTAGCAGATGAGGCAAAGTTGTTGAAGTAGCTGCTGCTGTCGCTGGCACTCACACTTTCTGCAAGGACAACCCAAATGTGCCCTGAGGCCAGAGGGTGGAGAGGGGTCAGGGCTCTGGATACTTCTTGGTAGTCAGCTTTCTGTCATTGTGACAGAAAGATCAGAAGTATTCAACTTACAACGGTGAAGGTTTATTTTGGCTCCTGATTTCAACCTATGGTCTTGTTGGCCCGGGATTTGGTGCTGCTGGAGAGGTGGGGCATCACTGTGGGCATAAATAGGCAGAGAAAGCTGCTCAGTCCTAGTGTCTGGGAAGCAAAAAAAGGGAGACAGAAAGGGGTCAAGGGCCGTGAATCCCTCTTAAGGGCATACTTTCAGTGATCACTTTCCTTCTCACTAGGTTCCATGTCTGAAGTGTCTCACTCCCTGCCAGCTGCAGCCCAGGGTGAAGAACAAGTATCTGATATGCAGGTCTCTGAGGACATTCATTCCAAACCATAGCATCTTCTCAGGTTAGAGAAAGGCATCTGGTTGCCATGGCCACCGACTGTGACTTTGTGCAGGAGGAGGCAGGGTTTCTCCCCATTTAATTGAAGGGATCCTGAGACTCTAAAGAGTTTTTTTTTTTTTTTTTAAAAACCCAGTGATATATACATGTATGTACCCTGACACATGCACACACACATGAATTCACACACATGCACACAGAGCAGGTACACATGCACGGATAGGTCTTCTTAGTTGATGAGAGGTTAAGACTCCAGAGAGCTTAGAAATTTACTCAGTGACACAGAAACATATGCATGAATGTTTTCTGTCTCTCTGTCTCTTTGTCTGTCTCTGACTGTCTCTGTCCATCTGTCTGGCTCTCTCTCTCTCTCTCTCTCTCTCTCTCTCTCTCTCTCTCTCTCTCTCTCTCTCTCTGTGTGTGTGTGTGTGTGTGTGTGTGTGTGTGTGTGTACAGTGTTAGCTGACGATAGAACGGGAATTTGAACTCTGATTGACACTAAAGACTCTAACACCCAGGCCATGCAGGCCAGTCTGTTGCAATTTTGTGGTTCTGTTTTGGAAGGTAACTCTGGAACCCTGGGATAAGATAAAAGATGGGAGGACAAACATGACAACACACCAGAGTTGAGAATAGGAAAGAAGGGGAGAGAGTGCCTGATTTTCCTGGGAACACATGATGTGTGGACTTGCGCATCTCCTCTGCTTCTCTGTCCACCCACTGACGGTCACTCTGCTAATGCCAGGCTGGCCAGGAACACACTTTCTATTTAGAAAGCAAAGACGGCCAGCTTTGGGCCTAGGCCTGGGGACTGACTCACTGTTGCTGGGATGACACATTGCCTGCACACATTTCCCAATTCTCAGAAACACCAGACTTATTCCTGTGAGTATGCAGAGGCCCACTTCACCATCCACCTAAGGCCACACACTGAGGCCTTGCTATTTTTCTTCCCTGGGGCCTAAATGGATGGCAGGATTTGCCATGCCTGAAACATCTCCCTCCTTTGGAAGGAGAGAAACTCTGGCCAAGAATCGCAATGTTTGGAACCAGAGTTTGGCTGGTTTTCAATAGCTTCACGCCAAAGCTATACCAGCCAGCGAAATGGCTATGAATGGGCCGAGGGGAGGGCTGAGACTTCAAGATGAGCCAGAAAAAATATGCAGATAGCAGAGAGAAGAGAGAATGAGATAGTGTGAACGAAGTAGAAGAGGGAATTTAAATCGAGACAAGCTGCCGGAAAGTGATTGAAGAACTGGGGCAGAGGGGAGAGTTCTGGGCTGTGATCCTTTCTTCATGTACCTTTGCCTCCATCTTCGCGTGAGCATGCTTAATCCTCATTACTAATTGAGGAGCAGGAGCAGGGGGGCTAGGGCGTTACAATCTCAGGTCAAAGTGAGAGCATTTTTGTTTATTAAACAAACAAACAAAACACTTCACATTGCAGGCCAGGCAGGTTTGGCACTCACTAAGTAGCCCAGGCTGGTCTTGAACTTAAGGCAAGCCTCCTGCTTCATCCTCGTGAGTGCTGGGATAACAAGTATGAGCTTCCAGGTCTACATCAATGTGAGGGGTTTAGACCCCTGCATCTTTGTCTCTCTGGGATCTGAAAGCCCTAAGGACACTCCCAGTGACCAAAGAGCTTGCTGGGAAGGCCCACAGTCTGGATGGCCCGTGACAGTCTCCTCGGAGAGAGTTGTTTATACACTTAGACGTTAAGTGCTTAAGGCTTGAGGGCCTGCCCCACATTCAAAGCCCTGGATGGAGAACTATCTGGAAACTTCCTCCAGGGTAAACAAAAACAACCACTTCAGCTCACTTGCCAAGGACTCTCACTCCAAAAGGGAGAGGGAAGGAAAGGGAAAGTGATGCTGTTTTTTCCCCCTGCGAAGTAAAGGTTAAAACAACATTTTCTCTGGGCGGCTGTGCGGTCCACAGGCAGACTTTTCTCTGGTAACCATCTCAATGTGTCTGTGTGGAAAGTACCTAATCGTGACTAAGCACTCGCTGAGGTGATTAGTTGTCACTTCGCTTGGGGACTTTGGTCTTGTTCTAGAAACTGTAGAGTGTTTTGACCACGTCCCACCCAGGCCCTCCAAGCAGGGTGGCAGGTTTGAGAGAACACAGTCTTCTCTCTGCTTATAGGAAAGGACCCTAGGGAGCAAAGAGGGCGTGGGCTCACTGGAATCCTGTCAGGACTTCGAAGAAGGCTAAACTTCCAATCCTTGTTAGCAGAGGAGTCAGGAGTCTGTGGAAGTGACCATGGCTTGAATGGAAATGAAGTTCACTCATGGAGCATCCAGGATATGCTGGAAGTTTCCCTAAAGTTGTCTTATTCTTCCTCACAGTTATATAATGAGGCAGGTGTTGCGTTCCCCCATCACTGGAACCAGCCCAAGGGCTCACACCTCTAATTCAAGAACACAGAGCTGAGAATGGGCCAGGAGACTCCGGGGAGGCAGCAACATCCACTAGGATACAGGAGGACCACAAAGACCAGCCTGTTCAGGGGGAGTGGAGTCATTCTGCTTGATAATTCAATGGCTCAGGGGTTAAGAGCACTGGTTGCTCTTCCAGAGGTCCTGAGTTCAATTCCCAGCACCCACATGATGGCTCACAACCATCTGTAATGAGTGCCTTCTTCTGGTGTACAGGCATACTATATACGTGGTAAATAAATAAATCTTTAGTCGGGTGGTGGTGGTGGTGGTGGTGGTGGTGGTGGCGGCGGCGGCGGCGGCGGCGGCGGCGCACACCATTAATCCCAGCACTCGGGAGGCAGAGGCAGGCGGATCTCTGTGAGTTCCAGGCCAGCCTGGGCTACAGAGTGAGTTCCAGGAAAGGCGCAAAGCTACACAGAGAAACTCTGTCTCTCAAAAAAAAAAAAAAAAAAAAAAGATAATTCATTTCAAATTCAAACCCTTTTGCTGCAATTGTACACATAGAGGAAAGGACACATCACAGGCATAGAGCTTGATGGACTGTCACAAACCGAAGAGATCCTTGTAGTCAACGCCCAAATGGAGAGATAGCTGACATTGTTTCCAGGATGACCGCCATCACTTTTCGGCATCTGTGTACACATAGCCCTTCCTCCAAGAAGTAGGCTTTCTCCTGCATTTCCTCTGGAAGCTGCACTTGTTATACTGACTTCTCTAACTCAACAGAATGAAGTGGAAGTGGTGCTTTAGCTAGGCTATAAGAAGACGGGAAGCTTCTTGGTGGGTTTCTTAGCGACTGTTTCTGGAAACACCTGGAGTCTTATTAACTGCCCAGAGAATGCCCTAGTGAAGGGGTCATGCACAGCCACTCTGTCCACAGCTGGTGGAGGCCAGACTTCTGCTGATGACGGCTAAGGCACAGGCTTTGTAAGGAGACCTTTCTTGGACCCTTGAGAGGCCTCAGTTAAAACCACATGAAGCACAAGAGTTGCTTAGCCCAGTCCTGACCTCCTGACTCACAGAATCATGGCAGGCAATGAAATAGCTGTTCGGTTAAGCCCCTACGTTTGGGGTAATTTATTAGACAGCACCATAACCAAACATTTCAATCCACAAAGAAGCACCCCAGTGATCCTTGCTTGTCACTGTGCCCCTTGCTGCAATAAGCATTCTGTGACTCCCTACACTGCTGACACATTCTGCCTGTTTGTAGACATTGTAGGAATAAAATGACATCATGAGTCCTTTGTGGTGTAGTTGGCTTCTCTGGCTTGATGTTATGTCTATGACAGACTTCTCTGATGTCAACGGTAGCAGCAGATCATCATTCCTCTCGGTGTGTAATGATGTGTGGCTATGTTTATTTATCCGTTTTATGATTGACGGGCAGTTGAGTTGCTGTAACGAACGACACAGCTGTGAACATTTTGGTGTGTGCATTTCTGTTGAATACTGTTATAGTTGGAATCAGAAATATTTCCTACGAATCTAATATATTTGACCACTGGGTCTTCAGCAGGTGCTGCCACCTTGGGAAGTTGTGGAACCTCTAAGGGGTGGAGCCTAGCTGGAGGAAGCGGGTCACTAGAGATGGGGAGGCTGGAGGCCGATATTCAATTCCGGTTCTGACCCAAGCTCTCTACTTCCTGATCTGCCAACATATGACTAGGACAGTCTACAAGCTTCTGCCACCAGGAACTGAAGCTCTTGGGTAGCCATGCTTGCCCTGTCATGATGGACTATATCCCTGCAACTTTGGAGCCAAGATAAATCATCCCTCCCTCGACTTGCTTCTTTCAGGTTCTTTTCAACAGGGAGAGGAACAGTCACCAATGCACATACATACCCAGGAGAGAGATGGCTGGAGAACAAAGTGTTTTCAACTTTTATATTGTCTTATTGGTTTTAGAGCGACATACCAACTTATTTTCTTATTAACAGTGATTGACAATTGCTCTACACTCTTCTAGAGCTGGACTGCTGTCTGTCTTTTCGTGTTTGAGAATTCCATTTAATTTGTTAACAAGAAAGAAATGGCCAGGCTGTCTACCTGCCGACAAGGAGGGCGTTTGAAACATGCAAGCTAAGTGCAGAAAACCAGTTCCTCCCACCCAGATGTGCTCTTTTCCCAAAAAAAGAAAAAGGAACACCACAACTGTTTACTCACGTTCAAAGGGATGGTTGCTGGCTCCTGCTCTCACTGTGTTATTCATCTGGAGAGTTTTACTTCATAAGTCAGCTGAAGTGGTGGTAGAGGAAGCGATTGGGATTCTGAGTATTTTCTTCATTCTTGGACCATGAATCATCTCTTGGTCATGGAATATTTGGAAGAAGGTGATTTGGTTTATTTTAGGGCAATCAGAGGGCAGGATCATAAAAATATGTTCAAACGAACTTGAAAATTCACCTTCCCAAACCCCCGAGACTCTCAAATTTGTGCTTCTTAATTGATGTGAAAAGATGTCTGGCAAACCAAACTCAAAAGTATAAGGAAAAACACACACACACACACACACACACAACAACAACAAACCCCCAGGATTGTGGCTGATCTGGAGAGCTTCATTTAGCTTACGCAGTTGGAAGAAATTCTGTCCTCTCACTGCCAGATTGTCCCAAATCCAGGGAAATCACAGACTTTGAACAGCAGCAGAAACTTGGTGTGACAGGCTTTTTGAATCAACTAAGCTAGTGTTGTACTCAGTTATCTAAGAGACATTGATCTATGTGTTGCTGTGAAGGTATTTTGTAGATGTGATTAGCCATCTAGGATGGGGTGACTTCACATGAAAGAGGCTGTGTGGCTTTATCTGGCTAGTTCATCTGTTGAGTGTCTCAAGGACAAAAAAAAGTTTCTTGGAAAAGATAAAATTCTGACTCAGGACTACAGCATTACTTCTTCAATGAGGGTTTCTTTGTTTACTTTTTTTGTGAAACAGTTTTTTCTTGTTTTCTCTAAGAAGCATAAGTTGGCCTTGAACTTATGACCCTTTTGTTGTTGCATTATGAGTCCTGGGCTTGTAAGTATGCATCAACACACTTGATCTTGACTGTCAGATTTCAGAACCATTCACTTTACAAGTGCATGACCCAACTCATACACATATACATATATGAACTTACACGTATATGCTCATACACATATACATAGATAAATAGTCGTATAGATCAGTAGGTAGATAGATCCTTCTGTTGGTTTTGTTTCTTTAGAGAAATCTTAACTATCAACGATAGTATAAATGCAATGAAACAATCCAGGAGAAACTTTCAAACTTGATGGGGGCCAGCCCAAGTTTTCACCAAGTCCTTGGATGCGCTCCTGGGGATGAGTGTATGATCAAACATCTGTCCTGTCCAGATTTTCTCAATTGAAGCTGAAAACCACACTATGACTATTCAGAGAAAGTGCCAGCTAGCAGTAAATGTCTTTGGAGTCCTGAGATCAAACTCAGAACCACAGAGAGTCCCAACTGTATCTGTGTCAATCTTACTTCCTAGATAAAAACCACAGTTGAAAGAGACTCTGATGTGTGACCTGGAACCTGGAGCCGTAACTCAGGGGTCCCCTATGGACACTTCGCCCCTCCTGAACCATTTAGCATAATCATACCCATGTTCTTATTGACAAAGACTGAATCAAAGAAGCACACAGCACTTATAATGGTGGTAGTCAGTAAAGTCAAATAACTGTTCAAAGCAATTATCATGCTTTGAACAATTTGCAAATAATGATTTGCAAATAATCTTTCTGAATGGTTAACTGCTTATTTTTTCACTTCTAAAAAGTTTATCAATACAGCCTCACACATGGACTTCTGAAATGTGACATGTGGCAAAAAAGACAGATTGACCAACTGTGGGTGTTTCTGCAGCAGATTTCATTGTCCTGCACTTCTAGTAACAAACCTTGGATGACTCACTTCATTTAGCCCTTCGACAAGTTTCACAGATGCCAGGAAAGTGTGAAATGTATGTGCTTATCTTATTTTGACTTTGGCAATGAAAGGACTCTCTCATGGCATATTCCTACAACAGTCGAAATCTACCATGTCTTTAAGCAACTTGCAGCCAGCCCTTGGGTATGTAGTCACCTGGCCTTTCAGTCTTGGGTGTCAGTATTTCTAGCTCTCTGTAGAGTGTCACCTGTGATTTTTTTATACCAAATTCAAGGCCCTAGATTGTGTTTCCTGAGACAAGAGAATCCCACTGGCTCGGTAAGCTGTAAACAATAGGGCAGCCAGGTGTAGTGGTATGAACTTGTCATCCTAGTACTTGGGAGATGGAGGCAGGTGGACCATCCTCTCCTACATGCTGAATTAGAGGCCAACTGGCTACATGAGGAGATGCCATATTAAAAAATACTTTGAATTAAACTCCCAAACAACAGGTTTCCTTATCTCGTGGTTTTAGAGGGTCTAAACTCCAAAGGCATAGATAGCATCAGCATCTTGTGAGAGCCCTGGTGCTGTGTCATAACATATATAGTTGCTCTTTCTCTTCATTTGGAGCTGTTGATCCCATCATGCAATTCATCCCTCATGACCTCATTTGTTACTAACTACTTCCCCCAAAGCCCCGTCTCCAAATAGCATCAATCTCTGGCTTGAGGGATTATGTTTCCCACATGTGAACTTTGGGGGGGACACATTCAAACCATATCAGTAAGCTCTGTTCTGCCTGTTGGCTGCCTTTCCTGGAGAGGTTTTACACACAAATTACTGTTGAAGTGCTTTAAAGACCCGGTAATATGTGCATGTAGTCACATGTGCACACATGAAGAAGTCATGTCTATAAACAGCAGAGACAGTCCTTGCTGTAGACCCAGGATCAAGGGCATTTTTCCAAGAGGTGGGGATGCTCAGCAAGAAGTACTCTGATTGGTCCAAATGTTCAGGTGCTCCCTGTCAGTCTGTTCTTCTGTAGTAGGGTACATTGCATATCCTGGTATCTGATAGCACCACTTCAGTCATGCAGAAACTAAATTACAAGGTGCAAAATCCAAATTCCTCAGAGCAGACTCTGAAGGAATCCTCTTTCTGTGTCGCTATGGGCTCTGTCTGTCTGAGGTCTGTGTGAAGGCTATCTATCATCTTGCCAGAATTGAGGCCTCCTCGCTTCCGACTGTGGGAGAGAAAGCCAGCCAGCTTGCTCTTTCCCAGTCTCCCTGGTAAGCTCCCTGCTCCTGGGATGTGGGCCTCCGTCACACAGACTGGCTTTCCTTCCCGTCCCTCACTCTCCCCATCTCACACACAACTTACCAAAGGAAGCTTTCCCTTCCCTGAACACATTAGGTCTATCCTAACATCCTGTTTCCAGATACGCCCTCATCTCTGCCTTTCTCATTCCTGTTACCTGGTGAAACCCATCCTTTTAGCCAACTCCAGCATCAGTCCCTTATTAAATCCTCCCAGGATTTCCTGGGAGGATCAGCATTTTGTTGACTCGTTTCCATGGTAGGGATATCAGCGAGAGCCCCTAACATAGGTTGAACCAATTTTCCTTTGCACCTCGGCTTTCTCCTCTAGACTCGAGCTCACAGAGGGTTAGGACAGTCTTGTTTTTTGTTGCATTCTTGTTGCCAGCCCAGAGCCTGGCCTAAACCACTGTGCTGACAACCCAGGGTACTAGCTGAATAGCAGAATGATAAATATGCTGTATTTATTTTTATCTTTGTGTGTGTGTGTGTGTGTGTGTGTGTGTGTGTGTGTGTGTGTGTGTGTTATGGGTATAATTTATGTGTGTGTATATATGTATGCACGTGTTTGTGTGTGTGTGAGTGGGTATATGTGTGTATGTCACGTACATGTGCAGAGGTAAGAGGACAGCCTTGGGTATCAGTCCTCACCTTCCACTTTCTTTGAGACAGAGTCTCTTGTTCATTGACGTGTACACCAGGCTAACTGACCTGTGACCTTCTGGCGATTCTCATATGTCTGTCTCCCACCTCTCTGTAGCAATGCTGGGATTACAGATGTCCAGTTGTGTGTGAGTTTGGAGGATCTGAACTCAGGGCCTTGTGTTTGAGCAGTAAGGACTTTGTCCACTGACTGAGCTGTCTCCCCATCCCAGAAATAAATATTTGTTAACTATCCCCCCTGAAATGGGTCTATAATAATGAAAAATAGACATGGACATACTTCTGAAGGACTTTCAGTTCCGGAGGATACACAGACAAGGCCAGCCTGTAATGCCCCATGAGAGCGGGTGTGAGCCTCTGGTGTTTGATCTTGGCCAGACTGCTGGGGAAGCTCCTCATGATGTGAGTTGATATTCCGAGTCTCAGGGATGAAGCCTAGCTGTCTCATAAGCCCACATCTGTGTCCAAGACACTTTAGTGACTTCAGGATGCCGAGTTACTGCTAAAGCACATCCCCACCATTTTACCAATGACAGCGCTCATGGCACCAATCTTCACAACAGGAAACGGGTTCTGGGTTGGAATGCTGGTTCACGTTCTAGAGGGAGTGTGACAGCTAGGATCCCAATCAGGAGCCTGGGGCTCTGTGTACTCAGGCCTAAGAGCAAAGTCTTTCAGCATCACTGCCTTCTCCATCTGGCAGAGGTCTAAATGAAGGGCCTCAGATTGCTATTCTTTCCTGAGAGAAGGCTGAGACTCAGGCATGGGGTATCATTATCATCATCATCATCATCATCATCATCATCACCACTAAGGCAGTGATTAGTGGTTCTGTTCTGACATAGAATGTCAAGGCAATACACTTCCAACAGTAGAAACCTGGCTCACTGGTGTAGGCGTGTGAGTGTGAGTATGTGTCACACCAGAATCTCCTGCGACTCTCTCACAGTTCCGTAAGATGGAACTTTGTAAGATAAAGTAGAAAATGAAGGAAGGGAGGTAAAAATGAAGGTGGGAACTCAAACCATTGTTGGGTCTATTTAGTCATAAAGCCAGACTCTAATTGTCTTTAAATATTAAAATGTTGATTCTTAGGCCGGGCGGTGGTGGCGCACGCCTTTAATCCCAGCACTCGGGAGGCAGAGGCAGGCGGATCTCTGTGAGTTCGAGGCCAGCCTGGGCTACCAAGTGAGTTCCAGGAAAGGCGCAAAGCTACTCAGAGAAACCCTGTCTCGAAAAACCAAAAAAAAAAAAAAAAAAAAAAAATGTTGATTCTTTCCATGATGACACATTTTTAAGAAGAATTTTATTGTTTTATTTCATTTTTACTATACATGCAATTTTTTTCACAAGCAGGTACCAAGAGGAAAAACCTCTGGGTAGTTACCATGTCAGCTCTAAGCAGGAATGTGGAGAGAGCTTGCCCCTGCCTGGCAGACACTCTCAGTAACTTGGGCATACAAAGATAAAGTCATGTGGAAAGAGTACTGGGGAAGAGCTCTCAGGGCGGACTTCATGGAGAAGGGGCCACAGGACTTTGTAGCAAGGGGAGGGGTCCTAGATGGTGAGAGAGAGGAGAGAAGGGAATTCCAAGTAGGCTGAAGGACGCACAAAGGTACCAAGGTGTGAGGCAATTGGACGGCATAGAGAACTGAAAATCCAGTTGGTGTGATTCATGAGTTGCGGTGGACAGGGGATTCGACTTTTTTTTTTTTTTCTAGAAACCTGCTTTAGTTCTCTGCATGTTGTGGGGGCCCTGAATAATTTAGATAATTGCCATACATCTTTCTTTGGCATCACATCATAGGCATCACATCTAGTCGCCGAGGACGCTGGCTCAGGGCCATTTACCACCACTCGAGCTGGACTGGCAGCAGGCGTGGCGTGAGGCCTCCGACTCGGATGGCAATGCCCTGCAGGTATGAAAGAGTTCCAGGTAGGAGAGCACAGCCACTGTTAGCCACTCCCCGCCCCCAACCTGGAGACTCCACCAAGGAAGGCAGCAACAACATCTTTAAAGATGCCTCCCATGGACTACATGCAGTGCCACACACTTTATATACCAGCTCCTTTGATCTTGCAGCCGTGTGTGTGGGAGTGCCTTGCCCTCTCCTTTTATGGAAGAAACATAAGTTCTCTTGTTTCATGTGATTTGTCCTGAGTGACACAGCTGGGATTTGAACCCAAGTGTGAATCTCTTTCCCTCACCCAACTCCGCTTCTGAGAATTCTGGTTGTAGATTTTGATTAGATTAAAAATGGGCATCAATCATTTCCCAGAAGGGTATATTTATTATCCTTTGTGTTCCATAAGAAACTGAAGCTCCTTATTTCCTCCTCCTCCTTCTCTTCTTTCTTTCTTTCTTTCTTTCTTTCTTTCTTTCTTTCTTTCTTTCTTTCTTTCTTTCTTTCTTTCTTTCTTTCTTTCTTTCTGTTTTGTTTTTTAGAGACAAGGTTTCTCTGTGCAGCTTTGCGCCTTTCCTGGAACTCACTTTGTAGACCAGGCTGGCCTGGAACTCACAGAGATCCGCCTGCCTCTGCCTCCCAAGTGCTGGGATTGAAGGCATGTGCCACTACCGCCTGGCCTCCTCTTTTTTCTTTTCAAGGCAAGATCTCAATTAGTCCAGGCTGGCAATTGAATTCTCTCGGTAAGCCAAAGATCACCCCGTGCTTCTGATGCCCCTGCCGCCACCCTCTAAGTGCTGGGATTCTAGGTATGCACCAGCATGCTTGGCTTAGGTGGTGCTGGGAATAGAACTCAAGGCTTTGTGCATGCTAGGCCACTGCTCTCCCAACTGAGTTCTAGCTGCAGTCCCATCCCAGAAACTCATTCTAAAGCACTTTGGCGGGCCTTGTTTTTTCCTGGCCACCTTTCCTAGGACAGGGCTGGCCTGGCCACTTTGAGCAACCTCTTAGCTTGGTCAGGACATTAAGCCTTTGTGGCTCCTTCCTGTCTAAGGAAATTTAGGACAGAAATGGTAACTGGTACTTATTTTTAATCCTGGCCCTTAACCTAAGAGAGTCACAACTGTTTTGGAACAGGCTTCCCCCAGAATGAAGGGAGGAGGGACCCAAAGCAATCTCATGGGGAAGTAGCTCACCATGGAGGATGGGTAGGGGGGATGTTGCCAAGAGGCAGCAGATGTTTTCAGAGTGGGATGGAGGAGGTGGGGGTGGGTGGGGAGGAAGACACCTGGGGAGGTGCAGGTACAAAGCCCTTGTGTAGCTTGTGGATGAGCCTGGAGATCCGCACAGATGGAGAGCAGGAGGCCTGGACTGCAGCCCCGGGAGCGGGAAGTCAGTGAGGAGCAGTGGCTCGTGGCTTGTTTTGGTTCTGCTTTCAGAAGTACAGCAGTGGTTTGGCTGCAACATTCAAAGACCTGAAAATATGGAAGCAGGCTTTGAGGAAGGGGACCACCGAGAATAGCAGTAGTGAATACGGGAAGTGCAGAGCCAAGGGCTCTTCCTTGGAGCAGAGATTCGGCTTCTTTCCGGAGCCTGTGGGTTGACAGGAAGAGGACATCGGGTTCCAAGCTGCACCGGGCCTGCCTGGGTCATCCAGCTGGCTTGCTCTATCTTTGGCTGATGTCTGCACTCCAGTCTTGCCCATGTCAGCTTAGAATATTTTGCACGTCTTAAGGAGCCACTAATGACAATGTAGCTGTTGATAATATTGGTTGTGCAGCTCATTTTATATATATATCTATATATATCTCTCTCTATATAGATATATATATCTGAAACTTTCAAATGGAGTGAAATTCGTTGCAAGACAGTGTAATAAATACAGTGTGAGCATAAAGAAGCACATACACATAGCCGCAGCCGTCACAGAGGGGAGAGACTGTGCTGACCCTGGGAGAATCAAGGCCAGAAGACCGAATGGGTTTGCAAAGATATGTCTTTAGGGCTGGAGGACATGGCTCTGGATTGAAGCATTTGCCATGGCAGCATGAGGATCTGCGTTGAAATTCTCAGAGCCCATGTAAATGAAGTCAAGTACAATGATGCACACCAGCAACCTCTGCAAGGCAAAGCCAAAAAGACTCCTCGTAAGCTCAAGGACCGGCTAGCCTGGCAATACAGCTGTGAACAATGAAGATGCCCTGCCCTGTCTCAAAACAAGGTGGAAAGTGAGAACCCAACATTGTTCTCTGACCTCCACTCCTCCACACATGCTGTGTGCATGTGCGCGCGCACACACACACACACACCCCACTTGGAAAAAAAGGTATGAAAACTTGATTAAGCATAAAGTTGACTGTGCAGAAAGCAAAGGAAAGACTCCTGTGCTAAAGAGAGATGTGTTGGTCATGACTGGGGATCCAGGACAGAGATGAAGGAAGGATGGGGGCTGAAATCTAGGCTCAGGGACTTAGGGTTTATACGGTGGGCACTGATAGCTAAGAAAGGTTTTTACGTAAAAGATTCATAAGATCTTAACATCATATTCAGGATACCAAATGTGGTGGTTTGAAAGAAAATGGCCCTTATAGGCTAGCAGGGAGTGGCACTAGTGGGAGGTATTGCCTTGTTGGAGAAGGTGTGGCCTTGTTTGAGAAGGTGTGGCCTTGTTGGAGGAAGTGTGTCACTGGGGATGGGCTTTGGGGTTTCAGACGCCCAAGCCAGGCCCAATGTTGCTCTCTCTTCCTGCTGCCTGCTGATCTGAAGATAGAACTCTCAGCTTTTCCCCAGCGCTATGTCTGCCTGCATGCATCCATGCTCCTCACCATGATGATAACGGACTAAACCTCTGAATCTGTAAGCCAGCCCCAATGAAATGTTTTCCTTTATAAGAGTTGCTATGGTCATGGTGTCTCTTCACAGCAATAAAAACCTAACTAAGACATTTCAGGATGCCACATTTGTAATGATTACAGTAACTAATATTAATTACAAATGACAATTATGATAACACAAATAGGAAACATATTTATATGCCCAAAGTGGTAGATACTGAGTCATGAGGATGGTCATGAGGGTGCTGGCTGCCAAGCCCAATGACCTAAGTTCAGTCTCTGGGTTCCACATGATGGAAGGAGAAAACTGATTTCTATAAGTCATCCTCCGATCTCCACACTTGCACTGTAGCAGGATTATCCCTTTCCTAGATGCATGGATGAATGAATGAATAAATGAATGAATGAATGAATGAATGAATGAATGAATGAATGTAACTTTAAAAAAATATGATGGTGTCACCTAGTCCTAATGTTATTCTGCATCATAAAATGACTCTTAGTGGGCTGGAGACAGAGATTCTCTTGGTGGCTTTGAAGAAGCCAATTGCCATATTGTGAGCTATCTGAGGGGAGAGCCAATGGCAGAGAACTGGGGAGACAATGTAAGCTAGGGTCTTCAGTCACACATCTGCTAGGCAATGGGCCCTGGAGCAGCTGCTTCTCCACAGGAGCCCCTAGATCACAACGCGGCTCAGCTGCCACTTTGATTGCGGCCTGTGGGACCCTGAGCAGAGCCAAGTCATACCCAGCCTCCTAGAAACTGGGAGATAATGTGTGTTTTCTTAAACCATCAACTTTGTGAGGCATTACAAAGCAATATAAATAACAATACAGACCCCCCCCCCCCTCCACACCCAGATCAGCAGCCTAGGAATTGCTTCTAGGAGAACCTAGTTGAAGCTCAGGGTTATTAAAAGGCGGGTATGCCCGGCCTATAAGTTTGCAGCTTCTGCAGCTACCCCACAGGTGAAATTTGAGAGGGAGAATTGTCCCACCTGATCTCTTCCCTCAGTTGCATTTCAGCTACTAGCAAGCAAGCCTCCACAGTCTTAGAGACAGGTCCCTTAAAGAGAAGTTTGGCTATGCTTCAAACCAGGACAGTGACAGACTAGAAGCTTGGGGATACCTGTCATCATGAGGACTGGAGTTGGGATTGCCACAACCCGTATAAAAAGCAGCTGAACTCAGTAGTGGCTGTGGACAACTCCATCCCTAAACATGATGGGAACAGGCAGATCTCTGGAGCTTATTGGATAGACAGCCTCGCAGAAACAGTGTGCTCCAGATTCAGTGAGAGACCCGGTCCTCAAAAGTTAGATGGAGAGAAATAGAGGAAACCAACTAGCATCCCCCTCTGGTCTCCACATGCACCTACATACATGCTTGTATATATGCCACATGGGCCATTATTACACCCATCTTTGAGATAAGGTGCCTGGAACTGGGAGATGGGGCTGACTTGCTCCCCTGTTCCTAACTCAGAGAGCAAGAGAGCAGAGGTTGGGTTCCAAAGTTCTGCTGTGGGCTGGGGCTATCTGGGGCTCATTTTTGCTCTTAATCCACCTCCTGTTTCTCCTCCATCTCATCGAGATGGGGGGCACCAGGAGCCAGGATACCCCTCCTTGTTGCCCTCTTCTGTGGAAGCAAGACCTCACCAAAGAGAAGCCCAAAAGAGCCCCAACTACAGGAAATGAGTGAGTGAGCGGAGTCTCTAAGTGGAGAAATCACCCAGATGACCAGGCTGAGGAAGAAGAGCCGAAGAGACAGCGGTGGTCTCACTTCCTGCTCCTGGGTTAGGAAGGCTCTGGTGTATTTCCCCAGACGAGAGGTCCCTTCGGTTCCATTCTCTCATCATCATTTACTTTTTATCATCTAGTTTCTCATTTTTAAAAATGCAATGATTTTCTTTCTTTCTTCACCCTCTCCTTCCCTCACTCCCCCTTTTCTCTTACTTTCTAAGACAGGCCCTCATAATACAGCCAGGCTGACTTGGTGTTCGCTATGTGGCCTAGACTTGTCTCAGAATCAAGATCCTCAGCCTTCTGAAACTAAGATTACTGGTTCGGAATGATTTCATTGGCAGGACTGTGAATTTGGGGTTTCTGTCTGATGTCTCAATGCACACGACTGCACTGGTGGATGCGTCACACGGGAGAGGTGTCCAGATTGCAAGCACATGGTTCACGCACACATCCAGGTCATCTCTCTCTGCATGGCAAACACAGAGCATGTAGACAATGGCAGTATCTTCTCTCCCACATGACCTGATCTTGGGGCAATAGTTGAGTTGTGGAGGCCAAGTAGAGGGAGGCAAGCTATTAAGTTCACACATTTGTCCTGGGAAAACTGTCTCATTCATACCCTGGCCAGGAGGGGCTTCTTCACACATGAATTGCACTTTCTACACACAGGGTCCATAGCATACTCATGCTTGTTGCTGTTTCTTCTGAATTCAGCTCAGGGGCTATACCTGTTCTTCTTGGGATGGGAGAAAACTCTAAGCAGTTTGGACTTTTCCAACCCAGACTCACTTGAACACAACTTCAGCCCACAGGAGTCTAGACAGCAGAGGACAGCTAAACACTTGATTGAGCCAATCACAGCCACCAAACGGGGACTCTGGCTAGACCATCAGTGGCAGGAGGGTGACTTCAAGCAGCAGCACGTGAAGTTTTCCAAGTTGATATGCTGTGATTGTGATTGTTATAGCTATGTGCCTTTTATGGTATCTGTTACAAAATTTAGTAGTTAACTTTTAAAACACCAAGTTTATTTACAAAAGGAACTATAGATAGCTACAAAGAAGGAGAACAGCCATAGGGTTACTTACCAAAGGAAAACGTAGGTGCTGGCTAGAGATGGAGGTCAGTGGGAACCTGACTGTCTAGCATATGTGAGGCCTGAGATTCCACCCCAGGAACTGAAACCAAACAAAAAGCCCAACAGAGGCAGGAGTGATGTCCCAGTGGTTAAGAGGACTTGCGGATGACATGGGTTCAGTTACCAATACCCACAGAGCGACTCACAAACATCTGAAACCCAAGTTCCAGGAGATCCAATACCCTCTTCTGGCCTCCACAGGCACCAAATATGCATATGGCACATATCCATACATGCAGACAACATTTTCCCACATAGAATAAAGATAAATAAAATATCTTTTATAAGATATATAATATATATATATAATAAATAAAGATAAATAAAATCTTTAAAGCAAAACAAAACAATGCAAAAGCATGAACCACGACACAGGAGCAATGACAGAGTTCTAGCTAATCCTTCTTGTCTGCTGAGGACTAGCCTGAGGTACATTTTTAGTAACAGAGGCAAATGCTGCATGTTACAGAGCTGTTGAAGACAGGCCCCCATAAATAGGAGGCTTATGCCTTGTCCTACAATCCAAATGATGAAAAATGGGAGGAAAAGTGCCTTCTTTACCAAGAGGTTTTATTTAGGCAAGTATTTCTGAAGCCTGTCTTCCATCAGAGCCCCACACTGCTCTTTCTGTACCCTCTGGAAAACATCACTACAGCCAAAGGCACCCACCATCTCCTTGGTCATTTCTGCATCCAGAGAATGGATCACAAATTCTGGGCCACCTTCAAAAACACATAGTTTGGGGCCATCCAGGTGCCTCAGTGAGTAAAAAAGCTTGCTGCCTAGTCTGAGAGCCTGAGCTCACATAGTAGGAGAGAACCAACGCTCGTAGACTGTCTTCTGACCTCCACTTGAGAGCTGTGGTATGTACACACACACACACACACACACACACACACACACACACACACACAAATGCAATGGAAGTGTGAAAAAGAAGTACTTTGAACGTACACTTTCTTTGAAATGGCCTGTTCTTGCACGAAGCATAGCAGGTAGCAGCAGGCTCATGGGTAAGGCTGCTTCATCCAGTTCACACCAACGTGAATTTCTAGTCACATCTTGTCGGTGTTGATAAATGTTCCTTGCACTCTGTGTCTATGTATGGAATTATTTATTGTACATTTCCATGCCATTACCACAAACATCAGTTTGCTTGTTTATCACTCTCGCTACATGAAGACATTGTTACAGTCTTCATTTCTAGAAGCCACTTAATGTCTGGTGCTGTCACCCAGTGATGACCAATGGAACCCATGTTTCTGTGTTATTGAGTTCTAAAATCTTCTATTTGAATTTCTAGTGCAGTGATGGAACCAAAATAAACAAAATCTCTTTGGAGCTCTCACTCACTCTTTTTAGATTTCATTTGTTTTATTTTATATGCACGTATGTTTTACCTGTACGTATATGTGTGCACCATGTATATGCTGGTGCCCTTGGGGGCCAGAAAAGGGCATCAAGTCCCACAGAACTGGAGTTACAGATGGCTGTGAACCACCATGTGGGTGCTGGGAATCAAACATTGGTCCTCTGGGAGAGCAGCCAGTGCTCTTAATCACAAAGCCATCTCTCCAGTTCCCACTCTCAATCACTTTTAAGACTATAAAGAGAACTAGAGAACAAAGTATTTTAGGATGGCTAGCATACTGTGACTGATTTTAGGGCTTGAGGTCAGGGTTCAAATGTTGGAAATGTGCGGTCCTAGGTGTACAGTACATCCCCTTGGTGACTTAGTACCTGCATCTGTGAAATAACACTGTATACGTGTTTTTATATATATATATATGCATTATATATTATTACTACATTAACAGTTATTATTTTATATATTTTTATAATTATACAACATCATATGATAATTTATATATAAATTATATACACATTTATAAATATATTATACACATTTTCCATGATGTAAGATGTGAAGGTTGTTGAGAGGGTTAGCTAGATGATTTCTACAGCAAGGGGCAAGTCATTGTTTGGGAGGTAAATGTTCTATGAGCTATAGCTATTATGGGGACCTGGAGTGCAAGTAGGTGGAAGAGCCTGCTTTGAGCTATGGTAGTGGGGCTGAGGGTTGCCTTAGCTCTTCCTGCATCTGGAGATAAATAGGACAAATGTGGTAGGGCTCTTGCCCACAGTAGGTCCAGAAAACTGCAGAGAGGGAGTTTGGCTGAAGGCCTTGAAAGTTATCAACTCCTACTTGTAGAATTCTTCAAAAAGCCCTGGTGTGGGTAGAAGAAGAGGGTCCTGGACAGGGACCTAGCTAGCTTGGCAGGCTCGAGACAGCCTTCCTGGCTGGGCTCTGGCACCTGCCTCTGAATGTAGCAGCGCTGGCTGAGCAAGCTCTGAATAGCTTGGGGTTCCTGGAAATTTGCATCAGCACATTAGTTAATGTTTTATCAGCAAAGAGCAGAGGCAGTGGACAGCAAGGGGCAGATCTTGTTACTTCCAACAAAATGCCTTTTTGGTTAAGCATGAACAATGTTTTAGGGATGATTCCCAGGCATCTCACACAATGCAGGATGAAGGGCGGAATCAAATGTCTGAGGCTGAGCTCCCGCATGTGAGGGCTCTGGAATGATGTTTCAGGAGAAGCTTCCTCATCAGGGCTCCTGGGACACGGGAGCCTCCATATGTCGAGGAGTGACAGAGGTCACTCCGCAGGAAAAGTAGGTACCCAGGATCTCAGTCTGGCTGAATTTCTCTGAGCCCTCTACAAATGCTTAAAGCTATGTTTGACAAGAGCCGAAACATGCAATACTGGCAGCCTTGAAAAGGTCTATGAGAAAATATGTTCAGGAAAAACTTGCCTTTTCATGTTAGGGTCAAAAAAATGGACTTCATTTGGTTTTTGCTCTTCTGAATGATTAACTAAAATACCTTCCTCCCCTCAAAAATAGTATTTATATGAGAAGAGAAGCAGCAGTTGAGGGTGTGTGGCTACAGCATTCTCAGGTCTACCAACTGAATCTTGCAAAGAGCATTCTGGGATTTGGTATCAAGTGGGCTTAAAAAGTCCAAGTCTGGGCCGGGCGGTGGTGGCGCACGCCTTTAATCCCAGCACTCGGGAGGCAGAGCCAGGCGGATCTCTGTGAGTTCGAGGCCAGCCTGGACTACCAAGTGAGTTCCAGGAAAGGCGCAAAGCTACACAGAGAAACCCTGTCTCGAAAAACCAAAAAAAAAAAAAAAAAAAAAAGTCCAAGTCTGACATTCGAGGCTGGGTGATCTCGGGCAATGCCCCAAGCCTCAGCCTCTCCTTTATAACAATGGGATATCAGTTCCTCCCATTCCCTTCCTCCTTCTTTCCTTCCCTTTTCTTCTTCTGAGTATTGGAATCACAGCTGTGCACCATCATGTCTGCCATCCATGATACTTTCTGAAAGAGATGCTGTAAAGGAGACAGAGCATCTACTCAGGGGTAACCTAGTACTTCTTGTAGCTGAGCCCTGAACTGATGACCTTATTGAACTAAATTAGAAGTCTTGATTTTAGAATTTATTTTGAGACAGATTCTCACTATGTATTCTAGTTTGGCCTTGAACTTGTTATATAGATCAGCCTGGTCCTGTGGGATGTACTGTATGCTGTAAATATATGTTGCTGCTATGATTGATTGATAAATAAAACACTGATTGGCCAGGCAGGAAGGATAGTGTAGGCAGGACATGGAGGAGGAGAATGCTTTGAGGTGGAAGGCTGAGGCAGGGAGACATTGC
Source organism: Peromyscus californicus insignis (assembly GCF_007827085.1). Taxonomy (NCBI): domain Eukaryota; kingdom Metazoa; phylum Chordata; class Mammalia; order Rodentia; family Cricetidae; genus Peromyscus; species Peromyscus californicus. Next base: position 92,081,257 of record NW_026294573.1, on the reverse strand, counting down.
CAGACCCTGCCATGAGGAGCAGGATGAAAAGTACCAGTAAGCCAGGAGCCATGTGGCAAGGTATAGATTAATAGAAATGGATTAATCTAAGATATAAGAACTAGATAGTAAGAAGCCTGAGCCATTAGGCCAAACAGTTTAAATAATATAAGCGTCTGTGTGTTTATTTGAATCTGGGTGACTGTCGGCCCAGGCGGGACTGGAGATAACTCCAGCTACAGCCTGGCTTCGAAAGTTCAATCCTTTCACTTCTGTCTCCCTCCTGAGAGCTGGGATTAACAGCTTATATCACTCTGCCAGCAGAAAACCCCATTTCATGGATAAGAAAATAAAGACTCAGACTGGTTAAGTACCTGCTCACTTAGTTAAGATCACTTAGTCAGCAAAGATCTGAGGTCACATTTGCACTCACCCTATATCATAATCCCAAAGCCTACAGCGACTTATGCAAGTTGCCTGAGACAGCAACAACATACATAGTAGGTACATGACAATAACTTTTAACTGATCGGTATGCATTGTATTCCTGTGTGGATATGCTACACTGAACCCGTAAATTTGTACAATTGCTACACATCGATTGCATATATTATAGAAAAGGGGCCAACACATATGCAGTCAATATTGGTGCACAGTCTGAATATTTGTATCTGTTCCCCTTATCTTGAATCCACATGTTGAGGTTTTATCTACCAGGATGACAATTCTAGGAGGTGGTGCCCTCATGATGGCCATTTGTGTCCTGAATAAAAATTTCCTAAGAGAGCTCACTCAAACCTCCCACCCCATGAGCAAAAAGATAAGGCAAGGTGTATGAATCAGGAAGTAAGCTTCACCACACACTAAGGTTTCCAGAAGTGTGAGAAATTCATTCTGTTGTTGAGACCAAGACTTCTTAACCTTTTCCTACTCGTGAACTCCCTTTTGCCTGAGAAATTGTTATGCTGCCCCAGATATACAGATACATAAATTAGGCATACAAATAAAGTATTTACTGATAATTACTCATAAAGGTATTTATAAACAGTTCTTTAGTATAATGTTATCACTTATTGAATATGAAAGCCAATCTGCATACTAATGAGATAGATATGCTCATTTATTTTTATATAAAGAATCAAGCCTTGGATAATACTTGGTAATATTTTCAGAGAGTATTAATAATTTGATTTTATAATCACTAACTCTCAGAAGACCATTTCATGTTGACACATAGAACAAAATAGCAGAAGCATGGTAAGGGCCATTTCAGAAACTGTTGGAAATTCTGTCCTAAACCTGAGCCAAAATCCACTTAATTATTTTAAATGGAGTTCCAGCCAGGCACTCAAATAACAATTAAAAAATTAGTCATTTTTTAGCACAATCCAATCCAAAGATATATCCGTTTAATACTTACATGCTGAGGCATGGTGGGGGAAATATTAAAGGTCTTTGTTGCACATAATTAAACCATTATGTTTTTATAAGACCTAAACTTTTGTATATGCAATAGAAACACTGCCAGAGTCCATAGCTTACAAAAAGTCTCAGATGTGAGATGGTGTGCTTCAGACAGCCTTGCTGGGTGTTACATGGCATGACAACATGCAGAGAGAAATGTGCTCATGTGGTGTGTTCAGAATGAAGGCTGCCGTGAAGTTGGTGAAGCAACATGAGTGAACATTGCCAAAACCACCGTGGATTCACTGTGCATTTGATTCTGAGTTAATTTTTGCTTGTCGTGCATCTAGAAATCCTTCACTACTGCCAACATTTTCGTGATGACCAAATTTAGCTACAAAACCCCACAGGGGGTTACAGCTCCCAGTGTAAGAAGCTGGACTTTAGCCTCTGCTCGGTTTATGGTATTTTGTCCAGCAGACAAACAGACTAGGAAAATTCATATTATTAAAATAATCATATCTCACTTCTCTTGGCTTATGGAGCTTCCCAAATACCATTATCATTTCAAAATCACCACCGAAAAGTCAGAAAAGTGGCACCCTGAGACAGCTGGAGGTAACTACAAGTCTCTGAAGTAGCTGGGGTGAGGGGCTGACAGTGGATCTCCCTAAGGATGCCATTGCCAGAAGCTCAAGAAAAATGAACAAGGGCTTCTGAGTTCATTTCTGTATCATAAAGATTAATCTTGGAAATCCCACACTGAACCTCTGCTATGGATCTTCCTGGATGAGCAAAATGAACTGATTCTCAGGCTTTGAGCTGCCATCCTGGAATCCAGTGGAGGGATATTGCGTATTTCATGGTAATTACAAGGTTAGGCTGGCATTAACACAGATGTCTTGATTAAAACACATGGGTGGTTACACAACAGACCTCTTTCCTTTTTTATTGGTTGCATCCTCTTTCAGCGTGGGTCTCATGGGAGAAAAATCACAGTCGGGTTCCTCTCTGATGAGAAGGCCAGGGGCCCTTGTGGCTGAGGGGCTCACCCATTTCAGAGATGTTTTACGAGTGGAGACAGTCCTGGTTGGTAGGCGGTATGCTCCAGAAGACCCTAAACTCATCGCTGATGAGAAATGGATATTTCCTTCTCTCTATTATTTTAAAGGAATAAATTTAGCCGTAAGTGTAGGCAGGGATGTTCAAAGGCATCAGAAAAACTGCCCCTTCAGTGCTTTCCAAATGTTTGAATGAGTTTTGCAAACGAGTTTCAGAGCTCTTCACACAGGAAGCTGTCATTATTTAGCTGTCATTATTTAATAACCTGGAAGCTTCCCAGGGAAGATGACAAACTTTCTTTTAAACCGAAGTAAAACACATGGAAAACCATACACATCAAACCCATGCAGAGATACCCAGATGGAAAAGAAGACCTCACAAGCAGCAGTGAACCCCCAGTCTTAAGGTATCTCCTACTATCACTTTCTTAAGGCATTGTGTCTGTCCCGAGTCCAAATACCTTAGATTTGTCTTGCCTGCTTTTGATCCTTTTCTAAATGGAATCTAATTGGGATGTATATCTTTTGTGCCCCTCCTTCACAAAATACTGCATTTGTGGTATTCTTACATATTTTTTTTACTCGTGGTACATTGTGAGTTCATGATACTATGTAGTGTTCTATTCAGTGAATATGCTATAATTTATTGGGATTGCCTATTGTTGATGGATGTTTGGCTACTGTACCTAATGCTGCTGAGACTATTGTAACATCTGCCTTCTTGTATATGTCTGCCACACGTCTACTGTGCTGGTTAGTTTCTTGTCAATTTGATACAAGCTAGGGTCATCTGGTAAGAGGGAATCTCAGGGAGGCAAGTCTATGGGTGCATTTTCTTGTTTAATGATTGATTGTGGGAGGGCCCAACCTACAGTGTGTGGTGTTACCCATGGAGAGGTGGTCCTGGGTTCTATAAGAAAGAAGGCTGAGAGAGCCATGGGGAGCAAGCCAGTAAGCAGCACCCCTCTATGGCCTCTGTCTGCATCAGCTGCACCTCCAGGTTCCCGCCTTGAGTTTCTGCCCTGACTTTCCTCAGTGATGAACTGTGATTATATAAGCCAAGGAAACCCTTTCCTCCTCTAGCTGCTTTGGATCATGGTCTTTATCACAGCAATAAAAAGCTAAGTACGTCAGATAGATAGACACAAAGCGAAGTTGCTCGAAAGAGTGATTTTGCATTTATTTAAGGTGAAATAACTTCCAGAAAGTACTGTGGAGGAAGATATTTTTCATAGAACACAAAAAGTTGGAAGACACTGGAGTCCACTGAGTGACCCAGGGTATAGACATGGGGTACCCATAAAACCCACCCTATGAACTTTCTTTCCTGGAGCAACTAAGCTTCCCTGCCTCTGCCTTTTCTGGATGACTCCTTACTCCTCTGTCATTTCCAGGGTTGTCTGGAGCGCATGACTTCCTGGAAGCTTCGAACTGTCTTAGGTCAGCTGCAACTTTGGACTGTCTTAGGTCGGCCACAACTCTCTGTGGTCCTGTTTTGTTTTTATTTACTTTTATTATTTTGCTTTGGGACCCTGAAGCCATTCCTGATTCTCATGAGCACTGTTCCCTGCTCTTGTACCACCTGGTGACTTGCCTTTCTTTAGACTGAACTTCTTTCTTTCTTCAGACTTAGCTTTTTGCAGGGCAGAATGGGGTTGGCCTAGTGTCTCTGCTCTGCATTGGAACCACTCTGTTCTTCTGCTCTCCCCTCTGCCTGGGAAATCTGACTCCTATTGGTTGAACTAAGATCCCATCTACCTTGTTTTTAGCTGTGGCCAATAGAGAGGCATCTTCAAGGCTAGAGGTAGAAGAAAGGAGAGTGACAGGGGCCACACTAGGTGATGCTTTGCTCAGGTCCTGCACTGCAGGTCATCTGGAGCTGGCTCTATTTCCAGCAGAAGGTTGTAGCTTCTCTCTAGGAAGCAGCTCATCCCCTTCAAGCCTGATGATTTGAACAGTCCCAACATTTTCAAACTCAAAGTACTATGCTAACATTTTTGGTCCTCTACCATCCAACCAACTCCGCCCATTGTCCAATCTGTATGTGACCTCTACTAGGACCCAAAGAGAGGAGACATGCATTAAAAAAAAAAGTATCTGTTGAGATTGCAAAGACAGCTCAGTTGGTAAAGGGCTTATCTTGAAAACATGAAGACCTGAGTTCAAGTCTCAAAACCTACAAAAAAAAAAATAGAAAAAGAGAGAAAGCCAAAAAGAAAGAAAGTGAAGAAAACAAAAGTCATCAAAGAGAAGAAAGCCAGACACATACAATCTCAGAGCTAGGATTGGAGACAGGCAGGTCTCTGGGGCTCCCTGGCCAGTCATCCTCATCTACTGAGTGAGCGCCAGGCCAAGTGAGTGACTGTCTCAGAAAAGGTGGATGGCCCTTAGAAACAGCAGCTGAATTTGTCCTCTGGCATGCATGCATAATCACTTTCACTTGTGTGCTTTCTCTCATGCATCTGTGCACATATAAATACACATACATGTGTGCACACACACGCAAGCAAGTTCATCCGTCTTTCCACATTGTACCCCGCCTGATGTCTGTTAGAGAGAAGTTAGTGATAAGTAAAAGTATTGAGTTGAGACAATCAGTCGGGGAAGATCTGAAAGAGTAGGGGACTGAAGAGCTGAAAGAGCACTAACGGCAAATTTGAAGGCCAGTCTGGGAAGGCGACTCAAACTTGGTGACAAAATGTAATGTCAAGTATCTCCAAGGGTTGGTAAGGACAGGCTGGACTTGTGGCACTGCAGGAAGTGAATACCCTTTAAATTAGACTTCCTCTACTCAGTGTCAACCCCTTAATGCTTTGTAGGAATGCGGCTTTTCAAGAAATCAAGGTTTTGGATGTGAAATTCCGAGTTGTAAAGATTGTCAGCACTTAGTTTTGAAATACTTCATCCTGGCAAAGGAATATGTAGCTTCCAGTTTGTAAGCTTTCCGCTGCCACCAGGGACCCACTGGGCACCACCAAGGCAGAGGGTGAAGTGATTGGATGTTGCACAGCACTCTGAAAAAGATACTTCTAGCAAGTGGGCCACAGAGAAGGCCGGCCCTTTGATCTCTGGCCCCACAGCAGTTCAGATGAGCACGGAGAACGCTAATCTAGATTCTCCATGATGGGCTTTTTTTTCCCCTGAAATCTGGCTGTGGTTCTAAAAATAGTCTTTGGGTTTGGTGGATTTCTCCACTTCTGTCAGGTCCCCAGCCACTTTCTCTATTTGTGCTTCAAGCGAGGAGTCCTGAGTTCTTTTGGGTTTTATCAAATTATACACTGTGCAAAGGCATCCATTTCACGAACAGATGGACTTAATGTGCATGAAAATACATGCCTTTTAAAGAAACTAAATTGGTAGTTCCACTTCTTCCCCCTTTTATTAAAGACAGAGTTCCAGGAGAGCTCTCTGCTATAAAGCCAGACTTCATAGACATCAGCAAAATGAGGCTTATTCAGTGGAAATCGGACAGAGCATCAGAGGAGTCTTCACACCGCACAGCCTGCAGGGTTCAAGTGGAGACTCAAAAGACACCAGCCCCCTGGCCCAGCTCTGGTTTAAAAATAGAGTAGGGGTGAGTTTTGAGAACCTCTAATCCCTTAAGAGTTGGAGGCTTCCTTAAAAGAAAATGAGGATGGCTTCCTCTGATCCCAACCAAAACATCGTTGAGACTGTAGGGCAAGTGAAGCAGTCAGGTACCATCCACAGAGAGTAGAGGTGCAGCCACCTCTAGTGATAAAACCCAAAAGAACTCAGGACTCCTCGCTTGAAGCACAAATAGAGAAAGTGGCTGGGGACCTGACAGAAGTGGAGAAATCCACCAAACCCAGAGGACATTCTCACTAACCTGTGCTGCCACCTCAGACTCTCCTGTTTTTCAGAGGGAGCATCGAGGGAGCTGATGAACTCATGAGTTTATTGTTTGAGAAGAAGCAGTTCTCTAATGTCAGAAGGCATGCTTTTTCTTTCATGATTTTATTTATGTATGTGTCTCTTTGTTTTTTATGGCTATAGAAACTATAGTATTAATATATTTTCACGGTGAAATTTCGTTCAGTACACAACCAGCATGAATGATCTCTTTGGCTCTCCTTTATTTCAGCCCAAGAAGTGCCTAATATGGTGTGATGTGTATATGTCCATGAAGGCTTTTTTTAAAGAATGAAATATCATATGGATATAGGCTATAGGCATAAACGGTGATCTCTCTGTCTGTCTGTCTCTCTGTCTGTCTCTCTTTCAGTGTGTGTATGTGTATGTGTGTGTGGTGTGTCTGTCTGTCTGCCTTGGGGATAAGTACACATGTGTATGGGTGTGTGTACCTGTGCAGGCATGTGGAGGTTAGAGGTCTTCAGGTGTCTTCCTATACTACACTCCCCCTTATTTATTTATTTGTAGACAGTGTCTTATATGTAGCCATGGCAGGCCCACAACTTGCTGTATAGACCATGCTGGCCTCGAACTCATGGAGATCTGCCTGCCTCTGCCTCTGCCTCCTAAGTGCTGGTCTCCACCTTATTTTTTCTGAGACAGGGTTTCTCACTGAACCCAAAGCTCTGCTGAGCTAGCTGGCTAGCAACTTCTGAGGTTTTTCTGTCTCCACAGCCTGATTTGGTGCTACAGTATTGGCAGTCATGCTGGCTTTTACAAGAGTGCTGGGGATTTGAACTCAGTTTCTCTTGCATTCTCAGCAAGTGCTTTGTTACACTGAGCCATCTCTCAAGCCCCTAGGGTGATATATATGTACACACACACACACACACACACACACACACACACACACACACACACACACACACACACAATTTCACAGGTAAAATCATGCTGTCCACGACTGTCTACAGTTTGCTTGTTTTACTGAATAAAACACTCCTTGTCAGAATGTGGATATTAGCGTGTTCTTTTGGAAGTCTTCATAATCACTGTAGTTGATAGACCCTTCGGTCCTTTAAGCTATTCCCTGTTCATGGGATCTAAGATGGATTCAGCAGTGCACTGTTATGAGAAAATGCAGTTTTCCTCACTGAAACTATCTCCCTGGGGTAGATATGGAGAACTACACTTGCTTGATCAAAGAGAAGGCACCTTTAAATTTTTTATAGGTACTTCCAAATTGCCCTCCAGAGAGTCCACTGATGTGGGTTTTTTTTTTCACAAGCAGTATTTATGAGCACACCTTTTTCCCTTTCCTTCATTGACACAGGATATTATTTATTCTTGTCATTTCTTTGCCAGTCTGATGAGCGAAAAATGGTTTTAATTAGTGCTTCCCAGAGGACTGATGAGGTTGAGCAACTTTTCATATCTTCATTTGTTTCTGATGAGGAGAGCCTAAGTCTGTGTATGGGCAGCAGTATAAAATCATAGCTGTGATGGAAAGAGGGGGATAGTGGCTGAGGTTCTGCCCTCTGTACTCCTGAGCTTGGTGACTCGGCTGCTAGCCTTTTCTAGGCCTTAATGACCTCACCTATAAAATAAGAGAAACGTACTGTTGTGGACTAAACATCTTTGTCTACCAAGATGTCAAAGACCCAAATCCTCTTCCTGTTCTTAATGTGATGATATTTGGAATGGGGGCTTTGGGGAGGGAATTGGGGTTAAGCGAGGGAAGCTATGAGCTCTCTGGGAGCCAAGAGAAAATGCTCTCACTGAGAGCCGAATGAGCCTGCACCTTGATCTTAGTTGACTCTTCTGGCCCAGAACTCCATGGAATCTTTTGCCGTTCTATGAGTCACTCCCTCTGAGTACCTTGTTAGGGCTCTCTGAGTGGTTAGGCACATATCACACCATCATTCCTTCCTGTGTGAAGGCTGCTAAGAGAACTCACTGTAAATGTGCCTGCAAAGTCCTTTGTGACACCACGTCTTGCTCTTTAGAGAGTTGCAAGACTCAGAATCAAGAGGTAAGCCCCAGGAAATCCAATGGGGTAGCTGCAGGTACCTTAAAAAGGGTCAGGTAGAGGGTGAACATCCCTTCATCTACCCTTAGGGGAAGCCCAAAGGCAACCCACTTTACTAGTCTCCTGACTCACACATTCTTAATCCCCAAGCTCCTTCACACATGTACACAGAATAACAAACACTTAACCAAATGCCTAGGTGCCTGATGACCAGTCAAGTCAAGCCATAAAATAAGTGTCACTTAGAGTCTAGAAGAAAGTCTGAACTCCCCACCCCCACAATCTGATCTGTTGGAGAAAGAGCAGTTCCTAATCCCAACCCCACCTCTGAGGCCTTTCCTACTTGATGTGTTTTGGTATTCAGTGATTGCAGCGCTGTCTAAAAAAGGGTCCATTTCCAGGCTCAGAAGAAACTAAGAACATCCCAGGCATGGGAACTGCCAAGCTTGAGAACGTTCTAGGCTTGCATGATTTGACTTAGACAAACATCCCAACCTTTTTGCTTTTACTTTTGGTCTTTTTATCAAGTTAGACAACAACCATTTCAGGACATTTACTTACTCTTCAAACGCTTGTGCATCTCCAGCAACTTTGTACTGTGTTGTGCTGGTGACTTGGAACATGAAGGTGAACAAAACATTGTCCCTGACTTGGGGTCCTTTTGCTTTGTAACCTTGTTGCTTTTCTTCTTGACACAAGTGGGTCTGATTTGTCACCTTTGTGAAGAGGACCTGGAAGTCCCCTTCTAAAAGCAACATACATATATGGTTCATGGGTTTATCTGTTGACTCTGTGTTCCTCAATCCTCTCTCATCATCTTTCTGACTTTCTTACTTGCCCTCCGTCCTTAGACTCCTCCAGTTAGGGATGTTATCTTATTCATTTCCCACTAAATTGTATTTTATTATGGTCCACAGATCACCCCACAAATGACCACCACTCACGTATGCAAAAGCAAAGACATTTATTTCTCGAGAGAAGAATTCCTGCGTGCAAGGGTCAGCCACACAAAATGGCAGCAACCCCCAGAGAAGCCGCAGGCTCCTTTCATAGACATCCAGGAGGGGATTAGGTCACCCTCAACATGACTGGCCAGGCAAGCAGCAGCCACACTAACATGTTGCTGACAGGCTGGGGCTGTAAGTGCTGAATCATGCCTGGTGTGCAACATCTCCCTCATCTGCCTTATCAGAAACTGAAACTGAAACAGAAACTGAGACCTAAACAGAACTGAAACTCAGGGCTAGCAGAGGCTGGGGCCGGGTGAGGCCCACCATGGTGCTACAGTGGCCTCTCATATTTGGATATTTATTTTTTTGTGTGGTGAATGTGCAAGAGTGTGTGTAGGTGTGGAGGCCAAAGGAAGACATCAGGTGTCCTGTTCTACCACTCTGAGTCTTATTTCACTGAGACAGGGTCACTCCCTGAGCCTGGAGCTGGGTTGGAGGCCAGCAAGTCCCCGAAATCCTCCTGGCTTTATCTCCTACAACCTGGAGTTGCAGGCATGCATGATTGAGCCTAGTCTTTTACACGTGTATTAGGATCTGAACTCAGATCCTTATGCTTGAGCAGCAAGTCCTCTTACCTGGAGCCATCTCTCCAGCCCTAAAATTTATTTTACTTTTACTATTTATTTTGTTTTGCTTTTGATATAGGATTTCACTATGTAGCCCTCACTAGTCTGGAACTTGTTCTGTAGACCAGCCTGGCTTTCAACTCACAGAGATCCACCTGCCTCTGCCTTCTGAGTGCTGGTATTAAAGGCACATGCCATCACATCTGGCCTAATTTTATTTTTAACTAATACAAACTAATTATGTATATTTATGAGGCATAGTTTGATATTTTGGTATATGTGTATACCCTAAATGTTTTTCATTTCTTTGTGACTGGAGCATTCAACTACTAATTAGTTTGAAACATTTAACACATTGATGTTAACTATATCATCCTATTGTACAGAAGAACCTCAGAACATCCTCTTTGGTGTCCCTAAATCAACCTCCCCATCCCTACGCTCCTGTCTTCTTCATTTCTGCAATCCCCAGAGGGTGAAGTGCCATATCCATACCTGTCAGTCAACAGGGCCTTCAACGAATCCTGCTGATACAGGAACTGATGCTCCCGCTGCTCCTGTGGAGTTCCCTCTGAATTAAAATCAATGAGACCATACAGCTGTGTCTCCAAGCAGCACCAACATCGTGGTCTAATAAAGAATCATCTAGAAAGCTTGTCATACTCACACTGCTCAGGACAAACCCCAGAGTAACTAAGTTAGGGTCTTGCAGGATGAGACACAGGCATCCCTGATTTATAAAGCTGCTTTATAACACTGGCCAGTTGATTTTATGGTGTAGCAACCTTTGAAAACTACTGTCGGAGCTGAGTGGTGGTGGTGTAAACCTTTAATCCCAGCACTCGGGAGGCAGAGGCAGGTGGATCTCTATGAGTTCCAGGACAGCCTGGTCTACAGAGCAAGTTTCGGGACAGCCAAGGCTACACAGAGAAAGCCTGGCTCAAAGCAAAAATAAAAACCAAACAAAACAAACAAAAACAAAAACACTACCCCTCTCCCCCCCCCCCAAAAAAAAGAGAAAGAAAAGAAAAGAAGGAAAGAAAGTGCCATCAGACAGGTGTGACGGCTCAGGCTGTTCAGCTATTCATATGGCTAAGGCAGAAGGATCGGAAGTTCAAGGCCTGCTGGGCTACATGGCCAGGGAGTTTAAGGCTAGCCTAGATGACTTAAGTGAGACTATCAAAAGAAGAACTTTATAAATGGCTGGAGATACATCTCAGTGGTGGGGTACTTTCCTAGCAGGCCTGAGGTCCGGGGTCCATCCCCAATCCCACAAAACAAAAACCAAAGCCTATTGCCTCAGGTGACTTCTTCTAGAAGCTGAGGTGTGTCAGCGCAAGGATACCAGGTAATCCTCTGACCCAATCATGTTTTCAGAAGTAGAACTTTGTAGTTTTACAAGAAGCCAGCTCAGAATAACAAGGCTGACTTTACTGCAGTCCAAAGCTCGGTCACCATTTTAGAGAAATGAGACCTGAATCCAAAAGAGAAGGGTATTTGACAGAACAAGGCTGTAAAAAGTTCCCAGCAATCAAGTAAACAGGAGCCTGAGTCACAGAGTACAAGGCAATAAAGACTATCGACCTTTTACCAAACACTAGCCCCCAAAGCCACACTATCATTCTGTCCATATCTGAAGGAACTGGCCCGGGTGTCTCTCGCTGATTAGATTGGGCAGAAGTGCCACTGGCCTGCTGTTGAGCCAGAAGGCAGGCAGAGAAGGGTGGAGGAAGAAGGCAGCTAGAGCCTAGTAAAATAGGATTCAGGTTCCTACAACGTGCCTGGACTCATTTAGATGGGGGAGGCAAGTCCTATTGGGATCACTGAGATATTCCGTGTCGGACGTTTGGAATATGTGTCCTGCAGCTTGTACATAAGTGTCTACTTTAGTATTTATTTTCTGAGATAGGCTCTAACTGTACAAGCCAGACAGACCTTGAATTCCTGATCTTCCTGCCTCCAGTCCCTGAGTGCCGGCATTGTAGCCTTGGGCCACCAGGCCAGGCCACACTCCCTGTGTTGAAATCCCATCTTGATACTCCTCCTGAGGCTCTGCTGTTGTCCCATGAAGGAGTAAGGATGGATTTAAAGAAAACCAAATGAACAAAAACAGGGAAGTCACAGCAGTGAGGAAGAGTGTGACATGGCTCCTATCCATTGGAAGCACATTCTGCTTCCGATTTAAAGCCTGGAGGCCAAACACTCATACACGTAAAAAATAAGTATAAAAAGCAAAAACAAAAACAAAAAGCTTCGCCTCTTAGGACAGCCAGCACCCAGCTTCCCTCTCTCTTAACCCAGGCTTCCTCAGTAAGAGAATCAACCCCTTGTCCCTTGTCTCACTGAACCCCCCAGCACACATGGGCCTGCTGGAATTTTGTACTCAGGACCACTATTGACATCTCTGTGCATGACAGAGTGAAGGACAAGGGAATGCATGCGCTGCCTTGTTTCTTCTTGTCACTGTCACATTCCTCTATTCCATCAGACTTCACTTCAAAATGAACATGCAAAGATTGAGCTAATGCCAGGTAAGGTGGCATGTATCTGTAACCCCAGCACTCAGAAAGCAGAGGCAGGAGGATTGCTGAGAGTTCTGAGAGAAAGAGAGAGATCCTGTCTCAAACAAACAGTAAACATTAAACACAGAAAAGATTGAACTCAGAGTTTCAAGATGATTTAACAATGAGTTGAGATAAAACACAAAGCCTTCTGGGCTTTCTGTAACCTCACAGCAGTGTATCTATGAAGCTAACCCTGAGTACAAGTGGGTCAGTTTCACAGATATGAAGTTGCACTGTTAATCGATGCTTTTTCAGAAAGCATCTGGTTACTTATGTGATAGTCAGACCCAAATAGACCCATATTTCACTTCTGGGGCTGTAGTTCAATTCTTAAAACTAAACTTTTAAAAAATGCTTGCTTGCAAAGCTATTTGTTACAGAATGACTTATAGTAGGTAAGTGACTAGATAGAACCTAAATACTTAAGAAAAAGAATATTGAATATAGTAGAACAGCATGTTCCCAGGAAAACCCACAAGATGATGCATGGGAATGTATGGGAAAGTGTCTCTGCTTAAATGTTAAATGGAAAAAATGAAAGGGTGTTTTGTTAATGTTCATCAGATACATTATCACTCAGGCGTGTTTGATTGTGGGCACTTTGTCTCAGTCTTTATTTCAGTATCTGTTCATTTCAACCTTCATCAGTGAGTGCTTGCTCTTTTGTTTGGTAATGTGTGTTGGTTGCTGTCTGATCTGGATGAAAGCTGGGCATCTTCAGGCTTTCTGTGTGAGGATGTTGCAACTGCTCTCGGGGTGTGTTGACTGTTCCATGTAGTCTGTAAAATGGCTTTCCCCAGAAAACACAGCTTCTGTTCAATGACTTGGCAAGGTAGCCTGGAGATGGGGTCAGGTGGGTTTGAAGGGGAAGATGATTTTTCTTCCCACATTTTCACTCTTCTGTGCTGGGCGGAGTTCATAGAAATGCTGTATAGTAACACCTCTGGACTTGAAGTTTCTTAGATCTTACACAAAGCCTGCAAGACTGATGAGACTCAAAAGGACTTCTTTTGGCGTGGGCATGTCATGCTTTGTAATGTGAGCTGGCCTCAAACCTCCAGCTCTCAATCCTCCTGCCTCAACTTTTTGTGTGCTGATATTATAGGCAAATATCCTGGTACACAATTCAATGACCTAGTGTTGAATCTCTTTTTATTTTGGCCCTTCCTCTTTTCTTCCCTCCCTCTCTCCTTCCTGGAGGTTTATAAAACATGAAGTGGAAACTTTACAATCTTAGCCATTTTTAAATACCCAGTTTGATAATGTTAAATGTATCAACACTGTTGTGGAACACGCTTCAAAGTTTGTTTTTTTTTTGTTTGCTGGATAGACCCTGACTATGTAACATAGGCTGGCCTGGAACGCTCTACATAGTCCAGGCTTGCTTCAAGTCTAAGTATTCTCTTGCCTGTGTCTCCTGGTTGTGGGGATTGTAGGTGTGAGCTAACTTTCCTTTCAACTTCCTCTTCTTGCCCCTTTAACATTCTCCATGCTGAGCAAATGCTCTGTCAGTTCTTTTCCCAGGCTTAACAGCTTTTTGAGGTGCAATTGATAAGGAAAATTTATCTAATGAAGACAATTTGATGAATTTGGACACAAGTAAACACTGCCCCCAAACCACCAAGGTGGTAGATTTACCTGTCACCTGACATTTTCCAGTACCCTCATCACTTGTGTGTGTGTGTGTGTGTGTGTGTGTGTGTGTGTGTGTGTGTGTGTGTCTCGTAAGAACACCTAACAAAAAGTTTAAGTGTGTGTATAGTATCTTTATCACAGGCACTGTGTTGAACAGACAGAATCTCAAATTTATGCATCTTGCATGCCAAATATTGTAGCTTCCATGGAAAACAGTGTGGTGATTTCTCAAAAGATTGAAAACAGAATCACCGTATGTTCCAGGAACTCCACTTCTGAATGTGTATCCAAATGAATTGAAATCAAGATCTTGAATAGATATTCATACTCCCAGATCCACTACACAGTTACAGGATATGGAACTAACTTCACAGCTGACTACGTCAAAGGAAGTAGAGCCAGTCCTTATAAAGGAATAGTTTTCTGGATTAATGAAGAAGGAAATGCTATCATGTGTGACAGCCCCCTAGCTCTTACACCTTGGTTTAAGTGAGATAAGACAACCCAGGAGGGTAAATATGAGGAGATTCCAGCTCTACCTCTTAGGAACTCTGCTGTTTCTGAGCCTCCGGTGCTGGGGCTGTAAAGTGAGAATGGTCCTCATTCTCTGTGAGTGTGATCAAGAGCACTGAGATGACTGTGTGATGGAACTGGTCTATGGATGTCATCTGAAAACTGCTAGTAATTGGCACTGCCACAAAGGCTTATGCCCCATATTTCCCTGGAGAACTGACAGGTCAAGGCCTGGCAGTAGGGACAGTAAATTCATCTCCAAACACATCATTCCCAGTAAAAGCATTTTTTCCAAGACAGTGTATTATGTTTCTTCTCTCACAGACCACATAGTTTATTGATTATCATTTTTATAGTTCATGAAAAATGTTCTTTTATGTTTTTAATGTCTTCCTTGAAAAGTATATGAAGTCTATCATGGTTTTAGGGAAGAAAAAAGACATTTCCTTTGAATTCTAGAGGTTGTCAAACTTAATGACCAGAATGAGACAAGGTCAGCGTGGAAATACTTATTAAACACTAAGTTTAATACTAAGAATAATAATAAGGTTAAATACTAAGAATAATCATGACATTCCATTTCTTTGGCATCTGTAAGTCAATCATTCCCACCCTTAGCAAGATCTGCCCAGTTTGTGGCTCTGGTTGATTCCTCTGCCCACCCTCCTCTTCACCCCTTCCTCCAGGACAAAGACTTAAAAATGAACATGTGGCATCCTCCACAATGAATTATGGGGGCTACAGGTTGGGATGCCAATGCTAGCTGAGGAAACTATGAGGCAAAGCATTCACCTCCCTAGATCCTTAGGAACTCTTGCTCTTCAGTGTTCCTGTCATGTTACAGTGCAGATGGGAGCCACCTCTGCCCTTGGCACAGGCACTGCTGACCAGAGGGTTTTCCTCTCATTCTGTTAGTACCCGGGCCTAAGGCATGCTCAAAAGGTGACATGAAACCATCAGCACAGTGGATGTGGGAACATGCTGATTCCAGATCTAGATATCCATTTTTAACTGTGACTCGCCTTGGAGAAATGTACAAATATGTACAGCACCCCGATTTTGTGTTTTAAACATATGTATTAGTGCCTGGCATGGCTGCGTGTGCCTGTAATCCTGGCACCCAGAAAGCTCAGGAAGGAGGACTGTGACTTCCAGGCCAGCTTGGGCTACGTGGTGACATAGCAAGTGATATTCGTGATTCATAGCAAGACCTTCAAGACTAACACAGGAGAGGAGAGCAGGAGAGAGGAGAAGAGAGCAGGGGAGAGGAGAGGAGAGAAGAGGAAAGCAGGGGAGAGAAGAAGAGAACAGGGGAGAGGAGAAAAGAGCAGGAAGAGGAGAGGAGAGCAGGGAGAGGAGAGGAAGACAGGAAAAGGGGAATGACCTTTTTTGTCTACTTGGAGCAGAATCACCCACAAGTGCTGTTTAAAAATCCATATTCTTATCTGGAGCTGAAGGACTAAGAGGAGAGGGCCAGTGATGTCTTGACCATCTTCCTCTCTGGTTGCTCTTGGACATCAGCTAACACTTAAGAGTTACTAGGACAAGGTAAAGAACCCGGCTTGAAGTCAACAGTCTGGCTGCTATGGGAAAGTCCTCCCGTGAGCTTCCTAAAGGAGCCTGGGAATCACAATTCCTTTGACAGTATGGTTTTGAGATTGAAACAAAATTATGTAGGTGATCTCACCTCATAATAAATCCTTTACCATGCTTAGTCACCCTTATTACTTTTCATT
Source organism: Peromyscus californicus insignis (assembly GCF_007827085.1). Classification (NCBI taxonomy): domain Eukaryota; kingdom Metazoa; phylum Chordata; class Mammalia; order Rodentia; family Cricetidae; genus Peromyscus; species Peromyscus californicus. The sequence continues at coordinate 92,064,890 of NW_026294573.1, read as the reverse complement.
TTCTTTCCAAGGAGCTCTGAGCTGAATGGAAGGCCTTTTATAAGCTTCTCAGGCTGTGCACTTGATGGGCTGTCTCTGCTGGTCCTGGTTCTGACGCTGGAGTTCCCATCAACACAATCAATCAGTTTACACTGAGTAAAACTTCGTCTCGGAAATACAGGGATAAAGACTACCACAGAGTTCATGGTGAACTTAGCCTAGGAAGACAGATGTAAACAAGCAATTTCTATGCAATTTGAAAATAATAATGATAATAGTCATAATAAAATATTTAGATTAATAATTATTATAATTAACATTTTTTGAACATTATGATGTGATATGCCTTGAGTGTTTATATTTTCTCATTTATGCCTCGTTATTATCCCATAAGATGGCCATTATTATTTGCATTTGACAGATAATGAAATTGTGGTCATGAGAGGGAGAATGGCCTGCCCAGGGGCAGACTGTCATCAGTGGCATAGTTCAGATTCAGATTCAAGGCTGCCAGATCCCAAAGGTCTCCTTTCTCTGCTGGTCTGCAGAGCTGTTAGTAAACTCATGGATCTGTACCTGCGATGATCAGACCACCTAAGCAGAGGTCATGAGGTGCACAGGGGCCACAATGCAGTGACTGAACTCTTGACAGCAATCTACAGTGAGAAGCTGATGTTAGTTAGACCAGGTCACAAAGTGTATGTGTGTGTGTGTGTGTGTGTGTGTGTGTGTGTGTGTGTGTGTGTGTGTAATAGAACAATATTTGTCATTACTGTAAAAGGTATTTCTCTATTTCTTTCTGTCTCAAGTCTCTCCTACTCGATCTCCGCCTCACACTCTCTCCATTTTATTTTATTTTGTGTTTGTGAGGGTAAACACGCCACAGCCCACATGTAGAAGTCAAGGGAAACTTGTAGGAACCAGTCCTCTCCTTTCACCTTATGGGCTCTGAGGTCCACACTCAGGTCAACAAGCTTTGTGGCAAGCTTTTTTGCCCACTGGGCCATCTTGCCAGCTTGCTTTCTTTTGTTATTTTTTATTTATTCTTCTTTTGAGACAAGGTCTTACTGTGTCATCTTCACTGGGCTGAACTTGCTGTGTAGACCAGGCTGGTCTCTTCTACCCTCCCTCCTTCCTTCCCTCTCTCCCCTAGCCTTTCTCCTCCCTCCCTCCCTCCCTCCCTCCCTCCCTCCCTCCCTCCCTCCCTTCCTTCTTTTTAAATAGGATCTCATGTGTCTTGGGCTGACCTTGAACTCACTTATAGCTGAGGATGACCTTGAACACTTGCTTCCTTCAGAGTGCTGGAATTACAGGCATGAGTCTCCATGTCTATTTCCTGTTGTGTTAGTGTTGGACCCCAGGCTCTGTGCATGGTGAGCAAGCACTGTATCGACTGAGCTATATTCTCAGCTCCAATTTTTGTCCTTTGCCTACAGCAGATTGTGTTAGCCCTATCTACTTTATTACTTGATAGTGGGTCCGGACGTGGAGGACATTGAGGGACACTAAGGGATGCTGAGACTAAGCCTGTGTTTTGTAGCTGTGAGCATTATTGCTTGAGAGAAGGGTTTCGTTGGCAACTATCAATGTGAAAAGTGTCTCACCACTCTGGCAATAGAACTGCCTGTTTCTGTTAAAGGACTGTCACTCTGTGGCTGTGGCAGTGCACACCAGGCATCTCAGCACTGAGGAGGCTGAGCCAAGGCCAGCCTGGGTCATATAGCAAGACTCTGTCCTCTCATTATGTCCTCCCCAGGAGACTGCTCTTCTGATTGGCCATGCTCTTAACAGCAAGTGCAGTCTTAAACAGCTACAGGCCATTCATTATCTTAAGAGCGGACCATTGAAGAATGCTGTAGTATGAACAAGTCCAGTCCTTCTCACTGATGAACTCTCCTGCCCTGTTACCTTATGCTATGAGATGACTCAGTCAGAAGGCCCTTACCAACTAATCATGCCATGCTCTTGGACTTTTCAACAGTCTAGAACAGCAGTTCTCAATGTGTGGGCCAAAATCCCTTTGGGCAGGTCACCGAAGACCATGTGCATATCAGATAATTACATTATGATTCATGACAGTAGCAAAACTAAAGTTATGAAGTAGCAATGAAAATAATTTTGTGGTTGGAGGGTCACAGCAACATGAGGAATTGTATTAAAGGGTCACAGCATTAGGAAGGTTGAGAACCACTGCTCCAGAACTAGAAGCCAATAAATTACTATCCTTTGTAAATTGACCAGGCTCAATTATTCTGTTTTGGCAGCACAAAGAGACTTAGGCACGTTATAGAGTATCAGTAAGTAAATGGGATGGGAAACTAGTGCTTGAGGCTTTGTAGGGGACACAGTCTAGACAAAGAGGAGAGGGCTTTTTGAGGACCAGGAAGCGGAACAGTGTTGGTAGGTAAAGGTAGACATTGAGATGCCACATCCCAAAAGACTCTCACCACATACGTTTTAAACTGGATTAATATTTTCTTAAAACATTTATTTTTCTATCTATCTATTTATTTATTTTGTGTGTGGAGGGGCATGAAAGTGCCATGGCACATTTGTGAAGGTCGGAAGACCACTGGTAGAAATTAGAAATTGATTCTCTTTTCTCCATTTGGTTCCCAGATATTGAACTCTTGGGCTTGGCACCAAGCAGTCTTACCCACTGAGTCACCTTGCTGGCTCTAATTTCACTTTTGAGACAGAGTCTTGCTCTGTAGCCCAGGTTAACTTTGAACTCATGAACTTTCTGCCTCAGCCTCCCAAGTCTGGCATCACAGGTGTGCACTGCCACACCCAGCATTAACATTTGATTTTAAGCCACTCAGTGAAATGCCATCTCCCCAGAAGCAGAAGAGCACAGAATAGGGAAGTAATCCCTCCCTCCACTCTTCCTCAAGCAGTCCTGAAAGGGAGGCTAATCAAGGCACTCTAAGCGATTTGCCTAAGTCAGTTATGATTGTTAAATAAACAAGACGCACGAGAGGGGAGGTTCCTTTGGTCTGGTCACCTTGTGTGATAGCCCATACCACCCACTTCTGCTGACACTGCTTTTGTTACATAAGAAAACCCTGCTTGTCCTAAGCAGCTGGTGTTTCCTCTAATTTGCCAAGACCTGTGATTCACACACATCTTGATAAGTGTTTCCGACTTTGCTTTTGCCTTTGAGAAACTTACCCCTTCATCTGTGTTCCAGCTTCCTCCTTATACCGTGTTGGGAAGCCGCTGTTCTCTCCCTCATGGCCCATCTCTTTGGCTGTTGTTCTCGTACTGTGGGTTTGGTTTTTATTTTCTTCAAACAAAGACTCTTCAAGTCCTTGTTGGGGTGGAGGTAAAACAAGCGTAGAAGTCCATAAAGGGCCATATTAATTGTGTAGAAATGAAAATGCGGAAACTGAATGAATCCCCACCTCCGTCAATAAGTCAGCAAGTATTTGAGTGATTTTACATGAAATACAGGAAGGGATGAGTCACTTTGGGAGAAGACAGTCCTCTGAAAACAGAGGTGTCCACACTGAATTGATTAAGTATGAGATCCAATGCAATGTGGGAGCTGGGATAGGGCTCAGTGGTAGAGTGCTTACCCAGCATGTGTGAAGCCTTGGGTTCAATCCCCAGCAGCACAGGGATAAAGAAAGTAATTCTGGAAAGAAAGATTTAGAAGTCATCAACCCAGTTGTCAAAGCCATCAGAGGAACAGTTCATTATGAGAACCCACTTATCCTCAGACAACAGCAAAAGGAAAAGACATATGGCCACTTGACAAGGTCCAAATTATCCCATGGCTGATGACATACATATGTATGTTACTCATCCGTTCTTATAGCTCATAGTGAACCTTGTGATACCACCCTTACACTTAACATTAAATCATATGAATGGTCATGAAATGTCAGATTCAACTCAACACTATAATTACTTTCCATGATATATACTTTCTCTGGATATATATACTTCTTCCAATTGGATGTACAGATCATGTATATGTGGTTTATAAGTAAGAACTCCATATATTTAGAGAAGGAATGTTCTGCCATTACACTTAGAAGTGCATCACTGATGGGAAAATTCTGATTGCTTCAGGCTTGATCTGTTTGCTGTCTGGCACATGGCGAGATGAAGTTAATTCATATTGTGAAATACTATGGTTTTTATTCTTATGTTAATAAAATACTTTAAAACTTGAAATTAGAGGTAGTTTAGTGTGTACCAAATAAAACGCCACCAATTACAAATATCACAAAGGGACTAGGTTTTCTTATTAAGGCCTCTACACATTATATGTGACGAATGGGTTCTAAAATGTTCTCTTTACTATCCCCCAACCCTCCCCCTCCTTGGTGCTTGTTAATTGATCAGCCAGCAAGAAAAGATAAAAGTAGGTGAACATCAAGTCCTTGTGTTCTGGAAAAACAAACAAGCAAAAAAGAAAATAATGAAAATTGCAGTTAATAAGGAACATAAACAATGGAACTGGTGAAACAGATCAAAATGTCATTGAAAATTGTTGTCAGTCAGTGTGGCTGCTTGGGTCCTGTGGTCCTTAGTGCATTCTTATTGGATAAATGCTATTTTAATCTCATTGGCCAAGGGGTCGTTTAGGGCAGCCTTTTCCTGAATTCCATCTTTCCACAGATGTGTTGGAGGTCCCTGCCCTTGTGCTGAATTCCACCGCCTTGGAACCGCCCATGTCTTCACCCAGTGCACACACCCCACTCTCCTTGTTATTGCAGAACAGGGAGCCTGGGTGCAGAGATAGTTAATCTGCAATGGGAATGGTATCCATTCCATATTTTTAAAATTTTTAAATATTATTTTATGTGTGTTGTGTTTTACCTGCATGTATGTCTGTTTACCACATCCATGCTTGGTCATTAGGGCACGTGCTGGTTGGATTTTTGTCACCTTGACACAAACTGAGACACCCGAGAGGAGGGAACCTTAGCTGAGGAACTGCTTCCATCAGATTGGCTCGTCGGCATGTCTGTGGAGGAATTTTCTTGATTGGTGGTTGATAAAGGAGGGCCTAACCAGTGTAGATGGTGCCAACCCTAGGCCAGGGTTCCTGAGTTGTTCAGGAGAGCAAGACAGCAAGCCATGGGGAGTGAGCCAGTAAACAATAGTATTCCAAGATCTTTGCTTCAGCTCCTGCCTCCAGGGTTCCTACTTTGAGCTCTGGCCCTGACTTCTTTCGATGATAGATTGTGACTTACAAGCTAAAACAAACACCTTCCTCCCCAGTGTAAGTTTTGTTTAGTGCTTTATCATAGTAACAGAGAAACAAACTAAGACAGGACTGGGAAATTTTTTAGCTTTCCTTATTGTCCAAATTCCTTATTGAACAATTTCCTTATTGTCTCTAACCCTAATGTTAGGGCTTTATGGTGATTTGAATGAAGATCACCCCCATAGACTCATGTATTTGAATACTTGGTCCACAGTTGGTGGAATTGTTTGGGAAGGATTGGGAGAAAGATGTGTTACATGCGGGTGGGCCCATGTAATTCCCAGTTGGGTCTTTCTGTCTCATGGCTGTAGATAAGATACTGTGCCAATACCTGCTGCCATGTTCTCCACCATAATTTTAACTCTAAACCTCTACAATGGTGAGCCCTGAATTAAATGTTTTTTAAATTTCTTTGTTCACGGTGTTTTGTTACCACAATAGAAAAGTAACTAAGAGAGTATATGAAGGAGTCTTTGCAAAAAAAAAAAAATCCCTAGGTAGAAATAATATTCACTATAGTGTTCCACACTCTAATATGATGTCACCCATCACCCAGAAATCCCACTAAATGAAGATAATTCTGTGGGTTTGGGGGAAGCCAGGGACCCTGCATTTTGATAGAGTCTCAGGTGATGTCAGTGATGTATGTTTCAGGTCATCAGAATGGACACTAGTTCCAGCCTGGCCCTAAAATGTCCTGTGCAGTCTTCTATGATATTATTTAAACTGTTTGGCTTAATGGCTCAGGCTTCTAGCTATCTAGTTCTTACATCTTAAATTAATCCATTTCTATAAATCTATACCTTGCCACATGGCTTGTAGCTTACCGGCATCTTCACCTGCTGTTTTTCATGGCGGCGGCTGGCAGTGTCTCCCTCCGCCTTCCTGTTCTCTCAATTCTCCTCTCTGTTAGTCCCGCCTATACTTCCTGCCTGGCTACTGGCCAATCAGTGTTCTATTTATGACCAATCAGAGCAACACATTTGACATACAGACCATCCCACAGCACTCAAGACAGCAGATCTCCTGCATGGATGCAAGGCAACTATGTCAGCTCTGCTTGAGAGCCACTGAGAGACTACGAAAATAGCAAGAGGTACATTCTCTAGTGTGTAAAATCATGCCAGCCAAGGCACGCTTGTTACTAAGTTGTGGCTTGCTCTAACTCTTCCATTTTCAACTGTCATTTCTGAGACCTCCCTTGACTTAGGACATCAAAGCAACTCTTTACCAGGTATAATGACAGCTGCATGAGAAGTCAGATTAAAATGAGGTTCTTTTTCTCAGTAACTAAGAGAGGAGATAAGAAAAATTATATCACTTAAGGGATGTGAAAATCTATCATAGACATCTGAATAGCTTCCAGATATGATTACTAATATTGGCCTTGCAGGATGGGTATGTTTAGAGCATTTAATAATTGGGAGAAGGCAGACCACTTCAGAGGAATGAAAAGGTGGTCATGAGAAGAAAGTGCACAAGGAAATGGGAGACTTGTCTCTGTCAAGTGTAGGGTGAAGGGTTGTAACAATGGTATACACCATAGAAATGAAGTCAAGTTTGTATCAGGGAATACAGTTGGCAGTCTAAGAAGCTTGGATTTTGTCCTTGCAAAGAAGGGAACTATGGGGCCACCCACCCAACTTTTTATATGGGTACTAAGCATCTGAACTTCAGTTCTCTTGATTGTGAAGCAAGCACTTTTATCCACTGATCCATCCATCTAGCCCCAAGAGTAGGGAACTCTGGATGGGACTAAACAGAAGTAGGATCTCACTGTGGGGAACATAGGGAAGAAGGTACTGGAACTCTCCTTTCCAAGGGCCTGTTACAACAGTCCAGGCAGAAGATGTGAGGTTTGAGGATGCTGGGCACAAAGCTGAAAGACAGGGAATTCCCTGACAGTACTGTGAGGAAGACACAGTTGCACTTCCCCACCCACCACACCCCCTTTTCAGAAAGGAGGAAGCTCCTTAGGCTGTGTCTCGACATGTCAGCCGTGTGTCTTGGTTACAGGTAGCACATGAGCCATGGTGACAGTCTGTAGATCTCTGGCTTCTAACTCCAAGCTCAGTCTGTTTCCACTCAACGGCAATGTTGTTGCCAGGGTCGCAAGTGCCCTCTAAATTTGGCATACTTTATGCCTTGTAACTTGGCCACCTTTGCAAACTTTAATTTGAATAGTTTTTGAGTCACCCCTGTTGGGAAATTTACTGGAACTCTATTTCACCATAACCTGCCAATAGCAAGTTTGAGGCACACTAGAAACCTACACTGGCTGCATCAACTCCTTACCACTTCTCTGGAGCTGCAGCAGATGTGGATGACAGAGTCTAGGAAGAGCACCCCAATCCTCTGAGACTCCTCTCATTCTGTGGCTGACCAAGACTGAAGGAGGAGGACGGCTGTCACTCTTTTTGTTACCTTCTCCAGCACTCATGATGGGGGTCGGGTCCGTAGGATGGGGCACTGTGAACAGGTCACAGACTCTTACTACGGAGAGATACTCTAATTTTCAAGACCACGGTCTTAGAGGGAGTATGTCTTGCATCTGCCCCCAGGCCGAAGTTTCTAAATCTTATGTCTGTTATTTGCTAACTCTGTGAGTTAGAATGAATCCTATAACATACCAAAGCCATGGTTTCTATGTTTCTAAGTGAGGATGAGGATGATTTGTCAGAATTCTCTGAAGGCGCTACAAAATTGGGGTGATAAAGTTCTGAGTGTTGCCTTCCGTTTCAGTTGCTACCTTAATGCTGGTATCCAAATGAGAACATTGCTAATCGTCCCAACAGACAGATCTGAGAGTATCAATGGCTTGGAAACAAGACTTTATTTCTTATTTACCAACTCTTCTCTGTGGGCGATCCTGGACCAGGAAGCCTTCTACACATGAGTCAGGACCTCACCTCCTCTTTCCTGGGCCTTCTTTCTTACTGAGGAACAAAGGGAGGGTGGTGGAGTTCCTACCTTGCCCCAAGAATGAGTTAGGTCACTTCTGCTCACTGGTGTGGAATAGTCAAATGACTCCTATAAGAAGCAGGGAGAACTTGGAAAGGAGGGCAGTGATCCAGCAGCCACTTCCCAGTGACAGTTCTATTCTGTGAAAGAGGACAAGTCATTTCTGGGGAGCAAGCACTATCTCTGTCATAGGAGAAGGACCATCGAGGTAGAATTAAGCCATGGGTAAAGGAAGCCCAGTTTATATGGTGACAACATGTCAACACATTTCTGTTCTTTGCGTCTGTTCTAGACCTCAGGCAGGCAGGTCCTGCCTAGCTTGGCACCTGGATCTGAACAAGAAAACATGTGGGGCTGGTGATTCAGACCTGTTTGGGTCTCAGAGCGGATGTTCTTGAACCCTTTGCTCAATAAACACCTCTCTCCTGCAAAGAGGTGAGAGGTCATTTGTCTGCCCACTTTGACACCTTCACCCAGTGACCTTTCGGGCTTCAGACACCTTCCCAGTAACTTGGAGTGAGCTCTGTACAAACTGTCCTTGGATTTGACTGTGACTGACTCACTGAAGCCTTGAGTATGAGAAAGCCAAAACAGACCAACAGCACAGGGGATGGTGTCATCCAGACCTGTGTCCTATAAACAAACCGTGTGATCCACCGCCAAAGGATGCGCCCAGTACGTGGGATGGCTCAGGAGACTTGACACCGAGTGCCCAGAGCTTCAGACTGTGGACAGCTATGTGCAAAGGCACGGCCAGCCCACATCCTGTGTATGGTGGGGAGGCAGGATGTGGGGAATGTATGGCTTTAAATCAGGCACAACTGGTCCTGCACACTTAACTCAGCTCTGTGGGTCGAGATAAAAACTGGTTATCCTTTCTAAGTCTATGCTTCCTCCACCTGCAAAATTGGTATAATATTACAGATTCAAAATGCTTTAGGAATTTATGAGTCAATTTATCCCAGCACCCTGCATGCTGCTGGTGTATATAAACACAAGTAATATTTTCCCCTGTCCCTTCTGTGTGGAGCAAAGGAAGCTGTTACTCTTTCAGTTAATGAATATGAATAGTACCAATAGCAACTATGTTTCAAGTTCCTCCTATGAGCCACACAGTTCTTGCTACAACTCTAATACTGACAGTACAAGTCCTGTTTCAGAGACACAGTCACTGAGGCTCAGAGAGTATGCCAGAGACCCCGAGGGACATCTTGGTACTGATCTGTTGCTGAGGAGAGAGAGAAAACAAAAGGAATAAAAAGTAACATGTGCTCAGAGGGACTGGTAAATATCAAGTCGAAAAGGGTGGAGGTGAGGTCTCTCAGACCAGCCCAGTCATCAGTAAAGGATTCTCATCTTAATCTACTTCCTTGGTTTATTTATCGACACATTTGTGTATAGCTTCCTACTTTCAATTACTTAGCAAAAGGTGATAATAATCTGCCTATGCCCCCAAATTTGCTGCTTGAAATGGGGTTGTGTCCAAATCATCAGCATCTCTGGGAATTTGCTAGAAATGCTTATTATCAGCCCCACCCCTAGACTTTCTGGACCAACAACTTCGCAAGCTGCCTTGGGATAGTTATTAGAAAGACCTGAAGACTGAAAATTACTGTCTTAGAACGTCTTAGGAATCCTCTTTTCCAGGAACTCCTGCCATCCTAGTCCCCATAAAAGTAGTGGCTATTATTATTATTATTATTATTATCATCATCATCATCATCATCATCATCATCAGGAAATTTCAGTCCTTTTACCTCACATCCCCTCCGTTCATCCCTTTCCCTCTCCTGCTAGAATCTTCTTCTCAACAAATCCCTTTCTTCTTTATGCGTGTTGACCTACTAAGTTTAGAGTTCGTTGCCTGAGCATGAGTGGGAGGTTATCTACTGGGGCAAGTCCCACTTAGCAGTGGCTGGACCGTGAAGAAATGGCAATCCCTCCCACAGCCTTTAACTGCCATGGTCCCTTAGGGAGGAGTGAGTTCTCGCAGTAGCTTTTCTTGAGTGGATTAATACCAATTATTGAAGAGGTTGAAGCTCGGAGATTAATCTCTTGCTCTTTCTTGAGTGTGTGCTTACCCTCTGCCTTCTGTCATGGGATGACTTGTCAAAAGGCTCCTTCCCAGATAAGGGCTCCTTCATCTCTGACTTCCTATTCAGAACTTCAACTCTAAATTATTTTCCTTAAATGTTACCAAGGCTGTGCTATGTTGTTGTAGCAACACAAACCAGTTTTTTGTCAATGGGATTGTAAGGGGCGGTGCATTTCATAATTGGGGATGGGAATTGACATTCAAATCAAGGAAATGCTCATTAAGGGACACTGGAGTGTATTCCTTAGACTGTCATTCCCCTGTCCCTTCCGAGGAGGTTGTAAGGGAAGAAGGAGGAGGATAGAGGTTTGTCACAGACAGGGAGGAGATGGCCTCCCATACAATCCTCCTGCTTCTACTGTGCTCCTGGGCTTCTCCATTTCAGCGAAGCCTGGAGAGGTTTTACTGTGGACCAAGGAAGTGGCTGGTCTTGGGTGAAGCTCATAGCCTGAATGTTTGTTCTGCCTCCAGATTTCAGACCTGTGAGTGCCAGCTGAAGAGCCAGCCCCCTCTGATCTGATGGTACATACTGCCAGCAGCCCCACAGGCCCCAGCCACTAGTGAAGCCTTGTTGCCCAAGCAATCTTTGAGTCTCAGGTGAATTCATTTGCTAAGTGAGATATTCAAATGAGAGATGCACTTAATATCACAGTATAAGTCTTTATTACAAATCGATGTATAATAAATAATTACAATGATTTCTTTTTCCTTCCTAAAGATTGCTTATGTTGACATTTCATGTTTATTTATACTCATTACAATGTTTTCAGTTGTTAGTTACAAAACCCAACTTAGAGAACATACTATGAAATTTCATGTACCTGGCAGGTTGAGCAATGGCCAGATGCACTGACTCTTTCAGTGCTTGAGACTCGGATTCCTTTTGTCCCTTAGCTTAGTGCCCTTCTGGGTAGTGGCTTTGTCCTGCAGATAGGCTTTGGCTATCTATAGATTCAGTTTCAACTGGTTTATATCTGATTAACTCTCCAATCCCGTGTGTTGATTCAAGGAGCAATCTGGTTGTCCTTAATTATATCATACACATACCCCTGGATCAGTCATTGTTACTAGGGCTGCAGAGCACTGACCTTGGCTAATATGGGGTCACACAACCAACCATGTGATCAAGAAGAAGATGGTGGCAGATGTGGAAGCTAGGAGACCTGCTGGAATGACTCAGAATAGAGGCAATCAGTCCCCCAAGGGACAAGAGGGTACTGGTTAGACAAAACCTGATGGGAATCCATTCTCGAGAGCCTCCTGATTCTTTCTTAGCTCCCGCTATGAGTTAGAGACAGTTTTAGGGAAGATGCTTCACAAGTCAACAAAGGGAAATCAGGGAGCATGAGAACCCAAGTTCAATCTCCCGAATACGCATGAATCAGAGAGGGCTCACTGTCCAGCCAGCCCAGTTTACATATCTAATCGCATCAATGAGAGACCAGCTCTTAAAAGCAATGTGGATATCACCTGAGGAGTGAGAGCCTGAGGCCTTTGACCTCTACATACATGTGCACACCCATGCATCTAGACACACACACATACACATATATGCACACACATACATGTATATGTGTGTGCACATGCATTTGTGTGTCTGTGCACATGTACATGCATATGTGTCTCAGTGTGTGTTGTGGTGTGTGTGTGTGTGTGTGTGTGTGTGTGTGTGTGTGTGTGTGTGTACATGCGTGCATGAAATCCATCTGGCTTCTGGGCGAAGTAAAATAATTAATAGAGGTAAAGAGCTGCTATTGGGGTGCATGGATCTGACCTGCCAGCAAGAACCCCCAGTGTTCCCTCTACTTTGAATCTGCACTGAATTTCTCTTAAACTTTTCTAAAGCATCAGCCAAGCACCCAAAGCCAACAAGCTGCCACTCAGGTGGCCTCTCTCTTTTCGTTTGCTTGCCCTGTCTGGATAGACAATTTCACGCTCTGCTGGCTGGTAAACGGGTAAGAGAACAACAGCCGCGCGGAGTCTGAGTTCGCCATCCTCAGTCCTTTGTGGCGTGAGGAAGCACGGTGTTCTCTCCAAGCTAGTTCCTAGAAGTAACTTCATTTGCTCTAAAGATCCTTGTAGAACCCCTGTTTTGTGTAACAGGCTGTACTGGGAGACAAGGCTGACACATGTAAGCCAGATGTGAACTGCCTTTCATCGCCTTCCTCTGCTTCCTTAAGGCTTCTCTGTTTCTATCCTTCCTGAGATGCGGGAGGCTTCCAGCACCTTTTACCCAAGAATAGCAAAGGGAGATTGGGGAAGGAGTTTGCACATTTCAGAGGGAAGTACTGACAACATTCTTCCGCCATGTTTTCATTTTTCAAGGTTAGTTCCCGGACATGTCCAGGTTACTAGTCATGGATTCTCTGCTTTCCCTTCCCCCCAGCACTGCTGGCTCCTCCTTCCTTCACTCTAGAAGGCCCCCCACTCCCACATGTCCAGCGCTATCTCTCAGGAAGGAAAACAATTTATTTCTGCCTTAGCATTTTACCTCTAATCGTCTATGTGTGCATGGTACCGTAATGCTTGGAAAGCTAAGGGACTCCCCAGTGTCCATTCTGAAAAGTTAGTGTAGCTGCTGCTTAGCAGGCTCCATTAATACCCAGTGACCATAACCTTACTTTTCAAATGTCAACTAGGAACCCCTGCTTTGCATGCTGATTTAGAATGAAAATTCCCAAAGCCTGATGGTATTGGGGGTTTATGTCTATAATCAATTCCAGCACTTGGTGGAAGCAGCAGGGTGGAGAGTTTGAGGCTAGCCTGGACAACATTGAAACATTCCAGAACCTACACCAGATAAATGGAATTAGAATTTCTCAACTCTCTGCACAAATGGTTCACCTGGACAGGTATCCTTCCTTTCCTCTCCTCCTTCCCTGCCCTCACCTCCCTACTTCCTTCCTCCTCTCCCCTTCCCCACCCCCACTCTTTCCCTAGGGTCTCATTATACAGCACTCTTAATTCTCCTGCCTCAGCTTTTTAGGTACTGTATACTATCATGGCACCATCTTGTTTCTTGGCAAAAGGGCCTTGAAACAGTTGAAACATATAAGCAGACTTTTAACCATTCTCATAAAAACACCTGCGTATTGTTCACTGAACATCTTAGTGACTCACATGCAATTAGTGTTTGAGTTACAGGAATCCAATGGAGACAAATCAATCATTTTCTACTGGAACTGGAAGAAAGAAGAGTGAGAAAAAGCTACCTAGAGGGAGTGAGTGGTGTTTAAGATGGATCTAAGAGAAGGAGGGAGCTTCCATCATCTGAGGATAGTAGCTGGCATAAATCACCCCAAGGTTACTGAAAACAGAGCCAGTGGTCGCCCCACAGTAGAAGCAGATACCAAGGTGAAATGTGGTTGTCATTTGCATGGCAGCCTTACACTACCCGTTCTTACCAGCAGCACAAGCTCTTTCCTCTTCCCCTGTGAGTAACTATTCAAATACAGTCACTAACGTTTTCGGCTCCGTGGACACCGTACATCATGAAACATGTAGAAATCCTAGCATTTGAATATCCAAATTCCCTCTCCAAGAGAGCATCTAACATTTGAAAGTGGCATACACATCTGCTGACAAACCTCATATTTCAGTGGGAGGTTTAAATCGTAGGGCTTCCCTCCCCTCCATAGCAAGCTCTGCCAGCACTCCCCTGAAGGTGTTGGAATGGAAGCACTCTGTGCTAACCAAGGGAGGCCAGCAGTGATAAGCATCAGGCAATACTGAGCTCCCTGGCTGACATCCTGTCCTCTACTTAACGCTGTTTGTTTAACCAGCACCAGTGAGAGTCCTTATTCAGGGCTGTTAGGACATGACAATGCTGTTTGTAGAGTTTGCCAAAGTGAGATGGTGCTCGTGTTTGCACCCCTGATCTTGAGGCTGCTGCTGCGGAAGCCTATGACACAGTTCTAAAGTGGGAGCTTGTAGAGAAGACACTCGGCAGCTCTACAAACAAGCCAGTAGTTGAGAACAGAATCACTAATGCTAAAAAAGTCCACAAATGTTTGCTGTCTTGTAATGGATTTGCTTGGGTATAACCACAAAGCATATATAAGTATGCATGGAACCCACTTTCACACACTCCCATTGTGTTGAAATAAACACTCAAGCTCAGAGTTCTTCCTTAAGTTCCAGGTCTAAATTTGTAAGGCAGGTCTTTTCTTTTCTAGTACTATGAGTATTCAGAAGGAAGGAGATGTCAGAACTGTGGGATACATAATTGAGTTAGGGGTCCTTTACCCTAAACACATGTCATCTTAACAAATAATCTATCTATCTATCTATCTATCTATCTATCTATCTATCTATCTATCTATCTATCTATCCATTTATTTATTGTGTGTGTGCATTCATGTATGTATGTGTGCCTGTACATGTGGAGGTCATATGATAATCTGTGGGAGTTGGTTCTCTTCTTCCACTTTGTGAGTCCAAGAGATCAAACTTGGAGCACTGGGCTTGGGGACAAGTAGCCTCATCCACTGAACCATCTCTACAGCTCTGACATGTCCTTTTTAAGATGAACAAAGGAAAGTTTCTTGGGAAGCTGTGTCTCTTTGGGACTCTTGATCATGTGGTCTCCAAAGTCTAGAGACTTTGCCAGCTATTGCATTGAGGACACCCCTCCCATCCCTGTGCAGTTTAGAAGCACTAAACCAATATTTTCTATTTGTCTATGAGCTGCCTGCCTCCTTCTGAAATGCTGTTGGCCTCATTCTTGTGCATTGACATTAAAAAGTCATCTGTGGGTCCTTATGGGATTGGAAGATTTAATCAACAGGTTCCTACATTTTTTGAAAGTTCTAGAATAAAAATTGGACAAAAGAGTTGAGACAGTGGTAATAAAGAGAGACACAGTTTATTGTGGAAGCCAGGACCTTTGGAGAGTGACAGGGTGTGTGATTATTAATTATGCCTGGACCACAAGTATGAACCGGGGCTAGCCTGGGTGTGACCTTCAGTCTTCCCAGCAATACGCAAAAGGTTAATTTTTATTGTGCCCCTATCAGAAATGGGAATTTGACTCATACTTGTATGCAGTTTTCTATTTAAACCTTACAATAATCTAATAGAGAGGATTTCATGGTTCCTTTTATATGGAAGATGAAATGAGGGCCCAGGCAGTGATTCATGGAAAGCGACTCCCCATGGAAGCCTGTAAGAACAGGTCTGAGTAGAGATCTGGACAGAGGTCTTATCCCAAAGTGAATGCATGCCTTACTACAGGTGAGTTCTTCATCCAATACGTTGATGTTGTATTGTTAACCCTTGCCCCCCGCTGGGTTCTAAAGAGCTGTAGATGCTGGCAAGGGGCCATCTGTATCTTCAAAGACAAGGAGAACACAAGGCAAACTTCACAAAGACCTTCAGCTAAGGGGCTGGGGAGAAGGCTTAGTGAGTAAAGTTACTGCTGAAAAAACATGGAGGCCGAGGTTTGGATCTCTAGTACCCACATAAAAGCTAGGCATGGCTGGCTGTTCATGCCTATAATCCCAGCCCAGGAGTTGGAGAGGTAGCAGAGACAGGAGGATCCTTGGGGCTTGCTGGCTAGTCAGTCTAGCTCAAACAATGAGCTCCTGGTTCAGGGAGCAACTCTGTCTCAAAAGAGAAGATGGAGAACAATCAAAGAATACACATGATGCTGATCTCTGTACTCAAACTTGTGAACATCCCCCAATACAATACATATGTACATATAGTACATGCAAACACACACACACACACACACACACACACACACACACACACACACACACACACTCAAGCCTGGCTTGTAGCACATGGCTACTACACCAATACTTAGAAGGCTAGGGTAGGAAGACTGTGAGCTCTCCTTTTGACACTGACTGTGAATTGCTGGTTCTTGGGGAAGCCTTAATCAGATGTCTGCCCTGCAACAGCGTTAGTCTCAAAGAATATCCTTTCTTGTAGGATCGGGGACCTCTCAAAAGACTGTCCCCATGCTCTTCATTTATACCTCATCACCCTGTGAAGCTGATGCTGTTAGAAGAGTTAAGGTCAAACAGCCAGCATGCTATGGCTCTGGACTTTATGTGGATGCAATTTACTTCTGTGTGTTCTTGGTCCTCATCCACACTGAAATATCTAAGCATCAGCTGGGAGTAGCATTTGGTCTAACGGCTGGACCATAACATCAGTGCTGTCATAGGGTGGACATCCAATTAGGTTTCTTTAGTAGTGGGATGAGAAATGGGAAGCACTGGGCATGCCATTTCCTTCTGCTCTGTGAAATTTGTCCCTTAATTGTTACCCCAGCTCCCTGACCATGGGTGTTAGGTAGATAAAGTGGAGCATTGGGCTGTTGAATACTGTTCATGGGTACTGGAGGTCGGTCCACTCCAGACTCTCACATACATTCTACTGGTTGCTTACATGTTCAGATTATGATATGCCTGAACTCTAATGTCCATACGCTTTGAGGCTTGTGGAGATCTTTCTCTGGGCTGAATTTTGGTTTGAGAAGTACAAACATTGAATTTTTGAGTATGTAAAGCTAGTTAAACTCTCTCTACAAATCAGGTATATGATCTTTTAAAGTTTTCTGTATTGGGTCTGG
The DNA here is from genome assembly GCF_007827085.1 of Peromyscus californicus insignis. Taxonomy (NCBI): domain Eukaryota; kingdom Metazoa; phylum Chordata; class Mammalia; order Rodentia; family Cricetidae; genus Peromyscus; species Peromyscus californicus. The sequence continues at coordinate 92,048,051 of NW_026294573.1, read as the reverse complement.
AGAGATGGCACCATGGTTAGGAGAATGTGCTGCTGCTCTGTTGGAGGACTGAAGTTTGGTTCCCAACATCAACATGAGGCAGTTTACAAGAACCTATAACTGCAGGTCCAAGAGAGCTGTCACCCATTTCTGGTCTCTGTGGGCACCTGCACTCATACACACATATGCATACACATAAATGAAAATAAATATGAAAAAAAGTCTTCTATTTTACAGGTAATCATGCATTCCAGGAATTTAAGGAGGCAGTGGAGGAAGATATTTCAGAGTACTGTGAGCTGACAACCTTTTGCATTTCAAGAGCTGTAAGGTAAAACACTTCTTATCTTCTATCATCTGGCCTATAGTGCATGCTCAGTAAATGCTGGATCAGAAATGTATTAGTAGTCACCACTTCAAACATTGTTGAAGACTTTGATTTGCTAGTGATTATTAAGATGGTATTGATCACACCTAGTCATTTATTTTTTAAAAAAGAGTTCAATTCCAGCATCTTCCTAGTCTTGGGATTCCATTTGTCTTTAGAGTTTTAAAGAGTCTATCAATCATTTATGATATATAAAGCACCCGTGTAGTGTTGACCTAATTTTCAGGGTCCCTCCCTTATTTGTGTTGCAATCTGCCTTTTCACAGCTATTTAGTTAAATCCCTGTTGTCTGCAAAGAGTAGAGATCCTTAGTGGCTGTAGGTGGAATAATTAAAGGGTGGATTGGTTTCAAGCAGTGGAAAGAATGAGGTCAAAGCCTAGATCTGATACAGCAACTTCTCAACGCTACCAGCAACCCTGGTCCTCTCCTTTTCGGTCTGCCCTCCACAGGCTGTCACTTTCTTCCAGATGAGGAGGTGGATGCTGGGTCCCTGAAGGTGCTGTGTTGGTACCTGTGGTGAAACAAAGGGCATAGAACGATGGCAAAAAGCTCTCCCAGTGTGGCTTTGGTCCCAAGAGGATCTTTTTATCACATCTCATTGGCCTCCAGCTCAGCGATCTGGGAGGTCCAGCTAGATGTGGTTTTCCACATGCAAAAGAAGCTCGGTTTTCTGTGAAAAGAAGGAAATGGCTGGTAGTTGCTGGCCACCAGAGAGTCTGCTGCACACACTTGTACCACAAAAGAGATGCCCACAATGTCCTATTCATACCCATGCAGCCCACTTGCATGTTTCTACTCACCTGTCTTTCTCATTCTGAAATGTTTTCACCTCTTCATGGTATTATTCTTTATTTCCACCGTTTTAAACTCTCAGTATCTGGGATCCCTTCTTCCTGAGCAGCTTTTCTGACATCTTTGTTACCCTAGTAAGTGGGACTCTCTGTCCTCCTGTCTGCCTGTTTTATCATCCCAGAGCTCGGACACACATTCATCTCCATCATTACCACAGTAAACAGTCTGTTCTCCAAAGCAGAGACCAGGACTTCTTCACAGCTGCCCCTCCACCAGCTCCAGTGTGATGCTTTGCTTAGGAGCGGCACCGACAGACTCACACACTACCACTGTGATGCAAAATCCAGCCACTTATCATTGTCTTCTGTGGTGACTATTCTAACGAGTTTGATTGGGATAGTTCTACCCTGGAAAAATTATCAAGTGTGTGTGTGTGTGTGTGTGTGTGTGTGTGTGTGTGTGTGTGTGCGCGCGCGCGCGCGCGCGCAACAGAGTCTTGTTATCAGTTGGGCTGACTCAAACTTACTATGTAGTTGAGGCTGGCCTTGTTTTTGTGGTCCTCCTCAGCCTCTTTGGTGCCGGAATGACTGGCATGTGGTATTCTGTCCAGCCACCCACATACCCTTTTCCTTCTCAATGCTGGCCTCATATCAATAATAAATGTCATGTGTACTCTACCTCTTAACGGTTTGGGCTTATGATGGAGCCTCTACACCTGCTTTCTAGGGGATGGGCAGGGGGATAAACTTGTCACACCCAAGAAATTCTGCTTATCCAAGTTAGACTCATAATAAACAGAAATGTACTTAGTGCATTCAAGGTCTGAAGTCTCTAGTATAGCTATTTCTTCCTGTCTATACCAGATCTCATTTTCTTCCCAGGATGTGTCTGGGGTCTGGGAATAAACATACGTTCTGACGACATATGTTCTGGGAATAAACATATGGCTCTGACTACAGCTCTTTCTCAAATCTGCCTGCTATGCCAGCATTAGAGCTCACAAGCACTACGAGCGTTTTCATGGTCACTTATTTCCTCTTTCACTAATGGCCTTCGGTGTTGTTGGGAGTTGGGTGGAGATAGCTGGTTCTCTCACATTTAATCTCCTTCATCTGCCCCTATATCTGCCCTTTCTCTGTACATGGTAGCGTTGCCGTGTCATCCTGTCCTCTATGGCATGGCCTGAGGACATGTCCAAGTTCAAATCGCTACACTCAGTATCAGTTCACAAAGGGAAAGGAGTGCAGAAAGTCATTGTCAACCTTTCAGTAAAGTTTAACTTGTCACTTTAAAAACCTTTCGTAAGGAAATAGATGGATAGATAGATACTGTTCTATTCCTGAGAAAAGAGAGGGAATGATGGACAAAGAAAATGTGTGGTGTTCTCAGTTTATATTCCATGCTCCCCCAAATTACTATCCCTGTTACAACTACATGCTGAAGACTTCAGGATTTCATGATCGTAACTTTTCAGGTACAATCTATTACCTAAAGCCATTGAAACCAGAGCACATATACATGTGTAGCCTTATACCACAACAGAACACCCTGGCTCTGAAAGCACCCCTCAGGGATACCCTTTCTTCAACAGTGGACCAGGCTGTAGCTGGAAGTCCTTCACGACTTCTTTCACCAGAGATCTTGCTGAGGCTGGAGTGACTGACTTCCAAACATGAAGAGAGAATTGATATGGACCTTCGAGTACAGGCTGACCCTCTGAGAGCAAGCTTAGCACATTAATGCCACTGTAAGTGTTGCACAGTACAGCAAAAGAACAAGACAGAGAAAAAGAGAGTTTCATTCTCCAGAGCAGCATAGCTAAACTGTACTTCAGTTTCTCATTTTATGATTGCCTGTAAACTAAGGGCGAATATATGTGTATCAGACAGATTGACAGATAACAGATAGAAGACAGATGATAGATGGTAGATGGGTAGATGCTAGAAGATAGATGAATGGTAGATAAATGTTATGTGGATGTTCCTCTACTTACAATGGGGTTGCTTTCCAATAAACTAATAGTAATTTGAAAATATTATACGTAGAAATCGCATTTAATATACCTAATTTATATAGCAGTTTAAGCTGGTCTCTTCAAATGTGCTCAGAATGCTTACATGCCTACAGTTGGTTCAAATCACTGAACACAAAGTTGATTTTGTAGTGTATGGTTGACGATCTCATGTAGTTGTTGGTTCTAAGTGGGGATTGAGAAGTGGAATGCTAACTGAATTCTTCCCATCAACACCCAGCTGAAAAGGCAGTGGGCTTACAGAATGCAGAGGCTCATATGGTGTGGCTGACCGGGAGCCGAGACTTGCTGTTGCCGCCTCCCTGCATTGCCACAGAGTACTGCATTGTTCAGGAAAAGATGGAACTTTAAAAGTCCTTGCATGACTTCTACTGAATGTGTAGTACGTATCAATTCCACACCAGTGTAAAGTCAAAACACATATAAATCACAACTCCATAACTTACAAGAGATGGGGCAGGGGAGCGTAGGAGAAGGAGGAGGGGGTGGAGAGGAAGAGGAGACTTAATTTCTGAGAAAGTTCTCGGAAAATTGTGTAAGACAGTTTTAAAGATGAAGAATATTAAATCTGAAGACCTACATGTGGCTCTTGACTTAACTCCCTATAGAATTAGTAAGTCTGGATTTCTCTCTCTGTCAAGGAGCTATCTGTCTTGTAGAGTAGTTAACAATTGAGCTATGCATGTGGTAGCATGCTGTAAAATAATTTGCTATTGTTCGTGGAAACATCCGATATTTTAAGAGAGAAATTTGGCCATTGGCAAACTTTCTGGCCAGATCACTTGAGGGAGAGCCTGAAAGCAGAGCTAAGACATGGGTATGTGTAGACAGGGTACCGCCTAACATTAGGCAACTGAGGCAGCTTGGGGAGTCAGCCGGCAAGGCCACAGAGGCCTGAAAGCTGGTGACAAAGAGTAAGGTGGACTCTGCCTTTCTTCCATGGCTGGAGCAGGCAGCATCAGTCAGGAGGAAGGATGCTAAGTTGTACCCAACTGTAACTAAGGCAAGCACTAAACAGCGGTTCTTTGATGGCCTCGTGCAAACTCCCTACAAGAGGTCCCAGGAAGTAGAATCCTGTCTAATGGTCTACAAAAACTGACTTTGTTTTAGGTTGGTTGGTTGGTTGGTTGGTTTTGGCAGTACTGGGGATTAAAGCACTCTGCCACTGAGGCACATCTTCCCCACTTTTACATTAAGTTTAGTTTAGTGTGAGACTGTGTCATGTGAAGCCCAGACTGGCCTCAAGCTGAGGATGACCTTGAATTCCTGATCCCCTTGCCTTCACTTCCCAAATGCAAGGTTTATAGATCATTATACTGAGATAGAATTCATACACAGTGAAATGCGCCCCTCAAGTGTGTGCTACTCCACAGCTTATCAGTGAAATGGTTACGTAATTTGCCAGGAAGATAAATCGGCTGGGTCAGGGGAAGACACTGCTGGTTCGTTTGGGGGGTCATATATGAATAGAGGCTGGAACCTCACCTCTCTGCGGGTGAGATGGGGATGTGTGGGGAGAAACATCCAGATGGAAGAGGCAGTATGGAACCCGGAGACAGAAGCACAGCTCTGTGTCTAAGGAGAAAAAAGACCGGAGAGGAAAGGTGGATGAGTCCGGGAGAGGAGATGTTCTCAGCCAGGGGTAGCAGGGATCATGGAGAGAACTACCTGGGGCAGTGCCCAGCACACAGTAGGTGCTCAGTACACAAGACCTGTGGCGGCCACAGCTTCCGTGGCTGTTCCCACTTTATTTCCTAGGTACCAGACTCTGGTCCCCTTTGCCTCACCCCAAAGACAAGTCCAGTGTATTGTGCTTTATCCAGAAAGCTATTAAACACCCAGTAAGTGAATAAAATGGTTTTCAGTCTGTAAATTAATGACCTTCACCAGCAACAAGAATAGACAGGGATAAATGCCCAGATGGGCTGATAAACCACAAAGACAAATTAATATTGTTTAATAGTTAAGTGTTCTACAAAAGGGATATTATTTTCTATAAGACTTTACAAGTTTCTATTTCTAAGAGAGGGTAGGATGAAGACCCCTCCCTTTCTAAAGAAAAAGGCCTCTTATTGAAGGCAGCTCGGTGACGGGGTTTCCTTATAATTGGGTGAGGGGGTGTCTAGGTCAAAGTGACAGCCAACGTGTGCTGCTATTACAACACATTACACAAATAACTCTACATAATTGCTACCATCCATCAATGTGGGGAGATCAGTGGTGAGAGATGCTGCCAATTTCTTGGAATGAAAACCAAAGCTCTGAGTAGCCGGTATAGTCACATGCGCTAATCAATGCCAGTTTTTTCCTTTTTTCTTTTAGAGAGGAAGGTTCAATCGGTCTAGCCATCATCTCAGCCTTGAGAAGGATTCCTGTCTCTTCCCTTCCTAGGAGTTTGCAAGAATGCTCACCCAGTGCTCATGTGATTTTGTTGTTGTTGTTTCAACTTACTTTCCCCCTCTCCTCTTCTTCCCTCTTCTCTCTCCCCTTCTCACCTGCATGCCTCCCTCCCCTCCCCTCTCCCCTCTTCTTCTACTCTCCTCTCCTCTCCCCTCTCTCCTCCTCTCCTCCTCTTCTTCCCTCCATTCCCACTTTCCTTCTTCTCTTCTCTTCCCCCTCCTTTCCCTTCCCTTCCCCTCTCCTCTCCTCTGCTCTCTTCCTCTCCTCCCCTCCCCTCTCCTCTCTTCCTCTCCTCTCTTCCTCCCCTCCCCTCCCCTCTCCTCTCTTCCTCTCCTCTCCTCTCTTCCTCTCCTCTCTCCCCTCTCCTCTCTTCCTCTCCTCCTCTCTCCTCCCCTCTTCTCCCCTCCCCTCCCCTCTCCTCTCCTCTCTTCCTCTCCTCTCTCCCCTCTCCTCTCTTCCTCTCCTCCCCTCTCCTCCCCTCTTCTCCCCTCCCCTCTCCTTTCCTCTCCTCTCTTCCTCTCCTCCCCTCTTCTCCCCTCCCCTCTCCTCTCTTCCTCCCCTCTCCTTTCCTCTCCTCTCTTCCTCTCCTCCCCTCTCCTCCCCTCTTCTCCCCTCCCCTCCCCTCTCCTCTCCTCTCTTCCTCTCCTCCCCTCTCCCCCTCCCCACGGTATTAATTTGGCTCTGCAGTCCTCCCTGCTGTAACCTGAAGCCTTTGCTGAGTGGGCTCAGTCTGTTTCGCATTCAATGGTTTTAGGTTAATCTGACCATTGGGAGGAACAGGACAGAACATCTCAGCACATCCAGAATCTCAGTCCTCTGGATTCTCTGCCTTTATGGGTCGAGTTAACCTGATATTTTCTCAATTCCTCCTTTCATTCTAAGTTGGCAGGAGATCAACCCCAACTTCATAAACCAACCAACCAAGCAGACAGAGAGAGACAAGCATGTCAGACACTCAGCACGCAAAAGCAGGGAGATCTTTTAATGGCCACAGGTTGCTCTTGAACTGGGTCCTTGTGAGACCCTGGGCTGTGAGCACCACAAACAGCAGGGTGTGGCCTGCCTCGTCTCCCCAGGCCCCAGAATGTCTGTAACCAAGCAGCAGGAAAATCTTAAGGAATGGATATTGAACTCTAAAGGCACATTTGTGTTGGTTGAAAATGAAATCAAACAAGAAGCCAGCCACATAACTCATTTGAGCAAAGCTGTATAACCCATATTTCACTGCAAATGGCTGGGATAGAGGAGCCTTGCTGAGCTCCCATGAAATGGTTGTTAGGGTCTTCTCAGGGGTGCTGATGGTTGGGAGTCAATGCATGAAGTAGATCCAGGTTACAGCCACAGCCAAGAACTCTGACACAGTGTGCTTTTCCATAACAGAGAACAGCACCTCCATCAAACAACAACAAACCCCAAAGAGGTTGTTCATAGGATGGCCCCTTTTAACAGGAGCCCTTACCCAGGATGAAGTGGGGCACTCTGAGTTTCCCTTGGCCTCTTGTTCCATGCTCTGTCTGAGTCTGCCAGTGATGTTTGTCTAAATGAATGCTCCGTGTTGCTCAGAATGTTATAGCCTATTATATTAGTCAGAAGTCCTTTTGTGGATAATTAGTAGGAAATGAAAGGATTTAAGGGTGATTTGGGGTTTCTAAAAATCTTTAGAAGTTGTTTAAGAGGGAAAAATAAGTAAGTCTTGCTAAACACCCCCAAGCCAAGGGGCATTGTTCTTTTTCATGGAAAATTGCTACTTAGAAAAACCCTATAAAACGTGTCATGCCTTTGTGTCAATGGACACTGTGCATTTAAATGTTCTTTAGCAAAACAAGATCTTGCCAATGGTGCTTTTACTTTTCATAGGTGCCGGGCATTAAAGGGACAGTCAGGTCGATCTCTCTGAACAGCAGCAGATATTTACTATTCACTTAATAAATAAACACTGATATTTAACATTAGAATATCTGCCATTCCCCTTGAAACTGCATTCCTTCAACTGTTTTCCTTTGCTCCCTTGTCGCAAGTCTACAAAGAAGCTTAGGACACAGGAAGTGACTTTTCCAGGTTCTCTTGATGGCCTGGGCCATTTATGCAAGTATTCAGCAGGTTGAGGCAGGAAAAGAGAGAGTTTGAATCCCATTTGGGCCACCTAAGGATGCCTTGTCTCAAAACAAAAACACTAAACAGCTATCTTCCACATTGCAAATGGGAGCTTGGGTCTTCCCTGGCTGGCACCTTTCCACTGGAGGGCCATAAGAGGAGCATTTCCTCCTGGCTTTCATTTCGGTCTCAGTGGTCGCTCCTTCGATTTGTATCTCAGGAGCGGGCAGCACTGTTTGCCCAACATAGACTTAAGCAGGGAGAGCAAATGAGCAGCGCTGGGGGGGGGGGCACCAGCTGAGAGTTGTCTTTGTAGAGCTGCAGGTTATCAGTGGGAGCAGCTGGTCAAGGCTGGAGTCACAGGTGTCAGGGGCTTTGGGTCTTGGAGACTGAAATCATCAGCAGGAAGAAACTTGTGCAGCCCAGAAGAGTGTGGAGTCTTGGAGGCTGAGACAGGTGAGTCCTTCCTCTGACCTGAGTTTCCTACTTAAGTTCTGTTTCAATAGGCAGACTCTCAGTGTCCTGCCCTCCAAAGGAGAGTGCTCAAAGAATATCAGAATGTCCACTCAAAGCCAATCAAACTTGATTTTCCTAGAGCAACAAGAAGAGTATAAAGGACGAAGCACAGAAATGATGCTGGATTTGGGATTCCTGCCCTTTGTGGATATTGAATTTCTGTAGACCTGGGGCCTGGGAGAGTGGTGGGAGGAAAAGTGGACTAACTTGAAGGAGGCTGTCATGGCTGTCGGGGGAGCTGTTCCTTCAATGCCCTTGGCCTGCTCACATGGTCAGAAGGCAAGGCCTGGTATTAGAAATGCCAGCTCTGAGTCCTTGTTGCCTATGGGCAATGCCCTCGGGAAAATCTTTGATTGATTGATTGATTGTGTCTTGAGTTAATGTGGCTCCCAGGTTTATTGTGACAGTGATCCTTAAGAACTTGAACTGTGACCTTGTGGAGACACTGAAAACATTTAAGATAACAAACGAGTTTGGTAAACTGATCGTAGTAAGATCCAATGCTATTTTCACAGAAGACTGAAGCAATGTTTGCCTCAGCTTTATTCACAATAGCACAAAATTTGAAGCAACCCAAATGCCTATCAGCGGGAATACAGATTACTGTCTCTTCATAAAACGGAGTGCTACTCCACATTAAAAGAGAATAAACCACCAGGGTATGAAACAACCAAGGTTAATCTAAAACCATTAAAAAAACAGGCTTTGCCCTGGAGGAGATGGGAATGGGGGGGGTTGGGGGGAAGGTGAGGGGGACAGGAGGGGGGAGAACAAGGGAATCCGTGGCTGATATGTAGAACTGAATTGTATTGCAAAATAAATTAAAATAAATTAAAAAAAATCCCTCAAATCAAACATTAAAAAAAGATAAAAATGAACAAAACGTCAGATTGGGCACAAGAATCTAGAGGGGAAAATGAATTCCATGCATCCATTTATCCAAAATTGAAGGTCTGGCAATGTGGGGCTTTAGTGGGAAGTATTGGGATAACAGCTATCTATAAGAACAGAAGTGAAAGATGAGGAGGAGGTCCCCAGGCTGAAGGTGACATCCTAACTATTGGTTGACATGTTTATTTAGTGAGTGTATATACTTGCCAAAACCTATCTAATTTTACATCAAAGACTGTGTACTTCCATTATCAATTAAAACAAAATCCAGTAACAAATAAGCATATAGACTCATTTTTAGATCAGATTTGGAAATAAGCTTAGGGCATAGGGAATCGGTGGAGTCGGCCATCTATTTCGAGCAACAACAGCTTCTCTGTGATCTAGTGATCTCACAGGAGCTTTCCAGGAGGGGATATTTGGAATATGCCAAGAAAGGAGGGACTGGAATCTCCCAGATAGAGTTCCTCTCAGGAAGAGGAGGTGGGGAAGCAAAGGCTGCCGTGGGAAAGTGGTGGAGGGTACCTGAACTGGGCAGGTAGGATGACCCAGGAAGTGGAGGGGCAGGGAGAGGCTGGGAAATGAGCTAAGTCATCAGGGATGGCGGTCTCCTCACTCTACCACAGGAAGGGGGTAAACAGGGCCAGATCTCAGAGTCTGGAAGAGTTGTCAGCAGGAAGGGGAAGCTAAAGCTTGAGGTAGGAGAGGCTGACTGAGAAAGTTCCATTGGCTTAGATGTGAGATGACTGCAAATCAGACTCTAGCTCTTCTCTGCGAGGGTAAAATGAGGACTTGACCTGTCAATCTGCCTCCACTCCTGCACTGCAACTTGTCGTGAGCTGCTGAGAAGACATAGAGCTGGTGCTGGGCACAGTCCACAGAGAACAATCATTCTTTCTTCCATTCAGTGCCCAGGGTAAGCAAACATGACTGCCCTTCCCTGAGCTGGTGGATACTGAAGTCTTTCCAGCCTCTGCAGGGGCAGCATCATACAGCACCTGGCTTTGGTAGAGCTGCACAAAGCCATCTCCCACCTCAAGAGAAAAGAACTCTCAGGAATGGAGAAGTACTCTAAGATCAGACTACGAAGATTCCAGCCCGCTCAGTACTTCTGTGTGTGCCCTCTCTGCATTTGCACACACGGACTATTGCTCCCCCCACCTCAGCATTATCATGGTTGTCCGATGCATCATATCATACATGTACAGAATTCTCGAGGTGCGATAGCTCATATCTGGAATCTCAGCCCTCAGGAAACTGAGTTCAAAGCCACCCTGGACTACAAAATGAGACCCTATCTCAAAACTACAATAACAACAACAAAAACCCATCTCAACCAACAAGAACAATAGGAAAAACCCAAATCCAACTTCACCTAAGCAAGCAAACAAAAAATAAATTACCAAATAAACCAAAAGCTTCCTCATACATGATTGCTCTTTTCATCTCAGCACTGAGGCTTAAGCCCAGGGCACTGAATGCATGAGGCAAAGGGCTCTACCCTGAAATGCAAGCGGGGTGTTTGATGGAACGAACAATAAAAACAAAACAAGCAGGGTGTTTGATGGAACGAACAATAAAAACAAAACAAGCAACCCCCCCTCCAAACTTCCCAAGAGTTCTAGTGGCTAACTAGTAGAAGACTATGTTCCTAGGAAGAATCAATTGAGTTCTTACTCAATTTTAACTTAGGATAGTATTCTACTTACAAGGATAATGCCAAGAGTTCTTGGCCCACATGCTTTTACAGTATGTTCTCAGTACTAAGCACGTGCAAAGGCAAAGGCTGGGGGCAGCTGGGAAGAAGGAAAGAGAACTAAGAGTAGTGAGTCATGCAGTCCCTTCTACTTGCTCATCATGGGGCATTTAGGGTTCTGTCTATACATTTGTCCAATAGCTATTGAGAGCTTACTGGGTGCTCAGTAGGGATAGAGGCTGATTATGATGGATGGATTCCTACATCCATCTGGCACTGTTGTATGTTGGCTGAACCATACCAAGCACTAGTGATGTAGCAGTGAGCCAAGTGTCATTATTACAAAAAGCAGAGGGAAGAAAGATGTAGGTCAAAAGTACATGGGCTTGGAAGAAGGATGCACCTGTCAGCTTGGATAGGGCAATCCTAGGGAGATTATAAGATGGGCAATGAGAGGGTCTCATGACTTCTAGCAAGTACTTTTGAAAAATACATGCAACTCTTAAAGGGGTGAGGACCTTGTACCTGACCTGGTGACGTGGTACCATTGGCTAGGGTGACAACGGATCAGGTCAAATGTCTTCTTAACACGTGCAGTAAAGGTGGAGGGGAGAGGCTTGGAGAATTGAAAGCAAGAGGAGAAGAGAAAAGGAAGAAGGAAAATAAGGTCTGTTTTCTGTTTAGGGAGGCGCAATGTCTGAAGGATTTCTAGAAGTCTGGCTCCGTCCTCAAACATTTTCTCACTCCAGTCATCAACGGGGGCTGATTTTCAATTTCTTCCTGTCATATAGCAAAAGGACTTGTTCCTTAAAATGCCCCGAAGAATGTTGCAATGTACTCAAATCAGAAACCGCTTTATTTTTAGTGACTTTCACCCCTTCCGCCTGCGAGGAACTTCTTGTATCTGATAAAGGCAATACATAAATGGTGTGACCGCCTGATCTTGTGTCCCTGGTGAGGGCAGCTGTCTATGACCTAGGTGATGGGTGGGCTCTTCTTCCTGTGAGCAGGCTGCCCACTCCCATTCTTATCTGTTCTTGTTAACTTCCTCAGAAAGCATTAGATGTTGTGAGCTTTTAGATAATGAAAGTCCTGCTCGGTCACTTCTGCATTCTTGCCCAGCCTGACACACGCTCAAATCTTTTGTTTTAAAATCATTTTTCTTTATTCTTGTGAGTTTCACACATGTATGTAATGAAATATGATGATATGTATGGCCTATTTTCCCCTTCCAACTCCCCCTCTGTCCTCCTAATACATCTTCCTCCCAACTTCATCCTTCCTTCCTTCCTTCCTTCCTTCCTTCCTTCCTTCCTTCCTTCCTTCCTTCTTTCCTTCCTTCCTTCCCCCTTCTTTTCTTTCTTTCTTTCTTTCTTTCTTTCTTTCTTTCTTTCTTTCTTTCTTTCTTTCTTTCTTTCTTCTTTCTTTCTTTCTCCTCCTCCTCCACCACCTCTTCCTCTCTCCTCCTTCTTCTTCTTTGACAACCCACTAAATCTAATTAATGCTGCTCATGATTGCAGGGCAATCCACTGGAGCATGGAAATCTACCAGTGGTCACTCCTTCAAAAAAAAGATTCTCCCTCCCACAGCAACTGTTAACCACCAATATCTCCTGAGAAATGGGTGGGGCCTGGAGAGTACCTCCATCTATGCTAGAATTTTGGCTGGCTTGATCTTGTGCAGGTCTTGTGCTGGTAACCATAGCTGTTTGAGTTCATGATGGAGATAGCCTTGTCATACTCAGAAGACACCATTGTACAGCCTCCCTACCATCCTCTGGCTCTTACATTCATTCTGCCTCCTTTTTTATAATATTCCTTAGGCCTTAGGGTATGTGGGTTCATAAAAATGTCCTACTTATGACTGAGAAAGCAGTCTCTTATTGTCAATGTTTGATCAGTTGTGCTTTTCTGCATTTACTGCTTCCTATGACAGAAATAACTCTCTGACCAGGGTTTAGAGCAGCCTAGGTATATGCATTTAAATATAAACATGTAGAAAGCAATATGAAAATATGACTATTTAACAAACTAACAAATCTACCCTACACATGAGGTTTTGATTTCAACACGAGGTATGAAATTTTCTCCTGTGGAGCAGGTCACGAGTCCAGTCAGAAAGTTTTGTTTACCATATAACAGTTGTACCACCATTGTACCAGTGAGCACATGTTGCCTGGGAAGTTGGTATTGTGGCATGTGAGGCCCCCAGCAGACTGCATAGTACTTTCTGGTACTAACACATCCAAATCTTCATAAACCCAGTTATCTCTCTGCATGGCGTCTGTATCCATAAGTTCTACCTGGATGGATTCATCCAACTATAGGTACAGAATATTCAAAAAATTACATCCACAGTGAGCATATAGACAGCTTTTTTTTTTTGTGCTTATTTCCAAGAGAGTGGAATGACTGTGTACACAATGTTTACATTGCAGCAGATGTTGAAAGTAGAGAAGAGATGAATTTGAAAGAGAGCAAGGATGGTTCGGAGAGAGGAGAGGGAAAGAAGAAACGACGTAATTGTTGTGTCATCTCACCAATAAAAGAAAATGGGGAAAAGTAAGTTAGAGATGGTTTAAAATATGTGTGGGAGGATGTGTGTAGGCTGCATGCAAATCTGGTGTCATTTTATATAAAGAACTGAGCATTGGTGGGTAGCTAGATGTCTTCATCCTCGGTAACAGAGACTACAGTGTGTGACTGAAGCAGAGTAAGAGGTCCTCCTGGGACTGTGATCACTCCTCATCTTTGCTGATGTGTTTTTCTGAAGGGAAACCATCACGGAAGTTAGAAGTTCAGTTCACCGGAATCTCTCAACCCCCACTCTATGCTCACAATATCTAGGTTTATGTTCATTGTTTTTCACTTCATTTTTTCTCCCCAAGCTCCACATGATAATGAATTTTCGTTGTCAATTTGACTGGTTTTAAAATCAGCTGAGAGATACACCGCTAGACATGTCTATAAAGTCGTTAGCAGAAAGGTTTTACTTGAGGAGGAAAAAGTCCATCCTGAATGTGTGGAGCATCATCCCCCTGAATGCAGTTTCCGATTGAGTAAAAAGGAGAAAGTAACTTGAATACTGGGGTTCAACACTCTGTTCCCAACCACAGGTGTAACGTGAGCAACACCATCAAACCAAGCGCCAAGTAAAGCCCGCCTTCTTCAGGTCGCTTGTCAGCATTTTGTCACAGTGAGGGCAGACTTGCTTTTTATAATACACTTGCTCTATTTTGAATGGCATGCCTTTCCTGCAGAGTTTCGAGTCGGAAAGCTAAGAATGATTCTCAACTCCTGTCTTTCACTTCTTGCATGAACTGGTCACCACGTCTAAATGCTATGGCTTTTATATTCCTCAGAAATATCTAAGCCCTCACATTCATCCTGTGACCTCCAACAGATCTCCCAGCTCTGATCCTTTCTTCAAAGTTGTCCTTGTGGCATTCAGAACTGACCATGTCCCCCTCTGCTTAAACTCCTCTCATATTAACTTCAGTTTCCAGCACAGTCTGGAAGTGGAAACTCCCACACTCCTTAATATGGCACACTCCACACCACTCCACCCCATCATGGCACACTCCACACCAGTCACCCCGTCATGGCACACTCCACACCAGTCCACCCCACCATGGCACACTCCACACCCATCCACCCCACCATGGCACACTCCACACCAGTCCACCCCACCATGGCACACTCCACACCAGTCCACCCCACCATGGCACACTCCACACCAGTCCACCCCACCATGGCACACTCCACACCAGTCCACCCCAACATGGCACACTCCACACCCGTCCACCCCAACATGGCACAGTCCACACCAGTGCACCCCACCATGGCCCACTCCACACCAGTCCACCCCAATATGGCACACTCCACACCAGTCCACCCCATCATGGCACACTCCACACCACTCTACCCCATCAGCCTCAAATGACCTGTTTATCACACAATTCTTTGTTCCTAAAAATTACCTCCCCCTTCCTGTCTCCCCCCCCCCACTTCTTTCCCTTCTCCCTTTCTCTATGTGATCCAGACTGACCTCGAACAGATGATAACCTCTCCCAAATACTGCGATTATAGGCCTGATTCACTATATTCATCTTCTTGCATCTTTCTTATTGTGTGCTTCCTTCTGGAAGCCCTGTGGTGGGGGCGGGGGTTCAGTGGCATTTGATACAGCATCTTGTCTGCTGGATCCAGTTCTCCTGTCTCAAGTGTCCCAGGAAAAAATTCAACCTGGGGAGACTCACCATCCATTCTACTGAAAGTTGGTGAAGTTAATGCAGTGTGAACTACGGGAACTTCATAGGTTAAAAACTCTGAATCTGTTTCAGATAGCAGCCTACTAGGTCCCCCTTGCTCTTTGCAGAGTGAAAGATAGCCTTGTGCATAGAAAGTCCCTCAGAGGCAAGTCCTAGCACCCCAGTGAAGCGGTGCCATAAAGTTTTTGTCTGTTTCCAAATTTCAGATTGCTTGTTTGCTGTGTCCCTTTTACCAAATACCACATGTCTTAGTTACTTTTTATTGCTGAGATAAAAATCCATGATGAAGGCCACTTATGAAATAAAGCACTTAATTTGGGCTTATGGTTTGGTTTCAGAGGGTTAGAGTCCATGACAATTACGATGGGAGCATGGAGCAGTAGTTAAGAACTCAAGTCTTGATCCACAGGCACAAGAGGTGGAGGAGGGAGGAAAGGAGAGAGAGAGAGAGAGAGAGAGAGAGAGAGAGAGAGAGAGAGAGAGAGAGAGAGAGGGAGGGAGGACTGGGAATGCAATGGGCATTTGAAACCTCAAAGCAGGTCCCCAGTGACATACCTCTTTAACAAGGCCGCACCTCTTAGTCCTTCCAAAATAGTTCCATCAACCGGGAACCAAGTATTCAAATAGATGAGCCCATGGGGACCATTCTAATTCAAACCATCACATCAAGTATCAGGATACTTTGTTTCCACAGCTTTCATTACAACCTGTAAGTTGAATATCGGGAGAACATGTAAAGAACAAAAGCCATTGAGATAATTGCCTCTCATTTGGTGCCTATCCTGACCATCTTAGACTTGCTGAAACATGGAGGATCCACAGGCCCTGGGGAAGATGAACTTTCCATGAGCTATGTGGCCAGGCTCCAGAACTGGGGATATACATAACTCTGTCAGTAATTATGCCATCAATAAGCCAAAGGTTATTGTTTATTGCCATGTAAGCTATGAATACAGTTTTATAGCCAGCCTGCAATCTTAGTCTAAATTTAAAAAAATCAAACACTCACAAACATCTACCTCCTTGCTCTTACTCTAACTGGTTTTAGTATCCAATTAATAGAAGATGGATACAATTCTAGACACTTGCTTGTTTTTGCCATTGTTTTGTATTTGAAATAAAGTTGTGTTTACAGCTTTTTGAATACTGTGTTTTACTGTCAGTATATTAGAGTCACACATGCCCCTCTTCCAAAAGAGGAAAGGAACAGCCATTTCTGATTTTCCCAGCCCAGTTTAGTCTTAGATCTTCCCTTTGATGGAAACAACTTCTCTGCCTTCTCATATCACCCTGTCTCACAAGGCATCACCAACTCCTCAATTCATATAGCATTTTATAAACAAGCTCTAACACAGTCGAATTACCTCGTGGTCATAATGTGGACCCTGACTGAGTCCCTATCCCAAGACTTCATCTTACTTTATCCTTGTACCACCTCAAGTTCCTAAAGGCATTCCAGGTAGGTGTTGGTGTAGACTTTAGAATGACTGGATGAAGGACAGGTGGATAGACAGATAGGCTGGACAAGGAAAAAAAAATCAAGAGTCTAATCTGTTTCCCTGGAGAGACAAGCTTGCATATGGTAATCGATGCTAAGCAGAGTTACATTGATTACATTTATGTAGGTCATAGCTTTCATTTCAAATTCACTCACTCTCTCATTCCTTTTGCCTGGAGTCAAGGGGAGGTTTCTGATCCCATCATTGTGTATGTGTGTTGTTTGTCTTCTCACAGGATGGCTGTTTGATGACTGACGATTGTTTAGATAGCTTGAACTAAGCAGTTCTGCACTTGGGATTTAGGACTTTTGAGCTATGTACTTTGGAATAGGATATGGTATTATTTCAAATACAGCACAAGCCAAATATCATTACTAACATGTCTCAGGAGGAACCAGATGTTGCCAACGCTTAGTTTACTTAATTCAAATAATCTTCAACACAAAATTATACTTTGTGTAGCATGATTTGGAGAGAATTTTAGAATTTGTTATTATAGGATTAACTTGTTATGTTAATTATTGCTAAGAATCTCGGGGAATTTTCTGGTTTTCACAGTTGAGAGAAGGGATTGCTCACTTTGTTCCTGTGTATCTATCTTTTCCTTTAAGAGTGGAAAAGTCTACGGAATATCACTGGGTGAGGAACACTCCCAACTCATCTTTAGCACCAATACAGGACCCAACACTAGGTAGGAGTTCAGGGAAGGTTTGCAGTAAGGGTGGGAGACAAGTAAGGCCTGTGAGTTCTAGATAAGGCCTCAGTCTTGGTCAGTGGTCATTTTAAGTTGACGGTTAATATTATGATTCTTAGACAGAGAGGAATTAAGAACACATTAGGATTTCATTTAACTTATTAATTCGAGAACCAGTCAGCTGTTATAAGTAGGTCAAAGGAGAGCCCAGAGAACTGGCATATGGATAGATGAGAAATATTGAAATGAATATGCAAATAAAAGCAAAACCAGCCTTCTCCACAGCAGAAGAGGAATCAATTGAGACTCTGTGGATAGGATAGAATTTGCACTTCTTTATAGGAGACATGTGACGTAGGGCCTGCCAGCTCTCCATGAGTTCCAGCCTTGTGAAAAGGCTCAGCCATAGACTGAATCAAGTAACCTGGAAGGTGTATGCTAGACAGTGTGAACTTACTCACCACATCATGAAATTTCCCCTGCAGTTCAAACCCAGGCTGTGCTCAGCAAGGGAGGGGCAGTCAGCTTAGAGATAGCAGTACCTGCAAAGGCCTGGAGTCATGAAGCATCCTGTTGCTTTCTGTAAGGGGAAGGAAGATGCTAGAAAGAGGGAGTGGGCAGATGGGAAGGACACAGATCATCAGAGTTCTGTTAGTCAAGATAAGGACTTTGGATTTAAGGCAAACTTTTTGCATCATACAACCCTCACAAAAGAGTACTTTGAGGCCAGGCATCCAGTCACTCACGAGTGTAATCTCAGCACTAGGAATGGAAGCAAGAGGATTGCTGTGAGCTGAAGATTGGCCTGGGTTATGGAAACCCTACCTCAAACACACACACACACACACACACACACACACACACACACACACACACACACACACACACACACACTATTCCCCAAATAACACTTTAAATGCTTGATCCCAAATGGTGTGTTTACTTAAAATTATTCACCTTACTGTGATCCCAGAATAACTCAAGGTAGCACTGCCATTGGGAAGAGGGAAGTGTAGAAATGTTGTAGGCATTGCCCCGGTGCTGACGGTTTGGTGGATGCTGCCCTGTACTTGCATTGTTTATGGCGGAGCCCACTGTCCTGGTGGCATGCGTTCCTAAGCTGTTTTTTTGCAGGACACAGTGCTTGTAACTTAGCAGAGTGCTTCCACCCTTCCACCCTTCTTGGTGGAGGCTCATCATTCCCATTTTACAGATGAGGAAACTCAGATTTACAAAGCCTAAGTGGCTTCATCCCTGAAATCAGAAGCTCTGTTGTCAGCACCCTGTTGGGTAGATCTTGCCTTCCTGCTAAGACCAGGGAAACATTTGATAGTTATGATAAACGGGGCTGGTGGTGGCACTGGTTACCAGTGGAAAAGTCACAGGCCATGGCCACGACTACCAGAGTTACAAAGAGCTTTATTAGAAAGAAGGAGGGGATAGGAGGGAAGAAAGAGGGGAGCCAGGCCTCAGGGGAGGGAGCAGAGCAGAGAGAGAGAAAGAGGGTGGGGGTCTGTGTCTGGCTTTTTAAGGCGGGGATGTAGTTGCCAGCGACCGCTGATGATGTAAGATGCAAGACCCCGAGCTGCGCATGTGTGGGAGTGAGGGCAGGATCCTAACAACATTGCCCTTGCTCTATGAGTCCTGGTGACTCCAGTTCTTTCTGCTCTGTCACTTTGGGTGCTACTGCTGAGGCGGCATTTCAAGAGCAGGAAATCTTGATGCCTGCTGGGAAGCACCTGGATCTCTGTCCTCACTTCAAGAGGCAGGCAGAGGCAAGGAGAGGACCAAAAGGGCCAGGCATAGGTCTTGGGAGGCTCAAGAAACCTAGTGAATACTGCCTAAAAGGAGGGAGCTGTAGGCTGATGGTACGGTAGGAGACATGGGAGGCTGGAAGTGAATCCAATCTTTTAGTAATCCATGCACAAGATGAACTGAAACTCTCAAGGAACCTAGGCCATGGCAGGCAGTTGTCTTTAGGAAACTTTTTGGGAAAGGACCAAAGTTTTTTTTTTATGTTCTGTGCTCCAAACCAGCTCCATCCATTATAAAATCTTACTATTTTAAATTTTCAAGATTCTATTTTTTTCAGATTATTCATATGCATGTGTATGCGCGCATGCTCACGTACTCACATACTCAGGTGTGCATGCGCATGCATACACATATGACCTCAGTGCCCAAGGAGAACAGAAGTGGTGTTCTATTGCTGTGATTGATTGATAAATAAAATGCTGATTGGCAAGTAGCAGGCAGGAAGTATAGTGTAGGCGGGACAAGAGAGAAGAGAAGGCTGGGGAGAAGAAGGCTGAGTCAGGAGACGCTTTGAGCCACCATGAGGAGAAGTATGATATAAGATACCAGTAAGCCACCAGCCATGTGGCAAGGTATAGATTTATAGAAATGGGTTAATTTAAGATAGCAAGAAGCTATCTTAAATTTAAGAAGCAAGAAGCCTGCCATGGTCATACAGTTTATAAGTAATATAAGTCTTAGTGTGTTTACTTGGGGGATGCGAGTGGGAGAGATTTGTCCCGACTGCTGGCAGGCTGGGACACAGGAAAACTTCAGCTACAGTGTTCAATCCTCTGGATCTGGAATAAGCTGCTGGATCTGAGTGCTGGGAACTGACCTGGAGTTCTTTGGAAAAGTGTACACATTTTTAACTGCTGAGCCATCTCTTTAGCCCCAATTCTTATTTTAGTCTATCCCCAGGTGAGTTGCAGATTGATATTATGTGCAACAGTAAAATATGCTTTATCTTGGGGGCTGGGGAGATAATTCAGTTGGTAAAGTACTCATTTTGTAAGGACAAAGACCTGAATTTGGTTCTCAACACATGTGAAAAAATTGGGTATGATCATGAACTGTGTGTTTATAATCCCAGTGCTGGGGAGGCAGAGACAGGTGGATCCCTGGGGCTCACTGGCCATCCAGCTTAGCCAAAAGTAGTGATCTCTGGGCCAGTGAGAGACCTTGTCTTACACAATGAGAGTTACCTGACATAGAGGCTGACCTCTGGACTTCACACACTTACACAGCACACACAGGTTTACACACATACATGTTTTATCATCTCAAACATGGAACTTACAATTAGAGTAGCACAGAACCCTGGGACCTATGACAATGAAGGAGGTCAAGATGATTTACAAAATGAGCCTTCCACCTGTCTGTGATGTTACCAGTTTACAACGCAATTTCTCACCATTGGTGAGATCCAGCATGTGAAGGTCTGTGGACAAGGTGCATGACATGCTGCTGTGGGGCTTACCCGAAGCCTTCCATTGGAACTTTGTGACAGGCTCTCAGGTCTTGTTGAATGAACACACAGATGGTCGAGTGAGTGAGTTTTCAGGCACACCCTTGCCTGAGTCATGGTGGTAGACTCTCAGAATTGCTCATAAAAGTGTTATCTTATGATGTGCTTACTAGGGCGGGATTACAATGAATTCTGATGAACTATTTTATTGAAACATGGGCTGTGCTGTGAGCAATTGTAAAATGGTTATACTCTGGGTCATGAATGTGATGATGGCTCCACTGAGTGGGTTTATCTGAGTTTAAGAATAGCTCAATTATTTGTCTTCTTTGGGCTAGATCAGTCTCCCATTGCCTCTTTGGATTTAACTAATTAACTTTACTTTTGGAAATCGAAGCTCATGAAGCTGAGGCTAGCCTTGACCTCACTATGTAGCCTGGGAGAGCCCTGAGCTCCAGATCCCCCTGCCTCTGCTTCCTGAGTACTGGAATTGTCTGTATGTCATCTTGCCTAAGTTCTCTTTGAATTTAGAAGGACATCGAGGTTCAGAGACACCCAGCTTGCTCCAAGCTTTACTAGTTTTGCCCGTAGAGCACAAAGCAGAAGCGTCACCTTGCCACCATAGTGAGATAAGCTCCTCTCTCTAAAAAGGGACATCGCTCTTTTCTGTTCTCTAAACAGG
Organism: Peromyscus californicus insignis; assembly: GCF_007827085.1. NCBI lineage: Eukaryota > Metazoa > Chordata > Mammalia > Rodentia > Cricetidae > Peromyscus > Peromyscus californicus. The sequence continues at coordinate 92,026,855 of NW_026294573.1, read as the reverse complement.
CAGTTCTGGCCTTTGGAGGGCCACAGAGAAGCCAGTTCCCAATTCAGGTGAAGCAGGAGCAGTGCATACCCAATACAAGATACAAGTTTTTGATGCTTGAATTATGTTTCCTGTAGACTTCTTCTTCTTCTTCTTCTTCTTCTTCTTCTTCTTCTTCTTCTTCTTCTTCTTCTTCTTCTTCTCTCTCTCTCTCTCTCTCTCTCTCTCTCTCTCTCTCTCTCTCTCTCTCTCTCTCTCTGGGAATTCAGCATCCTAGAGATCTCAGAATGTCTCACATCTGGACCACTCAGTCAATGGAAAATGAACAATACCAACAGGAGCAAAGCGAGCTGTTTTAGTGCATAGTTGTGAAACAGCATTGACTTTGTCAGTTCCTATAGTCATTTTCCATGAACCTGTTCTGTTGTCGCCCTAGTCCCCTGAGGTAGATGTGGCAAGCGTTCAGTGATAAGAAACATAGGAGTACAAGATCAACTCAAAAAAATCAGTAGCCCTCCTATACACAAATGATAAAATGGCTGGGAAAGAAGTCAGAGAAACATTACCCTTTACAATAGCCACAAATAATATAAAATACTTTGGGATAACATTAACTAAACAAGTGAAGGACCTGTTTGATAAGAACTTTAAGTCTCTAAAGAAAGAAATTGAAGAAGATATCAGAAAATGGAAGGATCTCCCGTCTGTGCTCATGGATAGGTAGGATTAACATAGTAAAAATGGCAATCTTACCAAAAGCAATCTACAGATTCAATGCAATCCCCATCAAAATTCCCACACAATTCTTCACAGACTTGGAAAGAAAAATACTCAACTTCATACGGAAAAACAAAAGACCCAGAACAGCTAAAAGAATCCTGTATAATAAAGCAACCTCTGGAGGTATCACCATACCTGACCTCAAGCTCTACTATAGAGCTATAGTAATAAAAACAGCTTGGTACTGGCATAAAAACCAACATACAGACCAATGGAATCGAATTGAAGACCCTGACATTAATCCACGCACATACGAACACCTGATTTTTGACAAAGAAGCCAAAAACTATACAATGGAAAAAAGAAAGTATCTTCAATAAATGGTGCTGGCATAACTGGATGTCAACATGTAAAAGATTACAAATAGATCCATATCTGTCACCATGCACAAAACTCAAGTCCAAGTGGATCAAAGACGTCAACATAAATCCAGTCACACTAAACTTAATAGAAGAGAAAGTAGGAAGTACTCTTGAATGCACTGGCACAGGAGATCACTTCCTAAATATAACACCAGCAGCACAGACCCTGAGCACAACAATTAATAAATGGGGCCTCTTGAAACTGAGAAGCTTTTGTAGGGCAAAAGACACGGTCAATAAGACAAAAAGACAGCCAACAGAATGGGAAAAGACCTTCACCAACCCCACATCTGACAGAGGACTGATCTCCAAAGTATATAAAGAACTCAAGAAACTAGACATCAAAATACTGAACAATCCAATTAAAAAATGGGCTAAAGAGCTAAACAGAGAATTCTCAAAAGAAGAATCACAAATGGCTGAAAGACATTAAAAGAAATGCTCAACATCCTTAATCATCAAAGAAATGCAAATCAAAATGACTCTGAGATACCACCTTACACCTGTCAGAATGGCCATGATCAAAAACACTAATGACAGTCTATGTTGGAAAGGATGCAGACCAAAAACACTGAAGACAGCTTATGCTGGAGAGGATGTGGAGGTAGGGGAATACTCCTCCACTGTTGATGGGAGTGCAAACTTGTACAACCACTGTGGAAATTAGTATGGCGGTTTCTCAGAAAATTGGGAATCAATCTACCTCAAGACCCAGCCATACCACTCTTGGGCATAGACCCAAGGAATGCTCAATCATACCACAAAGATACATGTTCAACTATATTCATAGCAGCACTATTTGTAATAACCAGAACGTGGAAACAACCTAGATGCCCGTCAACTGAAAAATGGATTAAGAAAATGTGGTACATATACACAATGGAGTACTACTCAGCAGAGAAAAACAATGACAGCATGAAATTTGTAGGCAAATGGATGGAACTAGAAAATATCATCCTGAGTGAGGTAACCCAAACCCAGAAGGACAAACATGATATGTACTCACTCATAAGTGGATACTAGATATAAAGCAAAGACTAATCAGACTGCAACCCACAGAACCAGAGAGGCTATATAGTAGGGGGGACCCTAGGATGACTGTGGTTTATAATAAGTTTTGGTTTTACTCAATTACTGGGCAAGCCTCTATGAAACATTTCATTATCACTATTAGGATAAGAATTTATACTGTATCAAGCTGATAATAGAAAAATAAATAAATAAATAAATAAAATATAAAGAAAGAAACAAAGGAGAACTAGCACAGTTCAGTAACAAGGAAATTCCTCATGGTCCATCAAACAGCAGGGGTGGTGACAAAACCCTGCCTCCAGGCTAAGCTCCAGACCACTGGTTTAATAGGGAAATTCCACGTGTTGTTAGAGCTGCTACAGAACTATCCAGAAGCATCCTTAAGCCAGTGCTTAGACATGTGGAGTGGACAAGGAAGCATGGGACACCGGTGTTGGATTCGCTCATGAAAAATAGCAGAATTCTAGGGTCTCAGTGCATCTGTGCCACTTGTCGTGAAGGTGAGAGGTAGCAGGGTGGGGTAGGACCTGCTGGCTTCCAGGCCAGCCTTCTCTTGTTTTTCACATCCCACATGCCTGAAGTTGGCTTGGCGGTCCTTGTTCTCTGAACACTGCCAGTCTCTGTTGAGAGTGGAGCTTCTAAGGGGTGTGGAGCAGAGGTGGCCGCTGCCTCCAAGGATTCCTACCTGGAGTTGCTGTCCTTGTTAAGATGAAAGAGAAAAGTGAGGAGAGAACAAAATCAAACCTTGCTTTGGTGAGGCTTGAGGTGGAGACATATATTAAATAGGAGAGATATTCTGTGTGTGTGTGTGTGTGTGTGTGTGTGTGTGTGTGTGTGTGTGTGTGTGCGCGCACACGCGCGCAGGTATGCGAAGAGGCCAGAGGAATGTTTCTCGATTGTTCACCACCCTATGTTTTGAGACAGGGTCTCTTCTTGAGTGTGGAGCTCATTGATTGGTGAGGCTGGCTGACCAGTGAGCCCCAGTAATTGTCCTGTTTTTGCTTTCCTGGTGCTGGAATTGCAGGAGTGCACTGCTGGACCCAGCTTTTATGTGGGTGCTAAAGATCTGAACTTCGGGCCTCATGCTTCCATAGTAAGCACATTACGTACACTAAGCCATCTCCCTAGCTTCCAGAAGCAGATTTCCATGTAAACAAAATGCTCCAGTTATTTGAGCGAGTCTTTGGGATAAAGATCTGACACCAAAATTCTTTCCGTGTGCTACTAATAGCTCACCAGACTGGAACAAATGGAATCCATTTCCACTTCAGCAACACTCTCCCCATTATTGATGGGGCGGTCAGCTACCCAGCATGTGGAGAGCTCCAATTTGTAGCCTCTTCCTCCCTCTTCTCTCCTATTTTATTTTAGGCCCACCTTGCTGTGCCTTCTTTCTTTTAGGAATCTTCTAGAAGGAAACAGGCCTGACTGTATAGATGGGGGAGACACCGGTGAGTCTGTCATGTTCCTCTTCATCCTGTTGCCTTAAACTCTTGGCGAAATGACAACAGAGGATGCAAGGACCATTCTGGTGTCATGCGCTGTCATTTCTTTCTTCTGGGCTGGCAGTGAGAGTAGGCCAGAAAAGACAAGGGACTGGAACACTGTGTCTCTCACATGCAGAACTTGGAGGAATACCAGAGAATGAAGCCTCAGGGCTGGCCGATGTGACTAAATAGGAATCACATGACTTTTGATTGTCCCCATAAGGTCAGATCCTATCCTCCCTCATAGCACCCCAAGCCCCACAGTCAGCTCACAGTATCTCCTTGCTCTGGGTTCTGGTGGTAGAGCCTGTGTCTACCCACCCCCTGATTCCCAGCCTGTTAGCTCCATGGAGGATGCTGTGTGTCTCCTACTCTTAGCCACATCGATAGCCAGTGACTAACCCAGGATCTGGCACCCCAGGGAGGCCAGCATACATTCCTAGGATGAATGATTTGAGATGCATCTTGTTTATAGTCTTTTGTTCTAGGACTTGAGGTCCCTAGGAACCTTTGAAAGTCCCTATTAAGCTATTTTAGTTAGACCATAAAAGTTTGCATCATGCAAGATTTAGCTTTGGTCCATTTGGGAAGACAAGACAAAGTGTACAGCAGCAGGTATGGAAGACTTTCAGGAGTGTGTGATAGCCCCTTGTGTCACGGATGGTGGCAGGGATGCCAAGGATTGTGGGAGATGGTGCACAGGCCCTAAGAGGTAATAGCATCACCACTGAACATTCGACAACTATTTATTCATTTGGTAAAGACCCTGTCACCGTGTGAGACATGCTAGCAGGAGCTGGATAATCTAAAAACCTCATTTCAGTGACAATTCCTGGGCTGTTCTGTGCTGGGAGAAGCATGCATATGGGTGGGAGATTCCAGGTAAGCCATGGCTTTGGCTCTAAGCTGCTTACAAAATTCCTTCCTTTATCATGAAAGAATGGTGAACCTGAGCCAGTCTCATGCTGTGAGAGGGGCAGATCCCTGGAAGGCCTGGACCAGATTCAGAAGCCTGAGCTATCTTCATCACAGGGATGAGAAGGGCAAAGGTCTGGGCACGGGAGAAAGCTGCTGCTGTCTATGACAGATGGTTTTCCAAGAACAGCTCTGCTGAAACTTCCTATTCTGCATGTTTTTCTAAAGCCTTGGCACCTTCCCTTCAACAAGTGGAGTCTAATTCCCCTCCCCCTGCATCTGGGCAAGGTTCCCAGCTTACTTGGAAGGAATAGAAAACAGACTGCCACCATTGAGAGCTGAGTGACTGCCCAGGTTTGGTCCCAGAGGTTCCGGCTAGGCACTGAAGGGAGAGTCTACCTCTAGCTGGGACTTGAGAAACCTGAGGCTGCCATGCTGTGAGGAAACCCAGGGCACATAGAAAGAACTTATGCAAGTTCTCTGGCTGACGACCCATCTGAAGGCTGAGGTCCCAGCTGACTGACAGATGGGAGAGAAGGTAATTTCAGATGACTCCAGTCTCTGGCTATGGGAACTCAGCTGTTGAGTTTTCCTGGATGAGGCTTTAGACACCAAAGAAGAAACAGAGTCAAATCTGCTGTATTGCTAAATCCCTAACTCGCAGAATCTGTAAGGACACTTACATAAGTTGGCTTTGCATCACTGTGACAAAATGCCCGAGAAAATCAACTTAAAAGGAGGAAAAGATTCTTTCAGTTGGTGTTTTCAGTCCATGGTCTCTTGGTCATTTGCTTTGGGCCTATGGTGAGATAGAACATCACATGAGAAGTGTGTGATAGAGGATTACTCCTGACCTTGTGGCAGACAGGAAGCAGAGAGAGAGAGAAGTCGAGGCTGAGGTGTCCTCAGTGACCTAACTTCCTTCCCTCTGCTTCTCTACAAAGCCATAGGGTGAAGACAGCCTTTCTAGCATAGACTTGGAGGGTCTTTTAAGATCGAGTCTATTCCAATACTAACTGACTATTTGAAGTCATTGCATGTTGAAGTTATTTGTTATGTGGCAATAATAACCAGAACACAGCCCTCCAACCTTCTGCGCGGCTCATTCCCTTAGGACTCCTGCAACAGATACTTCTTTCTCTAGAGATCTTAGAGGAAGAAAATGTGCTTCCAGCACAGTTAATAAGATTTGTTCCTTTAACATTCTAGAGAACTCCCAGTGATCGAAGATCAAACAGCTGGAAAGGTTTCTAGAGCTGTGATGCTTGCCAACATCTGGCTGTGACAGCTCCCAAGGGAGTAATCCTCAGCATCCCCAGGTGGGAGGGCCATGCAGGATGATGGAGCCCTTCATCAGCCTGTGATATTTCACAGTTATTCTGCTGAACTGGAATGGATCATGGCAGCTGATAAAGATGAAATAAACTTAATAAAGGAGAAATGTTAAGTCCACTTGGAGGGATGGAAATCCCCTTAATGGGAGATAAGAACTCTTGACTTGGTCCACAAGATAGCTCCCACATTTTCCTGATCTGTGATGTTGTCTGGTGCTTATGAGGTGCTCTGCATTTTATAATTAGTGTAGTGTTCAGTCTTCATGAACAGGATGGGAAACAGTTAACCTCACTCTAGAGTAGTGTTGTAGATAATGAGGCTAAAAGATTAACTTGAGCTGGCACATCCAATCTGCAACCAGGGCACATGTGGCCATGGATGAGTATGAATGTGGCCCAACACAAAATCATAAGCTGACTTAAGACGTTATGCGTTCCTTAGTTTGATATAATTTTATTATTATTCTAATCAATGATGAAGGTCAAATTTAATTCCATGCCCCTGAATCCTAAATTCAATTTTCTTGTTATTGTGCTCTGAAAGGAACCTCTGTCTTGGAGCAGAGTACTGATGTCTGTCTATTTCAAATTAGTCAGAAGATGCTCATTAAAGGTGTGCTGATTCTCCCTTTTGAGGCCATTCCAAAGTCCTGGAATTCTGTGCTTCATTTGTGCAACGCAGTTAATTTTCTGCTCTCAGTAATGGATTTGTGTGGCTCTTCCCAGAAGTGAGATGCTAGTAATTTTCACATTCCTTCCACCAAAATGATACAAACTTGAGGGATTTGCCCATGCCAATGGTGTAAATTCTTCCAGTGTGTCTGACTTCCTGCTACTAAGCCAACATCATTTACCATGAAGCTGAACAGAGATAGCATGCTGTACTCTTGTGAGCCAGCTTTAGCCAATTTCAGCACTGGATGAAACCAATGCTATTACAGATACTTTGTAATTCTTCATTTGTTTGATTTTCAAAGCCACAGAACCCTTTTCATTCAAATTTTCATTATCGGAGATAGTGTGCAAAACAACACACTGTTTATGAAGACGGAAGTACTTTGTCTTCAGACAGGCCTGAAAACGTTAACTGTTGTGGGGTGGTGAGATGTCAGCTCCTTGTATCAGTAGCCTTACAGCAAAGACAAAAGCTCTGAATGCTGATTCCATAGTGCAGTGTGAATAACCTGCTCACATTGTTGCAGGGCTGGAGGACAGAGCCTTAGGGCTGCGTAAAAGCAGAGGATGAGCCCAAAACAAACCTGGTTTCACAAGTAGGCCTGATGCTCACAATATAGTTTCTGGCTCCCACACTGCTGTGGCTGTGGAGAGAGAAAGGTCCCCAGTTTCTGCCTGGATGCTTTCTCAACTCTTAACTGAGTGGGGTGCACTACCCTCCTTCCTGCCCCAATGGTTTTCCCAGTGCCTCTCTTCTCTCTGTCTTCTTCTCTCTTATCCCTAGATATCTCCCCTGCCCCCCACCACCCCAGGACAGAGTTTCTCTGTGTAACTGTCCTAGCTGTCCTGGAACTTGCTTTGTAGACCAGGCTGGCCTTGAACTCACAGAGATCTGCCTGCCTCTGCCTTCTAAATGCTGGGATTAAAGGGGTGCACCACCACTGCCCAGCAATCCCTATATATCTTGTAGCATGTCTTTTTCTTAGAGGAGAGCAGAGGGAAAGAGATGGAGTCTCCAAGAGAGAAATCCAGTCTAGATGGAGAATGAAATCCCAGAAATGTTGGTTTGTATGAGTCAGGGGGCACAGAGGTGGTGGTGGGTGAGGCCCCCAGCATGAGGAAGGGCAGCCTGTGGGGTTATTCACATCACAGGAGAAGCTGGCATGAAGGAGGTAGAAGAAATCAGGATGAATCTGATAGCCAATAATCTAGTATGTGCCATCTGTCCACGTCCAAAGTGGACCAAAGCGAACTTCTTCCAGTTCTTTCAATACACATATGTCTCACCTTTGTGGCTGTTCTCTTCAAATCAGTTCATTCCCTAGCAATCATGTCCTATGCTGACTTCTGCTCACCATGTGAGACCCAGTTCAGGTGTCACTCCCTGGAAAATCCTTGTTGACTCTGCCTCCCCATTTTAACACACACACACGCACACACACACACACACACACACACACACACACACACACACACACACACACACACACATGCACACACACGTGTTCTGGAATTGTAGATCTCGAGTCTGGCCTCAGCATTGCCCTAGCTTGATGGTCTCTAGTCACCCCCCTAAAGCCACATTTCCTCATCTGTGAAACCAGGGGCTGGGTCACCACTGAGCTATTCTGGAGTTCTGAGGAAGTGTGTGCCCGGAGTGTCTACCCACAGTGGTACCAAGCAACCAGTGCAGACTCTCCATTCTATTCTGAGTAGAAGGAAGAGCCTCAGGTCATAGCAATTTATTTTCCAACACTTAAGATGCAGCCTTGCCTTTAGTGGCTCCAATTGCATGCTGACATTTTCGATGGAACCAGCTTAATGGAGAAAAATGACTCTGTTCCCCAAACAAGACAGACTTTGGCAGGGGCCAGGGTGGGTCACTGGGAACTTTTATTTACATGTCACATTTCTCTAATTCTGAAGAATTCAAGCATCCTCTCTGCTTTACTTTTCATTCTCTACCCATCCCATTAATAAAAATTAATAGACAGACTTGACTCTATTGAGGAAAACAAATCAAAATAGCAATTTCCAGTCCATCAGCCTCAGAAACGCAGCGGGCCCAGTTTGAACATCTCATAAAACACCATCCAGTTAAATCTGTGGTTATTAGGCAATTGATACTCAGTTTTGGTTCTGCTTACTCTCTGGAAATGCTATTTTTCCAAAAGCACAAATGTTACAGGAAATTTCTTCACTCGGTTATCCTTGGTAGTTTAAATATTGTTTCATAACTGAAGAGGGGCTCTCCTTTGCTTCAGCATGCAGGAGAGGGCTGGCCTTTTTTTTTTTTTTTGACCTGGGATACAGCTGTGATAATTTATTTCTTCCCAAGATGACAAAGGCATAAGTGAGCTCATGGATGAGAAAACACTCTCCCATCTCCAAACACAACGCAAGGAGGCAGTGTGGACAACAGTGGTCCTGGGGAGGGGTTCATTCTAGCTCAAATGTGTTTGGATACCAATCAACCCCCAATTCCGAGAGAACAATACTGTAGAGAAAACTGTAGGATGAGACGAGATTCCAGAATAAGAATGTCATTTGCATTGTGTAAGAAGTCCAAATGAAAACCCATGCACCAGATCACGGTTTTTCTGTGTTTTTTTCTTTTATTTGCCTTGCTGTTATAAGTTACTATTGTGAATGCCCTTTACCCTCTGATAAAGAAGTGGTATTTCTGCCAGTCCAGTTCCTCAACTGGAGTTCGAGGAATTTGCCAACAGTCATCTTGTGTGGCTCGGCCTCAAAGTTGCCTCATGAAGTTGGCCATCCCACGCCTGAAAGGATGCCTATAAAGTGCGGACCTTGTGGCTGGGAGTGGAGCTCAGTGGCAGAGTGCTTGCCAGCATGTGTGAGCACTTATGTCTTATCTCCAGCAACATAAAGCAACACAAAAGCAAACCGTATTGGAGCGGGTCACTGAGTCCCACGCTGCACTGGAAAACATAAATGACAAGGTCATTTTGTGTGTCCCTAATCTGTAGGGCGTTGCATGTTTGAGGGTGACATTCAGAGACCCAAGGACCCTTCCCATGTGAGGAAGGATGGTTTCTTGAGAAATTTCAGACTTTGAAAATAGGACAGTTTTCAATAAAGTGTTCTAGACCCCCCCCCTCCCGTAGTGTGACAAAGTCCTGTCTATTTGAGGAGAAGTAAATTCATACATTTCTGTACACTCTCTCACTCCCATTAAATCGGAGATGTGTGGGCCTTGTCCCTGTTACTGGGGAATGGACTGTCGTCCTTCATGGTTTTCCTATGGAGAGAAAATTGGCACAAGCCAAGGGACTCTGTCTAGATTATTCTTCCCATTATTTTGGTCCACCAAAAATCTTAGAACCTTGTTACTCAAAATATCACATAGGCAAAGGAGAACAGAAAGGTCCATTTGGGGAGTGTATCAATACGTGTTTTAATTTGTATAATATCGGAAATGTTCTTTAGTGAGCCAAGTGTTTTTTTGATCAACTCCTTTTTGTTAGGATAGGAGAATATTAAGTTGATTTAAGAATATCCCCACTGGCACACATCTAAACACTTGAGCTGGTGGTATAGGTGGGTGGTAGAATGCTTGTCTGGTGTGCACAAGGCCATGGCTTTGATCTCTGGCATTTAGGGGTGGGGGGTGATACCAAAGAAAATAAAGATACAAATCTCATATCTGACATGATTTTATATTTTTTTCCTGTATATATCCATCATCTCTCACAGTTCCCTGGTGAAGTAGACAACTCTAGGCAAGGAAGATGGTCCAGTTTCCTGCTAAGTTCATTGAAATACACACAGACATCTGGACAAACTTGTGCACTAAGACCACACAGGGCTCAAAGCATGCACGGAAGTATTTCTGCCTGTCCTGTCATCTGACCATTAGTAATGCTCATTTTCTCATGTGGAATAATGAGGAAATTGAGCTTTCGTGTTCAATACAAGGGTGGTGGCAATGAAGTCTCTAAACACAAACCCTGCTACTGGTTCTAGCACTTGAGAGGTGATTCCATGGCATTTGATGGCTCTCTGGTTCTAGACCTAAGAGGTGGTTCCATGGCATTTGATGGATCTCTGGTTCTAGACCTAAGAGGTGGTTCCATGGCATTGATGACCCTCTGGTTCTAGACCTAAGAGGTGGTTCCATGACATTTGATGGATCTCTGGTTCTAGACCTAAGAGGTGGTTCCATGGCATTGATAGATCTCTGGTTCTAGACCTAAGAGGTGGTTCCATGGCATTGATGGATCTCTGGTTCTAGTAGCTGAAAGGTGGTTCCACAGCATTTGATGGAACTCAGATGCTTCCATGACTGTAGTCTATGGGAGTTGCTAGCAGGGAAGAGGACGCTGGAGAGAAACCCCCACTCTAACCCCGGGTCCACCACTGCAGGTCCAGTGTACAAAGTACATTGGATTTCATATACAATTCCATTTGAATATGTGCTTCAAGGTATTTTGTTTATTAATTTATCTTTTTCTTTTTAAATGCTAGAGGTCAAAGTCAGATCCTCATGCATATAAGGCAACACTTTTGCCACCCCAGCCCTGCACATTTCACACATGCTGAGATCTATGTTCCCCCACCTTCTGTGGTGCTGGGAACTGAAGCCAGGGCTGGCTCTCCTACTAAGCTCTATCTCAGCACTAGATTCCCTAACTTTTTAACCTGACATTTCTGAGGGAATAGGCCCAAGACCTTGGTTACATTGTTTTTAAGTTGAGTTGAGCCTAATGTCAACTTTAGATGGATCTCTGTCAAATCTTGGTGTCATTTGGGCCCCTCTGTCATTTTGAGCAAAGCCTCCTAGGGCGGTGAGAGGGAGTTTGGGTCTTGGTTGTACCATCAAATCCCTCTGTAACCTTGAACAAGTTACTTCCTCTCTGGTTCAGTTTCAATATCTGTAATATGAGGACGTTGGACTAGATCAACTTCCAGGCTGTGCAAGTTTGAGGAAGACCTGAAGCTTGCCGCTGTCTCCTGCAGTGAAGTGCCCATGCTTGCTGGAGGGAGGCCTGGAAACAGGGTTACCGGGTTCAGTGAGGGAAAGCACAGGGTACCCAGTTAAATGTGAACTTCAGATGTGCAGAAAATAAGTTTTTTTCTTTTTCTTTTCTTTCTAAAAAATGTTTGTATATCTAACACAATATTTGGAACAATTTTCTGTTAATGTATTGTATGGGCTTGTAATGGCACTTAAGTCTAGCATTGAAAAAAAGATAAATAAATAAATAAATAAAATATCTTAAAGTACTCACTCAATTGAAATGGAATTGAGTGAACTAAATTCTATCCCGTGTAAAAGTAGGGAAGAACCAACTCTACAAAGTTGCCCTCTGACCTTCCCACACATGCTGTGCTACACAGAAGATGAAATGCACAGCACATACATTAATACTGACTTTTAAAAAGTCATTAAGTATGTTGTTATTTATAAACTGAAATTCAAAGTTTTCCATGTGCCCTGTGTGCCATCGGCATCCCTGCCTTGTTCTCTTTACGCGTTTAGCAAATGACTGAAGCAGACAAGCAAACTAGCGAACTTGACTTTGTCCAGCATTGATGGACAACGCTAGAAGGCCATATTTGGCCATTCAACTTGTGGTATCATAACATCTAAAAATAGTAAATGGAGACGGTGACAACAATGTCATTCCGGGTGTTTCCTTTAAAGCTCATACTTGTTAAGAATTATAATTTTTTAAGTGTGTGCAACACTACTTTTCATAACTGGTGATTTAATTAAAGCTTTGGACTTGAACAAACCTCTCTCCTTTTTGCCCTAAATACATCTTTTTGGCTGAAACACATACTGGCATCAGAAAGAATTCTGTTGGCTGCCTGTCTCTGGATTCCCTTCATATCTTATTATTAATACACACACATAAACATGTGTGGCATACATACACATGTACACACACATACTTATGCTTGTGTGCACACAGACATGCTTAACATATGTACACACATGAATGTATGCATACACACATACATGCACCCTCACATACATGTTCATCCAATCCAAACTTGCACTTGCTGCTTCCCAGCTAGTGATTGCATGTGGCTGGTGGTTTCTCTGATTGTGAAATAGTCTTGAAATACCAGTGAAGAAAGCGTTCCTCCTGCGCTTGTGGCCAACCCCCCTCAGGAACTTCAGGTTTCTCTCTGTCCCCTTGGGTAGGGAAGCACTCTTGGGGTGGCTCTGTGGAAGGGAAGCACAGGCAGATAAGAGAGACAAGGTACACACACACACACACACACACACACACACACACACACACACACACACACAGAGTCCTCCTGATGGTCTTTGCAAATGTCCTTTGATTCTAATGGGAATTCTATGCATCCTGGATAGAACTGGTCGTGGATCTGGGCAGTGCCAAGCCATGCAGGGAGATATGGAGAGACTAGACCCTGGGCCTAGGTAGGGAGCCCCTCAAAAATAATGATAGCTCAACAGCCTGTGTCTGGCATGCACTTAACCCGTTGAAGGAAGAGGAGAGTTAATCAAAGAGGGAAGTGAATCCAGAGGGAAGGCTGATTCTGGAAGCTACCAGAGGGAACAGTGAACAATGATCTGAAGCCAGAGCAACTGTCAACATTTCCTCAATGATGGCACTTCCAAAGAGAAATGGTGAGATCCTAAGAAAAGACCTTGCCGTTCGGCAGGCTCAGCATTCAGCTAGGAGGTGCCCTCTCCATCATGGCTCCATAAGTGCTGGCTATCCTGTTCAGAGGACCAAATAATGAAAAGCTACATGGAAGGGAGTAGATCTGATGGTTGTGAGAGCTTTATTTTTCTCCTAGATCTACTGGGAGCTCATGCATGGTCTTGTGTCTCAACACCTATCTGTATTGTGGTTGTTTGAACTGATTTCAACAAGATTCCAGGACTGACTGTTTTTCCTGCTTCTCTAAAATAGTTTCCCCCCTCCTCCTTGACTCTCTCTCCATACTCCCTTTTCATCATTATTATTCAGTAGTCTTCTATCGGAGCACAGGCTTAACCTAGGAAATTCTGCGGCTTGGGAAGTACAGTAACAGAATGTATGGTTTTCCCATGTCTTATCACCCAGAGACTAAAGTGTGTCCAAACACATAGGTCTAATCAAATTTCGAGTGATAAACATATATATGTACTAGCACCTGCCTTTACTTAGGGAACAGAGGTCCTGCTCCGAGGAACTCACAGTCCAAGGTGACAGAGAGACAGGGAAAGTGGCCATCTCAGTGCACGGTGGCATCTGTGGTGGTGGTGGAGAGCAGGGCAGAGCTCTGCAGGACCCGAGGAAGAAGTGGTTCATTTACCTCTGCTGTTTCTCTGTGGAAGTGATATGTGGGGGTGCGGGGGACCAGACTATTGAGGCAGCAAATAGAGGAAGTAAACGCTATCAAAATAGAGGAGCAAGGAGGAAATAAAAGTTCTCCTAACAGAAACTCAGAGAGGCTGGGCAAAGCTAAATATTGGACTACTTTCCAAGCTGGTTTCTGGAATTGAGATTTCTCTCCAAAGGACAACAGTGACCAGGGAAAGAGGACCCTCCCTTTGGCAAATGTGATGCTTGTTATTTGTCAAAAGGCAGACATGTGAGCATTCCTGCATCCATCAGGAAGGATCCATGGGAGGATGGGGAGAATGCTTCCAGAAGTTTTGTGTTCCTCTTTAGGCCACCTGGTTTGGCCACTACCGCAGATGAGGCCAGGCTCATGGTTGCTTTGCGTACTCAGATCCCTATAGAGGGTGTGAGGCCACCCGTGCCAAAGTGTGCATCTGCATGTCTAGGTTGCATAACTCCATGTAGAAAGGAAATTCTGATCTGAGAATAAGCAGCTAGATTCTAATCATGGCATGGAGCTCCCAGAGGTGGTCTGCATGGAATAGAAACGTGGTATGCGCAAATTTTCTCTTTTTAAAATTCCATATTACCTCCCAATTAGATCGCTTAGCATTTAGTCACAAACCCAAATACTCTTCTCCTGTCTAAGAATTTACAGAATATCCATTTACCCATCTGTCTATTCATCACTGCTACACCTAGTCCTGACACACTTGTCTGTTGTCAATAGACAGGCAATGGCTGACTAGATTGGACGGATTTAGAAAGTGAATAAAGACAATACAGAAAACCATCCCAACAAAAAGTAGTGGAGAGCTCTTTGAGCTGGTATATGAGTTTGGGGGGGCGTGTCTCAGAAATTCTGGGTCTCTGCAGATCTCCCTTCTCTAGGTATGGGAGACAGTGAAGCATCCTAGGAGAGAATGGGAAAAGACAGGGGTGTGATTAGTCCTGGAGTCTGTTTATGAGACAGGAAGCCATGTCCAGATTTGAGTAAAACATGAGGCTAGAGAGGTTGGTGGAAGACAAGACTTGAAGGCTTGCCACAGTTTTGAGGTTTTCCCTTCTCAGTGTACAGAAGCTACATGGATAGTGCAAGGACTTTATTTCCACTGGAGCTCAAGAGTCTCCTTTGGGGATGCTTTTACAGTTTGTTCACAACTGTCTAGAGTACACTCTAATTTTCCTTGTCATCCTTAAAGGACTCTGTATTTCTGCTGGACACTTTCAGGCGTCCTCAATCTAAGAACGCCCCTTGTTTTTCTTCTGTAGATGCTGGACCATGTTGTGATGCTGTCATGCTGCCTTTTGTCCTCTGAAGTGCACAAAGTTGAGGATGATAGAAATCAGTCACAGAAGCCGTTAAAACTTTACTGAATGCCATACTCACTTTATTTAAATGGTGACAATGATTGCCATTGAGAGACCAATATAACACTTCAGAGCTCATTAGCTCTTCACTCTCAACTCAGTGAGATCTTAAAAAATTCCTCCTTGAGATAATTTCTTGTATGTGTGTGTGTGTGTGTGTGTGTGTGTGTGTATGTGTGGGAATACCCAAGTACCTGTCTATGTGTGTATTCACATGTTTGGATGACAGAAGTTAATATCAGGCCTCTTCCTTGATCACCCTCCACCTTATTGTTTGAAACAGAGTCACTCACTGAGTCTTGGCCACACCAGTTCAGCTAGACTGGCTGGCCAGAGAGGCTCAGAGATCTCCTATCTCTACCTTCTCATCACAGGCATTACAAGTATGGGCCACCATACTCAGCTTTCTTTTTACCTTTATTGATTCTCTGTGGATTTCACATCATGTATTCCAATCCCACTTATCTCCCAGTCCCCTAGCATTTACCATCTGCCCTTGCAACCTCCTCACCCCCTAAAGAAACAAGACTAAATTTAAAAGAAAGCCAAACACCAAATAAAACAAAGAAACAAACCAAAACCAAAAGAAGAATCTTGTCGTGGAAGCTGTAGTGTGGTCCATTGAGACACACAGCATAACCTTTAGTCTGTTTATCTTTACTTTCAAGTGTTCATTACCACGAATCACTGGTCTGGACTCTGGTTTCTGCTAGGCCACCGATAATGCACTCTCACTGGGGCTTTTCTTGGATATCCTGTTGTTGTCCTGCATCATGGGGATCCTGCTGTTTAGGATCTGTATATTTGACCCCTTCACGTGCTCCAACAGCTCATAGTTTTGGTGGATGTTGAGGTGGGTCAACTCCTAACCCTGGCTCTGGGCCTGGGTGGTAGCTGGGTTAGTCAGCTCACTAGCTTTCCCTCATCATCACTACCTGGATGAGCTCTCCAGCACTGCCTGGGCTAGCTCACTCAATGTAGCCTGCAGCAAGAGCAGGGCCAGTTTTCCTGCTCCCAGGCCCTCATATCTGGGTCCCCCTCACACATATCACCAGGGCCAGCTCTACTGTTTTGCCCAGGCAAGGTGCAGGGCCCTCTGCCATGATTTTTATAGGGGGCATATGAGGGGAGTATGTGTCAGCCCTCCTGCTCTCATGCCCTCAGCCCTGGCTCACCTGAGACCCTGAGAACTGGGTCAGCTCTAGTGTGCTGCCCAGGCGGGTTACAAGGCCTACTCTCCTGTGTGCCATAGGTGGTATGGGGCAAGGCTAGTTGTCTCACTCTCATGACCCTGGGGCCATGCTTAGCTTTTTATGTGGGTTCTGGAATCACATTTCAGTTTTTCATGCTGTGTGGCAAGCACTTTATTGACCAATCTATCTCCTCAATCTCCTTACTTTCAAAAATGAGTCATTTCATATCTTCATCAAGGCAATTACAGCAAGGAGTATCTGTAGCAGGGACTAAAACGGTGTCCCTTAAATAGTTACCATGGCATTTCATTTTCAGTGCCCTTCTGCCTATAGCATTCTGGGGATCAAGAGATTTGTGCGAATAAGATCAATAGACATTTGGGATTTGAATATGGGCTTAGCTACTTTGGAACTGTGTTTCCCCAAATATATTTTGAAGTCCTTACAGTACCTCAGAATGCAATCTCATTTAGTGATGAGTCGTTATGAATGCATTAGTTGAGATGAAATCACACTGAAGTAAATGGATCCTTAACCCAATGATGGGGATGGGTGACCTTGCAAGAAGACAGCATGCAGACACTCAGAAGGGACATCATTTGATGACAGAGGCAAGAACTACAGTGACACACTGCAATCCCAATGATGCCAAGACTGTCATTGTTGGCTAGCAGCTAGGACGGGAAAGAAGGAGTCTTCCCAGAGTCCCAGAGGATGCATAATCCTGCTGCCATCTTGATTTTAGCATCTTTGCTGTGGGATGTCTTTCTGTATGCTGTGAATATGTGTTGCTCTGATTGGTTGATAAAGCTGCATTGGCCTATGTCAGGGCAGGATAAGGTTAGGAGTACCTTCAGACTGAAGACAAGATGAAGAAGGGTGGAGTCAGGGGAGATGCCAGCCTACTGCCCAAGGACCAACAAGATGCCAGCAGACTGGTAATGGCCATGTGGCAAAATATAGATTAATAGAAATGGGTTGAGTTAAGTTACAAGAGCTAGCTAACAAGAAGACTGACCCATAGGCCATACAGTTTGTAAATGTGTGTTTACTTGGGACCAGGTGGCTGCAGAACGCAGGTGGGAGAGATTCGTCCTGACTGTGGGGTTGGACAGGACCAGAGAAACTTTCGGCTGCACATCTTAGCTTGTGGAAGAATAAAATAAAGAATTACAAAATTCTTCCATCATTTAAACCACATAGTTTGTGGCATCCTTTACAGCCTCTCTAAGAAGCTGGTAGAAGATGTATAGTCTAAAAGGAATGGAGAGCCTTTCTACCCAACCTTCCTGTCCAGGGGCAATACTCTCACTCGAGTTAAAGGTTGGGCAATTTCCCAGGCAGCAAGGTCCAGGGAGTTCTTCTAAAGCATAGGTTCTCAATAACGGCCTAAGTAAACCAGATTTTAAATTAGGAGCAAAATTTGACAATGGTGAGGGGAATTGAAAATATGGAGAACATTCAGTTTCATAAAAATTCTTATTTTCGCTGGGCGGTGGTGGCGCACGCCTTTAATCCCAGCACTCAGGAGGCAGAGCCAGGCGAATCTCTGTGAGTTCGAGACCAGCCTGGGCTACCAAGTGAGTCCCAGGAAAGGTGCAAAGCTACACAGAGAAACCCTGTCTTGAAAAACCAAAAAAAAAAAAAAAAAAATTCTTATTTTCTATGACCCTTTCCAGCCTTCTTCCATTTGTACACATTTGTTCTTACATGCTCAGTCCACAGACACCACTGTGAGCTGCTCCCTTCCCCCACAAGGTACTGTCAATGTCCATCTTACAATGTGTCCTTAACACTCCACTTGGGAGTGGCTCTACAGTCATCTCACCACGCCACTCCTCATGATCATTTATTTTGATGCTTTAAATGGTATGAACTTATTTCTTATTTATTTATTTGTGTGTGTGTCTACATGTGGAGGTGTGCATGTGCACATCTCAAGGTCATAAGACAACTTTTCGGACTCAGGATTGAACTCAGGTCATCAAACTTGGCCGCAGTCACTTTACTTGCTGAGCTACCTTGCTGGCCTTTTGGTGTGTGTTTCTACTTATATTACTTATTTAGATAATATTGCAAAGGACACTTTTCTGTGTAGGAATTGTTCATGTCTTTGCACTAATGTACATGGACATTATGTTCTAGAACAGGTTTACCAGCTCCGATGATACAAATAATGTTAAAGATATTTACACATAAATAAAATGTATAATTTATTTTATAACATGTATAACTTGATGCTATGGGATACATATAATCATCAAAACACTACTGACTTTATGAGGCAAATTCACAAACCTATTACCTCACATCATCACCTCTGTGTGTGTGTGTGTGTGTGTGTGTGTGTGTGTGTGTGTGAAGAGCACCTGCTCATTTAGCACTAATCCCATGCCTACCTATGGACTTGGTGTTGTACTTCAGCTCTTCAGACTTGTTCATCCCACAGTTAATGATACCATTTTCTCCTTTTCAGTGTCTCGTAACTGATAGCTAGGGATTTCTTTTGTTTTTTTAATTAAGAAATTTTTTATTCATTTTACATACCAAACATTGATCCCTCCTCCTGCCCCCCAGCTTTCCCTCCCCTAACCCACCTCCCCATTCCCTCCTCCAACAAGGTAAGGTCTCCCATGGGGAGTCAGCAGAGCCCGGTACATTCAGTAGAGGCAGCTCCAAGCCCCTCCCCCTGTATCAAGACTGTGCAAGGTGTCCCTCCATAGATAGTGGGCTCCACAAAGTCCATTCATGCACCAGGGATGGATCCTGATCCTACTGCCAGGGGGCCCCTTAAGCAGATCAGGCTACAGAACTGTCTTGCTTATGCAGAGGGCCTAGTGCAGTCCCATGGAGGCTCCACAGCTGTTGGTCTAAAGTTCATGAGTTCCCCCTAGTTTGGTTTGGTTGTCTCTGTAGGTTTCCCCATCATGATCTTGGTGCCCCTTGCTCGTAGAATCCCTCTTCCCTCTCTTCGACTGGACTCCTGGAGCTCGGTCAGGTGCTTGGCTGTGGATGTCTGCATCTGCTTCCATCAGTTACTGGATGAAGGCTCTATGATGACAGTTAGGATCTGATCTGATTACTGGGGTAGGCCAGTTCAGGCACTCTCTTCACTAATGCTGGGGTAATTCTTGTGGATTCCTGGGAACTTCTCTAGCACCCAGTTTCTCCCTATCCCCATGATGTCTCCCTCTATTATGGTATCTCCCTTGTTTTGTTTTGTTTTTCTTTTTCAAGACAGAGTTTCTCTGTGTAGTTTTGGTGCCTGTCTTGGACCTTGCTATGTAGACCAGGCTGGCCTTGAACTCACAGAGATCTGCCTGGCTCTGCCTCCTGAGTGCTGGGATTAAAGGCGTGTGCCACCACCACCCGACCATGGTATTTCTTTCATTGCTCTCCCACTCCGTCCCTGTTCCATCTCGACCATCCCATTCCCTTATGTTCTCATCCCCCATCCCTTACCTCTATTGCTCCACCCCTACTCCCAGTTTACTCATAGAGATCTCATCTATATTACCTTCCCAAGGTGATCCATGTGTCCCTCTTAGGGTCCTCCTTGTTAGCTAGCTTCTCTGGAGTTGTAGGTTGTAGTCTGGTTATCCTTTGCTTTACATCTAGTATCCACTTATGAGTGAGTACATACCATGTTTGTCCTTCTGAGTCTAGGTTACCTCATTCAGGATGATGTTTTCTAGTTCCATCCATTTACCTGCAAATTTCACGATGTTATTGTTTTTTACAGCTGAGTGATACTCCATTGTGTATATGTACCACATTTTCTTAATCCATTCTTCAGTTGAGGGGCATCTAGGTTGTTTCCAGGTTCTGGCTATTACAAATAATGCTATGAGCATAGTTGAACATGTGTTCTTGTGATATGATTGAGCATTCCATGGGAGTATGCCCAAGAGTGATATAGCTGCATCTTGAGGTAGATTGATTCCCAGTTTTCTGAGAAACTGTCATACTGATTTCCAAAGTGGCTGTACAAGTTTGCACTCCCACCAACAGTGGGGGAGTGTTCCCCTTGATCCACATCCTCTCCAACATAAGCTGTCATCAATGTTTTTGATCTTAGCCATTCTGACAGGTGTAAGATGAAATGATACCATTTTCTACAAGAGTGTAACCAAAGTTCATTGCCATTAGACAGTGTGTGTCTTTTATTTCCTGAACTTGGAAAGCATTTATTTCCTTGGTAGAACTGGCCTTGTGCTAATTAACTCTTCCCCTTTTTTTCTGTAGGTCCTCTTGTACTGGCTGGTTATGCATTCATTATGCATTGTAGATATTAAATCATCCTATCTGTGCCACATTTTTGAAAATATCTTTTGATTACCTTGGTAGCTTTAATTTCTTTTTCTTTTTGGAAGAAAACTATGTTTCCTGGAGAGAAATTGTTAATGAGTTTGAACTTTTGTTTCTTTGAAGGTTAGACTTTATATTTGCTACTTACCAATAACAATTTCTCCACAAGTATGATCCAATACTTGATTTTAATTCTGTTAGTTCTATGATTCATTTGAGTAGTTTTGCACTTTTACCTGTTTGGGCTTACTTTTCCCTGCCATTTAGGGACAATGCAGACGAACTTATCTCTACACTGTTATCTAACTGCATAAAACTGCCAATTGAAAAAGCGCTGTGTTCTAGTTCGTTTTGATGCTTTCTTTCTTAAAAGTAATTTATTATTTTTTAATGATTTATTTATTTTTATTTTGCATGTATGAGTGCTTTCCAGCATGTATGTCTGTGCACCACATGCTTGTCTGGTGCCTTCTGAGGCCAGAAGAAGGCATCTGATCCTCTGGAACTAGAGTTACGTGTGGTTGTGAGCCACCAGGTAGGTAAGTGCTGGGAACCAAACCTGGGTCCTCTGTATGAGCAGCAAGTGCTCTGAATTGCTGAGCCTCTCTCTAGGCCCTTGATGCTTTCTTGATAACATACTAAATTATCTCGTATATTCCTTTCTGTTGTACAAACTAATTTTCTTTGCTATTGGAATATTGCAATTTTTCACTATCACTGTTATTATTATCATCATGTGGTTTAACTCCCAATGCATCTGGTTCTTTCATCATTGCTTATTTTTTTCCAGAACTTTATTCTTATGTGATCTCATGAGCTCCCTTTTCCTGTCAGCTTTGGACTGGATTACTCTTTCTGGTTCTAAATGGAGATTACCTGCTATGTGGGTTAGGGTCTATTTAAATTTACATTCCTTATTGGGTGGCTCAGTGTAGACTGTAGGAATAGTTTCTTTGAAATGGTAGCTGGGTAGAAAGGGCTAGGTTTATAATTGAATTGTCACTGGGTATAAATGCCATTCTGTCTCCTGCCAGTTTGTCCAGGTTGTTGAACCACCTAGATCTTGGCTTTTCTTTTGCTACACAGGCACAGTAAGGTGAGCCTCAGTGAAGACCTGAATTAAATGGAATTTGAAAGACATAGCACATGCCTGACACAGAGTAAGCATTTCATTGTAATTTTGTTGTTTTCTCCCATTCGTGGTTTATAGCTTCATCTGATCTTAAACTTACTACCTATTCTTAATGTATTATGCACATTGTAATTGCTTCCTTATACTTGCACAGCAGTTTCTTGCTGACGTATCATGATGCTATAGAATCTTGTTTTTTCATTTTATTCTTATCCTTGTTCTGAGAATCTTGCTTCTTGGCTGATTTTTTTTTTCTTAGAGCACTTGGCTGTTCCCAAAGTGATGGTAGAGGGACACATCACACCAAGTCAGGGGCTTCTCTTTCTTTGCTCCTTTTAAGACTTCATCCTTAGGTTTCTGGACCTCTTACCAACAAGCTACCCTAGAGGGTTACACAGTCTCTGCTTCCTGACTCCCACCCAGGTCCCAGCCAGAATTCAAGCAACCCAAGCAGCTATGGTGTTTGCAGCTTAGCGTTTCCTTTGGTCTCTCGGTCAGCGCAGCACATGTCCATTTTCCAAACCAACAGGCCACTTGTGAGCAGGAGAACATGAGGAATGACAGCTGGCTCAGACATCTGGAATCTGAGTCCTCATCTTGACTGCCACTGGCCAGCTGTCACTCACTAACACATTACACTTCACTCTTCCAAAGAGGATCTAAAGTTGTTTTATAACTATATTAAATAAAAGTAGAAATTATAAAGATAATGGAAGAGGGGAAGAAGACTCAGGAATGACAGGAACACAAATCTAAGCATTTGAGTACTGCTTTCTGGCCACATTTGACCTTGAGTTTCATATTGGTCAGGGGAAACAAAGAAATGCTTTAGGTGAATGAATTTATCTCTAAATCTGAGTTTCACTGTGGATAAAATGAGACTGAAAACGTTGACATCATAGAATTGCCCTAAGGATGAAATGAAGGTGGAATGTGAAATTCTTAAGTGTAATATATCTTATAGCGGGAGCTGTGTGTGTGTGTGTGTGTGTGTGTGTGTGTGTGTGTGTGTGTGTGTGTACATGCACATACAGAATGCTTGTGAACATGCAACTCAGAGGATAGGCTCATGTGCCATTCCTCAGAACCTTTCTATCTTGTCTTTTGTGATGGTCTGGAGCTCACTGAGTAGCCTAGGCTGGCTGGACTGTGAGTCCCATAGAACTTCCTGAATCTACCTCCTTTGCACCAGGATTATAACTACACGCCATCACGCTTGACTTTTGTGCATGGCTTCAAGTCCTCACACTCGCAAGGCAAGCGCTTTACCCACTGAGCTCTCTCCCCAGACCCATGTCATGCTTTCCTGTTATTGTTGTTTCTCATACTGGGCCTGCTTTGAAGGCTGGTACATTGACTGACTAAACCTCAGAGCTCATACCCCTTTCTCAGTGTGGTACAGGGCAAACTACACGGATGCATAGCCAACTATAATCCTGATAGACAAGTGCAGAAGGAGAAGTTAATCTGCATGTCCCAAAGAAGATGGCAGGTAAGGACAACGGTGTTCCTTTGTGTCAGTCCTAGTTCCAACCCACTTCCTGGGAAGAACTGACCTCAACAAACAGAATTGTAGAGTTGAAAGAGAGACTGCTGAGCCCATCAATCTCGTTCTTCAGAATGCTGGGGTAAATCTAAGTTAGAGTTGATGCTCTCCCTCCATTTCTTTTTCTTAAAGGACTCACTCACAGGAGGGGACTAATGTGGAATTAAAATAAAAGGAAAAATGTTGCTTTATTTATAGTTTAGGGAAGTGAAAGTCAGTTTGAGTTCTGGCCGTTCACTGTTTCATGTTACCACCCTCAGCCACCAGAGAATCCTCTATGCCTCTCCTCCCCTCTGCTGGCCCTGGCAGGTCAGGCCTCCACCGTGCCACAGTCACCAGTGAGAGCTCAATTGCTCTATATAAGAGAAGGTTGTGAGAAGGAAGTCTTGGTGAGGAGGAATGCAGGATTTTAAAGGGTCTTGTTTTCCTAAGGGCTTCTATGTTTTGATACAGCATCTTCAAGCCCATCTACAAGCTATTTAAAACTTGCAGAGGAGTTGCCTTCCAAGGGTGCACATGTGCCCTGGAACCTCTGTGGAGCACTGGTTTATTTTGAGTGGCAGTGTTTGACACTCTGATCACAGGCCAAGTTCATCATGGGGCCCCTTTCTGTCTGCCCCTAGCAACTGACAGCCCACATTCATGGGAGTGAGAAGCAGTCAAGCTGGTTATGACGAGACCATACCAGCTGAGTGGTTACATTCCACAGCTCCCTTTCCTGGGCCACTTTGTGTCAGACATATGGCTGGTACTTTTCTTACGTACCTTCACCTTAGCATCTCATCAGGCAGGGGAAGTGGGTGTAAGTAACAGCTATCCCTTATTCACAAGGTCATGTAGAAGAGTGAGCCAGCCTTCTCAAAGTCATGGTCATAAGCTCACAAAGGTGTCAGTCCTCACGATCAGCACTGTTTCTTTGATAGCATTACCTCCTCTTTGGGTGGAGAGAGAGAAAGGGTTGATGGGAAAGAAACAAACGTAAATGCCAAACTGGTCAACAAATTTGAGACAAGCTTCATTTGCTCCCATCTCTGGTGTGGTCATTCAATGACAGCTCTGGTGTCACCACGTGCATGAGCAAAGTGCATACCAGGGAGCTG
Organism: Peromyscus californicus insignis; assembly: GCF_007827085.1. Taxonomy (NCBI): domain Eukaryota; kingdom Metazoa; phylum Chordata; class Mammalia; order Rodentia; family Cricetidae; genus Peromyscus; species Peromyscus californicus. The sequence goes on along the minus strand of NW_026294573.1, from coordinate 92,002,307 downwards.
GATGCTGATTGAGACCTTCTGGCTAGTGTCAGCACAACTTGATGACCCTCAATCGCATGTTTGTGAGGTCCAAACAGCAAAACCCTTCTCTCTCTGCTTCCTCTCTTCTCTATCCCATTTCCCTTTCTGAACTGGTCACTTGGGGTGCTCCATTCCGTGCACATCTGTGTGCACTTGAGATCTGAAACCCCACCAGCTGCAGAAGCATGCCACTCATTGTCATTTTTGGAAACCAAAAATGACCAGTCACACAACAGTGATTAGATAAAGCTTGTAATTAGTGTTTGCTATAGTCAGCGACGTGGTATTTTGGGGACAAACAACCACTCCATGCTACATATAGCTTGGAATTTGTGGGTTTGGTGTAACCTGCCATTGTATGGTCAAGGAAGCAAAGGAGAAAGCAGAGACAGAAAAGATAAAAGGAGAGAGGTTAGGAAGACCCCCTCCCCCAAGTAAACCCTAAAGCTTAAAGGAACCACAGACATTTGGTGTGGACTTGCTTCAAAGCGGGACCCATTAGATGTCACGCGCGGCCTGGCTCCTTGATGGAGTGATTTTTCCCCGACAGCTGGTGACACTCGACTCCCCATGAGAGACTCAACCTTCATCAGGCTCAAGAAAGAATCCTAATGAGAGCCAGAACATGATGGAAGAATCCCAAGTTCAGTTCCCCAGTGACTCATCTTCACAGGCTGACTTACTTGCCTACTCCAGTCTAGGAGGCCTACCTGCATCCCTACCCCACAGTGGGAACAGTGATTCTACCCTTCTTCTGGGTCTGTACCTCAGCTGAATAAAGCATTCTTTTCATTCACTAAATATTGTCAGAGAAACCTTACACACCAGGCTGGGGAGGGCATTGGTGGCATTGAAGCAGGGTTTTTTTTGTTGTTGTTGTTTTTGTTTTTCTGAATTCTGTCCCTTCCAACACTGTCCCATCCTCCACTTGACTAATGGAGGGAAAAGACTCTTCAGGAAGCTGCTAGTCTCACTCTAATGAGACCCTGCTGGGAGTCTCTTTCTAATGAGCGAACTGGGAGCCAGCATCCCCCCAAAATCTCTCCAGAGGATCTGGACAGAAGAAATTTCCCAGGAAAGTGGGGTGCTGTTCTATTCTACACACAGAACTAAGGAAAGGGGTGTGGACTCCAAAACTGAGACTTAAGATGATTTTTATGAACTGATACCCCTCATTAACATCATAAAACAGTAGAATTTTCAGGTAAATGTAGTGAATGTTTGGTTAAAAAAGATTAATTTGTGCTCCTGAAGAAATTTTCCAGGAATAGAAAGTCACAAGAGCTAGTGTTAAAAAAAAATAAATAAAAATAAAGAGTACTTATGAGATAGTCCTCAGTCTAGAAATCAGTCCTTCTCCTTATGTGGCCAGAACACACACTCGGCCGTGCTGGCTCTCTGGTCCCTGAAGGTGTGGCGTGAGAGCTCTGTGGAGAACATGTTTCTTGCTGGTTGAGGCAAAAGCCTGGATTCTTTATGTCAAGTTGCCGCCGGCTTCCCATCAGTGATGCTTCTTCATGGGTTTGAACTCACGTGTTGAACACACTTCCCAGACATGGCTGTGTGCACAATGCTGTTCTCCCCACTGTTAACATTGCCACTGTCTCAGAGATGTCAATGAGTTTGTTGGTTACTCCTAGGAAGGAATGTGAGTGAGGGCTGCTTTCAGGTGCCTGTGTAACTCACAGGTAGCTGCAGGCATCACCAAAGAGTCCTCCCCACCATGAAAGCTGAATCCCTGGATATGCTGGTTACGGGTGTTTGTTTTGTTATCGAGGGTTTTTTGGTCAACTTGACACAACAGGACTCATCTTGGAAGAGGAAGCCTTAGCTGAAGAACTGTCTCTATCAGATTGACCTGTAAACGAGTCTTTGAGGCATTTTCTTGATCTATAATTGATGTGGGAAGGCTCAGCTCACTATGGGAAGCGCCACCCGGGGCAGGTGGTCCTGAGTTGAGTAAAGCACTAAACTGACTGAGCAGGCCATGGAGAGTAAACCGTGCTCCTCCATGGCTTCTGCTTCAGTTCTTGCCTCCAGGTTGCTGCTTGAGTTCCGGGCCTGACTTCACTCAATGGTGGACTCAAGCCAAGCCTGGGGGCCCAATAAACCCTCCCTCCCCAAGTTGTTTTTGGTCATGGTGTTTATCACAGCAATATAAATCAAATTGACATAGATGAAACTTATAAAAGCATTAATCCATTTCTGATAACTTTATCATCATGTGTTCATTAGGGGATATATATATATATGTATATGTATATGTATATATATGAGTGTGTATATATGTATATATTAGATTAGATTAGATTTTGCCTTTTGTGTTTGTTATTTTGCTGCAGCTGTGATGAAACACTCTGGCCAAATTCAACTTGTGGAACAAAGGGCTCGTTTCATCTTGTACTTCCAGGTCACAATCTATCACCAAGGGAACTTAGGCAGGAAATGAAGCAGAAACCATGGAGGAATGCTACTATACTAACATTCTCTCTGACTCATGCTCAGCTAGCTTTCTTGTACAGCCCATCTCCACCTGCCTAGGGGATGGTGCTACCCATAGTGGGATGGGTCCTCCCATATCAACCATCAGTCAAGGCACTTCTTCAAAGACATGGCCACAGTTTACCTGTGTGAAGAGGTAATTCTTCAGTTGAGGCTCCCCTTCCCAGAGAACTGAAGGTGTGTCAAGTTGACGACAAAAATCTATCCAACACATCTTTCTAGTGCTTCCTATTTGTGGGAGGCAATAAGGCAAGTGCAAAAAAGTTGTTGCATGCACCAAGACTTTCAATAAAGAAACAGAAGTTGTTGGGCCAATTTTGCATCTGCATGAAGGTTACTTTCTATGGGCAGCAATACAAACTGGCTCTCTAGAAGGATTTGGGCACTGAGAATGTGGAGAGAAAATAACACAGGAATACTTCTAGCTGGGGCATCTGGAAAACTGAGTGTGAAAGACTGAGCTAGAAAGGGTTTTTTTTTTTTTGAAAAAATCATTTTTGGCAAATGAGTTACAATAAACTGCAGCACAATATGGATCTTACTAATCCTTTGGCTTAGAGATTTTTAACTGATTGGCATGTTTTGCAAAGAGCTGCAAGAATCCACCATGGTTAATAAGAGTGAGAACACTGGGCTAGGATGACCCCTTCAGAATATCACTGGGCAGTGGACAAAAGCATGCTGACTAAGAACCTCTCTGGAATGGTTGCATTTTTGAAAACTTCACCCATGTTAAATATATCTTCTTGGTTCTTTTCTGATTCTTATCCCTCAGTCATGCTTTAGATTTGTCTTGGGGTAACTATTGCTGTGATGAAACACCATGACCAAAGCAACCTGGGGAGGAAAGGGTTTATTTGATTTATGCTTCTTTATCACAGTTCATCATCAAGGGAAGTCAGGATAGGAACTCAAGCAGGGCAGGGACCCGGAGGCAGGAGCTGATGGAGAAAACATGGAGGGGGTACTACTTGGCTTGCCTGGTATGCTTTCTTATAGAACACAGGACCACCAGCCCAGAGATAGCACCACTAACAATGGGCTGGGTCCTCCCCCATCAATCACCAATTAAGAAAAGGCCCTACAGGCTTGCCTACAGCCCAGTCTTAGGGAGGCATTTTCTCAATTGAGGCTCCCTCATCTCAGATGACTCTAGCTTATGTCAAGTTGACATAAAACTAGTCACTACTAGAGTTCTATCAGTTGGTTAAAGCTCTTGTCCTTGTCTCCATCTTTATTGAATTTACAACTAAGTTTGAGATCTGTTTTCCTGATATCATATATCTTAATAAAACACGGGCAAGACATAGAGTTGTTTGGGTTATATCAAGAAGAACATCTGGATATTTGAAAACATCTGGTCAGCTTTCCAAAGAAAAATAAAACAATATTTTGTATCTGAGTGTCTGGAATTATGGAACATAGGCAATGTCTGAATCACCAACATACCTTTCAGAGTTGGGAAGAATCATCCATTAAGAACTTAGAAGTCTGTCCACTTCTGTCTCTTGCCTACTTTCACCTTCTCAGTTTATTGTATCTATGACAAGCTATTTGATTTGAAATCAGCATAGAAATGGAAGGTTTGTCATTCAACATTTTATTTCTAGGGAGAAAATGAAATAGGCTGTCTTTTCTGTTTATTTAAAACATAATAACAGTGTTAGGAGGTATAATAGATCCAGATTACCATGGGGAAACTGGATTGCCTCTCCACAATGGAGGTAAGAAGGATATGTCTGGAGTGCAGGAGATCCTTTAGGGCATCTCTTGGTTCTACCATGTCTTGTGATTAAAGTCAATGAGAAGTAAGAACAGCCTAATCTAGGCAGGATGGCAAAGGGCACAGACCCTTCAGGAATGAAGGTGTGGGTCGCTCCTCCAGGAAAAGAGCTAAGATCTGCTGAGGGTGAAGAAAATACACAATGGGTAGTAGAGCAAGGTAGTTATAAATACCAGCTAAGGACACATGAGCAGTTGCAGAAAAGAGCATCATAGGTGACAAGAGTGCTTCCACTGAAGTTTGTTAAGAATGTGTTTGTATAGATATTTGTGTTTTCTTTCAATTTCTTTATCATGTGTTGTAACATCAATTAAGGGAATTATCAATAGTTATCATATTTAAATTTGAGATACAAAAACAATGTCTCCCAAGTGATGGTGCTACCTATTCTAAATTTATAATGCATTTGTGGTTCTACTAATGATAGTTATATCATGTTAGGCATAATTATGACCTGGTTAAATGTATAATGTATTTGTGATTGTACATGAGATAGTTATATTATGTTTAGGTATTATTATGACCTTTTTATTGTTTTCATTTGGAAATTAATCATGACATAAGGAGATACGATTGTGTGTCAAGTTGGCAAGGGGTGGACTTGTGATGGCTATTATTGGTTGTCAACTTGACTACATCTGGAATGAACTACAATCCAGAAATGAAGGGCACAGCTGTGAGAGATTTTTTTTTTTTGTTTTGGCTTGGTTTAAAGTGGGTGAATCTACTTCTAGTCTGGACCTTTGACTTAGGAAGACACACATCTTTGCTCCAGATCTTTAGACAGGAAGACACATGCCTTTAATTTGGATCTTGAGGAGGGGAGACACACCTTTAGTCTGGGCCAGACCTTCTGCTGGAAGTCTATATAAGGACATAGAAGAAGGAAGCTTTTGCTCTTTGCCTGCTTGCCCTCACCTTGTTAGCACACCGTTCCTTCACTGGCATTAGAGCCTACTTCTTTGGGATTCCAGTATATACTGAACACCAGCTGAGACATCCAGCCTCATGGACTGAGCAACTACTGGATTCTTGGACTTTGAGTTCACAGCCAGTTATTGTTGGATTAGCTGGACTGCCGTCTGTAAGTCATTACAATAAATCCTAAACACACACACACACACATACACACACACACACACACACACACACACACACACACACACACACACACACCCCATATATATATGTGAGAGAGAGAGAGAGAGAGAGAGAGAGAGAGAGAGAGAGAGAGAGAGGGATTCATCCTAAAAGTTCTGTTACTCTAGAGATCCCTAACTAATACATATGGTAAGCCTCTTTCTAAATTGAGATTCTATGTGAGACTTGAGGACAAGAAGGAAACCAAGACAATAAAATAAAAATAAAGTTTAGACAACAACAACAAAAATCCAAAGCAAATAAACAAAACCCTTCCCTGACCCCGCCTTTCTTCCAGCTTCTTTCCTTGTCCCCTCCCTTCTAAAGAGATTCCCAAGTTCCTCACATGATCACCCCTCTCCTAAACAATGGGCTCTCTATCCTCCATCTTCGAGTCTTCCTTCCATTCGCCAATGGTCCTGGCATTCGTTGGTGATTTCTTTAGCCCCAGAATCTCTCCTCCTTGATTTCTTTAGGTGCCAACTCTTCTGATGAGAAGAAAGGTTATAAAGAAGAAAGGTTATAAAGTCTACCTCCAGGGATACTTGTGACGGGAAGAGTAGCAAGGAAGGCAAATGGATCAGAGAGAAGGCCACCTGGGCCACCTTCCTGGCACCACTCCACGAGTCAAACTTTCTGAGAACGAATTGAAAATGCAGAACAGTTTTATGTAGAGATTCTGGTATAACACTCCACATAATTGGCAAAAATCTACACTGGACCTCTCACCCAAGTACAAAATGCCTTTGGGTGGAAGTAGAGGGAAAAAAAAAAAAGCCTTACCAGCAACCGCCTGCTTCAGCTGCATAGTTTAGAGGGACATGCTCAGGCAAGCACGGTCAGCTGAGCCACTGGAATCAGAGTGTGTGGATGGAACATTCTTTCCTTTGGTGATTCATTTTCTTATCTAAATTTAAAACCCTTAGTAGTCCTTTTAAATAGTTTATTGGCTTCAGAAAAATCACAAAACACAACTGAATATTGAATTCCAGAACCATAGAAAAATAGGATATATCTATTTCCCCCCCTTTTTATCAATATTTTATGAACATTGAATAGTCTTTAGCCACGAGATTGAATTATAAAAACCTGCCTGAATATAATTCATATTAAGAGAAAATCATTTTCATACCACCTCCTTAAATAAATATTGAACAAGTGTTTAACGGGTACTGTTGGAAGGTGTCACAAATTAGGATCCTGCCAGCTCTCACCTCCCACCTCATAAAGATGAATTAAATGTGGAGGTGGAAAAACACGTCCTGAGAACGTGAGGAAGAAAACGGTGCTCATTCAGCTCAGGTCAGGACAGCTGTGGTTGGCAGAAGCGGTGAGGCCGTCAAGTTTTGGGAAAATGAGTTGTCTGTGTTTGACAGATGTAGTAAGGTTGGAGCACCGGTAATCGATTGGAAGTTGATGCAGTGGGATGTGTTTGGGTGACAAATTGACAAGGGGTAGACTGGTGATGGATAGCAGTGAGAAAAGTAAATAATATAGTGACTGGGGTTGGAATACATGAGCAGAGTGTATGAGACAAACAAAGGAAAGACCCTTAAACATCAGACTTCAGGCAAGAGTGTTAACTAGGGACTTGGCATTGGCTCCCAGCCCCATGTTCATCACACTGAGGCAGGTGGAAGAACACGGATGTTCTCTTGTCTTGCACAGTGCGCTTTAGACCTCTTCCATGGTTTGAGAAACACAGCTGGGATTCCTCCCACAGTAGAAAGAGGAGACCTTGCCTTATTCTGTCGACTGAGCTGACTACAGAGTCTGGCTGCTTTCTCTCCTGATTTTGTCTATGACTCACACTCAGCAGGCGAGCTCTGAGGACAGTTGGCTCCTCCCCCAGAAGAGCCAGAGTCTAGGTCTCAGGGACCTTAAAGAGGGTGAGGTAAAGTCCTCAGTATAAAAGATGCATTGTCTGGCTGAATGAATGCTGTCCCATTTAGGAAACATAGCCAGGGTACTTGCTCTTAGACAGTCCTTGGCTAGCTACTGGGGAACAGAAAAAGGACACGCGGACAACCTGGCCTTTAGGACCTATGTGGTTGACAGGATTTGTTGGTGGAGAAGGAAAATCCAGGGATCAATGTGTGGGCCACTGAGCAGCATCTGTCAGGAGCCGTAATAAGGATGAACTTAAGCTCATACCCATACGAGGACATATTTGACAGCAAACCCGCTAGCCACTAACAGTTGTGCCAGAACAATAGTGTCAACATGGATGTTTCTGGGTATATGGGTGGCATGGCCATGATGCCACGCTGTGTAAATGGTGCAATGAATACTGGTTGTAGGGGCTGGTGTTCCAAAACGTGAGGGAGGCACCACATTTGGTATACTGTCTTCCCAGGGTTCCTCTATAATGTAGCATGCTTCACCGTACCAGTTTCTAGAATCACACTAATCCTAGTGAGAGGGAGGTAGCAGCTTTCATCCCACACAGAGCCCTATGGACTCCTGGGAGGAGGCAGCTATACCTTCAAACTACTCAGGCTTCTGCCCTGACCACATCCCCAGCCCTCTTTGCCAATCTGACAGGACAATGTTGGGCAGGTTGCAAAGCTTTTGAAAGCCTCATCTGTCTCTTCTAATTCTACAGAGTTGAATCTGCAGAGGCTATTTGGGCATACTGAGAAGACTCCTTTTCTTCTCTTACGGCCAAAGTTAAATTCCATATATCTGTTAAACACCATCTTTTGCACGGTTTCCTTTTGACTCAGATACCAGTTTCTCCATTCAGTAGCTACTGGGTGGTGTGCAAGCATCATTAAACTACTTACTTATTTTTAAAATGTGACTTACTATGATTGCATGTGTGTATGTGTTGTCATGTGCATGTGTTACCATGAGTATGGAGGTCAGAAAAGAATTTTCAGATGATTGCTATCTCCATACACCTTGTTTCTGAGGTACGGTCTGTCTTGTTTCCACCATGCTGCAGACTCCAGGTGAGTTGGCCCCTGGAACTCCCAGGCAATTCTCTAGTGCCATGTCTTGCAGGATTACAGATGCACATCACTCCTTCTAATTTCTTTACCTCTGGTTCCTGGGACAGCCACCAAGAGATTGAGCTCAAGTTGTCAGCCTTGTTTGTGTGGTACATAGGTGCTTCTCCCTGCTAGGCTGTCTCATTGGCCCCTTCTTAGACTATTTGATATCAGTGTGACTCTAAGTATCCTGGTTCAAGAACCCACTCACTGCCTTCTACTGGCTCTGTCATCTGGAAGCTAAGGCCTTCTTTGGGACACTGAAGTAAGCTTGGGCCATTGTCTTATTTTACTCTGAATGGAGGGTGGGTTTACATTAAACGAACCATTTAGGACGAAACTGTTACAGGCTTACACCTCTCCCAAATTCAGATGTTGAAGTCCTAAATGCCAGCTCTTTAGCATTTGGCTTTGGAGAAAAAGAGTTATTTAAATCACCCTTAGGAGAAGAGGAAATCCAGACACAGACAAGTCTAAGAGTTGAAGATACAGGGAGAAAATGGCTTTCTTACATCTGTTTTGGCTCCTTTGACAAAATATTGTGAATGTAATAGCTTAGGAACAAGAAAAACTGACTTCACCCAGTTCTAGGGCCTAGAGGTCTAAGACAGGTACCAGAAGATTCAGTGTCTGGCTGGACGGTAGTGGCGCACGCCTTTAATCCCAGCACTTGGGAGGCAGAGCTAGGCAGATCTCTTGAGTTCGAGGACAGCCTGGTCTACAAAGTAAGTTCCAGGACAGGTTCTAAAGCTACACAGAGAAACTTTGTCTCAAAGAAGAAGAAGAAGAAGAAGAAGAAGAAGAAGAAGAAGAAGAAGAAGAAGAAGAAGAAGAAGAAGAAAAAGAAGAAGATTCAGTGTCTGGTGAGTGGCCGAGTTTTGGCTCATCACACCTTTCAGCCTGTCTTCATGCGTTAGAAGGGATGAGGAACTGATATACGTAAAGGCAGTCAGCCATTGAAGACTCCACACTCACAACCAGACTGCTTCTCAGAGTCTGCACCTCCACATACCATCTCTTTGGGAGCAAGGTCTTCAATATATGAATTATGGGGTACACAAATACTCAGACCATACCTATGACCATCTGCAAAACCATGTAGAGTGACCTCCAAAGAAATGAACCCTGACTACACTTTCTAGCCTCAAGAATCTCGAGAAGATCAACATGAGTTGTTTCAGCCATCCATCTGTGGTGCTTTGCTGTGGAAGACCGAGTGACTAAGATGAGCTCCAAAACATATATGCAACGTGGGCAATGAGGACACCACCCACCAGTCAGCTTGAAAGCATACCTGGGGTCAGCTCTTGCTGGCAAGTGGTTGCTCCTTGAGTCTTTCTAAACTGCTGCCACTGCCTCTCCAAGACTCCAAGGGTCAGTAGGTACAAACAGGCCTATAGGATGCCAGCTCTATATTCTAATTGTTGTGATACGTGTTTTCTCCCCTTTTGTCCCTGTCAATCTCATCAGGCCCTTCTTACCCTGGCCTCAGTTACTATGCCATTATTCAGTGCCCGACCTCTCCTGCATCTACTTCCTTCAAAGTGTTAGTTTAATCTTCTGAAAATGTAGCTCTGATCATGCCGTTCATGTGCTTTATCATTTTCTCTCTCTCACTTTCTGTGGATGCATGCACTCACATGCAGTACATCCCAGTGCATGTGGAGACCAGATGTTGATGTGTTTGGTATCTTTCTTCTATCACTCCCCTCCTTTTTTTTTTAAATTTAAATTACATTTTTATGTTTTGTTTTTTGGTGTGTGTGTATGTATGTAAGGTCCATGAGTGTGTGTGCACCACAGTATTCACATGGGGATCAGAGGACAATTTACCAATTTATACTTTTGAGATTGGCTCTCCCACTGACTCTGGGACTTGCTGTTTTTAGCTAGACTGGTTGGTTAGTGAACCCAAGGAATCCTCCTGTCTCCTTCTACCCCCTGCTACCTCCTCCTACCCACTCCCTAGCACTGGGTTTACAGATACATGCTACTACATTTATCTTCTTTTGGGGCTCTGAATTAAGGTTCTCATGCTTCCACAACAGACATTTAACCTACTAGGTCATCAAGCCATTTCTTAGGCTCCTTACTTCTTAAAAATTAAAGTCTAACCTCAGCTTGCCTCAACCTGCCATCCACCAACACTAGAGGAGTCTGCCACTCTCTCCCTTTCTATATCCATCATAGGAGACTTCAGAAGACAACCTACTTTCCCCATGTGTTCCTCTTACTTTCCAAGCAAGAGCTGCACCATTGCTAGCCCTGTTGTTCCTGTCTAAAGCATGCATGTCTACTTCTGCATGTACAAAATCTTGTTGACTTCCCAAATGCAGTGTAAAATTCCACCTCCTCTGTGAGGCTTTTCCAATCTTTCCAACTGACCTTTGCAGTGTCCATTTCTCAGTTGCGCCACACTGTGTCTCATGGCTCCTAAATTCTCTGCACTTCAAATTATAGTTACACATGCTCAACCTCATGTCTTTTACATGTTTGCACACCCCCTAACCGCTTTCTGGAAGGAAAGCAGACTGACAGCTTAAAAGAGCAAGGAGTCATATATCTACAGCCCCTTTATAATCTATCTAGTCCCAACCACTTGTTAACCACAGCAGAGTGGAGATATGTAATATTTAATCTTCATCGACTGGATTTGAAATCACCTGGGAGACATATTTCTTTACTTTTAAAAATAGTCATTCATTTTTATGTTATGTGTATGAAGGTTTTACTGTACATTGTGTATGAACACCACTATTCACACCTGGTTCTGGCAGAAGCCAAAAGAGAGCATTGTATTCCCTGGAATTGAAGGTATGAATGGTTGCAAGCTGCCACATGAGTGCTGGGAACTGAACCTAGGTCCTCTGGCAGAGCAGCAAGTGCTCTAAACCATGGAGCCATCTCTCCAGCCCCTAGAAAACATATTTCTGGGTGTCTCTTTGAGAGCATTTCCAGAGATGTTTAACTGAAGAAAGACCTATCCTAAATGTGGGAAGCACCATCTTGTAGACTAGAGTCACAGCCTGAATGAACAAAAAGGTGAAAAGAAGATAAACAGAGTGCATCTATGTTTCCTAACTGAGGACACAATGTAAACAGCTTCATCACATTCCTTCCAGCATCCCGTCCATGCCATGATGGACATGATCCCCTGGAATCCTGAGCCAAAACAAACTCTTCCTTAAGTTGCTCTTATCGGGTATCTGCAGCAACAAGAAAAAGAGCTGATGTAGGACCCTTATCTCTTCCAAGCTGAGCAGTAGCAACCAAAGTTCAAGGAATCATCCATGATCAAATGGGAAAGTCACTTCATCCCTCCTGCCCTTGCTTCCTCATTTACAAAAGTAGGAATAAGATAATTATGATATTAATACAGGCTTACAGATTGTATATAAGCTTGCAATATTAATGAGAAGTGTTCTGTAAAGAAAAAGAGTCTTTATAAATATTCCCTGTGCATTCTGTGAAAGAGTAGACATATCTCCATCAGGGAAGGCATGCATTTCCTCGAGAACTCTAACACTGCACTGGAGTTTTTAATTTGGTCACTAATGAATGCATGCCATGGTACAGCTCCTCTTCAAGGTGCTGTCAAACTTCTTGGTAGCATTAGGGAGGCACAGGTATTACTCCCACGTTGCCAAAAGCAGGGGCTTCTGATATGTCCAGCAGGGTCCCAGCCTCTGCCATGTCGCCTCCGGGAGTCTTCTGTGCGCAGTGGGAACTGAACTGCCCTGGGAGGTAAGCCCCAGAAAGCTGAGCCTCCATGGGTTAAAACTGGAGCAGTGCTTCCAGCTGGGCAGTCAGATTGATTTCCAGGATTTACTGGGACTATGTTCCCCAGCTGGGCTGGACCCAATCTTGCATTCTGCCTCTGTGAGCCTGGCGGGTGACTGGGAGGATTTGGAATTTCTGGGGCTGAACTGGCAGCGATCTCCTTGAGCCAGGAGTAGGGTTGCTCTGATGAGCAGATAATTAGGATGCTTCTTTCAGCTGCAGATAAAGTCCAGAGCCTCACTCCAGCCATTATCCTGCCAACCCTAATAGAGCCAGATTGATGGATACAGCGCGGAGGGAATTTGGAACATTCTTGCGCACACTATATCACACTCAATAACCGCTCGTGCACAATGTGGGACTTTTATAAGCCATTACAAAATCCATTTTGAAACGTCTCTGGGTGCAACAGCCAGCTGCAAAGCATCTGAAGTATCCCTGACATTTGGGCTTTGGTGGAGCTTGTGAGAACACAGGGAATGGAGAGCAATCGCGAGCGTACCCAAGCCAGCCAAGAGAATCGCGTCGTAAGCCGAGCAGATGGTAGCACTACAGCCCACTGTTCATCTTAGAATGTACCTCAGCAAGAGCACTAATCCTTCTTGTTAGACAAGAACAGACCCCCCCAAATGCTTTCCATATGTCCTATTGTCTTCTCACTTTAATTCTACCTCAAAAGCCCCCAACTTAGCAACCTTCATATTAATGCTAAACATATTACATCAGTTCTAACACTGATATGTTTAATATGAATACAATTAAAGTTACTCCAACATAATCCTAGTGAGATAAACAGCACTGTTTTATTATAAACGTCCCTGCAAGGTCCCTTGTAAAATATTATCAATACTAATAGGAGCCCCCTCTACCCACCCAGATGCTTGGGCTAAACAATGCCACTGCCTCCCTGCTAATAACAAATATGTCCAGCGATTTAAACATCGGTACATCCAATGTAAACACCATTATAGCTAATGTAAAACAGTTACCCAGTCTCGGCCCGGCAAGCCTTCAACAGAAAGCTTCGGAAAAGAAGCTTTCTCAACAAGGATGCATTACAGCCTGCCGGTGCCATTTGCAATAGATTACTTAAACCCATAAAGAAATGAAAATTGCAGGCCTGCTTTGAGCCAGAAATGACGAAATCGGAGAGCACAGGCATAGCATAGCATGGCATAGGCCTGCTTTTGTCCAGGGCCAGTGGGCTCTGTGAGGCTTGGGTACACCCTCCCTGAGTACAATGTACAGCATGAAGCCCGAAAGCCTTGTTAGTCCTGCCTCCAGTCTGTGGCTTCTGCTCATGTAGGCGTGAAGCCCAAGAATGGCCTTTCTGGAGCTAATGACTTTCCAGGGTTGGGTTGCTGAAATATGTATATAAGGTTAGCATCACAGGGCCAGGGGTGAGGACCATTGCTATGGTTTCTGCCTTCCATTGTGGAACTTTTCTTTCCTTTTTAGACTACAGAGAAAGTCAAGTCTTCTGGGCAGAGACCAAGCTAGTTTTCCAGAGCCTCTGAAATAAGCAGGCAAAGCCTCGCACAAGTCTAGGCCTTCTTCACAACAAGCCTTAGTTTCTTTCCTGTCCATCTCCCCCTTCTCTCCACTTCTGTGATGGGCGGGTTTGCCATCACTTCTGAGCACTTCCTGTTTCTGGGAACCTCTTTGATATGGTTGCAATCTTTCTACATTGGCTTCCCCTCTTTTTCTCTATCCATCAAACCCACTCCTTTTAAATGTGTAGACACCAAGCTTTGGCTTTGGGACTGCTGGAAGGTGACCCTAGTACAAAGCAGTTGAAATGTCTACATTTGCACAGGTGCGTAAGGTGTCTATGTGACACCATGACCAACCTTTCTGACTTCCCACTGCTCCTCAAGGATCTCCCCAAGAAGCCTGCAAAGAGGAACATTGCCTTTGGGGCCTGATCTATGATGTTTACTATAACAGCCACAGAATTATAAGGTTCCATCATGACTCAGGGCACAGGAAAGGGATTTCCAAGTGAGTTATCCCTCAAATATTTTAAGAAACATTAACCACTTCACATTTTAAGATTTTATTTTTATTTATGTCTCTCTCTTTCCCTCCCTTGCCCCACCTCTCCTCTCTCTCTCTCTCTCTCTCTCTCTCTCTCTCTCTCTCTCTCTCTCTCTCTCTCTACATTAGCATATAAATGCCTACAGAAGCAAAAGAGAGTGTCAGATCTCCTGGAGCTGTAGTTATAGGTTACCATGAGCTGCCCATTGTGGGTGCTGCTGAGAACCAAACCTGAATCCTCTGCAAGAGCAGCAAGAGCTCTTAACCACTGAGCCATCTCTCCTGCCTCTACCTCACTATTAAATTACTATTATGGAAAATGCAAGAACTCATTTCTATGGATGAGAGACCTTTTCTACAGCTGAGAAATACTCATTTCTTGGGGGTGATTGTGAGAACAAGAATTTGCATATGCCCTTCAAAAACATCATATGCTGGGGTATTTACCTGATATTCATAGCTCAGTAAAACTTGGGATGTTCGCCTTTGGTGCTTTTGACATTTGGGATCACATAGTTCTTTGCAGTGTGACCTGGAAATGAGTGAAGACAGACTCAGATGTAAATTCTCGTTTCTTTCTTTAACTGCCTGTGTAGTCCCCCTCTGCAGGAACTTAGGCCATCTGAGCCTCGTTTTCCTCATTTCTAGAGTGGAATTGGCGGTCCTGTGCATGGGGGCTGGTGGGACACCAGCTAGGTCTCACACAAGTGAATTCCTGATGCCACGTCAAGGCCGTTATGGCTGTTGTGCTTCTCATTTGGGTCCTGTATCAGGCACCTTCTCTTGGAATGAGCCTGTAAGTGTTCAGAGCCTAGACAGGGTCTCATTTCCCCCAAAGTATGGAAAGATGGAGAGCTGGGATTTTATTCCTGCTAAACATCATATTATTAATGCCAGGCAACTCTTTCCTAATAAAAACCCCAAGCCGTGTAAACACCAGTATAGCTTTCAATTTGTAGTCAGATTAGGTGCCAGCAGCGTTTGGTTCTTATTTTATTTTACTTTTTAATTTTATTTTTATGATTTTTAAACTGAAATCTTTACAGTGGATTTGAAAGCAAGCCGTTTTCTGCCTTTGGAGAAATGTAGGTTTTGGAAAGTGAGTTTTGGAATGTTTCAGCTTCAATCATACTGGATGGGAGAAGAAAACCAAAGAAACATGGTCAGCTCACACGATAGAATTTCTGTACCTGGATTCGTGGTCTCCTTGGGGCGGTGTCCTGTGGGGTGAAATGCACGTGGAAAGAAGCTAGATTCATCCTGAAAGTTATTTTATGTCCCTGGAAAAGCAGGTGTTTATTGTCATACCCTGAGCTGCAGCCTTTCTTCTAAACTGGTCGAGGGAAAAGGCCTTTTCCTGGGGAGGGGAGACATTATTCTCCACCCAGCACTTTCCTTGTGTTTGGGAAGTAGAGACTTTATATCACCATCTTTGTTTTTTCTGGTCCAAGAGCTCCACCCTCCATCCATCTCCATTGGGCATTGAAGGATCCAGCAAAGAATGGTCAGATTTCTGTCCTTAGGTACCCTCCCACCCACTGTGGCACACTGGGTCAGAAAGGGGAGGAAACTATGCCTGTTTGACTCTTTGTCCGGAAGCTTTGGGGACAGCCAAGTTCTGAGCTCTATCATCATCCAGGGATGGAGGCCCAGAGATGCAGTCACAGGGGAGCCTGCAACCAGCAGCGTATTGGTAAATAGTGGGGAATCAGAGCAAAGGGTGGCTGACCAGCAGGGTGTGGGTGGGAGCTGTGCACAGCTGTTGCCACTGCCTACGGAAAGCAGCTGGCAAGAGGGGCAGGCTGGGGAAACAGGCCATCTCTTATCTCAGAGCCAGTCTCAGGAAAAGGCACCAAACACCAAGAAGGGCATCCTCTTTGAGCTTGGCTCCTGTCCTTATTCAAGTCTATTAGAAACCCCTACATGGGTATCCCTGAACCACCATTCTGGGGTTGGACTCAGGGCCTTGCACAGGCAGCCTTCTTGTCTCATGCCACTCCCGGCCTTCAGTTCTTCTGACTTCAGTGGGCATTGTGATGTAGATAAAAGCTTCATGTTTGCTTTCAGCCCAGACATGGATGTTTGGTAGGTCTACCAGCCTTCCAGAAACCTCTGCAGAGTCTGATGAGGATCTGTTCTCTGCTGCATCTATCCAGAAGGCTCCCCTGACTCCTTTCATTTTTTATCCTCCCTGGAAACCCCTTCCAGCACTTAGTGGGTGGCTCTATGGCTCATTTCTTCACACACATCTCTCTCCATTGACTGAGCTCCTTGAGGCAGATGGGTTGTTCCGATATCTGCTCAAGGGAAGTCTCCTCACTGATTGAGTCTCTGGAAAGAAAAAGTACCACAAGGCAAGCATCTTTTACTCACATCTAGTCACGTGCCAGATTGAATTTAGCAAATCAGTGAAGTTAAAGTGGCCACATTTGAACTCTGGAGACCTCCACTTGTTCTTTTGTGATGAAGAGGCTCACACAAATGAGACCTCCTTCCCTTTCTACTCCTCGACCTTTCCAAATGCCATGGCATTGTACCAGCCCAAGGCTGTTGGTGTGCCAGGGTGGGCGGGCCCAGGGCAAAGCATTTCATGTTTGTTACTGCCTGCCTGTACTGTCCTGTGTGACAGCACACAGACCTGGAGCCGTACAGTTCACCCAGATCACCTCCCAGCATGAGAGGTGACAGAAAGCAACAAGAAAGGGGTCACCAGATGAGGCCCAGCAGCCTGAAACCCAGTAAGTTATCTCCCCTGCCCCTTAACAGGAAAGGCAGTCTGTTGAACAGGGTGAGAAATTGACAGGGAAGGACAGTAGTGTGCCAGCAATGCTTGCCATTTTACTGGACCCACTGAGATTTATTTGAAAATTTGGAACAATTTTGGAATGCCGTTGCTCTCCTGAGATTGCTCGACACCACACGGCTGCATGCAGTCCCCGGAAAATCTATTTATCCCTATAGTTCTTAATAGGGAGTAGAGAAAGAACTTTGGGTAGATCTAGGAAATCACAGAAAGATTTCTACCATGGAGGCTGAATTGACAGTGTGGAGTGAAAATAAAATCATCTTTTCAAATATAAATGCCTACTTTGCCTTTGGTAAGAACTTTCCCAAGTGCTTGACAAATCCTGATGCATTTAATCTTGTCAAAAGGCAAAATTGCAGGAAACATAGTTTGAATAACTTCATTGTCTCCTTTTCTTATCCTAGAATGTAGCAACACACTGCTCCATATGCTAAGGTGTTCCGATGAGCTGAAGGAAGAGGGCTGGGGAAGCAGAACTAACACAAGGGTGTGTTACTTTCCCTGTCAGAGGCACTAAGACAGAACAGTGGACAATAATTGGTAAACATCAAGTTGCTTTTATGAAGGATTTAAAGGGAGTAGGGTTGAGGGTATGGGGTAGGGTGAGGATTTCACTATCATGCCAATTTAATGGTTTCTTTGGGAAAGTTGGCTGTTATCTCTTTTGGTTTCTTTGAAGGTCAGTTAACTACTTAATTTCCCTTTGATGACTTAGCTCTCATCACAAAGTGACTTTGGTTTGATTGTGACTATGGTCTGTGAGGTCCAATGCAAGGGTTTAGTTCAAAACAATAGCCTCTTACAGCTTTTATTTCATAGTCTTAAAAATATCTCTACAAAATATATACTATTAATAGTCTCATTTTACAGTTAGGAAACTGAGGCACAGATGATTTGAACCTACCTGGTTCATAAATAACAGACTTCTCTAGGAGAGATCCAACATACATGTATGTCTGCTCACACCAGATGGGGAGCCCAAAATAGACTACAGTACAGGTACCACCAAGTTCAACTTGATGAACCAGTGGGTTTGCTTGGGGTTATTTATTGCAGTATGGGTGAAGACTTACTTAAAGGGGCAGACATGACTAAAAGAGATAAGCTGCATTACCAAGGCTACCCCGGCATGGGTGGCAGCTCCCAAAGGCTGGGAACTTGGACAAAACGCACAGCCTGCAGGCAGCCCAACAGGTCGGAGAAGGTCTTGTCCAGGTGGCTCAGCTGCTCTGTGCCTCTGCCAGGCACCTTGCCTGCTCTCTGCTCTTTCTAGCTGACTTTGCTCAAAAAACATCATGTGGTCACCATGTGATGTGGGAAGGTGATTACAGAAGGTCAGGGAGGGTCAGGGAGGGTCAGGAAGGGTAAGGGTATCCTCAAAAACAAGTCAAGGTCATGGGATGGGGGAGGTCAGGTTCCAGGAAACAGAGAGCAACTCTGCTCTTACAGTAAAAACAAACTTAATCTTTAACAGTACAGCATAATGGCTCCTGACTTCAAAATGGAGTCAGGCAGGTTTTCATTTACCTCCAAAATGGAATGTTTTCACTTCAGAGGAAACTGCTACAAGACATCAGGCTTGGAACCCAGGAAACCTGCCTTGCAGCCCATTAGCTCCCCATTGTTCCGTGCTTCCTCATATACACAGCAGACACACAAATAATTTCAAAGTTGTGCTTCACCTACTATTTTTCAAACTCCACTTTAATAAGATCTTGATTAAAAAGTGTAATCTATGTAAAAGTTCGTGTTTAGAATTTATACAGGTTATGTGCAGGTTCGCCACTTCATTTATGTGTTTGCTCGTTTTTTGGTTTTTGGTTTTTCAAGACAGGGTTTCTCTGTGTGCCTTTCCTGGATCTTGCTCTGTAGACCAGGCTGGCCTCGAACTCACAGAGATCTGCCTGCTCTGCCTCCCGAGTGCTGGGATTAAAGGCGTGCGCCGCCACCACCGCCTGGCATTGTTTTTAAGTTTTCATGCATATATATGTTGTAGTTGAGCACACACTGCCCTTTCCCCTTACCCTCTTCCCCATCAGGTTTTCACTTTTGATGTTGTGCAAAATTGATTGACTCTTTCTCAGAGGGTCCCATTGTTCTCATGACCTAGCATCCCTACTGCCTGAGTGTGGGTCCCCATTATTGGTTTTTGACAATTGCAGCCTGCTAATGCTTCTGGCTCTCAATAGCATCTAAATTCCAGCTCAGAGATGAGTAGTGCTTGTCTGAGTCCATTCAGGTTTCTATGGCAAAACAACATAGACTGAATGGCTTATAAACCACAGACACTGGTTTCCAGTACTTAATCTGGGAAGTCCTGGATGAGGACATCATCGGAATAGCTATTTTCAGAGAGTTCACTTTCTGGTCTGAGTGATACCTTCTTGCTGTTTTCATAACACGAATGGGGCAAAGGATCTCTCTGGGGGCACTCATCTCATAATTGAGCGGCCCCACCCTCATGACCTAATCACTTCTCAAAGGCCCCACCTCTCCATATCATCACATTGAGGATTAGGATTTCAACATAGGAATTTGGGGAGCAATAAACACTCAGCTCATTGTAATATGCTTCAAGTCTGTTTTCTCCAAGTGTTCTTGGAAAAAATGTCTACCGTATACTGCATACTAATGCAGAATGGCTCCTCGCTTCCTGTTCTCACAACCTTGGAATTTTACATTTGTCTCTAGTCATGACTCCATGTTCTCCTGCTGACTGCCTCTTCCTATATGTGCTGTGGCTGTGGTGGGGATAATTTGACCCTTGCCTCTATGTGGCCAGCATCCCCATGGATCTACCGCCCAACACCTACAGTGAACTGGATTTATATCATGTAGAATGAATGGTAAATGCTGTGCCAAGGAGCAGGAGAACATGTGGCAGTCTGTGGAAAATCTGTGTGCCCATATGTCATCATATCTGGTCATAACTGACTTCTGTATGTGTCAATTGCTGCTTCACCTTGACCTTCAGCATCCCATGTTTGCTCCTCTTCAAAGTTTCTTCTGAAACTGTACAGTAAAGAGGATTCTGGGAAATCTAGTTCAAGTTACTGAGGCTCAAAAACTAAATATACTATTGAGCCCTTTAAAGAAATTGTTTTGGCCACACCAGGGACTGCTATTTTAACATGATGTGATGTCTGAGTAAATGACCAGAAATCTATACTTTGAGCATGATGTTAGACCAAGGCGATTGGGTGGGTGATTTTAAAGTATTTTGTGTCTTAGTTTTGTTTCCTGTTTGCTGTGATAAACCATTCTGACGAAGGTAGCTCAAAGGAATAAGGGTTGACTCTGCTCACAATCCCAGAATACAGTCCGTCATTGTGGAGACATTGTGGAATTTTACAAATGTAAAATTCCAAGGTTGTGAGAACAGGAAGAGAGGAGCCATTCTGCAGCAGGAGGCTGAAGTAGCTAGCACATTACAGCCGCAATCAAGAGCAGAACCATGGATAAAGGTAGACATGCTGAGCCCACTTCCTGTCATTTTGTATAGATGGATTCCTGTCAGAGAATAGAGTCACCTACAGTGGATGAATCTTCCCACCTCAATTAACATACTAAAGATAATTCAAGAGAGCTGGGTGTGGTAGTACATACCCTTAATCCCAGCACTCAGTAGGCAGAAGCAGGCACATCTCTAGGAGTTCAAGGTCAGCCTGATCTACAAATCATGTTTCAGGACAGTTAAGGCTGTTACACAGAGAAACCCTGTCTTCAAAAACTAAACAAACAAACAAACAAAAGAGAGAGAGACAGAGAGAGAGAGAGAGAGAGAGAGAGAGAGAGAGAGAGAGAGAGAGAGAAAATAAGAGAAAAATTCAACAGGGAGTAATTGTACATGCCTTTAATCCCAGCACTCCAAGGCAGAGGCAGGCAGATCTCTGTGTGTTCGAGGCCAGTCTGTTCTACACAGTAAGTTCCAGGATAGCCAGAGGTACATAGTGAGACCTTGTCTCAAACCACCACCCTCCCAAAACAAAACAAAACAAGACAAAACAAAAAGGTGATTCCCATAGAGATGACCATAGAACAATCTTATCTAGACAATTTCTCAATGGGATTCTCTTCCCAGGTGATTATAATGCCAAATTGAAAAGTAAAACTAACCGTCACAACTTCCTTAGCTAATAATGTAAGTTGATGGTGGTGAGTGGATCCCCCTACCTCCATGACTGATATGGCCAGTCCAGAGTACATGTAACCCTGAGATCTATTAGCTATAATGCCCTCTTCCTTGGAAAATTCTGCAGTAGTACTGTTGGTTAAATTGGCGCTTCTGCTCCTTGTGGCTGGCCACTGCCTGCAGTGGCCACTCCGGCGGATGAGTGTGCTGATTGAAAGAATCACAGCCATGGTTACCTTTTTAGAGCTTTATTGGGGGGGGGGAGACAGAGAGAGAGAGAGAGGGAGGGAGAGAGGGAGAGAGGGGGAGAGGTAGAGGGGGGAGTGACAGGAGGAAGGAGCAGAAAGGAAAGAGAGGGAAGAGGAAGGACGCACAGAGGGCCCAACCATGGTTTAGGCTGGGATGCCGTTGAAGGCTGATGACGTAATTAAGGACCAAATCCTTACAAGTACCTCCAGTGGCTGGCTCTGTAAACAAGAGTTAATGAGAATTTTATCTTTAACCTCTAAATTTTGAGTCAGTCTTTTATTAAGTGAGCCATACATTAATATTCCAATGAAGGCTTTTTCCTTTTTTCCAGAGCTCTGATTTAAACTAACAAAAGTATCTGGGCAGGATGATGCAGTTCTATAATATTAGTACTTAGAAGATTGAGGCAAGGGCACTATGAGTTCAAGGCCAGGCTAAGCCATATAGTAAGTTACAGAAAAGCCTGGTCTATAAAGCACAATCTCATCTCCCTATACTCCCATGCAAAACCCATCCTGGAATAACAGAATAAACAATGCTGGATGAATGGATAAAAATTTGATGTTACGTTTATTAATTTCTTCAACAAGTCTTGACATTCTCTAGCCCTTTGGTTCACCAATACATGTGGTACTAGACTCTTTTGTCTTTGGGTTGGGGAGGTCATAAGCAACAGTATCTATTGACCTTAATGTCAGAGGTTGTTCATATAAACAGCTGGCATTGGAGTTTCACCAATAAGAGAGGCTTCATGGATGTTCTTTGGGTGGATCAGTGTGTATGTGTTTTCCACTGGCACAGAAATGATATAATGGGAGACCCTTTGCTTGATGTCCAAATGGTAGCTTACCCGCGCTGTCCTCGGCACTTACAAGAAGGACTGAACTATAGGTAGAAGAGGGAGGAATTACACTGCTCCTTGCCATCCTGTTGATTATTATCTTAGACAGAACTTTTTAATTATTGAAATGAGAGTGGTTTTGCAAACTGAAATAACTCCAAGGCTTATTATCGAGGAATGCTTGGAAAAGTTATGGGACTAATATGCATTTCCCCTCCTGACGGCCTTGCTAATGGAGAGTGGTGAGAAAGAATAAAATTGCATTCTCTGCATGTGCTCTAGAATCTGCTCACTGTTATGCCCAGATCGCAGGGACCCCTAAAAGACCTCCACAGAGACTGAATCTCGCATGTAAAAGCAAAGAGCCTTTATTTCAAGCTCTAGAGCTTGGTCACTCTGCCTGTTGGACACAGCGGTGAGAGCAGAGAGCCCCGAGCTCAGGTGGGATGGGATTTTTATCATAGCAGAGGTTGGGTGAGGGGATTTCCAGAGTTCAGGACCCTGATTGGCTGACAATTGTTCGGGGTATCTGTAAAAAAAAAAGTGTGTGCTAGACTCAAGGGCATCTGGCCACCTTATCTAATGGTTGGAATGTTTGGGATGTCAGGTACTTCCTTATCTCTGGGTGGAATCAGCTTAAGGCTTTTCCTGGATCTGGGTGTTGCCTGCCAGTAAACCTGTCACAGAAGCTGTGTCTAGGCCCTTAAGCCTGTCATGGCTGCTGTGTGGTCAAGCTGTTTTGGGGCCTTCCATATTCACCAAGTCAAACAGTAGCCCTACCGCTTGTATACTCAGCCCAAGATACAGGAGTGCTGACTGCATCTTAGATGACCGTAGACCCCTGGAGAAATGATCTGAATCCTTCAAATCTCAACTTCTCATCTGAAAGTGCACCTGATATCAGGAAATACCCCAGTGAGAGCATAACAATCACTCAATCAGAGGAGGATCCTGCATGGCAACTTCACTTTTGTTTCACCAGCATACACTAAGTGACTTCCTGAGATGAAGACAAACCTGAGAAGCTGTGCTCTTCAACACGACCAAACAGCAACAGGCAGCACAGAAGCAAATGAAACATTCTGTACCCACTGTTGGCTCGTTATGGTTTTCTTATTGGACTCTGCATTTGAAGAGCTTTGGTAGAAGAAATGAGATCAAGGTGGATTTATTTATATCAGCCTTTGTGGCAGGTCTACTTGGTCCAAAGAAGAAAGCCTTGCTCACTTGAGGAGGTTGGGCAGGCAAGTTGAAACATGGCCCTTCTGGGGAGCCAGGTGTATTAGTGAATTTACTAATTTCTCTGACAAACTGCCTGACTCCACAACTTAAGGAAAGAAAGGTTAATTGTGCCTCAAAGTTTGCGAGTACAGTCCGTCAAGGCTGGGAAGGCATAACGGTGGAGGCAACTGATGGAATGTTTCCAGAAGCAGGAAGAAAAGAGAGATGAACACTAATGCTCAGCTCCTTTTCCACATTTACTCACACAGGACCGTCCCTACCCCTGCCATCCGTCAGATGGTGCCACTCACATTCAGGACCGTCCCTACCCCTGCCATCCGTTAGATGGTGCCACTCACATTCAGGACCGTCCCTATCCCTGCCATCTGTCAGATGGTACCACTCACGTTCAGGACCGTCCCTATCCCTGCCATCTGTCGGATGGTGCCACTCACATTCAGGACCATCCCTACCCCTGCCATCCATTGGATGGTACCACTCACATTCAGGGCGGGTCTTCCCTCCTCATTTAAACTTTTTTGGCAACTCAGACATAAACACACCTAGAGAGTTTTTTCTGAAGTGATGTCAAAGTCAATCAACTTGACAATGAACACTGACAGTTATTAATCCATCCCTTACCAACTTAATACCAAACATGTTGTTTTCCGTCATAACATCCCATACCCTACTCACAGTCTCACTTTCCTATCACAAGGCAGGATACATTTAGCCCACTGACAAAAGGCTTTATGTCTAATGGTTGCAAGGATGCAAAAGTTCAAATTCCAAAGTGTCTTCTGACACTCAATTGAACCACTTAGCTGTGAATCCCTATTTATAAAAAATGACACATTCTTTCAACCTATGATGGTACAGATTAAATAGTCTCATTCCTAAAGGCATCAAGCCGAAATATGATTGAAACTCAACAAATAATAAACCTTGCAGCTCCACATCCAGCCACCAGGAGTTCACGATGGAGTCAGTTGTGCTCCAACAGCTTCCTGGAGCCCCGCCACCTCTTCAGCACTGTTGCCTACAGCACACATAGACTCTTTCTTAGACCAGCTCTACAGTATGTCTGCAGCTGTCCTCGGTGGACGTTCCATAGTTCGGGCGTATCTACCAACCAAGATTCTCTACTGCAACTTCAGCTTGACCATAGTCTCAGATTCATGCGATGGTCTGTCTCTTTTCAGAGAAGTCAGTCTTGTTACACATTGCCTAATCTGTAACCTGATGAAAGTCACTATGACTCCGACCTTACATCTTTCATGCCTGCAAAACCAGTACTGAGTACCGTATGGATGATATAGCCATATTACTGCTAGCTTGAATGCAGCCTGGCCCCTTGGACTACTGTTGCAGCATCCTCCATGGTCCCTTGAGGCTGACCCTAGGGAGACATTCCTTTTAGGCAGTGTTTTTCAGCTGGGAACACATTCAGTCTGCATTCTCAATTCGTGTTCTTTCCTTTCAAGTGACTTAGTATTTTCACAGGTTGAAGACTGTCAATGGGTAGGGGCTTACTCTCAAGATACCTTTCCTATTGACTCAGCGTAGGGTGTGAGGTTTCTCTTTAATAATGAAAATGTATTTATTCTTCTTATGTCATTCTAGGATCTTTCTAGAAAAAACAGCCCTAAACTCTTTTATATTCTTTCCTCAAACTTGTTCCAAAGACCTAAGAACCATAAGATCTGAATTCAGACAGAAACAACTCCACTTCTTGGTGCCCATTTTTATGCCTTGGTCATTTTCCTTGACGCTGTGACAAAATACCTGAGAAAAGAAACTTGGGTAAGGAAGGGGTTAATTTTGCTCAGAATTGGAGGGTACAGTTCACTGTTGCTGGGAAGCCATGACACAGGAGCATGAGGCAGCTGGTTGTGTTATGTCCACAGTCAGGGAGCAGAAAGGGTGTGTGTTGGTGCTCAGCTGACTTTCTCTGTTTTATTTAGTCCTGGATCCCAGCTGATGAGATAGTGCTGACCACCTTCAGAACAGGTCTCCCTTTCCTAGTCAGACCTTTCTGGAAATACCCTATAGACATACCAGAGGTATGTTTTCATGGAGATTCTAAAGACTTTTAGGTTGACGTTGAAGGCTAACCATCACACTGGGTTGTGATGCTCCCATGCCATTTCTGGCAGAATGATTGGGAGGAGATAAGGGAAGAAACAGTGAGTGTGCACTCTGAACTCCATCTTGCATACCCAGCTGTGCGTGTGCTCTTACACACAGGACTTAACACTTGTCCTCCTTTTCCTCTGCTGTTTTATCTCCCCCTCCCTCCTTCCTATCTTCCTTTTTGAGACAGAGGCTCTCCATGTATCCCAGATGGTCTCATATTCACTGTTCTCCTGCTTCAGCTTTTCAAGTGTTAGGATTACAGACCTCCTCATCATTATTATGCTAGGCTTAGAACTTGAAATTTCTGTGTCTCCTTCTCTCTACCTCATGGAAATAGAGTCATGACAAAATGAGGTAGAGCCTATTAATTACACTCAGTGACCACACCTTTGGACTGGGGTACTTGTGTGCAGACATCTCTCTCCCCTCTATTCCCTTTGACCATCTGACTGCACCTCTAGATGATACCAGGCTAGTTGTCAATAAGAGCCAATGGTGAAGACACAAAGAGGAGTCAGGCTGAGGACCCAACAAATTTCTGGAAAAAAACAGAATTACCTTGGGAACTCTAAGGTTTGTCTCTTCAGTGCCCATTTCCATCAGGGCATCTGCTTATTGGGGAAAACGACTTCTGGCTTTGGCAATCCATTAATTGACATACAAACAACATCAAATACTAATCCCAGAACCCAAACCAAAACCAGAGCTTCATCATCTCCATCCCCCAGGCTAGGAAAAAGTGATTCTCCTGTTTTTGGTTTCCCTCTCCCCCTCCCCTGCTCCCTTTTTCTCCTGCCCTGTGGATTCAGATGATGTTTTCTTGGAAAAGGAACTGGTCTTCTGTTGAACATGAGGCAGGGACACAGGACATTTACAAAATCTGGTGACCAATAGTACCACTTTAATGTCCAATTCTCTTTGTCTGATACTTACCTTAGGCATAAGTCCTGAGACTATTAATGGGCATTCACATCAACATACATGTGTAGAGAGATGGATGAGGCTAACCACACTGCTGATCAGGCAAGGTGAGAGCCGGGTGTCTTGAGGATGAAAACTGCTAAGTTGACAATGGTGAAAACTGGGCATGTGTCTTGCATGGAAGAGAACTTCAAAAATGCCAGTTTCCTTTCTCAATAGTATGAACAACAGAAATTGTAACCTTTGAGCTTATGATATCTTCAAGGTGGGGAGGTCGTCTCACTTGATGTAGAAATCTCCCCATGGGTGGCTATCTCTTGTATGTTGTACAATGTCAGTGATATGATTTATTGAACCTTCACTGTCCTGTTATCTAAAGTCATCATGAGACAACAGGAGGACCAAACAGAGAAATGATTGTGTGGAAAAATCTGTGTGGGGTCTTGGCTAAGGTGTTTCTCTGAGTCTTGGTTGATTTGAAAGCATAATGGAGACATCAGGAAGACAGGAGAAGTACTGAGCCCAGTGCTTGGCTCATGATAAGTTACTAATATTTGTCTTCCAGAACATTCTGTTCTGGACAGCTATGGTTGTCTTGTATTACTTTTGAAAATGTGTCTAGGAGGCATAGATGACTGCTTCTAGGCAACCTGTGCTTGGTCCTAGTAGTAGAAAACATGTGAGTCCCTTATTCTGGCTAAGCTACTCAACTAAAACAAGTGACCTTTGAAACATTTTGTGTCAATGAAAATGTCCCTTTGTTAGAATTTTGTTTATCTCTAAATATAATCTTCCAAACATAGTTTGATTTTATCATCTCCTTGTTCCTTCATGAGGCTGGATGAAGAAAAATACCAGCATTAATATGACAATTAGGATTCCAAGGCAAATGTTTGAGTCATGCCCTACAGTCAGCGTGTATGAGAAAACTCAAAGCAGCGAATGAAGGAAAGAAGAACCAGTATGGTATAATCAACCTTTCCAAACCTTTCCTTTCCTTGGCCTTTGAAGCCTGTGTGTGTCTGAAGGTGATAGCAGCTGCTTTAGGTTAAGAAAGAAATGATTACAGAAAATGCAGCTTGGAGATAATTCTCCATGGACTCTAGTTTCTATAGGTAGAGGAATACATCAGTGATTTCGCTGTAGCCTGAATCTTAGTTTGCTTCAGGATTGCCACTTCACTTGTGGGTAAAAATGAACTTAACTTAGCTATGAAGAGTAGCTTATATCATGGCAATAGGAAATAGACTCACACAAGAAAGCTTTTTTCTTTCGTGTGTGTGTGTGTGTGTGTGTGTGTGTGTGTGTGTGTGTGAGAGAGAGAGAGAGAGAGACAGAGAGAGAGAGAGAGAGAGAGAGAGAGAGAGAGAGAGAGAGAGAGAGAGAGAGGCGGGCAATGGTTGTAGTTATGCTTGGGGTCTAAGAATATATTTTTGTTGTCACACTGATTTTGGGGAGCACAGATTCTTGTTTGTTTTGTTTTGAGACAGGGTCTTATATAGCCCAGAGTAGCCTTGATCTTAATAGTAGACAAGCATAAATTGGATCTCCTGATCCTCCTGCCTCCACCTCCCAAGGGCTGAGATTCCAGATGGATATTTCCAACTTGGAGAGCACAGTCTAAAAGGAATAGGCAAGTTATAAGAGAGGACAACTCTTTCAGGTGCAAACTGGTACAGAAGAACAAGTACAGCTTTGGGAAAGAGGCAAAGCTCGTTTCAAATATGGATTCTATAGATGATCGTCTTTGGTACTGGAGGCAAGTGTCAAACTTCTCTAATTGAAAATGAGGAAAAATTTTAATTGGGCTGATAAAATAATATATTGATATAAATAACACAAAATAATATAAAACAACTCTACATTCTAATAAGTATAAATTTCTAAAGTACTTGACAACCTCCATTTCAACTGCATAAATACTTCTATTACATTTTATCACTTCTGAAATATTGTAGCATCTGAACACTAAGAATCAAGATTCTCACTTAATTTGCATCAAGATCCCAGGGCAATGGGGGTGAAGAGATGGCTTATCAGTTAATTATCACTTGCTCCACTTGCAAAGGACCTAGGTTGGGTTCGCAGCATCAACATGGCATCTCACAGTCATCTCCAACTCCAGTTCCCGGGTGATACCTACCCTCTTCTGGCCTCCACAGGCTGCAGATATGCACGTTACATATGTATATACACACATACAGGCAAACACCTACATACACAAAATAAAAATACATAAATCCTGAGAGGCATTTGAATTATTATTTGATATTTTAAGTAAGCATTTATTCCACAAGCATTTACTAAACTGCAACTTGTCTATTAGTAACAATAGCCCCTTCTGTTCCCATAACTGGGAAGTGTTTGCAGAGAAAGTTCATGCCCATGATTTATATAAAATTTTCTAACAGTGAAATTAATTAGTCCAGATAAAAAGGGTTGACACCAGGGCTGGAGAGACGGCTCAGTGGTTGGGAGCACTGGCTGCTCTTTCAAAGAACCTGGGTTCAACTCCCAATACCTACATGGCAGCTCACAACTGTCGGTTATTCCAGTTCCAGGGGATCCAACACCCTCACACAGACACCAAAGAAAAGAAATCATTTAAAAAAAGGGGGGGTGGCACCAGGGGCTGGAGAGATGGCTCAGTGGTTAAGCACACTTACTGCTTTTGCAGAGGATCAAGGATCAGTTCCTAGAATCCACATATAGGCTTACAACAATCTATACCTCACAGTTCCAGAGGGTCTAACTCCTCTTCTGACTTCTGTGGGCTCCTGCATACACGTGGTGCACAGACAACACTCAGGAATACACACACGCGTAATTATTTTTAAAGGCTGTTTGTTCATTAAATCCTCCTTCAAATGATCCCTATTCTGTGAGCTGTCTCTGGTTCCCCTCTCTGTCAGATGAAGTGTCTTGGTGCTTGTGTTTATAAGGGTTTAGGAATTCCTCCTGCAGGAATAACGATCCCAGCATTTTGCGTGTCTGGTTGTTTACTCCAGGTACGTTTTTCTTCCTCTACTTGGTGAAGGGCCTGTGATCTTTCAACTCAGAACCTATGATTCTTAATACAGACACTAGTTCTCACTGGGATTCACTTTTGGGTGTTGCAATGCGAGTCTCTAGACTCATTCTTTTCAGTGGCCAAAACGGAGCTTCCAAATTAGAAGCACATGCCTATGAACTGCCATTGTACCGTGGGTTCTGGGACTCAGTACAAAATCCCCCCAAAGAAGTCTCACCAAAGATTGCTAAAGCAACAACTACTATTTGACATATTTTCAACCCTTGAAGATCCCCAAATGCACTGCAGGTGTAGCTTTAGCGACTATTTGTTGGTTGCTTGTCAACTCCCAAACCACAGAGAAGTTTTCTCAAGTATTTGGCTAAATGCAAAATCTTTTTTATCAAGGCGAAAATCTCACAACTCCAGGCAAAGGAAAGCTACTCAGCAGCATGAACTGAATAATTCCAGAGCTCATACAAAGCTAGGAGACAGTCTAGTTCGAACCAGTCACAGTGGAGAGAAGTTGCTGAATATCTGGGGGTTCACTAAGAATCCCAGATGCATCACTCCTTAGCAGTAGGCATGATGCACAAGACAATGGAACATAAATATGTCATGGTAATACCATTACATTAGACATGAAATAATGTAACCTTTTACAAATATAGACTGTCATAGATTATGAGAAAGAGCTATAGTCCAAACACTACAGCTATTATTAACATATAAGCAAACAGAGGAAGTAAAATGTAATACTAAACAAAGGAAGTGAACAAGGAAAGGGGCATAAGTCCTATGAGGCCTTCAAAAAAAAACCCCAACCAACCAAACAAAAGAAACCAAATGGTAGAATTATACTCAACTTACCAAAAATTGCTTTAGATACAGATGGTTTGAATACTTTCCCTAAGAAGAGGAGATGTTGATGTGATCTAAAGAGGTGCGATCCAGTAACATTTTTTTTCTTCCAGAAAGGGGGCCGGGGAGATGGCTCAGTGGGCAAAGGACTAGCCTTGCAAGTACGAGGCCTTGAGTTGAGGTCTCGGGTGTTATAACACCTGCCTGTAACCCCAGCTCTGGGTGTGGGGGAAGTGGAGATGGGTGCATCCTGGTGGCTTGCTGGCCAGGCAGCCTAGCCAGTGAGTGAGCTCCAGGTTCAGTGAGGGACCTTGTCTCAAAAAAAAAAAAAAAAAAAAAATGGAGAGAAATAGAGGATGACACCCTCATAATGTCAACTTCTGGCCTTCCCATGTTCACACATGTGTAACTACACCTATGTACACTCAGACACATGGGTACACACAGATACAACACACACAGAGACACAGACACACACACACAGATAAAAAGGAAATAATGAAAAGGAAACATACTTTAAATATCAGCATGTAGAAGTTACAAAGCAGAACTGTGGGGAAGACAAACTGCACACACTGCAAGTGTGGAAACCCAGGTTAACCATGTAACAAAACTATTATCAGTCATTCAGAAGACAGCTTCAGCGTGATGAATGAGTATGCTTACCCCCAAGCCCTGGCCTTTGCAAGTGCCTTCTAATTACAGAAATTCATGAACAAAACATCAAAGAACTGAAAAGGGAACAAAATCTACAGTATAATTCTTTATAGCATTAAACATTTCCAAGCAGTCGGTAGGATATACAAATTCAGTCACAGCAAAATTGGTGAGCTCACTGTAGGTTCATTGAGAGGCCCTGACTCAAAAGGTCAGGTGGAAAATGACATTAACTTCTAGACTCCACAAGTACACATACACACATGTCCACACACATGTTATCACAAACTTAATGATTTAGAACAACACAGAGATGTATTAGGGTTCTAGATATCGTAAGTCTGAAGTACATCTTATCAGATTAAAATCTCATTCCATGTTAGATAACACGAAAGGAAGGCAGACTGACGGCCTCTAAGCTCCAGTTCCCTTTAACATAGGCTGTTAGGGCAGAGTGGAGTTTCCCATGGAATCAAGGGTGCTCATAAACCGGCCTTGAGAAGGAAAGATGTTTCTCCATTATCTAGAGAGTTCCATTGCCAGTACAACAGGAGAAACAGTAAAGAGAGTGTGCCAGAGAGATGGCATCTCTGAAAGAACCCAGGCTGGGGCTGCTGGCTCTGAACGTGGAGGGGCGAAACCAGCAGCCAGAGATTGTAGGCGGTCCCTAGAAGCTGTAAAAGACCAGACTAGATCATCCCCTGGAGAACCAGAAGGAAGGCAACTGCTGCTGCCTAAGACAGTAAGACATCGACAAATACAACAATAGAACTTACTTCTTGAGTACAACGTGATATTTCTTTCTGTTTTTCTTTTCAGAGGGGTAGGTTCTTCCTTCCTTCCTTCCTTCCTTCCTTCCTTCCTTCCTTCCTTCCTTCCTTCCTTCCTTCCTTCTTCTCTGTCTCTCCATATCCCCCTCTTTCTTCCTTTTTTATATAAGGTATAATATAAGCCAGGGTAGCCTTTTAACACACTAGTATAATATGTGCTGATTGAACTGAGATAATCAATACCATCACTTTTTGTGTCTTAATGTTAAGGAGATAAATTTGAAAGAATTTTTAAAATCAAATGTAATTAAAAACAAATGAAGAATACATGATCTACTGACCAGTGTGACTGCAGTTGAAATATCAGGCTCTGTTTCTATACAACTCTAAGACTTACTGAAACTTGAAAAGCTAAAACAATTTGAAAAGGACAAGAATCCAATTTTAAGAATTAATATATAGCTATAATCATAAAAGCATAATAGTGACTTAAGAGTAGACATACAGGTCAGTTGAACAGTCTAGATAATTCAGGATATAGGACTAAATGATTTGCACACAGGAATCTAGGCCATTCACTAGGGTAAGTATGATCCATTCCACATTAGCATGAAAATCATTTGAAGATCACATGAAAAAAAAATAAATGTATAATAAAAGAGTCTTGATTCTTATTTCACAGAAGGAATAGGGATTAACTTGAGTCATAGATCTAAATACAAGGTTAAAACTTTAGAACAGAGAAAATATTAACTGTAAAAGAATAATTGGAAACCTTTACTTCATCAGAATTAAGATCTTTTAATCTTTACAAGATTCTGTTTAGAAAATGGAAAGGCAAATGGCCCACTAGAAAAACAGTTGCACCGCATCTATCTAAGTGTCTGTGTTCAATGTGTTAGAATGCCCCAGAAAAACAGAACCATATATGCATGCATATATCTATATATTAACTACATATGATCATGATGGGTTATTTGTTTATTATTATGAGATCAATTATGAGGAACTGCTCATGCATGTGGTTATAGAGGCTGAGCAGTCTTTTCTCTGGGGTGCAGACTGGAGACCCAGGAAAACTGGTGGCTGTGCTGTCTGCAAACACCTGAGACCCCAAGAGGCTGGTGGGGTGAATTTTGATTCAAGGATGGAAGGAGATTGATATCTAGCTCTCTAAAAGGAACAAATTCTCCCTTTCCTTCTCTTCCATTCAGGTGCTCTTTGGGTTGGATGACGCCCACCCACACTGTGAAGCACGGATCACTTTAAGGAGTCTAAAGAGTCAAATGCTCCCTTCTTACCTGGAAACGCCCTCACAGACACACCCAGAAAGAGTGCTTAGTCCATGTCAGGGTCCATCAAGTCAAGTTCACATATAAAATTAATCATCACATTTACAATTGCTCTCTCAACTCTTTTCTCCCCCCCCATTCCCTTTCCTCTTTCCCCTTCCTGTCTCCTCCTTCCTTTTTCTTTCTTCAATTCTGCCATTTTCTCCATCTCTTTCTTCCTATCTATTTACATGGAAGTTCAACAATAAGACAAACACTATTAATTATTTGAAAACAGGTCCTCCACTATGTAGCCCAGGCTGGTCAGGTCCCCTCTATTCATTCTCCTCCCCAGCCTCCACATTTCCACAGTGCTAGTACATAAGGTGATGCCATCCTTCTCCTCCTTCTTTGGCCTTCTTATAGTAGCCCTTTTTTTTTTAATTTTTTATTTTTTTGAGACAGGGTTTCTCCGTGTAGTTTTGGTGCCTGTCCTGGATCTCGCTCTGTAGACCAGGTTGGCCTCGAACTCACAGAGATCCACCTGGCTCTGCCTCCCGAGTGCTGGGATTAAAGGTGTGTGCCACCGCTGCCCGGCTTTCTAGTCTATTTTTTATATACATTTCCAAATATATGGCCAAGAAGGCTTGGAAATCTTTTAAAACGGCTTATTTGACATATATAGTTGAGAAGCAAGACCTCAGAACAGAAACAGGAAAACAAAAGCCTCCAAGTCAAACCGAGCCCATCTGTTCTTCTACAGCTATGAGCTAAAAATGTTGTTTTTACAACTTTGAATGGCTTTGAAAAGAATCAAGAAGAACACATTTCACGATGTATGAAAATTACATGCGAATCCAGTTTGTGCGCATTAACGCAAGTTTTTTTGGACCAGTAATACTCATCCATTTCTGCATCTCTTATGGAGTTTTCACACTACAAAAACCATTATGTCCACCAAGACTAAACAGTTTCTATCTGGCGCTCCCTCTGAAAGTGTTTTCCTACCCTGCTCTATATACAGTTCTTATTTGCTAGCTTGCTTGCCTTCTAGTAATTCAAAGTGATTTGAAGGGTGTCAGAATTATACTGCTTCTATGGAAAAAAAAACGGAGTCTTGGTAAGTCTTGGTTAATCCCAGCAGGTCTGTCCTTAGTTGGTACTCATTTCTGGGGTCTGCAGAGGCTACACTCTGGGTGCCTGCTGACTGGCAACATGTGGCTTGGCTCACCCCATCTTCTGAGGGAAGACGCCTGCTGCCTTTGTTATTTTGGGCATTCCCATTCACATTTTCACTAGGCCTGACCCTGCTTGGCTTGTAAAATCTGATGGGCTCCCTGCCCAAGGAGGGATGGCCTCGGGCAGGTGGAAGTGCCACTCCAGAGAGGTGGTAACAGGTGAGCAGAGGGCAGGCTGCAGAAGGAGGGACCGCACCTCTCTACTCTGCTGGCCTGGGCTGCGTTCTCAAGCTGCTGCAGGGCTTCCTCTATCTCAGACTCAAACAGCTCATTAGTGTGCCTGGAGAGTCAAATACGCCAGGCTTCCCGGGAGTCCAGTTGTTTCCCTAGGAAGGATGCCCAGGGACGTAAAGGACTCCTCTACGTGAGCATTGCACTGGTACCTGGCAGGGACAAGCTGGGCAAACATTCTCTTTAAGCATGAGCCACCAAAGGAGGAGGACGCAGATGTCAGAACCCGACTTGGATGCTGGGTGCTCGCCCAGTCCTTGGCCTGGAGTAGAGGCAGTCGAACTCCACTGGCAAGAATACCAGTGCTTGGTGCCAGGAGGATATGTCATTTACCAGCTGCGTCATTTTGGGCAGCGCACATCACCTCTCGGAGCCTCCTCTGGGAGGCTGACTGGTGGGGCAGTTGGGAGGATCACATTCATCAGCGTAAGTGGAGTTTTGTCAGCTGCAAAGACTATGGGGATATTCCAAGGCAACGTGTGAATCAGTCGTCCGGTACCCCATGCTGACAAGGGAGAGCTAGAGATACGGCCAATAAAGTGATGCCTGGGAGATTTTTTAAACCCGTTTGGGTCTTCTTTGAGTTACACGGATAGGCTGTCAAGGATCTTGAACGCCTCTGGCCACCCCAGTCTACCCTGACCCTAGCTTCCTCTTGCTGCTTGCTTTTCCCTCTGCAGCATTCCTGCCGCGTGGTTTACCAGACTTTCCTTACATACTTCTGGTGGTGGCAAACTGGCTCCCTGATGAGGGAATGCGTTTTGTCTGGGTATAGTTCAGGCTATTCAGAAGTCTTAATGGGCTGAAATGTACAAACTGAAGTTTAATTTCCAATCCTATTTGCAATCCCATTCAGCCCCCAGAGCTGTAAGAATCAATCCAATTTTCTTCATGAATTATACGACTTCCTTAATTCGTCACTCTTTTTTATTGTCACTTAGATGTCCTGGCTGGTCTTGAGTTCCTGAGTTCCAGGGAATAAGATGGTTAGTGACAGAGTAGGATACCCGATGTCCCCATTCTGGCCTCTGCACATGCACACAAGCATATATATATATGCATAGGTACATGCATGGACAAAATGCATATAAACATAAGAGAAAGAGAAAAACTCTCTTAAAAATTGACTCATGATCCTCCCAAATGACAATTAACAAGATTATGAGTCTGTGAATGCCTCTTTATTATTCTGTTTTACTTGCTTTCTTTTATTTTTTAGAGACAGAGTTCTATAACTGGCCTGGAACTCCCTATATAGTTCTATATAGTTCAGGGTGGCCTTGAACTCATGTGATTCTCCTGCCTCAGTCTTTCTCGTCACTTGTATGTTCTTAAGAAAGGTGAAGGCCCCCACATATCTGTTTGATGTAGATATATAGTGATTAGCATTTACCCTATCAGAAACTAAAGTTGGGAAATTATAAAACCATTAGTTCACAAAAGAATGCAGACTGTGGCATGTTAACATGAATAAAATTCATGAAAAATAATTAGAGATTAAACAAATGTTCAGTAAGAAGCTGTCTTCATTTTGCATTTTTGTAGTTCTCTGTAATGCCTACAATGGCTGGACTCTTATAGAGACATATATAATGGAAAGGATGTTATGGTTTAATGGCTTCTTATAGTAATTGCTGAATGTGTCCCACAAACTCTAGAAACTGCTGTTTCATCCATTAAAGGTTTTAAACAGTAAATACTACCTAGTGTTATTATGAAAATTATTCAAACCATGAGCCCTTGGACAGAGGCTTAAGGACTTCATAGGTCTCCAGATAACAGTTGGATTCTTACCAATTTCAGCTTATCCCTGTAGCAGCCTTTCGGAAGTAGACACAAAAGCCCTCATCCACCCATCCATCCTCGATCCCAACACACACTTCCTCTTTGTACTGATCATCATTACATGGATCCCAAAACAGAAATATGATTTTCAGCCTGTTGTCTTCCAGGTGGAGACTGAATTGGTCCTCATTCGCAATGTGGGGGGCAGGGGGCTGAGGAGATGGCTCAGCCAGGTAGAGCACTTGATGTGTAAGCATGAGCTGCATTTGAACCCTCAGATTCTCCAGAAAAGGTCTCATGTGGTTGATGTAGTCCTGTGTGTATCTGTGACTGCAGTTTGGGGAGAGTGGAGACAAGGAAATGGCTGGAGCTGGATGGCCACCAGCTTCAGCTCTGGGTTCAGTGAGGGACCCTAACTGGAGAGAATAAAACGGTGAGTGATCAGCAGGAGACCTGATGTTCTTACGCTGGCACCTGCACATGCAAACAGGCATGCATACTCGTGCACATACATCACACATAGTAGGTACAGGCATGCATAAAATTCATATATAAAGAAAAGAAAAATACCTTTAAAATTGACTCATGATTTTCTCTTTCCTTTTTTTCTTTTTGGTTTTTTGAGACAGGGTTTCTC
The DNA here is from genome assembly GCF_007827085.1 of Peromyscus californicus insignis. Classification (NCBI taxonomy): domain Eukaryota; kingdom Metazoa; phylum Chordata; class Mammalia; order Rodentia; family Cricetidae; genus Peromyscus; species Peromyscus californicus. The sequence goes on along the minus strand of NW_026294573.1, from coordinate 91,965,285 downwards.
TGTGTAGCTTTGTGCCTTTCCTGGAACTTACTTTGTACACCAGGCTGGCCTCGAACTCACAGAGATCCACCTGCCTCTGCCTCCCAAGTGCTGGGATTAAAGGCGTGTGCCACCACTACCCGGCAACTCATGATTTTCTTACAGTAGGCCCCTGTCTTCCTGTATCATGTAACCATGGAGACCTGAGAAGGCTAAGTCAATATATAAGGCAGGTAAGAATAGGACTACTGAGGAAACAGCACAGGCCTCCTGGTGACCTCTCCACCCTTCTCTGCAGGGTCACATCACAAGCACAACTGGAACAAAGGAGTGTGGCTTCATTTTGCTGAGGAACCCAAGGTGAGTGCTTGCTTGAGCTTGAATACATGCTGATGGCTTGGACTGAGCACAGAACCAAAGACAGCAGCTGTCCCTGTCCGGAGCCTCTGCATCTCTCTGGAACATCCCCTTAACCCCTCAGGTGTGCATTACCACAACTGCCCTGTGGGTTCACTGAGCAAAGCGGAGGTGGCATGGTCTGAGCAGGCCACCCTCAGATGCCCTCATCTAGGACCAGCTCTCCCTTTCTGGACGCATCAGCTGGCTCTTTAGGCATGAGACTTTATAGTTTTTGTTTCTCATCTCCATCTCCCTTGCACATCCACTTGCATTTCTAGCTTTGGGGTGTTCAGTCACCAGAGACTGGAGAGTTGAAATGAATTGGCCCCTTGTCATTTGACTGTTCTTGTCCTGTTAGAAAGCTTACTCTCATGTTCACAGACAAATTCTCAAAGCAGAAGGCCAGAAAAGAACATATCAGGCAGTGCACAGTGAGTATGAATCTGGTCTTCAGTTTTCAAATACTCACCCCAGTGTGCACCCCATTGTCTTACATGGGTGGCAGAGCCAAGCTTCAGGAAGCCGTCTATCAAACAGGATCTCTTCCCAGGTCCATTTTGCTAGTTGGGGTCTTTCTTAGGACAATAGGAAAGCAGGGAGGAGGAAAAGCTATATGCAGAGACCCCTCTCCACATCTTATTTAGTTCAACCATAATCAGACAAGTCGGTTTTTTTTAACCCTTATTGTACAGGTGAATAAATGGAATCAGAAGAGTAAATAATAGTGCCAGACAAAATACAAGCCACGTAGCAAAATTCAAAGTCAGAGAAACAAAGAATAAGTCTGTGGGTTACTCTGAAAAATCATTCACTTTTAAACTGAGGTTCAAACTTCAGTGGGTGTCCAGTGTTTTTATGTGCTCAGGCTGGCAATCCTAAGAGTGAAGTAACTGAGCCAGGACTACACAGCTAATAATTGGCAAGGAGTTCTCTCTGCTCTGTCTGGAGGCTCCCCGCCCTAATCTTGTACTCTTAAGTCAAACCCAAGCTCTAAGTGTATTGACTGAGGTCTTGCTGGCGCTGTACAATCCACGATCAAAGCAAAGTCCTGTATGAATGCCACACAGGAGATGAGAAAGTGTATTCCACTTCTGTACATTTCTAGTTTTTTCAGGTTTTCTGATGCTCAGTCACAGAAGGATGCCCTCAGCACAGTGTCCTGCATACAGGAGACTCTGGAAGGACATTCTGTTGGAATGAAGAAGCAGTCTTCGGAAAGTCCCAGTAAAGAAGCTAGCCAGGAGGTTCTTCTAGCTTTTCTAATATCTCCTGTTTGGGGCCTCAGTTCTAACCCAGTTTTGAGGATGTAAAGGAGGTGTCTCTGTGTTTATACTGTGTTCTTTTTAATTTGTGTGTGTGTGTGTGTGTGTGTGTGTGTGTGTGTGTGTGTGTGTGTGTGTGTGCATGTTCCTGTATATGTATATGGAGGTCAGAGGTCAACTTCAAGTGTTGTCCTCTATCACTCTCCACTTTAATTTTTCAGACAGGGTCTCTCATTGAACCTAGAGATAGAACAGCGACAGGTCCCAGTGATCCTCCTGTCTCTGCCTCTCCAGTGCTAGGATTGTGGATACACATTGCCACACCTGACCTTCCACATGGGTGCTGGGAACAGAACTTACACTTGTGTGGAAAACATTTTGATGACTGACTGACCAGGGTGATATGAAAGCTGACAAGACCCTTAGACGTGAACATCTCTGATCTTAGCTTGCCTGCTGGCTGGTAAACTCAGTACCTGGTCTTAACCTCTGAGTAATAAAGAGTTGTGACAAGACAGTTCTGAAAACCCCCTGGAGTCTTGCTATTCTAGACCATGGTGATTGGAGGTGGCTCTGGAGGTGGAGATGGCATTTGATGTCAAAGGCGCTGTGTGTAAATATTCCCACAGCATTGCTGTGGGTCTTGACATTTGGATAGTGATGTAGCATTAGTAAGCTTCACAGGCTTGGGTGTTTGATGTCACACTACTTCCTTTACTAAACCATCTCTATAATAACTGCTGAGGAAAGGAAAAGAAAGAGAGGAGCAACATTTAAATGATACTCCAGCTGACTTCACGGCCTATTCTAAGTCCTGGACTTAGCCTTAGCTGACTTAGTTTTTATAGCAACTGCGGTTTACACTGACCAATACTAAATGAGCACAGAAGGTTGTGTTTATAAATTTACAGATATGTGTATCATATATATGTAACAATAATAATTAAAGAATAAGGAGCTATGAAGTTGGGGAGGTGGGTTCCGAAGGAGGTGGAGGAAGGAAAGGGAGGGGGAAAATGATGTAGATATAGTGCTCATATATGAAATCCTCAAAAAAAAAGTTAAAAATTTGAACTGGGCATATCCTGAATCCTCTGTCCTAAAACTTTTAAACCACTCTGCATAATGTAACTTACAGCTCTGTCAAACTGTGTCCCATCTACATGCATGCAAACTGAGAAAGACAACATGCGCTGAGTAGACACTTGCAAATCCACAGCACCTGCGATTTCCTAGAAGATGGAGAAGGAGCATCATCAGAACCATTGGAGGAAGACGGGTGGAGACATCTGGCGGAGCTGAGGGATGGTTCAGGTTTGCTAATGGTTTTACTCATGCTTATCGAGGGGGCAGCCAGGGTGGAAATGTGTTTATATGATTGAATTTGTCATTTTAAGAGCACCAGCTAGAAGAGTGTGTGTGTGTGTGTGTGTGTGTGTGTGTGTGTGTGTGTGTGTGTGTGTGTATCTGTCTGTCTGTCTTTCTGTGTGTGCATATATTTATTTTAGAAAACATATTGGAGTTTCTCCTTATGACAATATTTCACTTATGACAATATTTATGCAGTGTCGTAGAAATCACAGTGTTTTGTCCTTTAATTTCACTGGATCCTTGCCACAGCACAGTATGAAAAGAATGGAGGTGACAATTTTATTGAACAGGAAACACATCCCAAAGACTAAGCCTCAAAAGGATGAAGCTTGGCTTCACGGGCTACTCAAGACCCACATTCTCTGTTGTTCTCAATCTGCCCTCTTGTGTGCTTTTCTTATGATAAGTGTACATGGAAACTGGGTAAGTTTCCCAAGATGTTGAGAGAAGAATGATCTAGGCATGTCCATGACAAGAAAAATAAAGTCCAATGTGGACCAGTTAAAAGAAATAGCAAAAACATTCAGCAATAGAATCTTAACAATATCATGTCAAGTAAAAATAACTGTATTTTAATGGATTGCTTATGGCAGGATACCATTTTTGCAGGTTTTGAAACAACTGAAATCAAGCACATACTTTTTTTTTAATTCAGAGAGATGTAGACACAATGAAATCACAGCTACAAGCAAGGGGATGAAGAGTATAGTGCTCAGTGTAATGGTTGCCACGCATGCATGGAGGCAGCGGAGGGAGGGGGTAGAAGAATGATGTAGGGAGACGAGGGTATTATGAAGGTCCTCGTTTTAGATCACAGGAATGGTTTCATGAATGCATACATTTTCAAAAGGATAACTAATTAACCAGCCAATAAAATAAATAAACATGACACATGCAAGGACCAATGAGCTAAGTGTATCTTGAACCACCAGGATTGACTTTACTTTGTTAATTGGAAAACTCACAAACGCACACACACACACACACACACACATACACACCTCTACAATTGTTCTTGACTTAGCAAAATAGAGCTATTTCTTATTAATCATGAAGGCCCTCCTCTATCATTACATCAACTGGATTATGTGTCTTCCTAGGTAAGCAGAGGCAGTAGAAGAAACCAATTTGCCTAAATGACTTGAGCCTGAACCTAAGACCTGCACTTCCTTTTATGAACATTCTTGATCTCTCCCAAATTTCATTTTTTCTCCTTTGATAAAACTTAAAAAAAAAAAAACTGAGGCTGGAGAGAGGGTTCCGTGGTTAAGAGGACTTAGTGCTCTTGCAGGGAATCTGAGTTGGGTTCTAACACCCATGTTGGGCAGCTGACAACTACCTGTAATGCCAACTCCACAAGCTAGGACCCTTTCTTCTAGCCTCCAAGAGTACGAGCACTTACATGGTCAACCTCACCCACCCACCCACATACCATAATTAAAAATGAAAATGTATCTTTAAACAGAAAAGTTCCAGGTAAGATTCTGTTTTTAGCCTACCCTGCCTGAGAGCTTTCAGAGAACATATATCTTCATGAAAAGAGAGCTGGGTTTGGATTTGAACATACATAAATTTGTGTGTTAACTCTTCTTTTACTGACTTCTATGAACTTAAGAAAGTCCTGTCCAATCTGTAAACCTGTTTTCCTATCAGCAAATTGGACAATTATTCAAATGTTTCAGGAATAATGTAAGAGTGAAACTAGCCATGGCTGTACCCTGTTCACTAATAGTTTGAACTCTCAGTAATTTACTAATTGGTAGCAATTATTGCTAGGCAAAAGCTGCTATGAGGTCATTGTTCACCTTATCTGAATCTCAACATAGTTTTAAGGATGATCAACGGTATCTTATACGTCATTATTTTACAATTAAGCCACAAAGATTTTAGTAGTATTACTGTTTGAGTAGATCCTGCTTAGGAGTGAAAGTGTTGATGAATGTCAGAGGCATGCTACCAATGGACTTGGAGTCTCTTTCTTGACTCATTAGTATGCATAAGATTGGTCTTCCGTGGGTGGTGAGAGAGCTGGGTTACCAGATTAAGAGAATTAGTCCTGTCCCTCACCAGCTGGCATCTGGTCCTGTACCCTGTCTGGACAGCACATTAGAGCTGACCATGTTGGTGAGGGGACACAGGTGAGCCAGTCGTGAGGGCATGAGAGCATGAGAGTTGACCCCCCTTTCGTCTTCCCCTACAAAAACCAGGAGAGAGGGCCCTGTACCTTGCCTGGGCCAAACAGTAGAGCTGGTCCTGGTGGTGTGAGTATGGGTGACCCGGATCTGAGGACCTGAGAGCAGGGGAACTGGCCTCACTCCCTGCTGTAGGTGCACTGGGTGAGTTGCCGGAGGAGTGCTGGAGAGCTGGCCGAGGCAATGCTGGAGAGCTTGCCTGGGTAGTGACGATGAGGGAAAACTGGCAGGCTGACCAACCCAGCTACCACCCAGGCCCAGAATCAGGCTGTGAGTTAGCCCACCTCAACAGTCACCTCATCTATAACTGTTAGAGCAGGTGAGGGGGACGAACCTACAGATCCAAAACTGCAGGACCTCTACGACACAGGACAACAGGATATCTGGGAGGAGCCCCGGTGAGAGTCTATTATTGGTGGTATAGCAGAAGCCAGAGGCCTCGAGCCAGACCAATGACTCATAGCAATGAACACTTGCAAGTAAAGATGAATGGACTAAAGGGTAAACTGTGAGACTCAACAGGCCACACTAGAGCTTCCATGACCTCTCTCTCTCTCTCTCTCTCTCTCTCTCTCTCTCTCTGTTTTTGTTTTAATTTGGTTTTGTTTTTTGTGGGGAGGTTGGCAAGGGCAGAGGTCAGATTCCAGGGGATGGGGAGTTAAGTGGGATCAGAATACGTGATGTAAAATCCATAAAAAAAAAAATCAATAAAAGTTTAAAAAAAAAGGTTAGTCTCCTCAGAGGTTCAACTAAGTACACTGGGTCCAAGGTGGCCTTCATAACATTCTTGATCGCTTTTAAGAAACTCCTTATGTTCGTCATAATAAGCTAGGCATGCTTCCATAACACACATTCCTAAAATGTTTCATTTAGAAAAAAAATCAAAGAAATATTCTAAGCCACTGGATATGATGATTGAACGAGCCATCTGGAGGCAGTTCTAGTCCCATAGACCACTGTTTGGAGCATATACCTCTTCAGGTGACACAGCCGAGAAAGACATGCTGGCGGTAATGAACTAAGCGGCACACAAAGTATTGTTCCAAAGCAGTTAGTACCTGGCTGCAGGAATAGTGGGGAAATAGAATGCTGTATCCAGAAGAGAAAGAAAGCTTAACATAGGGTCTCTCTGGCAGCCTGGCACGCCCTTGTTATCCAGCAAGCCTCCACCATGAATAATGAGAGGGCACAGCAAGGGGACGGAGTGAAAGCAAAGTGAACTGCCTAGCTCACAGACATCAGATTCCTTCTGTGAGTGTTCTGTCTCATGTCTTTGTTCACATGGTTCTAGTTTCTTGAATGCAACCCTTCCCTGCCATTTCACACTTCCAAATTTCACCCATAGTTGCTTTCACATCCAGTGTTATCTGATCTTTCCTCACTCCTCCTCCCAAGCCCATTTTTTTCACCTATGGTAAAAAGTTCCCTTAGGATTTTCTGACATATCTATTTTCATCTTTTAATGTTTCACTCAACTATTTGAATGAGTCAAAAGTAGAGTACTAAAGGGAACACATGGAAATTGAGATCTCCGGCAAACCTTCAGTGTGAGCACAAAGGCAGTGCAAATGTGGTGAATTTTGTCCTGATTTTCGAGCTTATCATTTGCCTGGAATCCCTTCTCTGTTAAGCATGTAGGTGAGAGACCCTCCCCTGGACTTACCAACTACAACACTTATCTAGGGTAGTCAGTTTATCTGACTGTGTGTCTGCTCCATTCCTAGCTTTTACTAGCTGGACAGGTCCAAGAGTGTGACCAACTCTACATATGATAGTGACACTCAGTAATCCTGAAATTGCTTCTAGAAAATGCCATCGTCAGGTCAGATCATCATCATCTTAGGGTTGCTGTTGCTATGGTGAAACATGTGCCCAAAATGCAAGCTGGAAAGGGTTTATTTGGCTTACACTTTCACATCACTTCACTGTTCCTTATGGAAGGAAGTCAGGACAGGGACACAAATAGGAACCTAGAGGCAGGAGCTATTGCAGAGGCCATGGAAGAATGTTGCTTACTGGCTTGCTCAGCCTGCTTTATATCTGATAGAACCCAGAGCCACCAGCCCAGGGCATTACCCACAATGGACTGGTCCCTTCCTAATCAATTACTAATTAAGAAAATGCCCTACAGGTTTGCCTACAGCCCCAATTTTTTTAACCTTTCTTTTTATGTATTCTTTGTGTCTTTTACATCATGCATTTCCATCCCGTTCATTTCCATGTCCTTCGTATATACCCTCTGCCCTTCCAAAATAAAATAAAATAAAATTTAAGAGGAAAAAAAGAACAAAAGAGAAAAAAGAAGAAAAATCAATCTTGTCATGGAAGCTGCAGTGTGATACGGTGAGTCACACAGTAAACCTTTTTATCCAGACATCTTTACCTGCAGGTGTTCATTGCAGAGAGTCATTGGTCTGGTTTGAGGCCTCTGGTTTCCGCTACACTATTGATGCTGGGTCCTCAATGGAAGGCCTCTTGGTTATCCTGCTGTTGCCCTGTGTTGTGGAGATCCTGCAGCTTTGAATCTGCAGGACCACTCCCTTCATGAGCTATAGCCCCAGATTTATGGAGGTTTTTATCTCAGATGAGGCTCCCTCCTCAAATGGGGTTAGCTTGTGTCAAGTTGACATAAAACTAGCCAACACATCTGCTATGGTCCATCTTCTAAAGCTACAGTAGAAGTTTTAAAGCTCCTCATGAGGACAGGTGTCTCCTGGGTGGGAGCAGAGCCCTCATAACAGAAGCTCAAGGGTGAGGGCACAACAGTGGAACCTGACTAGGCTGCCACCCTGATGTAGCCTCCAGAAGGAAAAAATGTCATTGTTGAGAAGCCACACATCCTATAAGATGTTGTTACAGCAGCCCACAGGCTAACACATCATCCATTTCAAACTGGTTATTGATCATGACCAGAGCTATGGTGTTAGCAGTTTGCTAAAGAAGAGTATTTTGGGGGGTTGGTAAAGAATATCTACTCCTAATTCTTCTCTTTCTTTTCTCTGTATGTGTGAGTGTGGTACCAGAGACAGAACCACGGGCTTCATGCATGCCAGGCAAGAAATCTACCACTATATCCCAGCCCTATTTTTCACTTTTTATTTTGAGACAAAGTCTCACTAAGTTGTGAGGGTTGATGCTTCAATTCATTCCAGAGCCCAGGGAAGTCTTGAACTTGAACTCAGTAAGGAGAAAATTGCTTTTGGAATTTCCCTGCCTCAACTTCCCAAGTAACTTGCATTATGATTTTGCACCATCAGGCCTGGCTTTTTTACTTTTTCCCTTAAGATCTACTGTTCTCCTCAGCCTTTCTCATGGATCTGCACTGAAAAGTAGTGCTTTCCTTATTCCAGGCCTTGGTGAGGTCTTTTATGACAAGCAGCTGGGTGGATGTGTGAAAACCCAGCTACGCTTTCAAGACTAGTCTAGAAAGAACTAGTTACCCAAGGGTCTCCCCGAATGGCCAGTCCTGTGCCAGTGTGTTCTTTCACCCTTTTACTTACATCCTAGAGCAGTTCTGAAAGGAGGAGAAGGTAAACTTTATTTATAAAAGAGATAGGTTCAAAGAGCTAGTAGCTCAACTCACGTGGACTAGAAAGGCACAACTCTCCAGAGAGATGCATGAACTCTAAGTCATGGTTTGTGTGAGCCTAGTGGACCATCAAATTCTAGAAGGGTAAGCAAGCATGTGTGGAAGAGAGGAAAGGAAGCCGGACTCCAGTGAGTGAAGAGCCTGTGTTTTCTATGATTTTTGCAGCAGTCTTCCCAGGTGCTTAGTGTTTCCAGAGATCACCTCTACATTATCTCAGTTAAACCCATAAGCCCATCTCACATGGAGAAGCCAATCGAGAAGAAGCTGTGACGCAGAGCAGGTTAAAATCAAGAGTTCAAGGCCACACAGCTGGGTCCAGAACTACAAGTCTGCTGTCTTGGGAGTCTCCTTTGAATAGCCACAGTAGTAATGATAAAGGCCAAGACTGATGATGGAGACACAGGGGTGTGATACCTGCAAGAGTTTGTGCAGGGAACTCCTAGCTTCTCCTCAAAGAATAATGCATGAAGAGAAGGGACCTGAGGATGAAGTGGAGATGCTATTGAATGAAAGCCCCAGCTCTGCTCCTGAACACAGGGCATGCCTTAATCAACATAGTCTGAACTGTAGCTGTCGCCACAAATCAGAGCTCATTCATTTCCAGAAGGTGGAAAGAGACAATTTGGAGCTCTGCAGATCCTAATTCCACATCATATGTACCTCCATTAGGGGTAGAGGAGGCAGATTAAAGAGAGGAAAGAGAAAAGGAGTCGGCAAACCATCTAGGAATGCCTGACTTTCGGTTTGCAGGGCAGCTGTGAAGGAGGAAAGACCTTGTTTGTTTGTTTGTATGCTTGCTTGTTTGTTTATTTGTTTGTTTGTTTGTTTGTTTTTGCCCTGATCCAGAGCTGGGTGGGCTTTGCCAGAGCCTGAACAAGCAGAACCTCTGGTCTCTCTGTGGGTGATGTTTGTATTTAGGTTCTATCTGACTTTTCACAGCCCTCTGACTGATAAAAGGGACTGTGACAACATCATACCCGCAGTGGGCAGCTAATGGCACTTTCGGTTGAGCTCACTTCTGGCAGAGAATCGGAGACTCTTCCACCAGAGTGCTGGCCTTAGATCTGATCTGTGAGATAGGGGTAGTGGTTTCTCAGCCTCCAGCAATGTGGCAGAGCTAGGTTTCCAGGAGAAGTGCAGTTCTGCCCACTTGTATGTAGAGCAGGCGCCTTCACAACAACACTTGGATGTGCTGCTGGCAGCTCTGGCAGCTAGGGAAACTGGCCAGAGATTAGCATCCACTTTATTCCAAGGCTCAGCAAGGGCAAGAGGTTGGCTCAGACTTACACAGCTAGTTCCGACCTTTAAGACCCCAGCACTAGAATTTCTTACTCTCACAGTTTTGTCCCATTTCTTTTCACCTTTATTCAGTCCTTTAAGGCTAGCATTCTAAAATGAGAAATGGAGGTTTTAGAAGGATTGTATTTCCCACCCCAGATCATGAAACTGGTAAATGGCAGAGCCAGGCTTCAAAACTCCTTAGTTGTGAATCTGAAATCATATTTGAGGTCTATCACGAAAAGCCAGTGTGTCTCAAACAAGGACAGATTTGTGGATTATCTTTGGTGGGACAAAGGTTACATAAATTTAATTTTTTTGCATGTTTATTTTGATGGTGAGTTTTGAAATGATCTCATTTTGCCTATTGTCTGTTAACAATTGCTCAAAACTTATTGTGAACACTTCAGCTGGAAATATTTCTTCTTCGAGTATAAAATACATTTTTCCCCCTTTCTTTGGTTTGTGGACCTCAAAGTGGAGACAGTACCCTGTGTCTACAGCCACTTTTCTGGGGTTTTTATGAGGGTTTGTTTTTCATATGAAAGAGTTGATGTAGTCTACAAGTTTCAAGGATTCTGAGCGGTTGTGATTCACAGCTTCCCTGTCAAGTTATGCAAACATTTCCACATTCTTTCGCTGAAGTCCTTACTATCATTTTGCAGATGAAGAGAAAGTTTGTATAGATACTCCATTCAGCTCACACACCTAGGCGCTTCTAGCCACACCCTGGAGTGTTCCAGCTATCTACTCCAGCTCTCTCCTAAGGGGGGGAAAAACCCGAACAGCTCAGGGCGGGGTGGGGGTGGGGTCTTAAAAAAATCAAAGGACAGCAAAAGCAAACCAAAGAGTATGAGAAGCACTCTGATTTCTCCATGAAGGAGCCAGAGGGACACAGATCCAAAGCAGGTGGAACTATAATTTCCTTTGGCCACTAACAGCCCTCCCATAGGAGGAATGCCAAGTGATCCGAAACCTCTGTGCTCGGGCCACTCACCTGTCTGAGTGCAGAACCCTGTCAAGGATGCTCCAAGCTGACGAGTCTCAGATTCCATCTCTGTGTTTAGGGTTCTGCAGCCAAGCCCTCCTTCAGCTTTAACCAAGGGATAGTGAATGTTTGCATTCATTTTCTTATCTGGACTGTTTCTCCCATATCTCCTACATGTGCTTTTCATATGCTTTATAAATGCCTGAAGTCTGTTCCAGCTTGTTCTAATGTTGCCGGGTTTTAACTGCCATAACACAGTGGTATCAACAGATAAATCAACTAGATACGCTGAAAAATTATGGGCAAGGATCCTGTTCTCTTCACCCGGCCTAATTCATCCACAAGAAGAATCTGCCTTGGGAGTTGCAGAGAGAAGAGGAGATGTGTGGAACACCGACCCCCAAAATAAACCAGACCAGTGATCCGACTGGGCCTAAATTTCTGGACCGTTTTCACTTAAATCAACGGTGGTTTTCTCTAGAGCTGCTCCCTCTCTGAACCTGGTGAGTCCTTCTTTATGGTGTTTGCTCAGGTACTCTGAATGGGACTTCTTTTTCTGAATCACGGGGCTTCAAGGTGCCGACTCATAATATGTTTGTATCGCTTGGGAGGTCTTTGTCCGGTTTACTCTTCTCATCTCCCCAAAGTAGAACGCACATATGAAAGACCTCCACTCTCCCTCCCAGCCTCCGCTAGTGCTGTCCTTGCCTTGCTCTTAGCTTCTCATTTAGAGCCAGCCTGAGAGTTGGGAGCGGGGGCGAGGGCGGGGGCGTCAGCACTGGGGAAATAGACTGCAATCCCTGGTCCCGGCAGTGATTTGCAATAGGAAATATGAATTCCTGCTCCATGTAAAATGGTTCTCAGATGCCAAGAAATTAGTATTGGAGGATAATTTATGAATTACTTTCCATAAATCAGTGCTGTTTTGCTTACAAATCATTTTGGAAAATGTATACATCTTTATAAAGTATGAGGCATGGACAGGGAATACTGATGGGGAATTGTGGGTTATACGAGGATCCCTGGTCCTGTCCCCAAATACTTACACTTTTGGCAGGATACCCTCAAAGTTTGGAGGATTTTAAATGATTAAATTTAAAATGTTAAGTTTGTTGAATTTTTGTTTGTTTGTTAGGTTTTTGTTTTGTTTTTGTTTTTGATGATCCCTCTGTTAGTTGAACAAGTAGTTACTGCCTACTTCCCCTTTACCAGGCACCATGCTGGAATCACTTGAGCTCTTACATGGAAGATGAAGAAGTTCTTGGTTATTTGTGTCCTTAAAGGATCGCTTGGATAGAAAGACTTTAGCATTCAGGGATTTGGTATTTGCACTAACTATACAAAGTGGCAGCAGCATTTTATAAAGACTGAAACAGACTCCAGAGGTTGGCCAACACACTAAAGGTTTCATTTCCTTAAAGGGAAGGCTAGAGCCTGGCCTAGAGCTCATGGGTGGCTGGTTAGCTCTTTACGACTCAACCACTCTGTAAAGCATCCACCTTTTTAGGTTCATTCTTAAGATTTCCAAGTGTCCTAAGGACCTTGAGAGTCCAGTCAGTTTTCAGAAAACAAAAATGGAGGTTGAACTGCCTGCTTTCTTTGACCTTGGATGCTTTTCTCTTCATGTAAGTGATTCCTTCTGACACTCCAAATGGAGTGCCCCACAGTGGTCCTCTGCCTGAACAGAGTGGAGTGGCTGTCATAGCCTTGAGCATGTAGGCTCAGATTCTCCAGAATGCTTGTGTGCCTGGCTGTTGGTACATGATGGAGCCAGCCTCCCAAGTGTGGAGATCACCACGATCCTGCCTTCAAGGCAAGGACAGCAGCAGTCTAAGAATGTTAGACAGAGAATGATTTCCCGAGTCTGGAGGCTAAGCCCCAGGGAAGTAAGTCAGCTCAGGTGCTGGGCTGTACCCTGAAGCTCTGTATTTCCTCCTGTTCTTCCAAGTCATGTTTAGGGACATTGTCAACTTAATGGCTTTAAGATAAAGGGAAGACTTAAAAATCGATGGGTATCAAATGACAAAATGTATACTCATCAGCCTAAGTGCAAGAAAAATAAATAATTCTAGATATTTTAAGCAGTGTAGAGTTTACTATCAATACTTGTATGTTTATAAAACAGTTACAGAGGGCGAGGGTATATAAAACAGCTCTAGGCTAAGCTTCCTGGATACCTTCCAGGATTGACCTGCCTGAACAGCTTCTACTTCTGAGGGTGATGTGGAACTAGGTAGATCTTCAGTGGGAGACATCACCATAGTAATCACAGTAGAGCAAGAAGCTGGGGTATGTATACCAACCACAGCAGTCCAGGGATGAGAAAGTCTGATCAACAGGACACTACAACAACCACTTCCAGTGACTGGAGAAAAAACCCTCCAAACTACTACAGGGAAATGAAGTTTTCAAGATGGCTTCTGCTTTCCTTTCTCCCGACACATGGGTATGTATGTGACACTGGCCCTCTAACATCTTCAGCTACTAGAGAAGAGAATTAAAGGTCAACAGTGTCAACATGAGAATCTGCCACAGCAGAGGAAGGTAATTCCCTTTCTAGTACTGCTTAAAATCTTCCCAGGAGAAAAACTACACAAAGGAAATCAAGAGAAAAAAGTTAAGCTCTTAGACATTCCCCCTTTACCCTTCTAGGAACAGAAGTTACGTCAGCAATGGAGGCACTCTGTTTTAGCATTCCTATTTTCTTTGTCCAGCTCAGAAAAAGCTGATACCAAGCTTAGGGCCAAATTTCTCCTGCTAGGGCACATTGCTGTCTAATACTGCTATTCCCAAGAGGACGTGCCCTCCCTAGAGGACCTTAAGTCCACTGGGAGTCCAAGTGGTCACCCCATCATGTTTCGTGAAAAATGGATGGTGAATGTCAGCTATGTTTCAAGTCCTGAGCTGGCCGCTAACTACAGAGAGAATGGGACATGAGCAATAAGAAGGAGAATGAATGAACAGATAGCCACTGCAATATTATGATTTAGGCCACGCAGACAGGGCTATGGCGTATGGTTAAGCTGTGAAGTAGAACAGATAGCTCGGGAGGAACCAAACTCAATCACTCCTCCTGCCGCCGATCTAAATCTTTGCCTGCACAGTCCATGTCATGGCACAGAGGTGTGAATTTTTCTGGCTGACGATGGTGTTGAGGCCGAAGGCACTTCGACAGGCCAGGTCTAGGAAGCTTCTGAAACAGCTCCCAGAGGTGCCTGCTGTCTGATTTGACACATGTGTGCAAACTTCTGTCTGTGAGAGCAATTAGGCCTGGCCTCCAGCAAATAGGATAAAAGAAGTGGCATGGAATTTTGAGGTTATGTAACAGTCCCAAAAGTTCAATGCCCAAAGACTGAGACACTCTGGAGTAGGACTTGGTCTTCTGCACCCCCACCTCACCATGCCTCTGACCCTCCTGGTTGACCTGATTCTATATTCTCCCTGTGACTGTTCCACCCCCAGCCACTTTTGATGAACCGCCCATGCTAACTGCAAAAGCCTTACCTTTATGTCCCTAGACACATGCCGTGACTCTGGCATAGACTGAATACTGGTGTCCCTTAGAACTCATATGTGAAAGTCTGTCCTCTTTATCAGGGTATTAGGAGGTGGAGCTGTGCGGGGCTGATTAGATCACAAGGATAGAGTCTTAGTGTTTGGAAATGGACCTTAAAAAGACACCTCAGAGACCCCCTGCCATCATCAGCAAGAAAGTGTTCTAGGAGCCAGGAAGCAGGCTATCACCAGTTGTGGAGTTTGCTACCACCTTGATCTGGACTTACCAACTTTTAGAATTGTGAGAAATAAATTTCTGTCATTTATAAACCACCTGGGCTATGCTATTTTTGGAATAGTAGCAAGACAGGACTAAGTCAGCTTTCAGGGCACAGCCTGACATAACAGCATCCTCTCCCATCAGCATTTCTTGACATTACCTGATCCAGGTGGAAGTACTTTCTCCTGTTTCTCCTGTGCTCCTTCTCCTGGGACCAGAGGGAGGGATCCAGGTAGTGGGGGAGGGATCCAGGTGGTGGGGGAGGGAGCCAGGTGGTGGTTGACCCTCAACCTGTAAGTTAGTCTCCAAAGCCGGTCCCTTCAGCGAAGGCCTGTTTTCAGTTAGCTGCACACATGACAACATCCACTGGGACCCACTGAGACTGCTGCTGAGAGTTTCTGGTAAGGACAAACGCATTTTCCAGAACACAATGTAGCCAGGCTTGCTGGAAAGACACCAGGAAGACAAATACTAAAATGTGAAAGCAAAGCAACAACCACAGAAGCCAAGGAAGCCCTCCTCCTGCCAAACACTGGATGCAATCATGTGTGTGTGTGTGTGTGTGTGTGTGTGTGTGTGTGTGTGTGTGTGTGTGTGTATGTGTGTATATGTGTGTGTGTATGTGTGTGTGTGTATGTGTGTGTGTGTGTGTGTGTGTGTGTGTGTGTGTGTGTGTGTGTGTGTGTATGAGCGTGCACGGGCTCATGTGTAAGGGCAGAGACGTCACTGCTGCTTGGTTCTGTTTTTAAAAATTTCTTCTGAAACCATTGACTCTGAAAGGGATCCTGTTGCCAATAGCTACAGCAGCTGTTGGCTGAAACATCACCCTCCATGTAAGGACTCTGATGGGAAGAGCTACAGTAGAGTAATGAGCCCATATGCAGACTGAGCCTTGTGTTTGGTATCACAAACAATGCTATATTATAGACTTGACCCTAAGCTTTTCAACAAACAGAAGTCCTGTTTGTATCTCCTCTTCCTGAGAGTACAGGAGACAATTGTGCCTCTGGGAAAGGTCTCATTCACACCCTGTCATCATCTCAAGTCCTTCCACAGGTTTGAGGTCAGCTTCTCATGTTTGCACCTTATCTGTTAGCTCAAGGCCGGACAAGCAGACCATAGAGAATGATGCACTGAGTACGTGTGTTCTCTATAATAATAAATAATATATTCATAATATATTACTAATATAGTATATTTCTCAATATGTTATTATAACATATAATATATTAAATATATTATTATATTATAAATATTATAATATAGCATTGTCCTGACACTATGTAGTTTTCTCCACCTTGGGAAGAAGACAAGGAAGTTAGAAGGGTCTGGCAACTCTGATGAGTTCATTCACTTTTTCATTTAACAAACATGGAAAGCTTAACATACATCAGGTTCCACTCTCAATGAAAGAGAGTCAGAGATAGTTGGATGCTGCCCCAAACTCATACCTTATGGTTTTTGAAGTGGGCTGGGCTGCGGATGGAGTAGTAGTAGATAATGAACAATGATGATCCAGGGACTCAAGAAAGATAGCTATGGCATGAGCATATTCTGAGAACTCATTAAAAATGCCCATCCCAACACATACTCTTGAACATGTTCTTCAGCTAAGCCTTATCTACCTTGGGAATTTATAGTATAACACAAAAATTATAATATAGAATAGTACATGGTTTTTAGTACGGTTCAGACTGAAAAGATATGGATAATTTTTATGTCTTCATCTTATGATATACGTTTGCAGCTGTTTAAAAGGAAAGGGAGAATCTATAGATTTTATTGAGTGAGAAAAGAAAAATGGGCAAATGTATTTACAACATACTACACGGGCGTCTGAAGTAACATGAAGTTGCCATGATTCCTTCTTCCTTGCCTTCTCTGTGCTCAGTGGAAGGAACAGTCAAGACCACTGTGAGGACAAGTGGTCCAGGATGGAGGAAGGATGAAACAGCTCCAGAGACAAGGGAACCGCCTTGGGTTCTCCATCCATAGTTTCTCATCCTTCAGTACTCTTTCTCCACAGCTTCTGTTTATACTGGTCACTCAGTTAAGCCATTCAAAGTCCAGTTTGAGTATTTCTTTTCTAAGAATGTCTTCCTAGACCGTTTCAACCACCACCACCCATGGGCTTTCTCCCCATCACTTCCACTTTCCATGTTAATCTGCCGTCAATCTTTTGAACTGAAAGTCATTTCTTGATCTGTTTCAGGTTCTGACGTTGAGTTTATACATAACTGTAGCACCTAACCCAGGGCCTAGTACTCAGGAGGAACTCTGTGCTGGTTAGTTTTCATCAACATGACGCAAGCTAGAGTCTCTTGGAAAGAGGGAACATCAATTGAAGTTCTGCCTCTATCAGACTGGCCTGCAGTCATGTCCGTGAGAACTGTTTTGATTGACGATCAGTGCACTTTGGGCATGTCATCTCTGGGTAGGTGATCTTGGGTTGTTTAAGAAAGCAGGATGAGCAAGCTATGAAAAGCAAGCCAGTAATAAGCACTTCCCCGTGGTTTCTCCTTCAGTCCCTGCCTCCAAGTTCCTTGAGCTTCTTGGCTTCCCTCAACAATGGAATGTAACATGTAAGCCAAATAAACCCTTTCTTCAAATTTTTTTTGGTCAAATGTTTTATCACAGGGACATAAAGCAGACTAGGACACATGCACTGAGCATACATTGCAAGGATGGATGGATGGGTGGGTGAACGGATGGATGGATGGATGGATGGATGGATGGATGGATGGATTATAATAATTTTCCAATGCATTGGGTCTCAGCTTGGTTCTCTTATGTACAAAGACCTCTGAACAGAGAGCAAAGTAAATTCTGGAGCTCCTGGTGGAAGACCTTCTTTGAGGTCATGCATACCTGTCAGTCTATATCTTGTACCCTCTCATTTATCCCCTCAGTCTCAGGGTGTCCTAGCTAGAGAGGTACATGACTGAAATGGTTCTTTCCCTTGCATGCTGAGCCCTACATGGCTCCCACCTGGCTCAGATTTGCTCAACTGTGACTGACAATCTGCCCAGCATGTTCACTTGTCATGGATCCTACAGGGAGGGACAGCCAGGCATAGCTTCCTGCATCCTGATATGTAATACTTTCCAGAAACCCAGAGTAATGCATGTGAAGTTGACAGTCCTGTTTTATTTCAGGAGAGAGAGAGAGAGGCTACGTACTCTGCATGAATAACCAAAGAAGCCCTTATTCATCTTTTTCTGGCCTCACGAAAATTTACATTCCTTCTAACCCAAGGCCTGTTGCAAACATATCCCTGCAGAAATGATGAGCCTGGTGATTTATGGCCCTAAACTGACTCCTATCCAAAAGGATTATGAGATATTCTGGGCCTGAAAAGTAAGTTTGAGGCACACACACGTACACAGACCCCCCTCGTCCCCCTAATCAAAAGTTCTTCCTCCAGGGTGCGGACTTGCTGAGGCCTGTGATGCCAGGGAAGCCCTGGAATTCATCTCATGGAGAGAGACTGTTCTCCAGGGTGCTTTGGCCTCATGAATAGGGTCACTCTGGACTGCTCTACAGCAAGGTATTGCTTGATGCTGCAAACAAAAAAATGCACGGATAATACTGTTCTCACTCCTCACCTCCATCCAGTCCCTTACCTCTGCTCTATCCTCCTGTTGCCAGGAGGAAAATTCCAGAACACACATCTCATCGCCCTCCTCTCCTTAACACCTTTTCATTGCCCAACTCCCACTGCTCACAGGGTGAAATCTGAGATCTGGAGCCTGTTGTTCGAGATTCCTTCCACCCTCCTCAGACTCAGCTTTCTCCTCCTCTCCCCAGGCAGCCAGTTAGCTGAGGCTGAGACTCCTCAACTCTTCCCTCAACCCCCCTTGGTCTTTCATAACACTGCATACCATTTACATATGCCATTCCCTCTTCCTAGAACGCCCTTCTTTACAGCTCTCGTGCACCAGAAGTTGAGTCAATCCTGTCTAGAGAGTTGTCTTTTCTTTTCCTGGTTTTTACAACAATGGTGGGTTTTTGTCTGTTTATTTGTCTCTTCCATCTCTGCCCAGAGTTGAAAAAACTCAGACTCCCTCTTGAAAAGGGAGTGTGTTGGGCTGCTATGCCTGGTTTGGGCAAAGCAACCACCAGTAGGAGGCGGTCCATTTGGAGGAGTATGGGAGACTGGGTCCCTTGATTCCTCAACCAGCCAGCACAAAGGCTTTGCTATTTGTGGTTCCTAAGCTAAGCAAACAACATAAGCCCCACTGTCACCTCTTCTAAAATATCTTGGTCCCTGTCAACTAAGTGTCCACTCCTTCCTTGGTACTCCTGTTCAACTGTGTATATTCTGAAACCATGCTACTTTTTTTTTCTCTTACTATGTAGCCATGATTGGCCTGGGAATCAGTATGTTGACCAGGTTGGACTTGAACTCACAGAAGTCCACCTTCCTCTGCCTCCCAAGTGCTGGGATTAAAGACATACACTACTGTGCTCCGCCCCCATACATTTTAAAAGGTACCACACTGCACATATACTTTAGTTCAGCTCTCGTTCACTGAGTACGTAATGGACTGATGATTGTCTCTGAGCTCGTGAATGATGTAGAAATGAAGATGATGTCATTCTTGCCTTCAAGAAAATATCCAGTCTAGGGGAGATATTAATAAGCAAACAAATAAATAAAATAGCACACAGGGGCTTCATTAATATAACATGTATAGCATTGTGGAGAAACAGAAGAGAATTATTAAGTGATCCTTGAGATCTATCAAGTTCTCTGTATTAGTTTCCCATTGCCTCTGTAAAAAACTATGGCAGACCTAGTAAGTTAACTTCAATAACACTACATCATCTTCTAGTTCAGCAGTCCTGACGTGGACCTGAATCTTAGGAAACAATTATCAAGGTATTGGCAGGATATGTTCCATTCTGAAGCTCCAAGAGAGAAACACTTGTTAGAGAGGATGCTTTACAGTTCATGGCCTTCATTCCTCCATCGTCAGAGTCAGAGGCTTCTGATGCTGCCAGCACTCTGAGTCTCTTATTCGAATCTCTCTTCCATTTTTTTCAGTACCATTGCAATTGCACAGGGGTCCCTAGATAATCCAGAATAATTCCTCTATCCCAAGGTTAGAAGATTGGCAACCTTAAATCTGTCTGAAATCTAATTCTCCCTGGCCTTGTAACATATTTCACTGTAAGCCCTGGGCACACGAGTGACTTGGGGGGGGGGGCTCTCTTTCTTTCTTTCTTTCTTTCTTTCTTTCTTTCTTTCTTTTTTTTTTTTTTTTTGCTTTCCACACCCTCTGCCTTGATTGGGATAACCCATGCTCTCCTATAGTAATAAACTCCAATCTCAGCAGTAAGACATGATGATAACAGCTTGTTTCGTGGTCTACATGCCTGTCAGGAGCAGCATCCTGACTTGCATGGACTCAGCAGCCCAGGTTGCTCGTATCTTGTGATGTTACCATTTCAAATTACGGCTTCCTACTCACTGCTGTGAAGGAAGGAAAAGCGAACACGAGTGAATCCAAGTTCAGTGCTTTCGAAAATTCTACGTCACTGTGAAGAGAACCAAAGGTCTTCTGCTTATCAAACATTTGTAATTACAGCATTGCAGTTTAATCCAAAGGGTTTCTGAGAAATTCAGCCTTTTTGGGTGTTGTATTAGTCACTTGTGCTGACTAAATTTAAAAATAAAAATTAAAAAGAGGAAGCAACCTACAGGAAGAAGGGCTTCTTTAGCTCATGGTTTGAGAGTAGGTTCTACAATGATGCAGAAAGCGTGGCCGTTGGCGTGGCTCTTGGCTGTGCTGTCGGAGACTGAGGATGCTTGCTGAAAATCTGTCTGGGTAGATCAAGGAGCCCAGAGGGATGACTGAAGACACTCTGCTTACTTTTCCTTTTCCTTCCGCAACTGAGTACAGGACCCCAGCCTATGAGATAATGCCATCTATCTTGAGGTGACTCTTCCTACCCCTTACTCAATCTTATTTTGGAATGCCTTCAAATATACACCAAAAAGTGTGTCTTGCCAATGTCTCAGATGTTTGAGTTTTTAATTTTTATTTTAAAGGGTGAGGGATTTATTCAATCTAAAGAGAAACTAGAATATAAGATAAGTTGATATTAAACTCAATAACCAAATTAGTAAGTAGTGAAATCGTTTTTAAAAATAGTAATAGTAATGAACTTTTCATTTTTATTCTTTTATTAAATTCACTTAAAATATAATCATATCATTTCCCTTCCCTCTCTTGCTTCCTACTCCTTCCATGTCCTTCACTCCTGGATCTCTCTAAAATCCATGGCCCTTTTATCTTTAATTGTTATTGTTATATACCTAAATACATACACATATGTAAATAAATACATAAATACAACCTGCTGAGTACGTTTATGTCGCTGTATGTATATGATTTAGGTCTGACCACTTGATATTGGATAACCAATTAAGAGGCTCATGCCTGGGAAAGATTAATTCTGCATCCCTCATGAGATGGTTTTTAATTCAACCAAGTTGGTAATCAAAATTGAACTGTCACATATGCCCAGGAATAGGAAAATGCCATAGGTGTGGCAATCACATAATGTTGTTTCTACCACAGTGTTTCCCAGGAGGTAATGACTGAACTAAAATGGAAAAATTGTTTGCTAAAAGGTAATGAGGTAGAGACAGGTGTCAGGAAACTTGAAGCAAGAGAGAGCATCATAAATGCTAGAATTTGTCCAGAAGAGAGCGTGAAGGTAAAAGGCTGGGCTTGAAGTGCCAGGTAAGGCATTCTGGCAGAGGAGACAGAACTAGTCATGAAAGATAGGTTCTTGTTATATAGAAAACTACCCGTCACACAGTGCGCTCAGAAGCATCTAGATGCTTGGGTTACTCTGGACGGGTGAATGATGGAATTGAGGGATGTAGAGGACTAAGTTTCTTTGGAATGGTTAAATTGATTTAGGAAAAGATGATAAGTGCTTGAACCAGGATAAGGAGTGGTAGAATGTGGGGAAAGGGGCAGATTCTGAATGGAATTAGAGAAAAACTAGATTGACTTCATGTGGCAGGAAAATGAGAAAAAATGGTGTTAAAAATGACTCCCAGGAATCTAGGGAAGTGGCTGAGTGGACTACACAAATGGAGTACAGAAACACAAGAGAAGGAGTGGTCTTGGTGATCAAAAGAGTTTAGTCAGAGACATGTGACATGTCTGGAGCCCACCAGAAAGGTTTTTGAAGAAAATAGACATGTGAAGGTTCCTATTAGACAGACAGTCAGTAAAGCTTATAGAAGGCCTATCTCATTGGATGAGATAGAAACAAGAAGCAAAAATTACACACACACACACACACACACACACACACACACACACACACACACACACACACACGTGCACACACACACGTACCCTAAAACGTTCCAGAGTGTTCAGCACAAGCAGCAGATTGGAAATCAAACAAGGAAGGAGGGGAAACGAAGTAGGGGATTCAGAGAGCGCTGGCACAGTGGAAGCCACTGGAGGTACGGAACTCAGGAAGGCATCTTTGTGCTAGATCGTACGAGAAGAGAATGGAAACAGCAAATTAGATGAGCCAATTTAGAGGTTTAATAGTGACATCTGAGGGACTAGGCTGGTAGTGTGGTCAGGTCAGAAGCTAGAGTGGCATGGGCTTGCATTTAGTAAGGAATAGTGAAGTGGAGAAAGCTGTAGAGAGGAGTATGATAAATTCAGAGAACTGGATGAGAAGGGATTAAGGGGCGGTGACCCGAGCATCCTCGCAGCTCATCGTACAGCAGAACCCCATCAGCAGGTACACATGCAGAGGACTTGTCTACTAACTAACTCGGGCTCCTATAAGGACACCCGGAAGCTGCTGGTGAAAGTGGGGAGTGACTGTATCCTCAGCATCACGTTGGCGACACAATCACTGACTCTCCAGCACCTTTGATGCTGGGAATTCGGGCTCTGGTTACTATGCAGGGAGCTACTGATGGGATGAAATTAACCACTGCATTGAAAGTGCTGAGGCCCAGGCCTACATGGTACAGAGACTCTCAAAGCAAGAGTTCTCTTCTTCCACTCGGTTCCTTATTATCTTCACCCTGATGTCATCTTTCGGACCCTGTTGCTAAACTTTGGAGTTTATTGTATAGTTGATTTGACAGCCCCGGATGAAAGGAACATGGCATCACAGTGACAATTAGACATTTATGCTCTGATCTTTTTTTTTTCTTCTTAGCTGACCCTCACAAAGGACTCTGTTAGTCCTGTCGTATTGGCCACACCTTGAGTTCCATCCCACGCTTACGGGATTCTAGAAACTTCACAGAGTTCCTCCTCTCCCTTTCACAGCTGAGATTGCTGAGAACTAAGTGGAAGTGTTCTACAAACAATAAATCACTGGGAAAATATGAGGTCTAGGCAAGGATAAGAAGATACTTAGGGTACTCTTGCCCCAACTGACTAACTGGGGACAAAACACTTGCACTTGAGTTTCCCAGTTGGATGCTCCACTCCCCCATTGGTTGTATTGACATAGATTTGGGAATTTGGAAATGAATCCTATCATGAAGATGAAGTTGGCCCCTCCCCTCTAAGATGTGACATATTTCATTCTCTTTTAAGAACTGTCTAGATTCTTTAGACTAGGTAGAGTCTTCAGCTGCCAAAAGCAGAGAGCCATCTCTAGGTCCTTGACAGTACCTCTTGTTATTCCAACCCAGTTCTTCATACTCCAAAGAGAGTGAGCATAGGTACATACAGTGCCTTTAAACACAGAGGGTGGTGCCTCTGCTTATTGACTAGGTAGAAAAGCAAGTTATCTGCTAGGCAGTGTGACGAAGTTACATAGTGATTTCTCATTCTCCCAAGCGGAAGAGGGAGCACAATTCCTGCTTGAGAACTCTTTGGTTTGGCAGGTAGGCTTGTTTGAGCTGTGATAAATGCTAATATTTGCCTAGCCAGCTTCCCAAATCTGACCTGCCACTTGGAATCTGCACATTGGTAACCAAGTGTGAGTTATCGCTCTGTCCTGTTTGTTATCACAGCCAAGAAACCTGGCTGGCATCAAGTACCAATATATCATCCTTGGAGGACTGGCTTTTTGAATCATGTGGCAGGGCCTGGAAGGGGATTTCCAGTTTCATTCAATCTAGTTTGTACAAAGATAATGCACAGAATAATGAAGTCTGTGGGGTGGCTGGAGTATGAGGATCATGTAGCAGCATGAGCAAAGGATAGGGCTCATTTGGTAAAGAGATTGCCTGGATGTGAGAGACCCAGCACCACATTAAACCAGGTATGGGCACATACTTCTGTAATATCAACACTCAGAAGGTCAGAGTAGGAGGGTCAGAAGTTCAAGATCATGTTTGGCAGCATAGCAAGTTCAGAGCTACATGAGACCCAGCCTCACAAAACAAGACTAAAACCCAAAAGGTCAGCTACTATTCCCAAAACAGAGCAGTTGAAGAGAGAGGCCCAGGGAGAGTCAATGATCTGCCTGGTGGCTTGGATGGTGGCTTCCACAGTCTTAGCTAGAATTGTCATGATTGAAGTTAGCGTTTATTGAGTAACGATGATGTGCCAGTCTTCGCAACTTGATAATTATTTCTTATAGTTCTGCTCACTGGTGAATATGAATATTCATCAATGTAGATACACAGCTCAGAGCAACAAAATAATTTTTTCAAAGTCTCACATGGAAAGAAATTCCTGTATGCTCTAGATCCAAATGCCGCCACTTGAAACCACAGAAGATACATCTTCAAATATCTTAGTTTATAAAAAAGATATATTGCTCATTAATTACACACTGCCAAGACTACAGCATTCAATGTCTCAGTCAGAGGCTCCAGTAATTACATTAAAACCTTACATGTATACATGTGTATGTGTTGGTGTATGCACCCATGCAGAGGCCAGAGGAGGACATCATGTATCCTATTGTGTTAATATTATTCTTACTCTTTTGAAACAGGAACCCTTATTGAGTCTAGATTATGATGTTTAGATCAGCTGGCCAGCAAGCCCCTGGAGTCTGCCTGTCTCCAGCCTTCAGTGATAGGGTTACATGCACCTTCAGTCACATCTGGGTTGTAAGGGAGTGCTAAGGACCCAAACTCAGGTGCCCAGGCTTACCCTAACCCACTGAGCCTCTCTCCAGCTCCTGAGGCCATTTCATCTCATGGACAGAAACACCCAAGGAAAGAAATGTTGAAGAGGAGGTGTTGATGCTGTAGATGTGACATTTGTTTCAGGAAAGGGAAAGTATTGGAAGCCAGGTGAGTCGCGGGACCATGAAAGGTGATTCAGACTCAACTGAGAAGATATAGATTGTATCATCTCTCTCCTGTCTGTATTGAAATAGTGTTTTGAGCATTAGGGAGAGGCTGGACTTATTGTGAGAGTTCAGCATATTGGGAAGAGCATTGGACTTGACATCAAAGACCCTGGGTCTGGTGTTTTGTCTTCATTGCTTGCCAGCTCCTTGTTCCTAGGCAAACATACAATATTCTTTGAGCCTCAAGAAGAAAATGTTAAGAATTCACCTCATTTTGTATGATGAAAGTAAGTTATATATGAAAAATTCAAGTTTGGAACATAATACATACATGAGACAGCTGATTTTTGTTGGCTGTGCACAATTTTTCAAGTTCAATTGTTTTCCTAAACTCGGGCAGAATTTAGAATTTAGAAGAATGGAGCAGAGAAGAGCTAATTGTCCCAAACCAGATCTTCAACCTTGGCTGAAGCGGCATCATTCCCCTGACTGCCCACAAGCTTCCCCTTTGCAGGTAGCCTGGTTTCCCTGCCTTAATCCCCAGGTCAGTGAAAAGAGCACAGTGTTGACAGCCAGAGGGACATCATCCAAGGTTTAAAGATGACCGTTACTAGATGTCGGGTTTTGGATAAGTGATTTTAAACTATTAGAACTTAATTTCATTCACTGTAAAATGTAGAAAATGCAAATAATTCATATGTACCTCTTATAATAATTATATATGTGTGAACTCTTATATGTGGAAGTATTTGAATATGACATTCAGATCATTTCCATGTGAAAGTTTAATGATGGAATTTTACTTTTGCAGTAGATCTCTTTTATGGGCAGGGACCCCAAACAAGGAAATACATGCAGGAGTACACCCATGGAACTCTACAGCTAACTTATCTCAGCAGTAAGAACTTTTGTAATTCTGGGGGTGGAACATCAGGTGACTATGACCAGGATAATGACTGCCCCTCTAATCGCAGCTCTTCCTGAACACGACACTTCCTATTTTTCTGGAATTCTTCCAGAGTGGCAATGGTAGCAAGCTTTTGCACAAATGTATTTTAAGACACGCTTCTGTGTAGCAAAATACCTCACAATAATATGTATGTTTTTCCCACCTCACAAAACTTTGCTAGATGCCTCTATCTTTGATGACTGCAAAGATTATGTCCTTTCCACAAACTTTGACTGAGATTCCCTTGGACAACCTTGATGTTGAGAGAAGAGATTCCTTTCTCTACCACTACCAGACAGAGTGGTTTTATCTGTATGGCTACTGTTTGGACTGCGTGATTTCATTATTGTAGTAGCTTAATTATTTTTTATGGTATAACAAAATAAAAACTGTATATGGTATAAGAATTTAAAAATCATGGAGAACATTGTTTTACTGGGGACTCTGTTCTGTCTATGAGAATAAAAGTGGATCAAGAACACACGACCCTGGAATCTTGTGTCATCCTGCACCAGTTCCATACGGCTGGTGTGTGGTGAAAGGCATTCTGGGTCACTGCCAGTCAAGAGACAAAATGTAGTAGCTTAGGGGGAAGGTAAAAATGGAGAGACAAAGCCAGGCAGGCCCTGAACAGACCAGGTGAAGAATGAAGGAAGAAAGACAAAGAGGGAATGATGTCTAGAGACAATTCCATTTGTTGATGCTCCCGAATCCTTTTATTTAGTGTTTTCCTAAACGTGGAATACAGGTCCACTGCATTCACTTTCTGAGGGTGTCAGGGATCAAAGCAGGTTTAGAATACAAATTCACATAGAAATTGTTCACGTGAAGATCTGTCCATTTTTTTCTTGGTTTCAAGAGAGTTGAGAATTGACTGCATCCTTAGGGTTTGTTGTGTTAACTTTTGAGATCAGGATGGTGCAATGACAATTAAATAAATTATTAAAAAGAAACAACCTGCACTAAAATGACGTTTCATGTAACTACTAGAGTCTCAGTTGACCGGAACATATGATTCATTACTTCTTTTTCAGAAAACCACTCAAAACTACTTATAAAACCCTTTTGTATTTTATATTTGAAATTCTGTGTCATAAAAATGTGTCTTCCTGTCTGAAACATTTGAAAACTTGAATAATAAAATAGTTACCATTTATGAGACAATTAGATGCTTCATACTACATATTTTTAACATACTAACATGTTATACCATATCAATATTTTATACATTAACTCATGTTACAGTAAAAAAGTTTTATATACAACTACAGAAAGACTACTACACTGATAACACCAACATAAAAAAATTGTGATTTTAAAAGTCCTTGAGTTTATTAATAAATAAATTAGAAATTATTTCCTATGTAAAAATAGTAAAATTGATAACATTTCTCGAGTTAGTCCAATAAACCCATTTAAACTACACTATGTAGTATCTAAATTATACATTTATAATTATGCCTTTAACTCCTGAAGGAGACATATAAGTTTTATTTAAAATTCATTTGTCTAAGTTAAATTCTTATTAATTTCCCTTCTCATTCTTTGATTTATATCTGATCATTTCTATGAACTAATCTACAACTCATACATAGATTTTATTTGTTCTTTTTGAAATGAAAGTTACTATCTCACTTTAATCTGATTGATAAGGAGAGATATACACTTTATATCCATGATCTCTAATCTTAAAAGCTCCCCCATTCTATAACCAATGGCCCTTAACCCTTCATTTGTATTTTCCTATTCTTTGTTTTTGTAGGATGAATTCTGAGTGATTTCCTTGGAACAATTTTCCATTTCTCTAACTTCCTCTTTAGCTGTATTTGACATAATGTTTAACGCAGACCTTGAGTATCTAATTTCAATGACTTTCTATTTTGTTTTATTTCTACACATATATTTGATTCTTTTATAAAAAGTTAACCAATTTTAGGAGTCTTTTGTTATCTCATTATTCTTCCAATGGTCTTCTATTTTTCTGAAAAAGTTTTTCTAAGATGTATTTTAAAAATGTAGTTTGTGCTGGGTGGTGGTGTCACATGCCTTAATCCCAAAACTCAAGAGGCAGAGGCAGAGACAGGTGGATCTCTATGAGTTAGAGACCAGCTTAGTCTACAGAGCTAGTTCCAGGATAGCCAGGGTTACACACACACACACACACACACACACACACACACACACACACACACAAAAAAAAAAAAAAAAAAACAACAACAAAACCTTGTTTCAAAAAATAAAAAATGTATTTGACCATAATAGAAAAGTGTAAAATTATTAAACTAGGTTAATTAAGTATGAGCATACATATAATCAATATTTTTACTTCTGTATGTCCATTTCAGATTTTCATAACGCATATAGATAGGAATACATACATAGTGCTTATTATGTACCAACTACTCCTGTAGCTGTAAGGTATTTATTTTTTATGTAAGCCTCATGATGATTCTGTAATTTGGAAATTATACACTCCATTTCTATTATTTTTGTCTTTGCTTAAGAAAATTCAGCTTCAGAACTATACCAAACTTTTCATATTATAAATTAATGTCTTCAGTGTGCTTCCAAATAATACAAGAATCCTTACTTCCAACCCCTCTTACTTAGTTGCCATTTATTTTCACCAACTTTTTCAAAAATTTTAGTTGTGTAAGACATTAGTATCAACTTTTTTTTATACTTAAGTCCTTTGTTTTATGCATTCTTCACTCTCATGCTTTTATCTGGGAAAATTCCTTTCTCTAACTACAATAAATGTAGATGTTAACACTGTATTACAATACCACATGCCAGTCTAAAACCTTATGCCATGTAATTCTTGTGACTTACCTATGAACTAGACTAAATTATTATTTTCATTTGTCAATGAGAAAATTCAGGCATAGATTGTTAATTCACATGTTTAAGTTATATTAGCTCAACAGCATTCTTTAAAATCAACTTTAAGAAAATATGCTGCTAATAATTTTGCAAAGTTCTCCAAAATGTCTGTTTTGTTTTGTTCCCATTCATTCATTCATTCATTCATTCATTCATTCATTCATTCTTCTTCTTTTTCTTCTTTTTTCTTTTTCTTCTTCTTCTTCTTCTTCTTCTTCCTCCTCCTCCTCCTCCTCCTCCTCCTTTTCCTCCTCCTCCTCCTCCTTCTTCTTCTTTTCTTTGAGCTATGGCTTTGTGTGTAGCCCAGGAAGCCCTGGAACTCACTGTAGCCAGAGGTGGATGATCTTAATCTACACATCTTTTTGCCTTTGCCTCACATGTTAGGGGATTATAGGTGTGTGTCACCATGGCTTTGGAAAGTCTATTTTTGTTTGCTTGTTTCCATATATGGAAAATATTTTTACTTGATATAAGATGAAAAGCATTTATTTCCAAAAATGAATTTTATCTTGTTGAATCATTGGCCCAAACACCCCCAAACATCACTGACTATTGTCAATGCTATTGGTTACCCTTCACAACCTGGTGGTAAGAACTTATTGCTGAAGATACCACCTATGCCATCAAACATGGGTAAATCAAGTTGGTGCCCATCTAGAAGCTTCACCCCTACTGATTAACATCTATAGTGCTGGAGCTCTGCACACTACTAGAGGAGAAATGCAACCATCAATACAAATCCTGTGGTCTGCTTGCAAGATAAACTGATGTAATAGTGGCATAAATGTTATGGGAGTAATCACCCACTTATTGATTGTATTTTAAAATATTATATTTTTAAAAACTGTCTCTTAGGTTTTTAATTATTAATTGTAGTAGTTATAACATTTTACTTAGTATATTTAATTTATAATTGTATAATGTATAATTACAGCACATACAATGATGTAAAATTCCTATAACGGTTAATAATTCACCGGTTATAACGGTGAACTATTTACATATGTAATATTCTGAAAATTATATAACTTACCATATGTATCTGATTAACCTATTATGACACATTACAATTACACTTTTCATTTATAGAAACCTACTTGATTCATTATAAATTGTCTTAATTTTTTTTGTTTGTTTTTCAAGACAGGGTTTCTCTGTGTAGCTTTGCGCCTCTCCTGGAACTCACTTGGTAGCCCAGGCTGGCCTCGAACTCAGATCCGCCTGGCTCTGCCTCCCGAGTGCTGGGATTAAAGGCGTGCACCACCACCGCCCGGCTTAATTTTTAAATGCACTCTTCAAGTCTCATTTCAATATCTAAAATTAGATATTTATTCCTTGCTCTTTGTTTAATATTTCTAATACTGTGTCTGCTTTCCCTATTCTTTGACTTCAGCTGTCACTCAGGGTACTTTGATTTCCTGTCTAGGAGCTTTTTCTGTCATCAACTCATTTATGTTGTAGCTTTTACAAATTCTTTACGATTTGGACTTAATGTGAGTTAATGTTGAGACAATGTGTGCATTGTTGTCAGATGGCACTATTGGCATTAAAATATAACTTAAAATAGGATCTTTAAAATAGTGCCCTCCTTACACATATTGGGGCTGAACAGCCCCTGGAGTTTGGTGGGTAGTGATGAATTACTACAGAAGGCTTTTCTCCCTGTATGGGCACCAATGTGTGATTCCTTTTAGAGCCCTCAGAGCCCCGAGCTTCTGTCACCCACACAACACAAGGAAGCAGCTGTCTTTGTCAAACATTCCTGGACTAAAAGATTAGAGTTCTGTAGTCTCTCGGAGTCCCCACTTTTACTCAGTTCTATGTATGAATAGTCTTTTATACTTTTTTTATTGTCTGAAAATTTCATACCTGCATGTTAAGCTTTTTTTTTTTTAATAGCGCCTATTAGAAGTCCTAACCACAGCAGCAGCTAGTCAAGAAAGAGATAGAAGACAATCCAAGTTGGAAAGGAAAAGGTGAAAGGATCTGCATCTTAAACAACAGAGGGGAAAATAGACTGCAGGAAACCAACAGAAGCCCCCAGGATCTCCAGGTCTGTGGCAATAAAGTGAAGAGACTGATGTTATGTGGAAGAATGTGTGTGACTCTCTGGAGAGTCCCACTGAGGGAAAAAACTAACTCCGAAGGGTTATACACTGCTTGCTTCCATTTATGTAACATTCTTGAAATGACAAAACTGTAGAAATGGAGACCAGATGAGTAGCTGACAGGAAGTAAGGACGTGTGGGGAAAGAGGAGGAAGTATGGCCACAAAAAGGTGACATGAGGGATCCTTGTTCTGGTAGAGATGTTCTGTATCTCAGCAGCAGCCATGTCAACCCCTTGGATAGAGGTCTGTACTGTGGTTTTTACAAGGTATTATTAGATACAATTGGTAAAAACAACAACAAAAAAAAACCAGTGAATTTCTCTGCATTATTTCTTGTAATAGCCCATGAGTCTATAGTTATGTAATGAGGAAAAACTCAATTTGAAAATCGTATCAATTGGTATACCCTAGTTCATTCAGAGAAATGATTTGGCCACTGTTTTTGATAGCAAGTACTATACAATCCAGCAGTGCCTGCAGATGCCATCTGTGCGGTCTGGTTAGTGATTATATCTCACGGTTTCCACCATAATTACAGTGAGACTTATGCTGCCTTTCCCATGCTGGAAATCACCATGTTCTCTTAGTAATTACTCAGGACCTAACACCTTTGGCGATGGATGTTTGTAATTGGTGGATATCAAGGTATCACACAACAAAGGAATCAGCTTCCACAAAGTCCCCTGATCCTTAGAGGGACTGATATAGATGTCCTGTTGGAATGTAGAAGCCAAAGAAATGCCTTGAAATACTGTCATTTGGACATGGTGTGACTGTTGCACACACAAAGTCACAGCAGCAATGACTGTCTGCCTAAGACTTGCCCAAGACTGGGGGCGTCAGCGTTCCACTATGGATGGAAGAAAAGCTCAGGAGGTCCCCGTTCCTCCTGGAGGAGCTAGACACAGTTAGTACTTGTTGAGGGAAGAGGGGGAGATATGTTCCTTGGTGTACCACTGATCAGTGGCTCTTGCACAAGTAATCAACCTCCCACCTGTGCTAATGCAAGCAACCCTAATTAAACAAGCTGAGTCACTGAAAGAGCAGAAGGAAGGTAGAAGAAAGGGAGAGAAAGAGACGGGGAGCAAAGTACAGAGGGGGATTTGTTGGGAATAAGAAGTGAGAGAAAAAACATAAAGTTGGGTGGGGAGGGGGGAGGGGAGGATCTGGGCAGAGCTGAAGAAGGAGAAAAGTGATAAAAATATATTGTATGAGAGAAGTTTTGAAATAAAATACTATGGGTCTGACAACAGTGGGAAATATGAGGACATTGGGGAGATAAATATGGTCAAAGCATACCATATATACATATGAAATTATCAAAGACTAAAAAAGACCTGTAATTTAAGAAATCAGATCATCTTAATGCTTGGCAGGGTTTTCAGGACAACAGCCTTCAGTCCAGTGCTTATAATGACCACTGTCAAGACATCTGGGAAGAGAGTGGAGTATCCTCATAGTCAGCGCCGTCACTGTTGTTCAAGAACAATGGCCGCGAGGCAGTGTGTAACTTCCCTGTTTAACGCCCCAAACTTCACACAGGAAGTTCACGATGACAACTTCCTGGCATATGCCCATTGCTTTTCTTCACTTGTCTCCTGAAAGGGGAGTAAGAGAATTCAGCATGGAGTTCTTTAGAGGAGAGGCACTTCTCACTTGTGTTGACTGCCCCCCAATGCAGGACAGAGGACCGACTTTATGGCCATCCAGACTCACCATGCTCCGTTCCCTGGAAGGAAGAACTAAAGCTTCAGGAAGTACAGTGGTCTTCCTGGGTCAGCAAGTGAAGTTGCCAAGAGGTGAAATTTGGTGTTGATTTGCTACAACTACAACCCCTTCCCTTTTCCCTATTGTATCAGACATTGCTTTAAGTTCTAAAGACTTCTGAGCCAGGAGAAATAGGCAGTCTATAGGAGAGGAGTCTATATAAGGAGGAAGGCCCTGTCTTTTGGAAGAGCCCTGCGTGTTGAGTTCTACATCCTGGATTCCTGTGCTGCCTTCAGCAGTCAGGCTTTTGCATCAAACCATTCAGCTCTGTGAGCCTTCGTTGCTGGTGTAAGAATATAAAGCTATGAAAGAAAACTTCCTGGCATAGAGTTGGACTCATAGTCCTGTAAATGTGGACGTCGTTGCTAGGGATGCCTTGAGTACAGGACAAGGCAGAGCCAACACTCTGGTTCTGATTCATTATGGACCCTCGCCTGCTGCAGAAACCTCTAGGCCACTTGCTTTCCAGGATTCACTTAAGATCAATAGTCTCTGTGTAGGCTGCAGGCTCAGGGACTAATTCAGCACTTTTATGGCCAACCTCCATCTTCTAAGGGAATTTCACTAACTTAAATGCCACCTTAGAAGTTTCCATTCTAACGTCTGTTAACTTCTCCAGTTAAGCCAAGGCCACAAGATTTTCATTGCAGTTCTGTCTGTTACTCTCCTCGGTAATAACTTTCTAAAAGCAGCCACCTGCTTTGGTGCTATGTTTCCAGAATCTAGCACAGGACTAGCAATGACGACACAAATTCATGTTTAGAAATAAATGAAATCAAGCCCAAGTGTGGCCTTCTAGAGTCCCTGCGGAAGTTTACCTCAGACTGCTCAGCGCTCAGCACTCACCACACAGGTGGTGTTTAACATCAGAAGTGATGAGGACATGTGAATATCTTAAGCATAGGCACCTTGTGTTGGGCAAACAGGAACCTTCCCAGCAGAGCTGATCTTATCTTATGACACCTGCTAATTTTCATATTTGACATTAAGCATGTATAAGGGACCTTTCATGTGAGAGACTCAAAACACTGATGGCTTGGCTCATCTCTCTCCATTCTTGGATATTGCTCTCATCTCTTGTTTATCTCCTTTCTGGATTCAGGCTTGTAATACTGATGCCAGCATCAGATCCTAGAGGTCACCAGTCAAGGTGAACAGCAAAACCAGAAGGCATCTTTGCACACTTCCTCTCATTCTTTGTGAGTATGGAGGAAGATAGACTCATGCTGGATGGGCTGCTTGCTGACAAGGAGTCTCCTCTATGGGAAAAATATCTCCTACCTTGTCTTCCCTCTTGTCCTCTCCAAGGAGATATTGTGGCCTTGAAATGTGCCTCTGCCTCTCCTTAGCAGTGGACTTTGCACATAGAAATTTGCTCTTGAGCTTCTGAGGTTTGAAAAGAAGAAGAATCTATTCATTTAGTAATAACAGAGGAAACATTCATTCATAAGCTCATAAGTGCTTACTAGTTGCCAATGCTTCTAAAGCTTCTCTAAGTGATGGACATATGTCAGAGAAACTCATTCCTCTGACTCTCATATTGTAGAGCAAACATCTTGAATTATTCCCCATTCAGAACCCTTCCAACCTGAGACGTTTTGATGATCTTGAGTATATAGATACATAAAATAGATATACAAATCAAATATTTATTGACATAATCATAAAATATTTTAAAAACAATTCTCTAGTGTGCATATAATTATATAATTCATTAAAGATAAAATCAGATTTTCTTGCTAATTAGATGGAAGTGATTATTTTTACATGAAGAATTAAATCTTGGCTTTGTATTTAATACAGCAGGATGCAAAACATCTCCAATGCTTTTCTGAGTCAATGACTATTTTGATTTTATAATTGTGCTGAGAATATTGCTTCACATAAATATGTAATCTAAAATGGCAAAAGTATATCGAGGGTTATTTCAGAAATTACTGAAAATGCTGTTCTAATCCAAGCCAAAATTCATTTAACAATTTTTTATGAAATTCAATACACTCCAGAGACATACTAATTTGATACTACATGCTGAGGAATGCCAGTAGGAAAATATTAAAGCCTCTATTTTCTGAAATCACACCAATCTGTTGCAATAGGAGCAGAACACTTTGTTCATACAATAAAACACTGCAGTCCACACCATACAACATTCTCCAATTTGACCAAAGCGTTTTGGCAGCATGGGTTGCCCCTGTAGGTGAGAGGCAGCACATGCATGCAGAGTAGCTCATTGTAAGAACTAGGGCTGCAGAGAAGTCACAGGTTGCTTCACAGGGTAAATGCTAGTAGGAACACATTCTGTGTTGGATTTTTGAGTTAGTTTTGGTTGTTGTGCATTCAGAAATCATTCATTGTTATCATATATTTCATGACCTCCTACACTGTGTTTCATAATCCTATATTACATTACATTGTGACCCAAAAGTTTAAAAATTGATGTTCTGGAAGAGGGAGACAGCAAATGAGCTACAGAAATTATTAAATTATATATTATATTAGAAGAGGATATCTGATATTGGAGAAAAATGATAATAGCATACCCAGGACAATATGGGTGATATGCAGTGGTTATGGGATAATGCAGTGGTTGGCAAGACTTCACTGAGAAGATGAGATTGGAGCAAAGACTTGACCTTGATGGGGAGGTGAGCCAGACACCTGTGGGAAAGCATTCTACCTAGAGGAAAGAGCCAGGGTAGAGCCTTGGGACTGGATTGAGCCTAGAGTGTTTTTTGAGCTGCAAAGAGGCTTACTACTGTGTATGAATACATAATTATACGTTAAATGTAGTTAAAATAAGAAAGGCCAATTAAGACACCCAGGTTCATACAACAAAAGGGCTAGTCAAAGATCAAGAAAAGCAGCAGTGGGACATTAGGTCAAGGAGGTGGGGCTGCCCATCACTCTAAAGTCTTTGGGTGCATCCTGAGTGGGGCAAGAAGTCAGACCAGCATTTTGAGCAAGAGAAAGGGCTATGCAGCTTGAGTTTGAGGAAGATGTCTTTGACCGCTGCAATGGGGGAGACAGGAGGCTGACCACTGAGAAAGTGAAGATGCCTGGCCAGTCAATCAGAAAACACCAATGTCTAGTGTTTAGAAGAATGTCTCCATGAGTGTCTGGCAGGTGACGAGGGTTCCATAAATGTCAGTATTAACATTCTATTACTGACAAAATTCTCACTTGATGTGTATGTTCTGGGTGAGACACATTCAACCACCACTTTACCTTGGCCATGTGAGTCTGATGTGCTTTTTAGGGGGCAGGACAAAGTAGCAAGAAATCTATGACTTATATAGTGAGATGAGTCAACTCTTGGTCTTAAAACATTTGCTAAGAACTTGACATTTTTCTAATCTTCTTCAGCAAAGTCTTCTCTCGCTGTAAACCATAAAATCACAGTACCCTCCATATGAGGTTAGCAGGAATACTTACTATTACAATCAGCATATAGGGTGCTCCAAAATGCTGGGTTGTCTCCATTCCCCATGCTCACCCATCCCAGATTTATTTATAGTCTATGTGTCTCTAAATGATGTTCACCTCTTTTAAGTATTTTCTGATTCAGAGTCTCTCTGAAATAAAGTCTTTCATGTTTACTAAACTTTCAAGTTTAATAAAAGACTCTATTTAATTGTGAAAGGACAAATGTTAGAAGCATGTGCTAATGGCTCTTGGCTCAGTGCCCGTGGGAAATGTGTTTGTTCAGATTGTAAGACTGACCCTGCACCTACCCCAGTACAGGGCACACGCTAGATGCTCAATAAATATTTGTTGAATGAATGTATGTGAGACTGTAATCAACAATCCACTTCTCATGTAACTGATGACTTCTTGCCCTAATGATAGGAAAAAGGGAAATGGAAGGTTAATTATAATAATGACCCATGTAATACCTTGTAGTATTATTACTATTGTGGCAATTATTTTTTGTTTTGGTTTGGTTTTATTTTGAGATATAGATTCCCTCTGTAGTTCAGGTTGGACTGGTACTCACTACATAGAACAAGCTTGCCTTGAACACGTAGTTATCCTTCTGTGTTAGCTCCCCGTGTGCCAGGATTGCAGGCGTAAACTACTACGACCATCTAAAAACTGCTACTGTGAAAAATGTTTTTATATCACGAAATTTTATATCTTCAACACAAGAGTATTAGACTTACAGTCCAAAGCTCAGTGTTGTTGCAAATTCGTAAGTTTCTCTCTCAATGCCTGCTGGCTAAGCTTCTTTCAGTATCATATAGACTTACACATATAAACTAGAAAGTCAAAGTTAAAATTTATAATCACCCAACATGCCAGGCAAGTGGGGGATATCCCAGAAGTAGATGGAGCATAGGTGTGCTTTAAGGAGGCTCCAACCATCTTGGGCAGGCCAAGATGAGTGGGTTGTGAGAGCACAGACATTGTCCTTCAGTAATTAGCAACCAGGTGAAGACCATGGAGTCCCAGGAGAATTTATTTGCTATAAATCATTTTCTTCACTTACTGATTTCTGATTAAGAAAGCAGTACATGCTTGTCATAAGAAGACCGAGGACGTAAAGGTGTATAACCCCCTCCCTGTCTCCTTTCCCAAATGGTGACAGTCAAGAGATCCAGGTGCAGTCTTCCATTATTCATCTATCTCTTAATCAAACATAAATGCACATACGCTAAGGTTCCATCTTCCCCAAAGTGGCATTACGTGTTTATTACTCTCTACAGTATACACAGAACATAACACTATGTGCACAATTATCCATGAGAGATTTGTTCAATTTGAATGCATATGTAAGGTCACATTACACAGGTCTTTATATGAATTTTCTTACCCACCCTTGCAAAATTTGTCATGAGACAATTGGTATCATTGAGTGTTGAATTTCTTCTTTGTGATGGATGTTATTTTAAGGCAAAGAGAAACAATCATTTACTCAACTATTTCCTGGTTGATGGACATCCTCTTAGTTTCTCTGAGTCATTTCTTCCTTTAAAAGAAATTCGATCGCTAGACCCTGTTTCATAGGGCTGCTGAATGGGTTAACCTCACCAAAAAATAGTACAACTCTCAGTATGTTCTAAATACTCAGTAATATAAGTCATTATTTTCTGTAAATTCTTCACTGGTGTCCACAATCCCATTCCACATTAAAATATGCACAAATAACTTGGACATTTTTCCTTCCTGTCTTCTGTTCCTTTTTTGTTCTTCAGATGAAGCTTCACTGACGTATCTCCCGGTAGATATTTAACCACCCCTCTTCTCTGTCACCCCAGCTTCTCCCTGCAGCATGACAAATCCTCAACCTAAACCTTTCTGCCTTCTATGGCCAAGTAAAGATCCTGTGGGAAAGAAGAGGCTCCACAGACAGGGTGAAAGCCAGGGCACTAGCCTTCCCAGGCAGAAGAACTAAGAGGGGGAGTACACATCCAGCTCTAGGAGACTGTTCAGTTCAGCAGGTGGGGAGGGAAGAAGGAGCATGCTCACACTGGATATTTCACTGAAGGCAGTCACAAAAGGCCTGTGGTAGGTCATGACAACATCAACTGAGAGATCCCTAGTGCTCAGCGTGTAGCAAGCAGAACCTCAACCATCACTGGGCCTATCTGGCACAAATCCAGCCTCAGGAAAAGGATCCGGTACAAACATGTAAGGTTCTGAAGACCCATCCAATACATAGTTTTCAGTGGCATCAAGGAAATAACATATTTGCAGGAAGTTCTTGGAAACAGCTCAATGATATTGTCTGTACGAATGAACAGGGTACAGGAAACAGGGGAGATTTTAGTCTTCTCAGCCATTCTCTAGGGCTGGATCAAGGGTCACATGTTTGTTGTCCTGAGTTGTGTTAAGGAATGGCGGGCACAGGTGACTCTAGCTGGGTGGGCCGGGAGAAGAGAGGAAACAGTGCCATTGTCTTAACCAAACATTCCACACAGCTGCCTGTCGCCAGGCTGTACCTTGCAGACAGGCAAACAAATAATGATACCTAATGTGGCACTTGCTGCAGCAGATGTAAGTGCCAAGGACGTATGGGTCTGTGGGACAGAGTTCCTATGAGAGCCCTCAACAAATATTTGTGAATTGACTATTGGATGAAGCCTCTGTACTTCAGGACAAGGCAGGAGTCAGGAAGTCTTCCAGAATAGTTGGGATTCAACAGGTCATAAATGTAAGGAAGAAAAGAAAGTTCTACCCAGCAGGAGCTTGCCATGGATAGAGTGATAAGAATATGTGCATTTGGAAAAGGCAGAAAGATTGACATAGAGGAGAGAGGATGAATGAGGCTGAGAGGAGGTGGGAACTGGAGGTGGGGGAGCAGGCCGAAAGGGCCTCTGCTGACATGGTAAGGAGTGACTGCTAGAGAGACAACAGGAAAACAGCAGCAGCGCGGCCAAGTGCTGCAAGACGTGGCGTTCCCATGAGTTGCATGTAAATCAGACAGAAACATACTCAAGTATGTTGTTTTGGTGCACATTGAGAATCTGTAATCATAAAATTTTAAATCTAGAATGTGCCAGAAGTTGAAATTTTGGGGGAATGGATGCAATGTGAGCAGAAAAATCCCACCCCTGTGACAGATTGTCATTCATCCCAGAAGATAATGTATAAAATTTCCTATCTTTTTATGTATGTTTGTGATGCAAAATGAATTTAATATTAAGACTTGTACCATTATCCCCAAGATACTTCATTCTTGTCAATATAACTTTTCCAAAATTCCAAATCTGAAACACTTTTGGTTTCAGAAATTACAGATAACGGACAATCAACTTGCACAGTGTTTGGACTTTTTTATGACTATTTAGATGACATTGGCTTCTAACACTGAAGTCTTCCATGGCCCCATCTTTGCTATCTTCAGATTCTGCCAAGGCATTCTGGCCAGAGTTTATGAAGGCCAGCTAATGAGGCCATCGGGAACTAAGTCAGGACTGTGATTAGAAAGACAGAGAACTTGGGAGAGTAACATAACCTTTCCTGGGGATTCTAAAGACAATGCAACAGTGACTGGCTATTAACAGCCTTTGAGTAATTAAATGAATGGATTCTCTGATGATCATATCAGACAAAGGGGAAAGAGAACACCAAGGATACTTGTGAATCTAGGGAGATAGGGCCTAGAATTATCCTTCCTTCTGTATCACAGGGTCTTCATCTTCTCTTGTCTTAGTCACATGAACCACTGTTCTTCCCAGATATCTATTAGCTCTCTTATTCCTTGAAGAAATGTCTGTGGGATTCTGTACTTATGACTTCTCCTGCTAATGTGGTGAGTGCCCCTGCCCCCAATTTTGAGTCATGTTTCTCTTCACTAAAAAAGTGAATATGTCTTACCAATATTAAATACTTTAACACACTATTTTATAAATGTATTGCTTTCCTCTAAGATACACTCACAAAAGTCATATTAAAATACCCAGATTTGGGAAATGACTAGGTAAGTGCAATATAAGTTTTTCTTCTCAAATCACAGTAGATTTTCTTGCCTTTCAGTCGCTAAAGTCCTTGCATTCACTGTTTCTCTGAGTTGGAACAGAGCAACACTATAGATCTAACCAGGTTGGTCCATGCTCAAGCCTCCTAAGACTCTCAGGTGAAATCTAGTCTTAATACCTTCCCTGGGAGCTGAGCCCTTTCTCTAGCTTTATCTCAAGATTACTACAGTTAAGCTGGCTGGTTGGTTTCTCTCAACAAACCCAACACACATCACTCCCAAGGACTCAATATTGTATCCATCTTTCCACCCGAGAAGCTGTCCCTATGTGCACCCCCCCTCTCATTCCAGCTTTATGCCCGGTACAAGGATATCATTCTCCATAACACAAAACCCCATATAATATTGTGTCAAGTTTCTGATGAGCTTTATAATGATTATCTTAAAACCTCTTAAACATATTAGGTTTCCAGTGTCTGAGTGACAATCTTAGATCATAAGACAGTGAGACTGTAGTTATGTCCACTTGTCCTTTCCAAAGGGAAGGCACGTTTCACTGTAGTTGAAAGATGTATCCAAAGTCACACAGTAGCCAGGAGACTCCTGTGCATCCAGGTTTCACTGGTTCCAGGGCTCCTGCCTTCTGCTCTAGACATTGCTTCTACAGGAGAACATTAAGGAAATCAAAGTGTTAATTATGTTTAGTCCATCTCATCATCTTCTCCACACTAGCTCTCTAGTTGGTGATCCCTTCTCCTTCATATTCAAAGTTCCTAAGTGGGGATAAGACATTCACACCTACCCACTTCACAGGGCTACTGGCTGGATTAAAGAGCTAATGTTTGCAAAATACTTTGAGCTTCAAGAAAAGCCAGGCGCCAGGAACTACAAAGGGTTTTAAGATGCTAGACTTTAAATCTCCTTAACAAGTTTCCATCTTTGGAGTTAATCTGGTATGGATCTTCTTTCTCCTTTAAAGCCCTAGATGGTTGCTCACCCCTGTCCCTCAAGAGTGAAAGTGATGCCTTTTCCCCTACTTTTTCCTCTTCCAGGACTTTCACCCCTTCCAAAATCTACCCACAGGTATTTTAATACGAGTTGCAGAATCCTTCTAATGTTTCCAGTCCTAGCTAATGAAGGCCCTTTAAAGAGCATCTCATCAACTCTTTTCATACATGAGGACACACAGCTCAGGAGAAGCAGGCACATGCCCAGAGATGAGTAGAAAGGTTGCGTAGAGGTCATGGGTCTTAGGTTTAGAGAGCCACAGCTTGACTCTTACTTCTTTCCTTGGGGGCAGTTCCATCACCTTGCACTGTGACTGGGTCCATCATACTGCGGTGCATCTAAACACAGTCAGTGATTACCCAGGGCCATGGCCAGATGCCCAGCACAGAGGAAGCAGCATGGAAGATGGAAAGGGTACAGAATTTGATTTCTTTCCTTGGCTTCCCTCCTCAGCTCCATCTTTTTGTAACTGTGATTTGAGACTGAATTTGTTCCATCTGTTTGCTGATCTGACCCCTTATTCTATGGCACTAATCTATGTCACATCTTCTTGAGATGGTCTATAGGCATCTGAACCTTGCCGGTATGGATTTTCCTCCCTCCCCACATAACATGCATTAACATTTACATGCACAGAGATCACTAAAAACAGTTTGGTTACAACTGAACAGAATAGGCTCAGAGCAGGTTTTTGTTTTTGTTTTTAAGAAAACCTGATTTAGGCATGTTAACTATTTGATGAGAGATCATTGTTTGGTCTTAACAAGGCAGAACAGAGTTGGTAAGTGTAGGTACCATATGATCAAACGTTGAATTTGGCCAGTTTTCTAAGAAACAAGAGATTCATAGCAACCAATTACAGAAGGAAACCTAGTTACCTTAGCCAGGATAAGGGAATCTCTTGTGTCCTAATCCTGTAAGGAAACTTTGAAAGGAGTCTAGAAAAAGCCAATTTGAATGATTTTTCTAAAGACAGGAGTTCATGTAATCCAAGTAGAACTTGAACTTGCCGTGTACTCAAGCATGACTTTAAACCCCGATCTTCCTGCTTCCACCTCTTCAGTGCTGTGATCACAAGTGCACCACCACGTCTCTCCTGATAATATCATGGATCTAATCCCTTTTTTGGGCACTTTTCCCTCTTTAATTGGAATCAGTGTATGAACTAAAGGAAGCAAAGGTCTCTGTTTTTAGGGTGTTGATACACCTGAGTGTCTGGTTCTGAATTCACTGAGAACAGCAGCCGCCTCTGTCAGACACACAGAGGCATCTTCCTCAAAGGGCAAGCCGATGCCCAGCTTTGGAGGGAATAAAGCAATGGTGTAGAACTCTTCTCACCTCTGCTGAGTCTCAGCGGCCTGGAGCACACTGGAGTCATTACACCCAGGCAGCACATTTTCGGGTAACATGTCCTGATCCTGTAGGAGATCAGATCCCACAAACAGTAAACCTGAAATGGCCAACAGTTTGTCTCCGTGTCACACAAGTTGGGTAAGCACGCAAATATGCCCAGTGGTGCTCGATCGCCAGTGTAGACTCTGACCTCGAGGCTGCTCTTTTCATCACTTGCACCATGTTTTAGTGTTTTGCTGGTCCACTGATACCTGTCATGCCACACTTTTCTATTCAGGCTGCTGCCCCCCTCCTCTACGTCCTTCTCTTCCCTCCTTCTTCTGCTGTTCCTCTGCTTCTTTTGGTTTGTTTTTGACTGTTTTACCTGGTCTGACTCTACCCCACTCACCGTGTAACCTTGGACTCATGGTTATCCTCCTGCCTCAGTCTTCTAAGTGCCAGGATGACAGGCATGAACTGCCATACCTGCTCACCCTGCTTCTTGGCTGGCCATACTTCCCTGTACCCCTGTTCTTCTCCATCTTATTGACTTTGAGTATTCTTTTATGCAACTCAGTTCTGGAAAGTTCATTTCTCCCTTCACCCTGGGCAAGAGTCACCCATCCTTAAATTAATCCCGTTAATATGTGTGTGGTCTGTCCATTTCAAAGTCTGGTCAGGATCCTGGGAAGGGCACATATATGGGATCTGACTTCTCTCTACAGGCATAGCGTTAGATAACTACAAGACTGTTAACAGTCAGGCGGTGGAGGTAGAGATGGGTGGATCTCTGTGAGTTTGAGGCTAGCCTGGTCTATAGAGTGAGTTCTAGGACAGGCTCCAAAGCTACACAGAGAAACCCTGTCTTGGGAAAAAAAAAAGAAAGAAAAAGACTGTTAACACAAAGG
The DNA here is from genome assembly GCF_007827085.1 of Peromyscus californicus insignis. Classification (NCBI taxonomy): domain Eukaryota; kingdom Metazoa; phylum Chordata; class Mammalia; order Rodentia; family Cricetidae; genus Peromyscus; species Peromyscus californicus. The sequence continues at coordinate 91,921,818 of NW_026294573.1, read as the reverse complement.
TAGAGTGCTAGGAAGAAATGTCCCTGGGAAGAGAGAAAACATCAAGAAAAGATGCTGGAAGAAGGAGACCACTGCTAAGCCAGGCAGACAGGAAGGATTTAACCAGGGGCAGAGAAGGCTGCAGGCATTGTGTGCACAGACAAAGGCTTTCAGCTTATTCCCCTGCCAGCATACTGTCACCCCAGCTAGGCTGCAAGTCCCTTTGGGATAATAATATTGTCTTATTTTCTAACATAACCTGGGTCAGGGATCAACAAACCTTAGAGACTGAGAATCTGTCTAGATTAATGCTTATTTTGTATAATTCATGATGTTGTAAGAGTTTTATATTTTTTAAGTGGCTAGGGAAAATTACTCAACAGACCAGGACTATTTCATGACACATAAAAATGCTATGCAATTCAGATTTCGGCATCCATGCATGTAGTCATATCAGAACACAGCCACACCTGTTTATTTATGCATTAGCTAGCACTGCTTCTGAGCTATTGTAGCACAGGTGAGTAATGGCAAGAGAGCAATTGCTCATGAAGTCTAAATTGTTTCTTATCTTACCCTTTGCAGGAAAAGCTTGCTGGCCTTTGGCTTAGGCTAAAGAATTAGAGTGTCAAGGTTCAAATTCTGAACTCTCTCCTACCTGTATGACTTTGGACCAAAGATTTTACTGTTCCATGTCACTGTTTCCTCATTTGAGGATTAACAAGAAGGTTGATATGGAAACTGGGTTAGTATATTCTCAACTGTGGAAGGTTTAGAGTAGTGTCTTGCATAGAACAAGCTCTCAATAAATGTTACTTATTACCTTTGAGGCTGGGGAGCTCAGCAACAGGCTTGGCATATTCTCTTATTCAAAGGATATTTGTTGAAAGAATGAAAAAGTGGGGAAGTATGTAGAGGTGTGTTCTCAAGGTCCTCACTAATTCTGCACAGCCTTCCAAAGGGGCAGAGAAGAGAACCCCAGCCCCCAGTGCCTTTTCTACTTGCCAGCATCCCCAGAACATCTGCTAGTAATCTTGGTCTGTGGTATTTTTTCCCCTTCTGTTTCTGTTAATTTTTAAAAGAATCTTTGGGCTGTAGATGATGGAGGAAAAGTCCAGGTTTAGGGACAGCAACTCTGTGGAGTGTGGACAGTGGGGAGCCACCGTTGTGAAGTTTTGGCATGAGAAATGGTGTTTCCAGAGAGTAGGGGGCCCCAATATTAAAACAATTCTCCAAGAAAAAGAGAACTAGTAAATATTTCTTAGAGCCTCCTTGGAGCCGGGTAGACAGATGGTGCATTTAACATGAGGGACTTCTTCCAGCTTCTCAGGGCAGCCTGCACGTGGCCATGGGGCCGGAAAGGCAGCCTTGCTCATCTGTAGGCTGAATACTTCTGTGTAACAAGACTCCCTTGCGGCTTAGAAAATGGGTTCAAGCTCTCTGAGACATCTGTTTTGTACAAACCAGCCTAGCATGCTCTGAGCATCACCAGTGCAGTCTGTACTCATCCTTCGTGGGCTGTTTTATCTGCACACTGACTGGGACCCTAAAGACTGGGACCCTGAGCCAAGCCCTGCCCTGCATCATTACCCACCAGCTTCTTCATGGTTTTAGTTTCTGTAGTCAGTGCAACAGTATTTTAGGAACCTCTCAAAGAACCAAGTGTGTGGACTCACATCTCATTGTCCACAGAGTTCCAAAAAACGAGCACAGATTGGATGAGTGGGTTTAACCAATTGTATGTCCAGTTTCAGTGCAAGAGAGGGGAAACAAAACCCTGACACATGGTGGCCAAATAATTCCTTTCAATGTACTGAACCCTGAAGGCTGAGAGCTCTGTCCCAGGACAAGCTCCTCAGTCTGTGGGCCACTGTGACTGCACTGAGCTGGCTTCCAGCTTGTTCCTTGTTTACAGTTTGTCCTCAGACGGGGAGAGGGCATCGTGCGTGACTCGTATGCACTTACCTCCCAGTACATCCCGTACATTGAGAACTGGAATCTCTCTTGGACGGTAATTACCATGATTATTATTCCCCCATGGAACTTGTAGAGTGAGCTCCCAAAGCAATTCCTCAAGCTTGTCAAACCACTGCCTTGATTTGCTTATGAAAGGCAGTTCTAATCAAAAGAGGTAATTACAATATTAAGTGCCAAGCCTTGGTGTGCAAACTCTTGAGTCATAGGATATTAAGCTTAATTGAACTACATTGAAGGAGGCATGCAGCATCATGCATAGGGCTCTCTGAGCTAAGGCAAGCCCCAGCCTAAAACATCACTCCAGGAAAGTGGACAAATTACCTGATGATCCATTAGCCATTCGAGAATCACTGTGTCATACAGGCCAGTGCACCTGCTTTAGGAAGCTCTTTCCTCTTCGAAGTTTTAATGCTTTAGAGATTGATGCTTGAGATACCTTATAAAACAGAAGTCCTGCCCCATTTTTGATGTAACCATACTAAGACTGGGCCTGTCATTGGAGCCATAATTCACTTACTCAACTATTCAGTCATTGAGACATTCATTCAGTCAGTCAGTCATTGGATATATATTGAGGTCTATAGTATTCTAGGTGTTGTGATGGACCTTGGTTGCTGAGATAAATTAAGTACATTTTAGGTCTTCTACAAACTAAGCATTGATGTGGGAAGCTAAGTCACCAACAGGTGATTAATCTCTGATGTGAAAGCACTGTAATAAGAAAATGTTCAGGATAAGTAGACAGAAGAGTTTCTGGCATACTTTGGAGAAGACAGACAAGGACTGGCAGGAAGTATAGGACTCAAGAAAGATTGAATAGGAGTGAGAGGCTCTACCATGCCCCAGAAAAGGAGAGGAACAGGAGGCAAAAGTGTTACGGAGTAAAAGACCTCTATGCATTTCAGAATGCTACAAGAACTTCACTGTGACTTTTAAATCATATATTCATGTATACATTTATGAACATGTGCCTCTGCATAGTCTCAAGCAGGCTTTGAAGTCCATCAGAGGCTGTGATGGGGGTCTAAGAAAGTAAAGCTACTGAGGCTTAGTGCTGAGGCTCAGTCATCCAAGGACTATGCCTAAGAGCTTCTCCTCAGACCTTCAGGATTCAAGCACTGCATTTTAAGGAGTCCCTACAAAAATACGGAGGTGATTAAGTAGATTCCACAAACTCAAACACTGGCCATCACCACACACATAGATACCACAGTACCCCCATCCTTCTCCCCTACAAAGTACACAGGTACTTCTGCTGGGTGTGGTCATAATCAAACTTTATGTAACCTTTAACACACATAGAAAATGACCTGAGTACCCTACAGGAAACACCCTCATCTTACAACACAGGTCTGACCCAGGTTCGCTAGCAGAAGAGGATGTATTTTCAATGTAAGAGCAGAGTGATCAATCACACCAGCTGATGGATGGCATGGCCATGAGTGTGCCAGGTAGCCTATAATAACATGCTTTTATTACCAAGTGAATCACCCTTCAATTTGGCTATACTAAAAAGAAAGAAAGGCTCACATTTGAATCTATTTAATTCAAGACTGTTTTTTTTTTAACATAATCTTAAAAGTTCTAGGAAAGGAGAAGAAATACCACATCCTTTTAATGTTCTGTAGTGTTGATGTATTTAAAGCTAGTTTTCAGAACCAACAGCTGCAGAACAAAATTACTATTCTCTTTCTGAAGATGAAGAAACAGAAGCCAAGAGAGGCTAAACAGCTGCTAATCACTTAGGATAGCCTGACTCTTAATCCTGGTCCCTTGCAGTAAAAACCTGCTTTCTAGAGGCAGGTGGAGGAGTATGCACTTACAATCTCAGGATTTGGGAGGCTGAAGCAGGTAGGTCATGAGTTAGAGAACTGTCTACACTACACATGAGACCTAGTTCCAACCAACCAACCAACCACCCACCCAATCAGATAATGGCCCTTTCTCTTCTGATAGAAATAGTGAGAACCATTATATTTTTCATCATATAAATAAAATATTTATTCCTTCAAGCTAATCATTTGAAGATAGTCCCTAATTTGTGACTTACAGAGGATTCAACTTCATAATATTTGACATTATGCTGATATAAAAGCCTTATACACCCAATAGTAGAAACTGATGCACTGTTTGAATATTTATGTTTCCTTGTCCAATCAATTCGCAGCCTGACACTCTCTTTCAGTGCTGGATCATAGCTACTAGTCAATCACATGATCAGTAACATGTTCAAAAAGGCACACAGCCAAGATCCTAGAGTGTACCACGTTACTAAGCTATGATATTTTCTAAATTGGGTGTGTTATGTGCATTTAAAAAATATACTTTCAATGTACAATGACTTTATTGAGATGTATCCCCATCAGAAATAAAGAGTAGAGACATGGCCCAAACCAGTGGAAGAAAAGTAGACATGAGTTATCTCCTCCCTCCTGAATGGTTACATGCATATGAGCCAACAGATATCAGTCAACAATCTAGGACCACACTGCCCCCAACAGTCACTAATCCAGGACAGTTTTTACCAATAACACCTGCTGCGTATTCCAAGAATAAGGAAGCCAAGCCCATAAGCTTGATCCTCTCCTAATCCATTTATCTTCTTCCTTGGACAGTGTGCAACAGAGGCTATGGAGAAAATGCACTGCTGTACACAAATGCATTGGTCTGCAAGAACAAGTGTTCTGTGTTTGTGGTCAGTGACTAGACATCAGTAACTATCACAAAACTGATGGCCTGAGACAGAAGAATCCTCAAAACTCTATGTCTTCAAAGTAAAATTGTATTTCTCTGTCCCTTTGACTTTACTTAATAGTCAATGACAATTGCAGCTTTGCTCAATAGTTCCTGATGTCATGAGCAATGCTGACCTACCTGTGCCTTAGAACCACATCTCTTCTTACATAATGCTAAGAAATGAAGCTTGCCTTTCATTTTTCTCAATGCCAATGCTAAGTGAAGGAATCCAAGATGAATATGCTCTTGCAGTTTCTGGATCAGCTATTTGAAAAGTATGATTTATCTAATTGCATCTCATAAATAAACCAGATAGACAAACTTTTCCCTGGGTGGTGCCAGGCAGGCTGGAACGGTGGTCACACAGATATTAGGCCTCAGCTCTCAAACCTTTCTCACAGTGATTTTCTGGGGAGGCCTGCTTCTGACGGGCTTGTCATTCTCGGGCTTTCAAAGATGGTATGAAAAGTGAAGTCTCAGGTTAAGCAAGGTGCAGTGTTTCAAGATCAAGGTTTGTTCCAGTCTTTGGGTGAGTGGCCTTGGATAATCCATGCCCACAAGTTGGACTTTTCTTTTTTTTATCTTTAATATAAAGGTAACTGTGACTCATTCTCATGAATTTAGTATGATGGCTAACATCTGTTGAGTAGCTATTAGGTTGGGGACACTGGGCTAAACGTTACAAATAGAAAGGTGAATTCCAAGTGTCTAATCTCTAGATGGAAAGACAGATACTGATAGCATCAACATAATGCATTCTGTGTTAGAAATGTGTGTGATTCAGGGGTTGGGGAGGTGCCTCGCTCAGTAAAGTGTTTCCCATGACTCACTAGTCTGCTAGCCTCATCGAATTGGTTAGCCCAGGATCAATGAGAGACCCTGTCTCAACAAAACAAAACAAAGCAAACACAGCAACGAAGGGTTCCAAAAGAATGTCTTTTGAGGATGCCCTCTGGCCTCCACACGTCACACACATATGAACATATGCACATACTCAAAGAGAGGTACACGAGTCATTATTCTATGAAGTGTTCTTTCATCTATATCCATGCCCAAACTGGCTTTCAAATCCATGGTATGGTTTTAAATTATAGAGAGACTGATTTAGTTAAGGAAATCCACTTGTCCCCAGTGGGGCCGATGTCCTCACTTTTACCTTCCCGCACCAGAATCTCCTGTAGAAAGGCAATGGTGAGCCGTGCAGGTGGAAGCGCCACCAGCAAGCCTGTTATTAATCATTATCATAATGATCTGGACCAACCTGCTGGGCTTTTTGATGTGTGCTCATCTCTACGGATTAAGATGAAAATCTGGGCGTGCTAACTATCAATGCAGCATTAGGATTGGGGACCCATTAATCTCAGGCTGCAAATGACCAGAGGTAACCTCAAAGAGACACGTCAGTTCACCTACAACCATGGGGAGCTCTATACAACACCACTAGTCCCTGCCCTGGCAGCTATAAAACAAGGGGAGGGGTTTCTGCATGAAATCCAGCCAGAACCACTGGGCTCTTCCTCCATTCCAGAGTTATCAGAAAGGTTTTCTGAGGGCTTCAAGTTGAATTCCCAGTGGCCATGAGAGCCTGCCAAAAAAGATATGTCTCAAGGGTAGTATTTCACCAACATAATCTGTAAAAGATGAAAGAGAAGAGTGGGGGAGGGGACTCAGATGTTAAAATTCCAGATATAAGCACAAGATCTAAGTACTCAGTGAAGTAATGCCAGGAGGCTGCTCTAGGGGACTTCTGGCTGGCTATGGGACTAGAAAAGGAGACCTGAGTTCTAATCTCTGCTCTTGTTTCATGGATGACCTTGATGATGAAGTACTTAGGAACATAGGATTTGGAAGCAAGTAAATCTAGTGTGTGTGATGAGCTCTGAGACTTGGCTCACATAACTTCTCTGTGTCCCTTTTGTTAAATAAGAATATAAGTATATACATCCCTTACAGGATGGGTGTGAGAAAGCAGAATTTGTGTAACCATCAGTAACAAACTAAGAGGAAAGTTTCTCACACTGGTAAGCTGTCTGAGTACAAGCAGAGCTATGATGAGCAAATATGTCATGTTCAGAAGCCCTGTCACCTCTGTTGACTCTTCTAGTTCCCAGGAAGGTACTCCAGGAAATTATGCCTCTCTGGTGTCAATCATAGCTCCTCTTCTGGGACACTGTGAACACTGGTGGACTAGCTGAGGGCAAAATGGTCAAGTCTGAAGTTTGGGCTTTGAGTGGATGATCAAATGAGGAAATCCGGTAGTTGACACTCCGGTGGTCTTTCTCACTGTAGAATTCCTGACGTTGGCCATGTCAGTTCAATTTTTATACTTCTACCACATTCCTTGCTCCAAGCTTCTCTGCCAGTCCTCTCTCTTCCTACAGTGAATCTTCACAAGTGTCCTTGGACACCAGGGGCTCTTGACAGAGACCCAAAATGACTGCCCTTGTGTCTACCCACAATGACAGAAAGGCCTTATGCCAGGACTTTGTTTCTGGGCATGTTGTGTACAAATAAAACAACTCTAAAGGGCTCACAGAGCAGAATTCAAAACAACTCAGTAGAAAAATGCATGGCAAAAATGCAAAGAAGGTTCTACTTCTCAAAGCTTAAGAACGACTTGTATAAACTGTGAAGTGCCTGCTCACTAAGTGTCAGGGGTACCTCTTCCACACAAGGACATGTCACTCTTGGTCTCATATATTGGTAACCTGACTGAACTTGCTTCTCAGGAAACCTGGCAATTTGAATGGATATTTTGATTTTGAGCTTCAATCTTATTTTAGGAAGATGATCCAATTTAGAGCAGCCTAAGATGTCTCCTACAAGCTGATCTTTTTGTATGTCTCCCATCCTTTTTTGCCAGCCTGGCTCTCAGAGTACCTGACATAATGTAGCCAGTGCATGGGTCAAGAATTTTATCTCATTCTGTCGATCTGTTGAATTCTTCCTAGAGGTCTTCCTTCCTTTCTTCCTTCCTTCCTTCCTTCCTTCCTTCCTTCCTTCCTTCCTTCCTTCCTTCTTTCCTTTCTTCCTCCCTTTCTTTCTCTTTCTTTCTTTCTTTCTTTCTTTCTTTCTTTCTTTCTTTCTTTCTTTCTTTCTTTCTTTCTTTCTTCTGTTCTTCCTTCCTTCCTTCCCCTCTCTCTCTCTCTTTCTCTATCTCTCTCTTTCTCTGTTTCTTTCTTTTTTCATTGTTTCTTTCAAAAATACTTGTTCTTTGGCAATCTGGTACATACATACAGTGTATCTTGATCATATCAACTATCATTTCCCTTCTTCATCTGCCCTCAGACCCCCCCCAACACACTACCAATACTTAATGATTTACTTTTTTTTAAATTTTTATTTTGCAATACAATTCAGTTCTACATATCAGCCACGGATTCCCTTGTTCTCCCCCCTCCCGCCCCCCTCACCTTCCCCCCAGCCCGCCCCCCATTCCCATCTCCTCCAGGGCAAAGCCTTCCCCACAGACTGAGATCAACCTGGTAGACTCAGTCCAGGTAGGTCCAGTCCCCTCCTCCCAGGCTGAGCCAAGCAATCCTGCATAGGCCCCAGGTTTCAAACAGCCAACTCATGCAATGAGCACAGGACCCGGTCCCACTGCCTGGATGCCCCCCAAACAGATCAAGCCAATCAACTGTCTCACCCACTCAGAGGGCCTGATCCAGTTGGGGGCCCCTCAGCCATTGGTTCATAGGTCATGTGTTTCCATTCGCTTGGCTATTTGTCCTATTTGAGACAAGATCTGAATCTACAGTCCAGGTTGGCCCTGAACTTACTGTGTACTCCAGACTATTCTCAGACTCTCAGCAGTCCTCCTGCCTCAGCCTCCAAAGTGCTGTCGTGACAGTCACGTGCCACCATGCCCTATACCTTCACACTCTCATTTGTTCCTCTTCTCACACTAGCCATGTTCTCACTCATTTTGTGATTATTATCAGCCACGCGGCTTGCTTAGGAGAGAGCTTGGTTTATGGGAACCACGCTAGGCTTGGCGGATCCCTTAAGTCAATAAGAGTTTATTCCAGCTGTCTTGATGTCTTAAAAAGATGGCTCCCTTTAAGTCTCCTAATATACCCAAGTGGCATGTGTGAACACATGCTCAGATCCCCGTGTCTATGGAAATGACACTGAATCATTTTGCAACAAAGGAAGGGCTTTGGATGTTTCTTGGAGGTGCGGCAGATAGGTAGCGCCTGGGCAAACCAGTTGAATGGGTGCGTCCCAAAGCAGCCATGGCCTCCTCTGGAAGAAACTGGGTTCTGAGACAAGGCTGAATTACTCATGTAGTAGATCCTAAGCATCCTACCTACAATACTGGCAGCTGTATTCATGAGAGAATCTAGCCATGTAAAATGTTTTCATGTCAGCAGACAGCTCATGACGCACCCAGAGAGGGTATTCAAACTTTCCCAGACACTTCTCCTTGTCCAAAGGGCCTCAGATAGAACTTGTATCTGATGGCTCCTTCTCCTCTCCTGAAAGGAGACCTGCTGCTGCCTGTGGATAGACAGTAGGAGCGAGAATATGGAGCTACAGATGTTTGTGGAGTCTCTTTACAAACACAGCAGTTGTGAATTATTCTCTTTTACATCTTTGAATTCTTTTGATGATTTAAAAATATTTAATACTTTAAAAATATTTGAAACCACTTATCTCATGGGCCTTTTTTAAAAAATATAGACAAACTGCATCCATTCCTCCCTCCCTTCCTTTCGTACACTCTCCTTCCATCTATGAGAAGGGACCCCTTCCTGAGCTTACGCAATGCATCCTCTCCAGTACCCAGAATGCTGTCTGAAACATGATTGAGATCCAGAAAGTAATCTGAATAAATGAATAGAAGTGATTGTTGCAATGGCATGAGCCTGGTCATAACCAAGATGCTTATCCTGCTGCCAAATTCTCCCATCACTAAGAACTTCATGAATTGACTCAAGAGTCTCTCTTTAGGAAAGAGTATTTAATGGACTTATGCAGTGTCTTCCTTTCCATAGAGAGAGCAAAAGGAGAAGAAAACATTCCTTGAGATACAATCTCTGGAGTTATGGAGATATTCTCCTGCTCAGAAAACAATGTACCAACTCGATAAACACTTGTTCAGACCCTGTGACATAGAATAGTTAAACACACTGGCTATATGATTACAAAACGATTAAAGTTGATCCTCATTCTTTTCTCTAGATAAAGTACACCCAAGCAAATGACAAAAGCATCAAAAAGTTAGTGGACACACTAATATCATCTATGGTTTACTGGATGCTCACAATGAATAAGGACCTCTTCTGAGATTTAAAATATTTGATACATTCACTTATTATAATAATCCTATGCAATATTGGCCATTATTTTCATTTTCAGCATAGGGAACTGAATTATATATTGGGGAGGTTGCCCAGTGTCAGAAAAAGAATAGCACATACAGAGCTTGGTTTCACTTATGGTGTTTGCTATGAAGTATATCCTCCGAGCATTATGTGCTACCTTGTCTCTCATGAAAGTATATAGAAAGGAGCAAAGGGACACAGGAGGCACTTGCTCTCTCTGCCCTGTTGGCAAGGAGTTTCTATGAAGGATTTACTGAGGAGGTGGTATTTGAGTTTGAATCTTGCAGGATGAGTTGGGATTCCTTAAGGAGAGATGTCATGGGAACGTTCCAAAGCAAAAGTTTGTACACAGCCTCTGAGAAAACACCTAGTTGTCATAGAACCCTTGGATTTGATGGGGCTGATCCACTGTGAGGAATGGAAAAAAACATGGGAGTTAAAACTAGAAAGAAATGTAGGTGGCATGACAAAGCTTCTTCGATTGAAAATTATGAGGAATGACTTTGACATCTTTGTCATGGGGAGCAAGTGTAGAGTTTTAATCCAAAATACAATAAATCCTAAGCTTCCTGCAGGAAAGTCATTGTTCATGGAAAGAATAGATGGAAGAAAGGGATGGAGGTAAAGAAAAGGTAGTGAGGAAGTTCACACAGTGGTCCAGGCAGGATGCTGAAGGATGCTGAAGGCCCAAGGGGCATCATAATCACTGCTTTCTGTAAGATAGGTGCATCTGATGTCCTGTGTGCAGGAGGGGAAGAGCAGTGACCTGGAGTAAGTTCAAGGTATTTGCTTAAGACATACATAGGCTATTTCTCCAGTGACCCAAAGAGTGGGCATAGTCTGTCCAGCTGCTTCTCCCTCCAACTGTAGCCAGTTTTTGCAAGTGCTCAGGGGACAGAACGTGTCCCTCACTGTTGTGGCTTCAGGCCATCTCTTAATGGCTGAGCCTCAGCCAATGCAGAAGTGATGTATTGTTGTCCTGCCTGTCTGTCAGAGCTCTTTCACAATGAGCTTTAAAAGCATGCTGAGGTCATAGAACAATGTGTTGACTTGTTGTGTGGGTTATTGTTGTTTTATTTCTCCTGTGAATGGTTGGGTGGGATGAGTTCTTTAAAAAATCATAGAAATTTCCATGATCTCTCTGTATATAGTGAATGCACAGACACTATCAGAGAAGAAAATACCAACTATCAACAGGACATAGATTGCCCTTGCCCTCAGGAGCAATAAGAATTCTAGATTTCTCTCATGGAATTCACAATCAACACAAAGGTTTTCTTTTTTAGCTTTTACTGCTTTTAAATGAAGCTACTTGTGTTCCTCAAGATTATTCTTTTAAACTGATCCATAATTAATTTTCCAGAGGAAAAAGTCCTACATGTAAAGAAATACAAATATTACACACACACACACACACACACACACACACACACACACACACACACACACACGAGACACAGAAAAACAAAGAATAAACCCCAAAATGCCATGAACCTGCAGAAAGGGTTCAGCTGATTAATACCCTGTAAGAGCCAACAGTGACCAAAAGTGACCATGATTTTTGACTCCATGTAGAAATCATTCTTTCTTCAGCTTCCATCTCTTCTCACTCAGGTATTTCCAGATGCCTGCACCACAAATTTGCCCCTGCCCCATGGGAAGGCATTTCTGAATAGCATGTAAGAATTCATAGGAGTGCCGGAAGATGCCTTGTTTCTAGTACCTCCTGAGGATTTTAAATACGTCATAGAGATTATATTTCTGCTAAGTGTCAACTTGGAGAATTGGTAGTACTTTTATTTTGGTTCCCTTTCTGATGGCTAAAATGTGTGATAGCTACCGGATGCAGGGGCTCCTGAAGCTCGTCATCAGCTTGGTTGTGTACTATGATCTGATCCACCATGACAGAGATGTGGAGAGAATGGTAATTGCTTTTGAGCCTACTGATCTTTTCCCACCTCGGACATTCCATATGAGGGTCCTTCCCTTGAGCTACAGTGCCAGGGGTATCCTTTTGCTGAAGTGCTGATGCAGTACATTAACTGTGTTATAAAGGAGAGTGGCTGGCTTTGTTTGAGGCAGAACTGTTTTAAAGTTTACTCCAAACACAAGTCATGGGAAATTCTAGTAAACCATTTCCGTTGTTTACTAACTTTGGGATTTGGTACATATTTTTGCTTCACAGATTCACAATGAAGTTAAGGGCACTGTGCTTGCCCAGTGTTATTTAAAACAGCATTTGTAATACTGTTATTGACCACAGAGCCCCATGAAGGGTGGAAGAGTGTGTGTGTGTGTGTGTGTGTGTGTGTGTGTGTGTGTGTGTGTGTGTGTAATGCTACCAGAAGCCGACAGTGAATGCTTTTCTAATTCCTGCCTTAAAAAGGTATATGACTCCAATCAATTCATATTTTATATTAGAAATTTTCATTTAGGTTTTGTGCCATTGTGTCTTATCTTATCATAGAGGCTTCCAAACTTTGAGTAGTAGGTTCAAGCTCATTTTATAACTTTTACCAGTCTTGCTGCCTCCCATTTGTGGCATTTTCTTTTCACCAAATTTATGGAAAAAGTATGTGTTTCTTCCTATTCGTTGCCACTCATCAGTCAATGGGATATCACTATCGGTGGGCTCCTACCTCTGCTTTCAGGCCATAGTTAACCAATTCAAATGTCAACTCCAGATGTTTCTTAGGTGCCCTCATCTACCTACTCTGAGCCAACTGACAATGTTTCAATAATTTCTCTTTCAGAATTGTACTCCTCTCTGACCTCAGGGGCTGAGCTACCAAGACTGTCTTCCTAACATATTAGCCACTCTCCTTTCTCAGGGATCCATTCTTCTTCCTTGCATTCCACACATTAAGCAAGTGAGCACCTTCAATGTCTAACATGTACTTTATGTTTCATATCATAGGATATTCACAATGGAGTTTTATTGTGTAGTGTGGACCACCCTTATTATTGAGAAATCAAAATCAGAGTGGTCAAGATACCCACACAAACTCACTGAGCGTGTGAGTGGCAGGAGAAGAATTTGCATTTGGTGTTTTTAAAGCTCCCAATTTGATGTCACTTGCTTTAAGGCTGTACTCAAATTGACACATTGATATATATCCCTGGGTTGGGAAGTAAATGAGATTGCTTGCTGGCTGTGAATTCAGTACACCTCCAAGGTGGACCAGGTCAGGCTATCTATAGGGATTAGAATCCATGATGCAGAAGAAATTTTAAGATGAAGCTTGGAATTATGATGAAATGTTCTGATTTGTAGAAATCACTGCTCTCCTTTTGACTGTGAAGTCTGTATCACAGAGACTAAACTATTTAGACTTTCCACTGTTCAGGGTATGAGATAGTTCATAAGGTTCAGAACTCTTTTTTTTTTTTTAAATTGAGATTCAAGTCAGATGCTTGTGAAAGTACTTCTATGGATGATATAAAATGAATACATGCATCCATCCAAACACTGGTGTTTCTTATGGAAATGGGCAGGATCTTCGTCCTTTTCCTACCTCAAAATGTACTTTGAAAACCTCATCTTCTGTGGAATCCACAAGACCTGTATTCTGTCTTCAATAAAGGCGCTGCTTATAGCTTATACAAATACACAAGTAGAACCAAGCAGGTATCTGTCCCGTGTTCGTATTTGTTATTTTTTGAGAATTTTATGCATGTATACAATGAAGTATTATTATATCCACTCCCTTATTTTCCCCTACAAACTTCCCTCAAGGTCCCTTCTCATACTTCCACCCTCAACCTCATTTCCTCCTTATATTTTTAAATCATAACCCACTAAGTCCATTTAGTGCTCCCCATATGTGCATGAGTGTGAGCCATCCCCTAGAACATGGAGAGTGATGCTCCCTCCCCTAGCAGCTATCAAATGCCAATAACTCCTCAGCTAGATGTGGCTTTCTGCTAGCTCCTTCCTCACCTATGCTAGAATTTTGGCTGGCTTGATCTTATCCAGGTCTTGCATAGATCTCCAAAGATGCTATCGGTTCATGCCATGTCCAGAAAACAGTATCTATAGCACTCATTCTTATCCTCTGGCTCTTACATTCTTTCTGCCTCTTCATTATTTAAAAAAATGACTCTTTTAGTGATTTCACACTCTCACAACACTCAGTCTCTGCCTTCCAATCGCTCCTGTATCATATTCACCTGCATCTTTGTTCGTTCATGACATTTTGAGAGAACAACTACTCACAGAACATTTCTGTTTCTATTATTTCCATTAAACCAAACATTTAAACCTTGCCCCCTCTCCTCACTCTTCTCAATAGTACCCATATTCCTTTTGGTGAATGTTACTGCTGTTTTTCTAATCATTCAAAGTTGAAATATGAAAATTTCTTTGGACATTTATCACCTTTGCATTTGTTGTGACATTTACAGAGCTTAAAGCATCTGTGGTCCCAGTGTTCACTTCCTTCTCCTTTGTGATCCTCTTAGTCAGTCCATCACTGGTCATTGCCAAGATCAATAATTTTCAAGGTTTGTGTTATGTAAGTGAACAGCCAGTAGCGTAGCGAGTGTTGTCAGTTGTCACAACTCGTATAGAATAGGTTGAGTCCAGGGTGCTGCTCAGTATTGTGGGGTAAGGCATCCTACAGTAGCAGCCTCATCCACTGGAAACTCTTGTTCAATGGGTCCTGCCTTCTTGCATCCTGCTTCTTCTTCTACCTAGATACCAGATTCAATTAAATATCTTCTTGATGTCTAATTTGGAGACATTTCAATGGTGCCTAGCCAGTCTTCAATCCTGTTATTCAAGGTTCTCCAAAATAGTTCCAACCTAAGTTCCCACTTCCTCCCCTTAGGCCACACCATCATTCCCTACATACCTAGAGCCTAGCTCACTTGGATGGCATCCTTCTTCCTGGGTGTGCCCAAAACGTCTTATACCAGGAAAGTGTCCTCTATTATTATTGCCTTATATTTTCCCCCTTGTTCTCACTCCCACCATAGTGTGTCAGTGTTCTGCCTCTATTCCCACTCTAATCCTAAAGCATTCTTTTCCTTCCTAAAACCCGATTCTTCCAATGGCTGCTACCTTTTTCCATCATCAAGCAGTGTGCTCCCTAGGGGAACATAGGATGTTCATGCCTAGTTTCCTCTGCTCCAATGTGAAATGGGACAGTGATGAGCCTTACTTGGCATCTTTCCATATGGCAATGAAAGGAGAGAGGAAGGAATGTAAGGATTTTCATCACATGAAGAGTGGGTCAGGTTGGGTGGGAGATGCATAGGGTTGCTCACAGTGCTGAGAGCAGTTGGCTGGGCTGCATCTGCCTCTTAGCCCCAGTCCCCCATCTTTCATCAGAGGATGTCAACAGTTTCTCAATTTGTTCCTTCATCTTCCTTCCCTTCATCCTTCTCTTCCTCTTTTTCCTTTCATTCCTGCTCTCCTTCTCTCATTTTTTTCTCTCAGAATATTCATTCTCAAAGAGAAAAAGAATCATATTCTGATCAGGAGTACAGAAACTGATTCTGAGAAGGGGCAAATGGTACCTTAAATAGTAAGAATATTTTGTAGCTCTTCAAGGTCCAACTTGATATGACAAAATCTGACTGTTTTCTTTAAAAAATAATTTTCATTTGAGTGAACATGCATTGATTAAAATACTTTGTATCTTTAGTTTTTCTTCTTGTTTGTATATGAAAGAACAACAGTGTAACAACAAACATGTTGGAAAATGTTATTTCAGACCAACGTAAAAGAATATGAACATGCATATGTATTTTCACATTCTCAGAAATCAACTAAGAGATTCCACTCTCTCAATCATAAACAATTAGGAGAAAACATACTATACTTCAACCTAGGAAGTGATTCACTCACATATTTCTCCAATTTGTCAAGAGGAAAATGTACCTCAGAGAAATGAGGCATATTCATTCATTAAGCAGCACAGCACAACTGATTCATGAGCTGTTTAAAGTTTAAGAGAAAGCAAGCAAGCAAAGCACTCAGAACTAAGACTGACACCAGCTAGCCTCTTTGTAATACCATCATCATCTTCGTCATCATCATCAGTAGCCATAGCAGCAGCATCAAGCATAGTAATACTTACTGTTCTTTTTCTCCATCCCAATCTTTGTGTCAGGTGCTGGGGAGAAGGTAACACTTCACAAAACTGGCATTGTCTCCATTTTAATATAACTCATATTCTAGTGGGTGATACAGGCAATCACCAGGCAAGGAACAATCGTCAACTGTCCTAAGTACAGGAGCCAGGAGAGTACAGAACAGGAGGAACTGATTTAGAGCTGGGGAGGAGGGGGCAGGAATAATGAAGAGAGCTCCCTAGGGCAATGATAATGAACTGAGATCTGAAGACTGAGTGAGCTAAGTGAGTGAATTAAGATGTGAAAAGTGCTCCCCCTGGGAAAGACCAAAATATATGAAGGCTGTTGAGCAGAAAGGATCACAGAACAGAATTTTAAAAGACACAAATACTGAGATACCCAAAGTGAGGTAGACAAGATGGAAAGTGGCCCAGAATGAGGAGGAGGTGCCTGTGCCACTGCTAGTGGTGGTACCTTGCATGGTGGTAGGAAAATTAGTTTTACCCTAAGATCAGTGGCCTGATGTTCAAGGTTTAGAGAAGGAAGTGACATGGTGTAGGATGTCATGGAGAGTTGATTTGGTATGATTGGATGGGCGAATGGTAAAAATGGAAGGATAGAAGGGCAGTGGTCAACTAAGATTCTTTCAGTAGTTTTGGCCTAAAGTGATAGAAATAAATGCAAATACAAAAATATTTCGATATAAAACTAAGCTACTTTCCAGAGGTGAGTGACAGGGTACATCAAGGACAACCCTAGAGTGTGGTTTAGAATGTCAGCTCTTGGGAGGCAGGGGCAGGCAGATCTCTGTGAGTTTGAGGCTAGCCTGGTCTACAAAGCAAGGACAGCCAAGGATGTTACACAGAGAAACCCTGTCTTGGAAAACAAACAAACAAAATCCAACCAAACAAGAACAGCAAAAACCAAACCAAAACCAAAAAAAAAAAAAAAAATTACATGGGCAAATGATAGCATGCCTGAAGCCACTTAGGCTGTTGACCTCTAACATATCCAAGGTGGTTCTCAGGGATCAGTGCTGACTTACTTTTTTCCAGTCCTATTGAGTGAGACATTGCATCCTTGGTATAGACTTATGGCAATGTTGCTCTGAAGTTGAAGGAATCTAACAATTTTGGACCTGGGGTTAAGGGATTTGCATTAATATCTCTAGTGTGTGCAGGCACTTGGTACTGCTGAGCAAGAATCCTCCTCCTCTGAAAAATATAAAACATAGTAAAACCCACTTCAACAGGTGGTAACTGGGATCACAGAGATAGATTTGTTCCCAACAGGTACATCTACATCTGAATGCTGAGGGTGTATTTGTGATGTTTCCTTTGGTCATATTTCTGTCCTTTCTGCTATAGGTTGCTCCTATACTCTGGGGCCCAAGAGAAGCTTCTTGATTAAATATCCTTTTACTCAACAATTCCAGGTGAAATGGGTTACAGTCTCCTGCACATTAGAGGCTCAAGAGGGTTGAGTTAATGGGGTCCCTTCCCACAGCTAGGTGGGAGGTGTGCTCTTCAAACTTGAGAACTAAAAACAAAAGCCAACGTTTATTTGACAAGAATTACCTGGGACTACTTTCTAAGATTGAGATTCCCAGGCTGCATCACTCTAGAACCTTATTTGAAAAGACAAATAAGGTTAAGGAATTCCCCTTTTCCCTAAGCTGCCAAGGTGGCTCTGAAAGGTCATCCAAGCATCGCACTGAAAGACATACCAGCTTGGGGCTTTCATTTAGCTATGATTTCTTGAGACAGAAACCCTGTCTGCTTTACCACACAAAGGGTTGCTAAAAACATTGGCATTACACTGAGGAAACATTGAAATATTTTCAAAATTTAATTACTGTGCTGTGACCCTGTTTTCTTTTCTAGCCATCTCATGGCAAATTGTTGACAGATCTACTATGGCTTTAGGAACAATACATTTTTTAAAGATGTTCTTAAATGCTAGATTACCATTAGAGACAGTGAGGTCTAGGAAAATCTGTGTGTGTTGACTACATGCATGTCTGGGTGCACGACATTAAGGAGTTATGGAAATCGTAAAGCACTAACTATGTTAAAAGAGTTTGAGATTCTTGTTTGTAAGAATCTGCTGCTGAGGAGATCCTATTACAAACCCCGCCATTTACTCAAGATTGGCATGGAAACATTTAGTTAAAAATCAAATGTATAGGCCCTAGACCAAGCAAGGCACCTATCTCATTCCTAGGGGATTTGACTCTGGGCCAGTCAGCCAAAGTCCAAGATTCCCCTTAAGGCCCTAGAAGTGTATCCCTGAGGTTGTCAGTTAGCTCTTGACCACAGGCTTTCATTTTTACTTGCTGTGATTTCTCTTCCATAGCAGTTAACCCATGCATGTCCCTCTTCACCCCCCTCTTAACAATATTGAAAGTATTTCTTAATGGCTGGAGTCAACTATGCCAAATATTAGAGCACAACATGCCCACCCAGATAGTGGGTATAACCCACTGCCTTCATGGCCCTGACCAGTTTTTCCTGCACTGCCCCATGCCCTTGATATGTTCAAAGCCTATTCAAAGCCAAATCAAGCACATGGTAGCTATATGATTTCAAAAATACCAGGTGCAGAGGATGTTGGAGGACCTCAAGATGAAGAGCAAAAAGGCCTTTAAAATGACAAGGCAATCAGCTTAGTGATGTCCTTCATCTCAACCACACTACCCATTAGACTTCCCTTCAGCACCTTATCCTTCTATAGTACAACCATTGGTCCATCTCTCTTTTGCAGACTAGCACGTGCTTTCTGAATGATAATGATTTTGCTTATGATCATTGATGGATCAAAGTCAATGTCAGCGTCAGCCTATAATGAGGCACTGGTTGACAGGAAGTGCTTGCGGGTATGCAGAACTACTTTTGGTATCCTGTACCCTTCCTTCTTTGTATGAGTGATTGTGGATGACATAGTCCATCCTGATAAATACCCATGTTCTGCTCTATAATTTCCAGATGTGGACATCAGGGTGATGAGGATTATGATGGTGAACTGGAGGAATGTTTTATATTAGAGCAAGCCCTGTGAGCAGGATATCAGCTTGTAGCTTAAAGGAGTTGTTAGCTAGGTTTGTTTTAGCTTCAGAATTACTCTTTCCCCTTAGAATATTTGGATTTCAAATAAAAATATGTTCATTTTTTTTCTTAGATGTATTCTGTAACTTCAAATATATCCTGTTGGATGTATGAAAGCTCTAAGAGCATTTGTTGGGTGGGCATCTCATATAGGTATTAGAAGCATCTGCATACCATTTATCAAACATGCTAAAGAGCAAGTCTTCACTTAAACAGGTTCAGTAATGTCAACAACCTTTTTCTAATATACTGTCCCTTTGCATTCAAGAGAGAATTGCCTCCTTAAACTGAAAGCCACTCAGCAGCAATGGCCTCTGGTCTTTCTAATTTGTGGTTGACCTTTAAGATGCATTCCAAGCTCTTCAGAAATGCCACTGGAAGAAGGAAAAACAATTTATTGGCCATTTTCCTTATGAGTACAGGCCACTCCTCCCAGTCATCAACTTCTCCTGTGTGAAGCAATCCTGTGTCCAGAACACATCCATGGATTGGAAATGCTTCAGAAGAGGTATAGCCAGTTCCCAAATACATAAAATTCCTTAGAGACTGTTTCTTCCAGAGAGGTGGAGAAGAGCAATCTGGGTACCACTCAATCCTATATGAGTAAGTAGAAGACTCTCACAGAGTACGGAAGGCAAGGGACCTTATCAGACAGGATTTTACTTGCTAATAGTATGCCAATGACCTAAGTTATACCACATAACTCTTCTGTTCAACCAATAAAAACCCATTTCTAACAAGCACCAATTACAGTGTTGCAATATCTATATTCTAGGGATATGCATGCAAGCTTGGTTTAGGATATGAGTCATTTCTTAGAAATTATTATGTGCTTCATGCTAGCTTAGAAGGAAAATAAGAAAACCTGTTTTATAAATGTTTCCAGAACAGTAGCAGAGTTTGAGATATAGTACTGTTTGAAAGTATATTATTAACTAGGCGTGATGGAACATAACTATAATTCCAGCACTTAGGAGGCTGAGGCAGGAGCATAGAAAGTTCAAGGGCAGCCAGGGTTATATAGTGGGACCATGTCTCATAAACAAAACAAACAAAAAACTAGAATAATATCATTATTACTCTTGTTGCTGTTGTTCAATGTTGTAGCTCCTGAGTGGTAGCCTGTCTATCCTGAGCGGTAGGCTGTCTTTCCTGAGTGGTAGACTGTCTATCCTGAGCAGTAGGCTGTCTATCTGAGCAGTAGACTGTCTATCCTGAGCGGTAGGCTGTCTGTCCTGAGCAGTAGGCTGTCTGTCTATCTTGAGCAGTAGGGTGTCTATCCTGAGTGGTAGGCTGTCTATCCTGAGTGGTAGGCTGTCTATCCTGAGCGGTAGGCTGTCTATCCTGAGCAGTAGACTGTCTATCCTGAGCAGTAGGCTGTCTATCCTGAGCAGTAGACTGTCTATCCTAAGCGGTAGGCTGTCTGTCTATCTTGAGCAGTAGGCTGTCTATCCTGAGTGGTAGGCTGTCTATCCTGAGTGGTAGGCTGTCTATCCTGAGTGGTAGGCTGTCTATCCTGAGCGGTAGGCTGTCTATCTTGTGGTGGTAGGGTTTGACATCTTTAACTACTCTTTCCTTTGACTGCCCTTCTACTAGATTCTCCCACTGTTCTTGAGCCACAACTTTTCTGATGCCCTCCTCTGAGACCACCTCTTAGAATGTCATCTTCTCTGAAGCCCTCATAGTGTAAAGCTTTCTAAGGACTTGTGGCTCAGTTCTTGTTTTCCTCTATACACACTTCCTTGTGGGTGCTCAACTGCCTTTGTCGTAGTGTGGCTGATAGCTCACAAGCTTCCCTTGAACCCAACACTGTTTCCTACCCTTCTTCCAGGCAATGAGAGTTTGACAGTATTACTGTCTCCCATAGTGTTTGGCCTGTTCTGTCTTCTTGCCTTGTTAGTTCCAAGCTGCAGAATTCCTTTTTTTGTGGGTTTTTTTTTTTTTTTTTGCCAGGCAATCTCTCTTTAGTCCATTACAATTTACTATTCAAGATTATCCTCCTAGCTACTTGCTTTATCTTTATTTCCTATTTGAACCTAACAATTAGGTTTTCAAATTTTCACTATTCAGCAACATTTTTGATGCAAATATTTGTGTATATTTGAAATATATATATATGTTCTTCATACACTTGTTATTATGGTATAAATTTATCTCTATATACATACTTTTGTTGTTATATGTATGTATTTACTGTCCCATCTATCATCTATCCATTTAATCTTCTATCTATCTATC
Organism: Peromyscus californicus insignis; assembly: GCF_007827085.1. Taxonomy (NCBI): domain Eukaryota; kingdom Metazoa; phylum Chordata; class Mammalia; order Rodentia; family Cricetidae; genus Peromyscus; species Peromyscus californicus. The sequence continues at coordinate 91,900,379 of NW_026294573.1, read as the reverse complement.
TATCTATCTATCTATCTATCTAGCTTTGTCTGTCATCTCCTCTATATTCCTTCCTGACTTTCTATGATATTTTCTGTATTACACTGGGAATCTCTTTACTCTCTCCTTCTAGCCCATTAGACATATTAGAATGGATATCAAGGCTCATATACCCCAGTGATTCACAGGATCTTCACAAATATTTACAGAGTCCATACATTACAAAAAGAGGGAAAAATGACAGAGTGACCAGACATACTGATTTCTTCTCCTAACCTTTCTCTAGCTAGCTAGTCATGCCACAGCCACCTTTAAAATTTCATCTTCATTCTACTGCTCCCTAGTTCAGAAGTACAAATGACTCGAATGCGCTTTCTGGGCAGCTTCTAAGCCACCCCACCTCACCGCTTTTCCCAGCTTGATGCCATGCCTTCTTATTCTGTTCTGCATCAACCTTTGTGTCTTCTCCTAGGCCCTGAATTCCAGATGCTCATTCCTTCCACATATCAGCCTTGGACTTTCCAGTCTTTCTGTCTGACCATCCTGCCCAGATTCATCATCCAGTGCTCACATCCCTGATCTCAACAACAGCATAGCCACACAGACACAGCTTCTTTCTTGAACTTCTCACACCCACATTTTTTCTACTTGGCTCTGCACACAGCTCTGACTGTTGCACAGTCAGTTTATAAGGTCTTGAGACTAGAAGCCATGTCTATGTTCTTTTGGATCTGGACTATTTATTGTTAAGGATAAAATTGATGGTCATTGAAGTGGTATCAAAGTAAACCAAATGCAACAGGAATTTTACAGAAGACTCTTCTCTACAGTGCAAAGCTGAGCTTGGCTCCTCGTGGTCCCATTCAACCATTAAATTTACTACTTTACACATGCAGTAGGTCAAAGTCAATTCTTTGGATCACCAATGTATCCTGCATGACACAAACATGAATAATGCTGACAAATTTGGTAGCACCTCATAGATTTGAGTGCTTTACTAACCCCATGTGAAGGCCTCATGCCAAGTAGTTTAATCTCCTTAATTTAATCATCTCAACATTCCTGAGAGTAGTTGTAGGACCCTACTTTGCAGATGAGAAAATAAGAAACTTCAAACATAAATTGAGCCCTCGAAAGTCCCATGAGCAGTGCCAGATTCCAGACATACAGGGATCCACAAGGCACAGCTTAACCCTAAAAGGACTAGAAATTTGCTGGGGTGGGGGATCACTAATCATCATTTGCTTTTTAAGAAGTACAGCATCATAATTACTAATAATTTTTTTCTCTATCAAATGAAGGCAGTGACCAATTCTGTCCAGCGCCCAAACAATGCTTTAACAATTTTGCCAGAGACTGGAGAAATGATTCCACCAGTAAAGTGCCTGCTGTGTAACCATTAGGATCTGAGTACAGAGAGCCCCAAACCTACATAAAGTATTGTGAGGCTGCCTACAGTCCCTGGGCAGTGGCCTGATGGGAGTTAGAGACAGGAAAATCCTTGGCAGTCTGTGGGCCAATTATCATGGAGTATACAGTGGCATACAAGACAGTCCGTGTCTAAACAAGGTGAAAGGTGAGGATTGATACTAGGGATTATATCTCTGACCTCCACAAACACATGCATTGTGACACACTTGCCTACACACGCACACACACACACACACACACACACACACACACACACACACACACACGAGTTGGAGCTAAGGATTGTGCAGAAAGAGATAAAGAGATAAAGGAGAGGCCTGATGGACAGTGTTATAAAGGGAAAGGTTGCTCTCCAGGTAAGGCCCCGCCCAGCTAAGCTTCCCACTTGTGAAAGAAAAAGGCCTAAGAAAATGTTTGCTCCTAGATATGAACAAAGAACTTAAGCTATTGCAAATGTGATTTCCAGGGGCCAGAGGCCATGGCAAGCTGGAGGTGCACTTGGCTGCGTTGTCCAGGTGGTGCTGGCTTCAGAGTCATGGAGGATACATGAAGAAAGGTGTTATGGAATTTTCCTGCATGCTTTCAAAGGTCCTCTGAGGCCAGACGTGTGGCAGAAGAATCCTTGAGTGGAGGCCCTGGGAGTTAAGAGGCCCCAAGAGGCCATTGCATGGGCTGTGGAAGGAAAAGCTGGATTGCACTGGACACCCCAAGATGTTGAAGATGCTAGAGCCATGGGGCAACTGCCAATAAGAGCTCCATTCAGGAAGTGGAACCAGCCTATGAAAAAGATGTGTGTAGCAGGAAACAAAGCTGGAGGGGTGGAGCCATCTAAGCCCTTTGACAACAGCTACTGGATTTGCTTACTAAGTTTTAGTATTTTCTCATTATTCCAAGATTCATCCCTTTTGGAATGGTAATATATACTATGTCCCATTACATGTTGGAAGTATGCAATTTACCTTATGAGCTTACAGAGAATAGATTGCCTTGGGGTGTCAGAAGAGAATTTGTACTTTAAAACAGTGCTGAGACTGTGAAAGACTATGAGGATTTTTAAGTTGGACTGCATGTATTTTGCATTATGATGTTGCCATGAGACTTATGGGAGCCAGGGAATAAAATGTGGTGATTTTAATGAGATGCCTCCCATAGGCTCAGGCACTTGAGTATTTGATCCCCAATTGGTGGCACTCTTTGGAGAGGCTTAGCAGCTGTGGCCTCCCTGAAGGAAGTGTGTCATTGGGAGTGGTCTTTGAGGCTCCAAAATCCATATGACAATCCCAGTCCTCTCTCTCTACTTCCTGCCTGTAGCTTGAGATATAAGCTCTCAGATGCTCCAGTCCCCAGGCTCCTGCTGCCATGCTTCCCAACCAAGATGGTGGTGGACTCCTATCTCTCTGGAACCATAAGCTCAAAACAAACACTTTCTTCTATAAGTTGCTTTTGTCATGTTGTTTTATGCAGTATAAAATTAACTAATTTTTGGGAGAAAAGTAACTAATGAAAGTATGAACTCCAGTTAACAAGTTAATGTATCAACCCTTGTTTACTTGTAGCAAACATACCACACTGCTATGTTAGTGATAGTGGTTCTGGTACATGGGAACTTACAATACTATCTCCACAATCTGTACGTGTTTCTGTGTATATATTGGAGTATGCACATACATGTGCAGAAGAAATTACATGTATATACATATGTATATGGAAGCCAGAGGTTAATCTTAAGTATTATTGCTAAGATCCTGTCCATCTTGTTTTCTAAAATAGGGCTGGGTATCCTGGGATCACCAAGTCAGCTAAGTCAGCTGACCATCAAGTCTCAAGGATCCTCCTGTCTCTGTCTCTCCAGGACCAGGATTATACACTTGTCTCTGTGTGCAGATTTTTAAGATAGGTTCTGGAGGAGGGTGGGAGAATTGAACGTGGTTCCTCATGCTTGTACAACAAGTATTTTATGAATGGAGCTCTCTCCCCATCTCCCATCTTTATAAACTGTTGTGAAGTATAAATCTAAGCCTGTTGTAATATAAAGTACACCATAATAGTATTATTAATCTATAAAATAAGGGTTGTGGATGATCAAGACAATGGTGTGGATGACAACCTTGGGGAATCTAAGCAAAGGATGCCTTTGTGGTTGGAGGCAAAGGAGAAGTGTGTAGATTTGGTATTGGGAGAATCACCATGGAGATTCCTGATAAAGGTCCCAAAGTCCAATCGGCCACTGTAGAACCTGCTTTGGAGTCTTGGGGATGGGGGAGGGGGCCACTGTAGAACCTGCTTTGGAGTCTTGGGGATGGGGGAGGGGGCCACTGTAGAACCTGCTTTGGAGTCTTGGGGATGGGGGAGGGGGCCACTGTAGAACCTGCTTTGGAGTCTTGGGGATGGGGGAGGGAGACAAGGTTTAGAGATACCCACTTGGGAGTCATTATGTACATAGGTGGTGGTTGAAGTATTTGATGTCCTAAATACCATTCTGGAGATCAGCGGCCAGCAACTCTGTTATTACTGTATAAAGGATGAGCTGGAGGAGGTTGGAGGGGGCACATGGGAGCCAATCTGATTATAACTGCAGAGCAGCTGGAGACACTCACCCTCGGGGGGAGCCACCTCGTCCTGTGGGCACAGACACTGTGTTTTCCCTGATTCTGGAAGGCATTTCCTGAGACAAACTCTGGATACGATAATTATGCTAGTTGGTAAGTTGATCTAGCCTCAACTGCATAGACTGGGAGCCCACAACAAAATGCTTCCATGTCATTCAATACATTGGCTGTTCTTAAAAAAGAAACATTTCAAGTCTTTCTCCCATTGCAGATCTTGGGTAATTATGTTAGATGAAACTATTTTGATAGACATCTTTCTGGAGGACACAGCACCTCTGTCAGTTTAAAGCCTAAGTTAATTAGATATCTGATGTGAACAAAAGCTTCCATTTAGAAAAAGAGTCCTCAAACACTACATCCCCCAGACTTCTGCTTTAGCAGAGGAGCCGATGCTAAGTACAGCTTTTATCACCAAACTGGCATTTTTGCATAGTTAATCATAGATGTCTGCTGACTCTAGATGCAGAAGGCAACCCCACTCCTACCCCAAAGATGAAAGAGCATCAACATGATGAAATTCACGTTTCCCCATGACCAGCCTATAAGAGTGGAGTCTTAGATACAGTAAGATATTCACATTGCCAAGCATCCAGGACTTACCTGGTTTTTGTAGGGAAAAGACATTTCTTGGTCACCAAAGTGAGAATCACCTGGAAGTGGGCAAAATGAGCAAGATCATGCATGTCTCCTCATGAGGATTTTCTGAAGTGTGTAGTTTCTTGTAAATACGCAGAAAACTGGGAATCGATGGCTTTGTCCTTAGAGAAGCCTCCTCACCCGCTGAACACACAAGTGTGCATCACAGAGAGAGAGAGAGAGAGAGACAGAGACAGAGACAGAGACAGAGACTGAGATGGAGAGAGATAGAAACAGAGAGAGACACTCACAGAGACACAGAGACAGACACAGACAGACACACACATAGAAAGAGAGAGAGAGAGAGAATTTGAATACCTCTAAGCGGGCAATCCAAAGGTGATTTTGTCAGCTTTCTTTAAATTAGAGAAAGAAAGAAAACCTATTCAAGACTGCCAGGTGGTCCAGGCTCCTGGAAGAGGCAGTGTGAGAGCTGGGAGCACAGGAAACCTCTGCCAGGGCTCCTGCTTCCCCTCTTCCAGGCTCTGTGACCTCATGTGTGCTGCCTGTTTCCCTGAGTCTGAAGTATTTTAGGTGAAGAACTGGGGACAATGATATTCATTACAACTGGAGCGGTACTTACTCAGTATCTCTCACTAGTCAGGAACTGCCTTCAGGAGACAGTGTTGAGTAAGGAAAGCATGGTGGTCTCACCGAGAAATGAGTATGCTTTCAGGGAAGTTGCGCAGAGAATTCCAGGCTATTGAGTATATGTGTGGCTTGCTGCCTAGCTGCTGAACAATAACAACAACAACAACAACAACAACAAAACAAAAACTTCAGTCTTTCCCCAAGATGAGCAGTTGAATTTGAGCAAAAGGATAGTCTAACGACAGGACTGAGGAACACAGGGCCTAGGACCAAAGAGTATTATTTTGCAGAACTTCAGAAGACTTTAATAGCAAACACATTGAAGAAGCCAATAGGCTTTGGAGTCAGAGAGAGCTGCCTGGGCATCTTTGCCTTGTCCCACAAACTATATGATGGGTTGCAATTTGCCTAATCTTTTTTGAGACTAAATTCCCTTATTTGTGAAACAGGGGTATCGCTAGATGTATCTATCTGAAACTGATCTTATAAACAATAAAGGAAATATTGTATGTGAAGAGCACTGGTCAAAAGGCAAAGCAATCGCCACATGTTAGTTATTATTGATTATTTTCATTATTATTGAGTAATCACTAGCAACAACAGTGGCTGCCATGTGGTGCCTGTGGGGCTGCTGTTCTGGGCTGAGGGATTGCAGCAGCTACGTTAGCACATCTCAGGCTCCAAAGTGACATCCGATCACTGGAAGACTTTGTAAATAAGTCTCTGACCTAATTAAGAGCAGATCCAAGGATATGGACTTTCTTCTACATAATAGCAGCAGCGACCGTGGCACAGAGAAAGCCTGGAGAGGAACTGCCTCAAGTTCCCATGAACAGTGTTAGCACATGCATCTTAGGCAGTACAGCTCCTGCTTAATTGCTTTCTCAGGTAGCTTAATCCCTCTCTATTTCAGGGAATGACAGGATGTTTAAGGAGCATTTTCAGAACATGTCCTCCTTAGCAATCACCAATTGCAACCCTATATTGAAGCCAATGAGTTTTGGATCTTAGGACCCAAGATGAATTCCAATCTTATCTAAGGGACCATCACAGAACTTGGGTGATCTCCATGATCTCTAGACAATTGCCGTTTAATTTCATCCTGATGGTTGTAGAAAATTTAGTCAGGCTAAAGGGCCGGCTTTCGTATATTTTCCAAGAGGAGACAGCATGTTATGTACCTAGATCCTTGGGGAGCATCTCAGAGTTGGGAGGTTGAGTTGTCAAGAATTCTTCTGTGCTACAATGTTATTCTAGAACTTATCGGGGCTTAGCCATAGCAACACGAATCCGTAGTTTTCAGAGCTCATCATATGGTCTCACACTTCTCTACCCTTGCTTTACCTCTGCTTGGAGGAACTCATTCTCTGGCTGCCTGAAGATCCCCATTCACTCTTTAGAACTTCAGCTCAGGACTTCCTCTGTGAAACTATCCCTGGCTCCCACCTTTCCTCTACTCCACTGACCCACCTGACTTCAGACCTCAAGATCTGCCCCGTGCAGTGAGTTCTCAAGAAGAAAAAAAAAAAAGAGACTCTTGTTTTCTCCAGTTCTGGAGCTGACCTGGTTTCTTCCCCCATCCTCTGACAAAAAGATCCACTGCAACGCAGGAGGCTGGAAATCAGCTATGCAATTGTGAAATCTTTGATTTGAGGCAAGACTTTAGATTGCTCAAATGAGAGTTATGTAACCTTGGCATGGTGCAATGGGCAGGAGGACCTCACTGGGAGCAGATTTGGAGAATGTCACTCTCATTCTGGTGTGACAGTACCAAGGCCAGCACACCTCCTAGCTCCAGTCAAGGTCGGTGCTTTATGGCAGGAGTCTCCTGGGTGTTCTTAAGACAGGAGAAACAAATCTAAGAGATAGAAGACCCTGGGGATGTCTCCCTTGTTCTCGACACCACTGGATGGCCCACTTGCAAAAGTCCAGTGGAGGTGCTATGGAAGCCTTTCTGCATCATAATCCAGTCAGAGAAGGCAGTGTCATTATTGATAATGAGGCCGAAGAAACAGCGGTAGGCGTTTGGAAGAAAGATACTATCACAGGGCAAAGTCATCGTTATTCTATCAGGATTGATTTCTTTCTTTCTTTCTTTCTTTCTTTCTTTCTTTCTTTCTTTCTTTCTTTCTTTCTTTCTTTCTTTCTTTCTTTCTTTTTGCTTTGCTTTTAAATGGCAGAGAAAAAATGTTTAGAACTTTTCAAAGTCTTTTCTATTATGATTTATTCCCTTTAGCGTTTCTACTTGATAATCCCTTAAGAAAGGGGGCTCAATCAATAAAAACTAAAACTCACACCCCTCAGCTGCTCAGGCTGGAGTGGTGTGAGGTATTCATCTCATCCTGAGGAGTGTTACAGTCGGCAGACCCTGTGGCTCAATATGTCTCAATATGTCTCAGTGTCTCCTTCCACAGGAGATCTTTGCTGGCCCTCTCACCAAAACTAGCCTTTTGACTCCACATCTTGTTCTAAAGACCTTACCAGAGCTGTTCGTACACCTTATGGACTCTTCATAAAGTAAGGGCTCTTTCATTTTAGAGACCATGGATACACAATTGAATGCAAAGGACACAACATCTGGGAATATAGGCTTGAGTCAACTTTTTCTGCCATTGATTGGCTGGGTTGTTAGACAAGTTATTCAGCCTTTCTGAATTGATTTCCCCATCTGCAATACATGGATAATCCAAGCCACTGTGCAAGGTGCCATAGTGATAGAGGAAGATAACGTGAGTGAAGAGCAGCATAGTCTCACAGTTCTGGATTGTATGGTCTCTCCGACTCACTAGCTGCTCATTTAAATCATGTTATTTAAACTTTCTTTTTAAAGAGAACTTTTATTAAATTTGTTCTTTGACCATTGGTTATTGTCCTTCTCACAGTCTCCTCTCTGAACTCCCCTCCAGGCCCCCTTCCCCTTACAAGTCTCTTTTCTCAATTCATATCATTTTGTTTTGTTTTGAGACTGAGTTTAACCAGGGCCATCTGTGTGACAATGGGTTTAGAGCTATACATTGGAGCTTGGTAGGCTTATCAGTGGTACTTAAGTAAAGATGATGTCTTCTTCTCCCTCAGAGTCCATCAGTAACCAATAGCTCATCAGGGAGCGTTAGGGCCCTGTGACCTCCTCCATTGTCTGTGATTGACAGTTGACAGGCCAAGCCTTTCATAGATCATTTGTAGGCTGCTGTGGGACAACCATGATCATATTGGTTTTTGATAGAATATGGCATTTCACAGCCCTTCTTCATAAATTCCACTTTTGTGTTCTTTTCACATCACCTTCTGTGATATTCCCTGAGCCTTCAGGAGGCAGATGTAAATGACTAGTTTAGGGATGAGCATTCAGCTGTCACTGATTCTCAGCATCTTCAACAGGCATGCATTTCTGTATTCACTGCCATTCACTACAAATAGAAGTATCTTTGGTTAGGCTGAGAGTAGAATCTGTCTAGGGGTATAAATGTAGATATTTTGAAGGTAGCTTATAATATAAAACCAGCAAGTCCTCGTAATGAACAAGGAGTATGAAATAAATAAAATGAAATGAAGAGCCCAGCTCAAAGCTTGACCCAAACTAGATGCACAATGACCATTGGCTGTTCTCCTCTCTATACTTGGTTTCCTTTCCCTGTCGCCTACCCTGATCTTCCAAGATACCATACACAGAGCTGGCAGAAAGGCACTAGATGTTTCTAACTGAAATGGTGGTCTATTGCAGCTTGTCATGTAAAGGTAGGCGGTCCCAACGTTTTATAGTTTCTAAGCTGTTCTCAATGTTTCTTTGAATTTGATGTTCATATTAAAAAGGAAGAATCTAGCTGAAGTGTCAGGATTAGCCAGCTTAGGCAAGGGAAGTAAGATTATGACTCAGCACACATAGGGGAAGGGGGAGAGAGGAAAGGACTGGGACAACTTGGAGCTCTAACGAGAGCACTGACTAATAGGAAAAGACAAGGAGCGTAAAGTCACAAAAGTACAGTCCTATCAACTTAGACATGTCCTCCGTTTGAATGTCTGCATATGAGACAGGGTCACTGTCCCTAGACTGGTGGTGGTAGTGAGATGTCACACATTCCTTACTTTGCTAGGAACTCTTGATATTCAGGAGTCATCTAGGATGGGTCTAACTTCGCCGCCTTGCTCAGAAAGACCCTGTTGGCTCTTCTGTTGGTAGAGCCATTGGGTTTGTGCATGCTTCTCCAGAAACCAAAGATGTGTCATTCTCAGTTCTAACTTTAAAGGACCCCAGGGGCCATAGGCAGGCCTCTGTGCACCCGATGGCAGAATCAAAGCCCAATTAAAAGCAGTCGCTGGGCTGTGGGCCATGTAAGACTTGGTGGGTTCCCTGGCCTTCCAGAATCAAATGCACTTGTAGAACAAGAGGCCAGGCTCACTGCTGCAATTAAAGCACATAATTGGAAAATCCAACAAGATCCTATTGGGGAAAATACTCTTTTCACTCTCAAATCAAACCAAGAAGTTCTTAGAAATCCAAATCCCATGCCCAGGGCAGTGTTTCTTTCCTTTGTTTTAAAACCATCTCCGGGGGACAAAGGAGGGACAGGGACAGGAACTGTGTCTTCCTTGGTTTTTTCCATCCCTGAATGTAAATAGAAATCCACATCTTTCCTGGAAAGGGCCCTAAGGGTAAGCACACGACATACTCTCATGGGAAGTTGCATCATATCATAATCTTCTAGAAAGGTTAGAAAACAGCTTTGGGTTCCCCAGTAGACAAGATACCACTTCCTTAAGAAGACCCTTTCCACTAACCCACCCACGAGGGTTCCAGCAATTTTAGCCCTAGCTTTTGATGAACTGCAGTCTGCTTTTTCCAAGACTTTTTACCACAGTGGACCAGGCTTCACTTTGTTATTTTACCAAATTTCCTGAGGAAATGTGTGTGTGTGTGTGTGTGTGTGTGTGTGTGTGTGTGTGTATGTGCATGTGTATGTGTGTGTGTGCACACACACATTATCCTTTCTCCAAGATGTCCAAGATGTTCAGAAAAAAATGGGTTTGTGGTTTTCTAATGACAGGCAAACTTCCCACCTTCTTTTTCATCCTAATCCCGCCCTGGAGCTGTACTTCACTTGGAAGTTCTCCTTGCCTGTTCCTCCCCTCTAAGGCAAAAGCCCACCATGACCCTTCTTATCTAGTTTGTACTCACACTTTGGGCACCATGAGAGGAAAGAAACACTTCTCATTTTTGTTTATTTCTTCCTTTTTTCTTCTAGTATATTATATTCCTTTTCTTGACTGAGACACAGTACACACATACACACACACACACACACACACACACACACACACACATATATATAATATATATATATATATATATATTATACACACACACACACACACATATATATAATATATATATATATATATATATTATACACACACACACACACACACACACACACACACACACACACACACCTAGGTTACAGTTTTTCTGATCAACATATGCAAAATTTCCAGTACCCTGAATCCTCGTTGTGGCCCTGCACATTAGTACTTTCCTCAAAGGCGACACCATTCTGATTTTAATTTTATTTGCTCTTGAACATTGTATATGGAATCATGCACCAAATTTGCCAGTTTCTAAAGAATGTCCACTGGGAATTAACTCTCTTCCATGACATGTGTTAGACACTGAACATGTAATGAACATATAAAAACTCCATTTTTGAAGCTGCTTTGGTAACAACATGTTTAAAAATGTTTTTTCAACACCAGAATGGGATCTTCTCTAGTGAGAACTATCAGGCACCAGAATAAAAAACATTGTCATAGGTCACCTTTTAAAAATAGAAGAACATGGCAAATGTCATTCAGACTCTTCCCTTCCTCTTTGCCATCACAAATAAGGAACTAAACTGTTTATGTGGATAGCTTCATAATCATCTCTCTTTTCGGACAACATCAAAGAAAGCACACAAGGGATGTGTTCCGAGGCTTACTGCGGTTTGGGAGGTCTGTGTGGCCATCAGTGCAGCACCTTGGATTCAGATATGCTGCTCAACAGCCATGGGAGCTAGCTACATGTGCTTCAAGAGTTTCTTCGTATTTCAGAGCCAATGTGATAACCCACAATCAATGTATTGAGTAGATTAAAGGAGATTACTATGTGAATAGTTAAGAACACTATGAAGGTTTAAAGATCAGTCCTATAAACTAGCTGTGGTGGTTAATTTTATTGTGTCATCCTGGTTGGGCCATAGTGTGCAGATGTTTAGTCAGACATTATTTCGAATGCTTCCACAAAAGTTGTTTCTGTGTGTGCATGTATGTGTGTGTATGTACTTGTATACTTGTGTGTGGGGGCATATGTGGATGAACAGAGACAGGATATTGATGTCAATTGCTGTTTCTCAATCACTTTCCACCTTACTATTCTGAAACAGGGTCTTTAACTAAACTTGAAGCTAGACTGGCTGGCCAGCAATCTAGCTGGCTCTACCTACACAGCACCGGGATTACAAATGTGTGCTGTCGCACCCAGCTATTTTTGCATGAGCTCATGGGAGCTGACCTCTGGCCCTTTTACTTGCCAACTGAGCCATCTCCCAGACCCCCTGGTGGTTGTAATTTTAATGAGTGTAATATTGCAATACATGCAATCAGAATAAAGTAGATTATCACCATAATGTAAGTGGACTTTATCCAATTTATTAAAGACTCTAACAGAACAGACTGCCCTCTCCTAAGCAAGAAAGAACTCTGCCAGCCAGCACCTTCGGGTCTGAACTCATCTCCGAGCCCGTCTGCTGGCCTGCCTTGTAGATCATAAGAAAACCAAGCCTCCAGCATCATATTAGTCAGTTGTTCTATTTGTGCTCACTTTTTAAAAGAAATTGTACTTTATTCTTCTTTTATTTTTCTCTCATATATTACATCCAGACCACATTTTCCCCTTCTCTCCTCTCCCCAGTCTCTAGCTCCCCACCTCCCCTCCTCCTCAGATCGGTCCCCCTCCATCCCCTCTCAGAAAAGAGCAGGTCTCCCAGGGACATCAACCAAACATGGTAGAATACACTCCAATGGTGTTTGGATTCACTTTTGTGGACCCCAGAGTCGTGTTTCTCTGGGGAATGTTCCACATTACTTGTCCATTTCAATCACTGGCTGTAAGGTTTTCCTGCTTGTTTTGTCTCTAATTTCATTTCAGACACTGTCTAGTTTATTCTTTTCTAAATCACAAAAAAAAAGATTTAAAACTACATTTTTCTCATTGTTGAACTTACTTCAAGTATTTTTTCTTTCTATTATTTTCTTGTCTACCATCTCTGAGACGGGGAAGAAATAACTTTTTGGCAGACATACTATATATCTCACTCAGAGCTGGGACATTAGTGACATTTAGCTAAGACACTTCTTACCACCCTGCAGATTTCAACACACTGTGATTCTTAGTCATTGTATTAGATTACTGGCTCACCATTGGGCACAACTTACTCCCTGCTACACCAAGGTCATGTCTGAGTTTCCCCAGAAAAATCACTATAGAGCCAGACACCAGCTGTGACCAACTGTTTCTGACCACACAATCCATACTTCTGGATAAAAAATTTCTCCAGGGCGTCTTTGGTGTATCTCTCAAGACTATGTTTCATTTGACATTTTTCTCACCAAGACTCATTCAAGCTTGTGTTTGTCATGCCAATCAGAAGACATCGTGAACACCATGACTTCACAAGCATGGGTGGAAGGGGGATCTTTATCCACTTATGAAAGCAGAAATCCCAAGGGAGATCTGGAATATGATCAACCCCCAAGACCCTACCCCCTTTCGGTTCTAGAACTTCATAGAATAGCAGATCCAACTGGGGACTAAGCTATTAATGCAAGTGTTTTTTGTTTTTGTTTTTGTTTTGGTAGGGGGCACATCATACCTAAACCTTACCACAGTTGTTCCTTTTTTATTGGTAAACATGGAGTTGTTTATAGTAATACAGATAGATTTCAATTGAAAGCCAATTGAATGTCTTTATTTGATGTTTTAGAATATCAGGCTTTGATCTGTATAAAGTGCAGACATTCTCAGAAAGAAAACAAAAGAACAGCAACAAAAACAAAGAAACAAATAAATATCCCCAAACCTTTAGCTGGTAAGCAGCTAAAGGGATTCTCGATCTGTATATGGAAAGAGGTATCTAATGTATGTGAGACTAGAGAGAGGAGCAGCTGGCTAATTGGGGTTATACCAACCACAACTTCCCATTGGGCCTACCGAATGTGTCCTATCTTGATGATTACTGCTTAGACCATTACCCAGCTCCCAGAATATCTAAAACAAGGACCCTGAAGTGGCTAAGTTCCAAATGTCCTGTCTACTGATCAGTGGCATTACCAGTCTTGTACTCGCAATGATTTATTCTTACTCGGATGGCTATGGCAGATTATGACACTTAAAGATTCTTATAGTACCTTTCATTATGTTTATCTTTATCTAGAAATTGATTGTGGTTTCATAAAATCTGGGGCATGTTAAAGTATGTGTGCCACGTATAAATATGCCTTTCACCTGTATGTATGAAGTAGCAGAGGGACAGTTTTCAAACTATAGGTAGAGACTGGGACTGGAGATTTGAAGTTCGAAGGTATCAAGCTCAAGTTCCTTGTCTTGCAAGTGAGGAGGGCGGGATCCAGAGGCACTGGGAGGCTTTGCTCTGCTCATATCGTGGATTTGGGTGGATCCACATAACACCCGTCACTAATGCCAATAAGCTGGAGCACTTGATCCCCACTGGTGGATAGAGGCCCTGCCACTGAGAACTAGATCAGCAACAGAGTGCTTGGGGCTTAGGAGTCAGTGTCACCGCCCTCTCGCCTTGAGACATGTTCTCATCAGAGTCAAGTTTTAGGGCATTTGCTATTTATAAAACAGACCTTTGTCTTGGGATAAAGGCTGAAGAGAGTAACACAGGAGACAATTGAGGATAAGATACCTTAGGTATTCTCCCCCTTGCTTTCACTACAAACTCCAGAGAGCTCCATAGGGATGGCTGGAAGAAAGCTGAAAGGGAAAGGCGAGCCTGACCAGAGTGCTGTAAACCATTTATTTGGAGGTTTGAGTTGCTTCCATTTCTAGATCTTTTATTTTTAATTTTTCAAGTTCTGGATACATGGGCTGCCCTGAGGAAGCCTCTCTGTCACTTACAGTCTTGCTGAGACCTGACTGCCACTGCAAGCTGCTTCAACCTATGGGTCGTGACCCCCCTGTGTGGGGGGGGACAACCATTTCACAGGGGTTGTCTAAGAACACCAGAAAACATAGATATTTACATTAAGATTCATAACAGCAGCAAATTACAGTTATGAAGTAGTAATGAAAATAATTTTATGGTTGGGGGGGTCACCACAACATGGGAACTATATTAAAGGATCATCAGGAAGGTTGAGAACCACTGGACTAGACAGACACTTGGCCCCTTAGTGGCTTTGCTTGGGGCTGGCTTCTGGTCCTCAGTTCTCCCAGGTCTGAGCATATTAGTTACTATCATTCCCACCCATGTCCTCCAGTCTATGCACCTGCCCACTTGCTCTCTGAAGGGCATGTTTCCCTCTGGGTATTTGCCTGGTTTTGGAAACTGTGCCAAGCTACAGGTCTTCTTCAGCACCAAATACAACTCCATGGAAGTCAGCAGGGTAGCTTGCCTGGGATGTATGTTTACACACACACACACACACACACACACACACACACACACACACACACACACACACACACCTCTTCTCTCTCTCATAAGCAGCCTCTCCGGGTACAGGATTGCAGGGCTATGGGTGGGATCAGCCTATGAAAATCAGCAGCTGCTTGTTCCAATCGAGATACAGACACATGCAAAAACGAGGAAGCTCTCATCAGCTTGAGTACAGCTCTTTCCAGGAAGAGAGCTGGCAAAGCCACAAGTCCAGAGTATCAGCAAGAGAGCTTGGCTTGGGACCCCAGACCTGTTATAATAGAACACTCTTAAGAGTCAGTCTCGGGCTGTCAGACATTTTGATAATCTGTAGAAGTAATTAGCCTTTTAAGCTCAAGATGCAGAAACGAATTCAAAATCACTCTTTACCAACCACCCCAATTCTGCACAGCCAGGTTATGCTACTGCAGAGCCACGGCCCACACCAGCACAGCACTCAGCAGACTTGGTACACAGCACACAGTCTTTCATGCCTTTCTTACAATAACTGTTTGCCTGCCGAGCACCAGCTACATGCTGAGGTCCCAGCTCCAGCTGCCAGATGGCCGTTATTCCGCTGCCCTGGGAATAGTCAACTTTAAGCTCCAGCTTAGGTACTCTTCTTGACAGCATCCGATCCTGACAACTAAGTCATTTATCTTCTCTGCTGGAACACAGGGAGAACATTTAAAAGGTTTTCACGGTGACTCAATAGCACACATTCACCTTTTGCATATTCACTTCTATCTACCATGTCTGCATCACTTCTGTGTACTACACACTTAAGAAGCACTGCGATGGAGATCTTTTTACCACTATTATTAGTACCACAGCATATCAATACTGGGTGTCCTTTATATCAGCTGATACAATACCATTTGTAGCCTCTCAGCAGCACTCAATCCTGGCTCTTAAATCACCTGGAAGACATTTAAAAATGTCAGGGTTGGAGTCTTACTCAATGGTTTTAAAGGATAGCTAAGAATGAAAAATAGTGGCTTGTTTTCTACAGCCTTGCTTCTTATTTGAAGAGGCTAAAGCTCAGAGAGGTGAAACAAATTGTTCTAGACAGAAACCAGCTAGACAGAACTTGGTTCAGAGTCTGCCTGAATTTGCTTTCTATCATAAGATAAACACTACCATCAAAAGCACCTTGGGGAAGAAATGGTTTAAGTCAGGACAGGAACTCAAGACAGGAACCTGGAGGCAGGAACTGAAGAGGGACCGTGGAGGGGTGCTACTTACTGGCTTGCTCTCCCTGGATTGCCCAGCCTGCTTTCTTATACCACCCAGGACCACCTACCTGCCCAGATGGAATAGTCTACAGTGGGCTGGGTCCTCCAAGTGCAATCATTAAATTTAAAAGGTTGATTAAAATTTCCCTACAGACTTTCCTACAGGTGATCTGATGGAGGCATTTCCTCAGTTGAGTTTCTTCTTCTCAGAAAACTCTAGTTTGTGTCAGGTTGACCACAAACAAACCAACAAACCCAAAACAAAATCTAACTGGAACAGAGACCAAGCTGGTTATTCCAGGTCCTGGTACAGCCATCTTGTTTGGGCTCCCTCTTGTCCAGTTCAAATAGTAAATAAGACAGTGTAATGGTTTATGTTCAACTGTCAGTTTAACTGGATCTGGAATCAGCTAGGAGACATACTTCAAGGTGTATCTATGAGAGCATTTCTAGAGATGTTTACCTGATGGAGGAAGACCTACCCTTGGCAGCAGCATCCCATGGGATGCCAGATTGAATAAAGAGAGAGAAAGACAGGAAGCAAGCAGAGTTCTAACACTGATCTCGTTCTGCGTCCTGATTGCTGTCACAGTGTGACCAATTACTTTGTGTTTCTACCACTCAGCCTTCCAGAATGACGGATTGCATCTGTTTTAAATTGTGAGTTCAGATAAATCCTTCATCCCTTGAACTGCTTCTGTCTGATGTTTTGTCATAGTATCAAGAAAAGTAACAAATAAAGGAACATATCCTAAGGATTGGCCTTTATAGAATAGGAAATGTTGGGTTTCTCTCTGCTTGGATCAGAACTTCAGGGAACATCTTTATTCTCTAGACAATTCTTGTGCTGTTTGTTACTACCAAGGCCCAGGCTAGGCCTTTCTGAGATGCAACATTCTTTCTGAGATGTAGCTCGTGGTTATTCTAGGAAAGGAAGCAGACAAGAAGGAACCAGTTAATTAAGATGCCCCTTTTATGGCAATCATGATAACCATGAGCTGGGATTGCTCAGAGAATTCGGGGGGGGGGGGGAGAAGTTGGGAGAATGGTAGAAGTCTTTATTGGGAAATAATATTTGGGCTGAGTTTTAGAGGGGAAAATGATGAGTTTTCTTGTTTTAAAAAAAGGGAATACAATGTAAAATGAACCAACCAAACAAACAAACAAACAAAAAATCAAAGCAAGTCAACACTTAAACCATCTAAACTCCAAATAATCAATCAGGAAAAATATGTATGGGATTAGAAGGGGTAGAAGTGTTGGACAGTATGAGCCATTGCACTGTGGGAGAGATGAGGCCCAGACAAGGGCAGATTATCCAGAATCCCTGCATCTCCAGTAAGAACTGAACATTATAGTGTAGGGGCTGACGGCACAGGGGTTGATGAAGGACACCATGTTAGAAGCATCAGGTCACAATCTGAAAAACATGGCTCGGATGGTCACATGGAAACTGGACTGAGGTGAACTGTCCAATGGCAGAAATACACATGGGGAAGAAACAACGGGGTCTGAACTAGGGGAGGAATCTCAGGAAGGGAGAAGACACTGTTGAGTCCTCCAGAGAAATTCTGATACCAAGAAAAGCTGATTGGAGAGGGATTCATTAGAGACACTGTGACAATGAGGTTAGGCAGACAGAAAGCATAAGGAGAGTCCAGGCTGTTCCTCAGACTTCTGGCTTGGACACCTGGGTAGATGGTGGTGTTGAATGATAGGGAAGCACACTTCTACCTGGTGTCTTAGACTGCACTGCAATAATGAAGTAGAATAGACTTTAGTAACTGAAATGCAGTTTCTCAGAGCTACAGAAGGAGCTGGCATGGTTGACTCTGTGCTGGGATTCTTTATCTTGCAGAAGGAGATAGAATAGAATATGCCTTCAGAGTATGGTTAGAACTAATCTGTGAATTAATAATGAGGACTTCCTGCTGCAAATGTAGAAAGTTAGGTTCCTGAGGATTTATCTATGTAAGAACTTGAACTAGAACTTGGGAATACCAGATGAGTGTGAGGTACTCTCTCTCTCTCTCTGTGGACGTTAGACCCTAGAAAATTGTAGCCCTGGGATGGGGGACTCTTCTGGGAGGTCAACCCTTTGACCTTAGATAGCCTGGGGACATGGGCATCCTGCCTCTGAACATAAATGTTCATGAGGACGACCTTATCACTCTCCTCCTTCAGATCTACTTCCAATATCTCAGACTTGGATTGTCTGCTTGCTTGAATCCTAAGTTCTTGTTAGCATGAATCATATTCTGATTTTTAAGAGGTTTTTAGTTGTTGGGAAGAGTTCCTCTTTGATCTCAGATTAGAGTGTATAGGTTTTGTCCAGTTAATCATGTATCTGACATTAGGCTTTGTCAGCTCTGATTTCTTTGAGGCTGTATGATAGTCAAAGAGTTTGGGACTGACCCTGTAGCCAATATGACTTGACTTCAACAGCAACCAGTGTCTCCATCTCTTTTATGGTAAGTCATCATTATAGGAGTTCAAGGGAAGGTGGATCTTTCTAAAGTGACCCTCAGATCTAAGAAATTATTGATGAGATAAGACATACTTCAACCCAGAGATGCTGAGAAAGGAAACCAGGAACTGGAACATAATACAGTAGGCTCTGCCACTGAGCTGCAGCCCTTGTTCAGCTGAGTCTTTAAGAATACATGCTTCTCCAGATGCAGAGATCCACAGTCAAGCACCAGGCCGAACTCTGGGAGTCCAGTTGAGGAGAGGGAAGAGGGATTTTATGAGCAGGGTGGGTGGTGGTCAAGATCATGATGGGGAAATCTACAGAGACCACTGAATCAAGCTCGTAGGCACTCATGAACTTATACCTACAGCTGTGGGACCTGCATGGGACCTGACTAAGCCCTCTGCATATGGGAGACAGTTGTGTAACTTGGTCTGTTTGAGGAGCCCCTGGCAGTGGGATCAAGATATATCCCTGGTGCATGATCTGGGTTTTTGGAGCCCATTAACTATGGTGGGATGCCTTGCTCAGCCTTGATCGGGGGGGGGGGGGGGGGGGGGGAGGATGAATGAAGCAGGCTTTGCTGACTCCCAAGACGAGGTCTTACCCTTTTGGAGGAGGGGGTGATGGACTGGGGGTGGGGGAGAGGATGGGGGAAAGCTGGAGGAGGGATGAGAGGGGTATCTGTGGTTGGTATGTAAAATGAATAAAAAATTTTTAAAATAAAAATTAAATAGAACAAGTGCAAAGCCAAAAAAAAAAGAAGAATTACATGCTTCTCCCTTGAACATTGCTCTCATGTTGGGAAAACAACCATCAAACAGACTTTATTTTGTTCTAGTGCTTTTCACGTGCAAAGTACATTTATTCCATCTTTTCCTTAAGCTCTCAAGTCAGCCCCACATAGTAGGAAGGTGAGGAAGAGCTGAATTTTGCGAAACAGAAATTCTAAGACTGATTGCAAGATTTATTCCCTATCTTGTGGGCAGCAGACACAAAAGTGAACACCTATTGAGACCTAGCATGATTCTTCTATATATAGACTTAGTTAATTCATAGACCCATCTGCAAAGGAAGTACTGCTGTGCCCATTTCAAAGATGAAAACACTGATCCATCAGAGATAGAAGCAGCTGTCTCAGAGCTGCCCAGACAGTGGGTGTCTAAGTCACCACTGACCCCTCGTCATCTGACAATCTGCTGGGTTGTGTTTCAGTTTCTCAAGCCCGACTGTAAGGGGATAGCTGCATTTCTGCTGAGTTACATTTTGGAAGAAGAACCACAGCAGGAAACGTGGGTCATCTCTTCTGTTTACAGATAGATTTGCAAATGTGCTTTTCTATGTATAAAATGAAAGAAGGCACTGAGACATGAGCCAACCACCCATGTGCTTCTGACAGAGTTCTGAGTTTTCCAGTAATCAGCCATCCTAAACCAAGGCGGGACTCCCCAAGCTGAATTGTGCTGCTCTAGACCACAGGCCAAGCTTGTATGAGGAAGGCCTGGTTTTCTCAGCCTTTTTGATTCTTTTCTTCGTCTTATGCATTCTGTGGTCTTCTAGAGCCCTTGGAGCCTCAGAGGAGAAGCTAGTGTGGCACCAGTCTTCCTTGGTGTTTGGGCTGAGTGAGCCTAGCTCCATCTCACAGGCAGATAGAAATTTAATCCAAATGAACTAAACACATTTCACCTTCCAGTCAGAGCCTTTGCTAAGTCCAAGACAGGCTGACTTCAAGATCACTGGGCAGGAAGACAGTCTTTGAAAACCTGGAAGAGCAAGGCAAAGGCTTCCACTCTGCACTCTAGACACTCTTCACCATACTCTCTCTGGGAAACTGTGTCTCCCCAAGGTTTCCTGCTAGACTTTGATGGACAGCAAAAGGGAAACAAGCTAGTGCTACTTGGGGCCAGGAACTCCCACACTGCATCTCATTTCATCTCCATTCAACTCCTTTCTGAAGTGGCTATTGTGGCTGTGTACCCAGTTGAGGAAACTGAGGCTCTGAGTGGCACGGTATTGTACCTCTGGGATCCATCTGATCTGGCATTGGAGCCTGGGTACCAGAACTCCTAACCCTGTTCTATCATCCCCATTCTACAGCATGCACAGATGCAAGTTTAATCTCTTCTGGGGCTTACAATATCCTAGTCTACTGGTAATCATAGCTGTGTAGAGCCAACCCCCATTGAACTCCTTGTTCAAGAGTACCAATAGGCAGTTCAGGGCAACTACCTTCTGACTCTTGTTTTCCTCTTTCATCAGACTCAGCGAATGCCACAAAAGCAACAGATAACAAATAATTGCTAATTTAATTTTTTTAATTTTAAATTCAACATTTTCATGCACATATACCCCACAATTGCTTTCCTTAAAGGTCAAGGGCCTCTGACATTTTGGATAGTGTTTTCCTTTACCCTAATGTAACGGATTCTTACCACCCTCCATGTACTTCTTCCTCATCTTCTTAGGGTGAGATCATTTCAGTTGTGACCTCTTCCATATCAAAAGCTCTAATCAGAAGTGCAGTGGAAAGCTGGGTTATCCCAAGCATGTTGTATAGGGAAGTTATACTTTGGACTGTACAAATTCCCAAAGCTATGGTTCAGGATCTGGTTTTCATCTTCAAGGATCGTAGGCATCTCCTGGGGCTACAAGAAGAATGCTCTAATTTCAGGACAGAATATAGCCCAGAGCCAACTTGGCAAAGGCCAGAGGGATATAAATTCAGAGCGACAACTTAAGGAACATGGTTTTAATAGAAACGTACTTCTATTTCTTCTCCAATCACATGTCAACTGTCTATTTGCATGGGGAGATGCAAGCTAAAATAAGAGTTGTCAGAGATGGTAATTGAGGGGCTCTGATTTTCCCCCAAAGCTCCCCTATCCTCCAGATGACAACGTTGAGAGATCCTGTGGGTGGTTGGGGACTTTGTGAAGTCAGCATTATGAAGCAGCCAGAGAAAAATCTAGGTTGCTTTGTTTTGTGCCACGGGGTATAATTCTAGAAAAAAAAAATTCATTTAAGAAAACATTAACAGATCCATGGACTGAACTGAACACATGCTGGGTGGCAAGGTTTCAAAAGAATATAGTCTATTTCCTTGAGGACCATGCTGTCCAATGTAGGCAAGAGACCCAAGGCTGACCTGGATGTAGAAGCACTGCAGGTGACACAGTAAAAATAGTCAGACCGGGGTGAGAAGTGGAGAGAGGACAACGTCCCAGGAGACACCTAGGGAAGTGGAACAGGAGTTTGCTGTAGGAAAATGGAAGAAAGAACATTCAAGAAAGGAGGCATACAAAGCAAACGGAGAGTTAGGGGAACTACTGTAAGGTAGTTTGTGAGAGACCAACATTGTGTTTCAGACATGGTAGAGAAAGAAGCAGGAGATGCCCTTGGAGAATTAGATGGAGGCTTGATCACATCTGACCTATGAACTTCACAACAAGAAGCCCCAAATATCCCTTCTAGGAAGCACAGAGAGTAATATGGTCAGAGATACACAGTGGAACAATTGCTTCACCTGAAGGATGGTGACTGTAAGAGGGTAGAATTGAAGAGACAGAAACAAACAAGCAAACCCTAGAAATGAGGATAGTATGTAAGGTCCTCTACAGTGGAGGTGATAAAGGCCAGGAAAGAAAGGGATAGTGGATAAAGAAATAGAGTCAGCAAGATGGTTGACAGGTACACTTCAGAGACTGCTGGGATGTTGCCCTGCGGAGAAGCCACTTATTGTCTACCAAAGACCTTTGCAGGGACCACAACCTAAACATGGATTATTCCCCTTACTGTGAGATGTTCAGCTACAGAGAGCTACCTACTTTTGGAGAGAAATGTGCCTTTGCTTAAATGCAAGGACTAGGGTTTACAGGGTCCTTTTCTGCATATATTTTATCATTACAGGAGTAAAGAAACACATATTATTATTATTGTTATTATTTAAAGCTATGATATTCTCATTATAAAGCACCACAGAAGTAACATAAAGTTTGAAACAAATCTAAAAAGAGAGTGACAAACAGAACTGCTTGGTACTCAGAGTAACGATACCAACTCAAATAATGGTAAATTTAGTTACAGCACAATGTGAAATGAAATTTCACAATATGCTCCCTAGAGTTGCTATTTTAGCTCAGTACACCCACCCATGGTAAGAAGAAAGCCTCCATTATCTGCTTTCATCAGCATGGATCTTCATCTTTTAAAAAAATCTTTGTCAGCATGATAGAAGTATAATTGATGTTATTAGATTAAGCTTTCTGTCCCTATCAGAAGAGTGCTTGAAGTTCCCATTCTCATGTCATGGATGAGCAGACTCTAGAGATGCGGATTAGTAACACACTTACACAGTAGACGCAGTGAATGGTTGATAGTGGACACCGAGTCAGCTTGGGAGGAGTCCTTGGCTGAGAATCTTCTGAGTGTACCTTGTACCAAGAGATGCCCTGATTTCTCTGGATGGACAACTTTAAGCTTGCTCTTTGTTTCTTTCCGCTGAGGTTGGACTTACAGCTGCTCACTGTCAAGGTTAGACTATACCTGTGGAAGACAGCACTTCTTCAGTCACAGGGGGCCGGTAGTGGAGGCAGTTCAGGCTGTGCTCTACATGAGGATCACAGGTACGATTGAGTTTGGACGGCTGGTCCCTCCCTTGGAAGCCCTGCATGGAAAATGGCCCAAATAATTATACCCTGTGCTTTTTCTATAATGAGAGCTTGCCGTTCAATCGTCTATTGAAATGCTATAGTCCTCTTGCTGATTTGGGTAGCTGGTCAAAAGTCTGACATCCAGCCCTGGAGGCCACGAGGAGCCAGCCTGATCTACTGCTATCATAGGTCCATGTCATGTTCTCTCATCCCAGCATCACTGGCTTATATTACTTGTTTTGAATAGTCTCTTGTCCTTTGGCTTCAATGTCACCGGCTTGTCCACCCGAAACCATCCTTTGAGAAGGATGGTCCTCCCTTATCAAGGAACGAGGATTGATTTTCCTCATCCTTATGGTGAATACCTGCACAGTCCATAGCAGGGTGCTGAAGGGTACAGAGACTGGCAGGTGCTGCACAGACTCCTACAGGATTCCACTTGAGGTTGGCCAGACCCTGCTATGGACACAAACGAACATCTTTTTAAGGGCTTCAATGAATCATCTACCATTAGGCATAGATACTATAGCAGATACTCTCAATTTCCACAAAGAGTAGTTACTGCTTCCCATAGTTGTGTGTCTTGGTGGTTCTTAGCTGTTTCTGTTTGGAAATGTTCTCAATGGAAGACAGATTCCAAGATCAAAGTCCTGCCCCCTTCCTGGAAGCAGCCTTCATCTAAGACAGGTGATGAGAGGCTTAACTTTCTTGCTTCTATTTGCTATAACACTGAAAAGCCACCCTCATGCCAAGTTCTCCATGAGACTATCAAAGTTCTTTTGCCCACTTCATTGAGGATCAGCTTCTCTGCCCGTTCAGTCCTTTTACTGTTCCATCTCACTGGGATCAATTCTGAAGCTCCTCTACACTAACAATTTTGTGTGTAACTTTTCATCCCAGAGTCTACTTTTTATGGAATTTGGTCTGTAATGATGGCAAGTAAACAGACGTAATACCTTTTCACACAGGGGCCCAGAGCTGACTTTGTCCATCTGACTTCTGACTCTAAGCCAATGGCTTGGTCTGTTGAACCATTCACCAAACACTGAGCTCCCCCAGAGGACCTCTTCTTCCTTGGAGGCTCCACCTCCTGGGGTTTTCATAGTCTCTCATAACAGTCCCACCCACTGGGGACCAAATGCTCAAACACATGAGTCTATGGGGAACTTTCCATTAGATGACAAAGAATGGTGTGAGGATGGAGCTTATGGGAAAGAAAAGGAAAAATGTATTTCTGATAGAAGAATTATATATAAACACACAAGAGGCCTGAAGGAACAAGTATGTTTGGATCTATGATGTGTTTTGTATTCAGCAATGACAAAGTGAAACTGCCTGCCGAGATCATTGTCCATATTTACTGAGGCACTGAGAGTATTCACTGCTGCTATGTTGGTTAGCAGTTTATGACCTGAACCCACATCATCTAACTTTAAGCCAGTAGCTTTGTCTATTTTGCCATTCAACAAACACTGCGCATGTCTTCAGTCCTCAGCTTTACACCCAACAAGGATGGTGAAGAACACACTATCCAGGCTCTGCACTTGAAGCCTTTGCTAGAGGATGTAAAAACATCAAAACTATCAAAGGGTAAATATTAAGATGAAGGTCCTTTTCTAAGTCCTTGGGATCAGAGCAGAGGTATGTTCCTGAGCCCTGTTTAATATTTGGTATCAGTAATTTAGACAAAGATAGATAAAGTCCGCTTATCACATCTGTGGCTGACGCACAGCTGGGAGGGATAGAAAATGATTGATGACAAAAATCAAACTTCTAAATGATCTCAGTTGGCTGGAATCGTGAGCCAAATCCTGTAAGATGAAATGCAGCAGGGGTCCTTTGGAGGCTCTGCATTTCCGTGCAAACAATCTATTGCTTGTGAGTAGGAGAGGGTGCCTGGCTTGGCCCTCAGCCACTAAGAAAAGCAGGGATACCACCACCAGGCCTCAAATCTAACTTGCATCAAATGTGCAAATTAAAGGTTCAACTACTCTAATACCAAGAGCCTGTGGTGAGATTATTCTCAAGCTGCAGATCACATTTAATGGGACATTTTATGAAATGTCTTGGAGGTGATTTAATGGGACATTTTATGAATCACTTTGTAGATGGAATGGCGGTGGAGGCATGGTATCTTTGGATGGAGGTAGAAGTTGTTATGGATTGTGTCTTTCAGGCAATACTCCTTGTGCACAAGCCACCCACTGGACAGCATAGACTATGGGCCTGGGCTAGCCTGGCACCTCATAGAAGCTTCACTTAAATGCTGTTCCTTCCCAGCTGTGTCTCCTTGGTGTTTAGAAAACGGATCAGTCACTCCAATCTCACACGGCCCGTGAATCATGAATGAGCTCATATACATAGAATGATGAGGACAGGACTTGGGCAGAAGTTGGTATTTAAAAGTGGTGCATACTCTTGCTCTCCAAGAAAATTAAAGGACATTAAAAGCAGATAGCAGGATTCATGGACCAGGATTTAGGGCCAGGTTTCAGTTTTGTGAAGACTTTTTCTCTTCTGAAAAAAATGGACACTTTTTTTTTTTTTTGCTTTCTGTACATATGTTTTCTATGTGAGAGAGAAATGTAAAATTTAAGAAAGTGCCCAGTCCTAGAATATTGGGGTATTAATCAGACAGTCACCCCACTACTAGACTGGCACTCTGAGTGAGAATAGGATCCCAGTACAGTGAAGTAGGTCACAGTGGCCAAAGTAAGACCAAATGTTAGGGCCTTGGGTAAGCAAATAGACATGGGCTGATTTCCACAACTATGGCCCCAGGTTCCATTTACCCACCTTACTTCCGGTAATGTTGGTCTCTGGGCCTCTGGATCTCAGATTCTATATCTGAAGAATGTGAAGTTTGGACCAGATTTGGGATTCTTGGGAGAGAAAGAGAGGAAGGAGAGAGAGAGAGAGAGAGAGAGAGAGAGAGAGAGAGAGAGAGAGAGAGAGAGAGAGAGAGAGAGTTTGTTGGCCTGTATTGAATTCCCATCTATGATATCCTGCTTAGACAAACTTTTGACTGTTCCATGTTGGACGGCCAGGGAAATAAATGGCCCTCTTTAATCGTGAAGAATCTAAACACTGGCAGGTGCTTACCTGTCGCCTCAGTAGCCAGATTCTCGGGCCACCTTCACAGTCGTTCTTTTCAGTCATTGGAGAGGGAAGCAGAGCTGCTGGAGGCGACAGTGACGTTGAATTACTCACCTGCTTCTCTGAATATTCCCAGAATAGTATCCACTGTATGCAGTAGTGGGAGTGCTTGCTTCCCATTTTCATGTGTAAATTTCTGAAGTTGAATTTTTGGTGACAGCATTGATAATGAGGTGACAAAGCTATCTGGAAACTCAACTTCACAATAGAGCACAGTGCTGCACACACACACACACACACACACACACACACACATACACACACACACACACACACACTTCAGACTGGGAGCTGGAGAGTGTCGTCACAGCACAACTCCGAAAATAAAATCCTGCATTGGTTTTGTTTGAAAGTCTTTGGTCTTTTCTTCTCTTTCTTTTTCATTTTTTTGGCTTGTGTGTATGTGTGTGTGTGTGTGTGTGTGTGTGTGTGTGTGTGTGTGAGAGAGAGAGAGAGAGAGAGAGAGAGAGAGAGAGAGAGAGAGAGAGAGAGAGAGAAGAGACAGAGTAAGAGAACATACATGTATGTGAATGCACACATGTATACGTGCAGAAGACAGTACCTGCTTTGCGTCCTTGTCCTCTACCCTGTTTGAGACAGGGTCACATGGTTGTTTTCTCCTAGGTTTGCCAGTCCTGGATGGCCTGCAAGCTTTTGGGTATTCTCCTGTCTGTATCCTTATGAGTTGATTACTCAGAAACAACTCTAGTCACAGGAATGAGAAGTGGGGTAACAAGATCTGGCATCAGTTCTAACATTGTTGGAACTGTGAAGATGTGATGACTATAAATGTTGTCCTAGATACCGTCAATGAAAGTAATGCATGATGAAAATATCTTTGATTTCTACTGGTGTTGAGTCAAGGTATTGCTGTGGCTTGTGGTCTATTTTTATACTTGAAGGAAATTTTAGTTATAAATGGCAGATCACTGAAAACTTTGTCTTTTAAATACCCAATCCCTGAATTTTACCTCCTGACCTCTTCAGAGGTCTATATATTTCACTTTAAGGATCATGTCATTCAAGTTTATGATAGTTTTTCTAAAAACATTCCTAATAATTCTTACCTTGATTCTTCTATTTTCTCTGTATGGAATGATTTCCATGTTTTTTTGTTTTTTGTTTTTTGTTTTTTTACCGATCCAACTTTTCCCCTCTAAATGTCACTTCTACAGGACACTTCTCTTTGTTTTTTCTATGCACAATAATATTGCCATCACTGAAGCTTCCATAGTGCTATACCTGTCATCTCCCACAGCCCACAATGGCTGTCTATTGAACAATGACAATTCAAGTATTAATTGTCCCAATATTCATGCTTTGTCTACATCTATGGGCTATAAGTTGAACACCACATCTCTGCTTAATTCATCTCTATTTCTGTGGGCACATTTTCAAATACAGGTTTTGGTCCAGTCTATTTTGGATAAATCAGGGTTTCTTTCCTTCAATATAGAGCTCATAAAATTTCACCAGACTATCCAAATAGCTCATGTCAAACATGAATACCCTCTGCCCCCTGGATCTACTGTCTCAGATTGAGATTTCTTGTTTCCTTCACTAATCTGACTTTCTTTCTTCCAGCTAGAGTATCCTCTTTCTCATCCTGCGTATCAAAATCTTATACATTTTGAAGGGCCATTTCAAAACAAACCCCCCTTTTTTAAAACTATTCCTTTCCCAATTAAGTGTAACCACAAGTTTTCCATAATCTATTACTATCAATTCTTAGTACAATGCTCTACCTTACTGTTCTTCTCTCTGTATTTTCCATTTTCATTAGGCAGAACAACAGCCGTAGGAACACGAGTGAGAGCTAACAGCTTTGACTTTATCTTCCCTGCACCCCCCAAACAAATATGGGATGAGTTCAATGGAACTGAACACTTCTCCCTAGTTTCATTTGAGTCAAACAATCCACACCAAATTTCTTGGTCTCAACTTTGAGCAGAAAACCTCAAAAAAATTAAATGTCATTTCCTACTTCCTGTCTTCCTTCTTTGGACTAAGAACAAGTTTAACATGAGCCATTCAGAAATGATTTTCTTTGGCTGAAACTATGACAAGACATAAGGTATGGTTAGGAATAAGAAACTAAAACTGAGTTTTCAGATCTGAAATACAATAGGAAGTGTTGGTGTGGCTTTTTCTGAGGTTTGCAATAAAGACATGTTTGCCCTCATTTGAGTTCAACGTTGCTATGGCTTGACCCTGAACAGTCCCTCATGGGTTCATGTTTGGAACACTCAGTCCCCAGCTTATGGGGCTGTTTTAAAAAACAGTGGCCTGGATAGTGGAAACAAGACACTAGGAATAGACCTTTGAAAGTTTTACCTATTAATTTCTTTTTTGTTGCTAAGAAAAGTATCTGAAAAAAACACCATAAGGAAAGCTCAACTTTGATTCTGCCCACATTTACTCTGAGTCCTCATACCTCAAATAACCCAACATGTGACTAGAGGTCTATCTCTTAGGCAATGCTAAGTCCTGTCAAGTCAACAATATTCAACATTGCAATCTGCCCCTGCTTCTGGTCCAGTGCTTGGCTTTCTGGTCTATGCCACATGAACAGCTGTTGGTGCATCCTCCTGCTGATGCACAAGCGAGGTGCTCTGATCACGTACCTTTCCCACCATGCTTTCCCCATCATGACAGGCTCAAATCTGGCCAAAATCATGGGTCAGAATAAACCTTTCTTTCCTTAGTTGTTCCTGTGAGGCATTTTGTCACAGCAGTGCAAAAGTAACTTAACACAGTCACTGAACTTCTTTGTTAATACAACCCAGAGTGGGGATGCAGAACCCAAGGGCTGGACTAGCTAGTGACCTTGTTTACACATTGCTTCACTCAGTATTCAAGGTTCTTTGCTGCTGTTATAATCTTTCTCCTCCTCTTCCATCATAGCCCTTGGCCCAATGCAACCTAGCCAGCTTTTGCCAGACTCTACCATGCATAGAGCACTTGCAAAGGCTTTGGGTAATGCCAAAGATTGGCTAAGCCTAGAGCCGTTCTCTCGAGGAGAAGGACCACATTTCAGGATTCTCTAGAAGAAGGGATACTGTCCAAGCAGGAAGAAGAGAAGGCTGGCAGAGTTGAGATTAAACCATGGTCCAGAAAACAGTGAAGCCTCAAACAGAATTGGCCTTAATGTTTGTAGGGCACATAAGAGCCAAGTGAAATGCATTTTAAAAATAAGTGTGAGGATGAGGAGATGGTTCTGTAAGTAAAGTAATTGCTGTGCAAGAATAAGACCTGAGTTTAGGTCCCCAGCAACCACATAAAAACTGGGTGTGGCTGTGTGAGTCTCTAGCTCCAACACTGGGAGGGGAGAAGCAAGTAGATCCTAGATGCTCACTAGCAGGCCAGTCTAGTGTAAACAGCAACCTCCTGGGTCAGTGAGAAATCCTGTCTTCAAACATTACGAGCAATAGAGGAAGAAAGCCATCATTAACTTCTGGCCTACACACACACACACACACACACACACACACACACACACACACACACACACTCACACACACACATACATACCACACACACACACACACACACACACACACACACACACACACACACACGTACAAGTATACCTGCACACACACACATACATTACATACTCACCAAATAATGAGTGAATGAATGAATGAATGAATTCATAGTGCTTTTCCAGTGGTGATAGCCACATTTTATACAATGGCAGCTTTGTTTTATAACAACTTTAGTCAAATTACTTAATCTCTTCAAACTACAGCTTATTCATCTTTGAAATTCATACTAGCATACATAGTAGCTATGTGTTTTCATCAACAGTGGATTAAACAGGCTTTGAAAATGGTCAGATCTGATTTGCATTTTATTGGCTTTCCTCTACATTGCATAAAACAGTGTTAAACAGTCTGTAGGGGAAAGGATACTCAAAGCGTCCTGAGTCTTCTCTGATTCCCATCCACACGTCTTTTTGGTAATCTAACATAGGACATTTTTCTTTTTCTAACCCTTTTTCCTGATTCAGAAGACAGAAATGATTATATTCTGCCTTATGTCTACCTCCTCCCAAGATGGAGAGCATGACACAGAGCTCCAGAGACAGAGAGCACATGTTCAGAAGAGAAAGCCGGATGATGACAAATGTTATTATTATTATTATGTCGTCATTCTTTCCCTCTCTCCTGTTTTCATTATTGTTTTTAAGTTTTAACTTTGCCAAAAGCAGGTTTTAATAATATTATTTGTTTTCTAGGATTGATAATATCTTCAGCTTGGAGGGCAAGGGTGCATGCCTGTTATGATGACCTGGCTTCTATTTCTAACTTGGAAAAGCTTAGCAACCTGAAGACTAAAGAGGCCCTTCTTAGCTGGCTACTGCATCAGCCCTGGCAGCTCAGCATGGAGGAAACCTTATGATGGGGGTCAGGGTGTCTGAGTTGGGAGATCTCTTCTCTTCTTTATTGGCTATTTGACATGGAGCAAACAAATTGCCTTCTCAGATTTCCAATTTTCTTACATGTAAAATAATAGCATCATTTTATTTTATTTCTTAATTTCTTGTTCACACTATACAAACTGTGACTAATGCTTACTATTTTGCTCTTGATATAGCTCATGTATTTGGAGAGTGCCCAGTGGAAGACATGTCTCCCCTTTCTTATCTAAATCCACTGTCACATGGTTCTCAATGTTTCACAGCCTTAAATAGCACTCATAAATTTATGATTGTCACCCACTACACCTGTATTTGGATGACTGCTACACATCCCGGATTTAGTGTGCATGGCATTGAATCCCCAAATTCCTTTCCCCATCCTTCATCTACAATCATTCCCATTTCTGAAGGGCAACTTCTTTCAGTTGCTTTGGCTCAAAACCTTAGACTCTCTCTTGCCCTATCCCCCTGAAATGTACATCCAAACTATCAGCAAAAGGCCCACGCTCCTTTCCTGATAGAATCCAGAACTCCACAAGGACTCAGCCTTTTTCATATTACACAAGACACTTCCCTCGCCTGGATTCTCACAACAGTTGATCAACTACCCACAGTTCTGTAGAGGTCCGCATGGAAACCTCTCAGCATGGCAGCCCAATCTGTCTGATCCTGACACCCATCTGTTCAAAACCTGAAGACTTCCTAGTCAGACGGTCTGACCCATGTAGCCTGTCTGTCTGCAGCTTCTTGCCCTCCAATCTCTCTAGCCTCTTTGCTGTCCCTGATCCTCCCTCATTTTCACCCCCTTTTTCTTAATAAAGTTCTTTGTTCTAGTGTTTTTCCAAATAGGCACTTAGTAAATACTTATTGGATGAATAAATGAAGGACCAAATGAACATTATACTACATGGAAGGAACATCATCAATACAAGCACTCTTCGCAATAATGATTGGGCATATATTTTAATTTTATGAACTAATAATCACTCTCTGAAAGCTGAATATTTTCTTCTCCTTTTATTTGTTGTGAATTTGGAATAATATATAATTTTCAAATCCAGGCTCTTTATATCCTTTAGTAGAATACGACACATGCACAAAAGCATAAATTATGTGTTTAATCTCAAAAATTAAATTTCTAGCCTTACCTCTTTTCATAGTGCTTTGGGTGCCTTCTCTACACTGACATGAGCAAGTAGAAGATTCTATGCCCAGGACACACCCTAGGCAGATCTGTGCACATGCTGACCAAAGCTGTGTTCTCAAACAGTCCTTCTTAGCACTCCCCCATCCCAACTGGCACCGGAGCTTGTAGGAGGTTATACTGCAGAGGACTGGCCTCAAGAAACCATCTGTACTGTCGATGAGGTCTTGGCATCATGTCTCAGGTCCCTGAATCCTTCCCCGCAGCCAGGCAGGCTCCCAGGCTATCCTTCCAGGCAGCTTTGCCTGCTTGCTCTCAGCTTTTCAATGCTTTTCCGGCCCCAGAAGCCATGTGGGCTGGTTTTGCTGACAGCAGCCACCAGCCCATGCGGTTCCCATTAGCACAAACTGTTACCTTCGTGGAGACCAGTTTGCAAATGAGTGGATTGTAGATAATACAGATGTCAGGTCCAAGAGGCCACTCCCAGGGCTCCCAGGATTTGCTTTGGCAGATGTGTTGGTATCGATGAATGTCCTTCAAAACCAAATTGGAATGGACAAAACTGATTAATTTACTCAGGTATTTTGGTTTCTTTTTGGTTTGTTTGTTTGCTTCCATGTTCAGCTCGGTAGAGTTTTAAGAGCATCGAGTTGAAAAGGCCAGTTGTTTCATATGGGGAGAGAAATTTGAGTCCTGCTCCTTTCCAGTGTCCAAGCTCACAACATCATGATTCTGTCATGGGGTTGATGCATGTTAACTGTTTAGGACAATAGCATGACTCTCAGTACATGTACATACACTAGCAGGAAGCAGTTCCTGAATGCCCCACCACCTCTGGAAATATGGTTGGTGACTTCCAAGCTTTCAATATGTAGCTAACAACCTCTCTCTGGAGGTAAAACACTAATAATTCATAAACCATTTTCAAATACAGAATCTTGTTGGAGTTTTACAATGTTGGGCTACTAATGGGTTTTTGATTTTTCATATGTGTGTATAGGGGGAGGAGTTGCATGTTCATATGTGTGTTCATATGCATGTCCATGTGTGCATGTGTCTGTGGGGACCAGAGGTCAACCTTGGGTCTTGCACCCCAGGAGCCATCTACCTTGAATTTTTAGAAAGAGATCTCTGTGACCACTGACTCGGCTAGACTAGATGGCCAGCAAGCCCCACAAATCTGCATGTCTCTATGTCTCTGTCTCTACGGCAATGGAATCACCAGTGGGCATTACCATGCTTGGCTTTCTACATGGATGCTGGGGATCAAACTCAGGTCCTCATGCTTGCATGACAAGCATTTTATTAGCTAATCCACCTCTCTCCCATGCCCAGTTCATTTTCATAACAAAGGTGAGGACACTCAAGCTTTCAAGGGCAAACCAACTTGACTGAAGTGACATGGCCAGGAAGAGGCCCATGTTGGGACTTAGCCTCAGCATTCTGGACTGCAGGCAGACCAGATCTCATGCTCTAACACCTCAGCTGCCCCAGCGACTTAGAACAATACTGGGCAGGGCTCACTCAAGGACATAAGCTAGCTGCTCACAATGGGGCCTGATGGGGCACGTTGCATCGAAACTGGAAGTTGGCATTGAGACCCAGGCTCTGTGTGTCACAGCAAAGGGCCGCCACTCTAGCTGAATGACACTGAAATGGTTGGGAATAGAAAGTTTCTTCCTGCAGTGGATAATGCCTCATCACCGAGACCCAGGAGCTACTGTAGCAACTGAGAAGAAATCATCCAAAGCAGTGGTCAGGTAAAAGGGAGAATTCTGAGCTAAGGATGAGACAAGACTCAAGGATGAGTCTCTCTGAGGCTACTCCTCCTAATAATTTATGGCTCCTTGCCTAGGTCCAGTAATAGACAGGAGCTGATGGAGAAGGAGAGAGGGACAAAGGACTGAGTTCCTTGGAGAAAACCACTGGGTAGAAGGAGCTGCGGTAGGGTAGGGTAGGCTGCTGCTGCCTGTTCAGGTGGATGCTGTGTGACACATCGTCCCCTTCCTCCTTGTCACAGCACTGTGACTGGACAGGTATATTGTTTCCATGCTGTGATTGCAGAAACCGAGGCTTAGAAAAGTACTTTATCCTCAGTCGTGGAACTCATGAGCGACAGAGTGAGCATTCAGCAACAGCCTTACCTTCTTCCTTCCCACATAACTTCTGCCCCCACCCCCCAGTCTCCCTAAGCACAAACAGCCCTATCGAGTCTCTTCTCTATGGCAAGCATTATCTTCAGTTCCCTTTTAGAACAGTGGGAAGACTTCTTTAAAAACAATTAAGCCTGCTTTTTGTAGCCAACTTTAGGTGATATCTTACATAGTTCTTTAGGCCCATGCAGTTCACTAAAGGGAAACCCTACTGGTAGGTAGCATACTCCAGTATGTCAGTTCCAGGCTCTGCTCTAAACATGTGGCATACATGGAGGCATCGAGTCTTGGTGACGCTTTGATCTCTACTAGACTTTATTTTACCTTTCTCCCCCTGTGTGGATGCTCTCATATCAAGGCTGTTTTGTTATCTCTTCATCATTGTAAACTCTGGTGGGGCGTGGAACAGACAGGCGCTGGCCCACCATTCTCCACCTATCACTGGATCATTTCATTGCCCTGTCACTGTCTGTAGCCACCAGAGGCTTGAACCAGACGGATCATCTGCTCCAGAGCTGATGTGTCTTTTAAGGACAGGCTTCAGTTTCTCTGTCAGTAGTCAGTGAAAGTTCATTGTTTGCCACGAGAAGTCATGCTGCTGCTTTCTCTGAACAGAGGATGCTGAAGGTGAACTGCCCAGAGTCAGGTTTAGCTGTGCTGGTACGGCGGGTGTTCTGCACACACTCAATTCTGATTCTTTACTCCTTTACTCTGAGCAATATTGTCCAGTCACACACACACACACACACACACACACACACACACACACACACATACACACACACACACGCCATATATATATATGTATGTATGTGTATATAAGTATGTGTATATATGTATGTATATATGTGTGTATAAATGTATGTATGTATATATACACATACATACATACACACACATACAGTAGCTAAGTAAATACAATGATCATGGCAATTATGCCCATGACATTCATGATATGAACAGCCCATGTGTGTCCTGTATGTACCATGTGCTATGTGCTGTGCTAAGCTAAGGATTTTTTTCTAGTTTTTTTTAACTATTTATTTATTTATTTATTTATTTATTTATTTATTTATTTATTTATTTTTGAGACAGGGTTTCTCTGTGTAGTTCTGGCTGTCTTGGAACTCACTCTTTTTTTTTTTTTTTTTTGGCTTTTCAAGACAGGGTTTCTCTGTCTAGCTCTGGCACCTTTCCTGGAACTCGCTTTGTAGACCAGGCTGGCCTCGAACTCACAGAGATCGCCCTGCTTCTGCCTCCCGAGTGCTGGGATTAAAGGCGTGCGCCACCACTGCCCGACAGAACTCACTCTGTAGCCCAGGCTGGCCTCAAAGTAAGAGATCTGCCTGCCTCTGCCTCCAAGGTGATGGGATTAAAGACACGTGCCGCCACTGCCTGGCTAAGGATTTTCTTTATATTGTTATATTTTTATTATATTTATGTATTTCATGTGTGGGGGTGCCATGTGCCATGGCAAATGTGTGAATGCCAGAGGATAAACAGAGACTCTTTCTCTTCCTACTATGTGTGCCTCAGGTTGTCAGACATAAGACACTGAGCCATTCACCAGTCCCGGATTACTATATTCTAATCCTCCCAACAAACCTAAGAACCCACATTTTAATTTGTGTGTGAACACATAGGAACAATAGAACTTACGTGTTGGCACACAGAAGGATTTGGCCCTTTTTACCACACTTAGCAGTTCATGCATGTTCCTGAGCAAATGCATCTGTATGGGGGATCTGGCTATGAGACTGCATACGGAGCAAAGTGTGGAAGACTCCAGAACAGGTTCCTTAGAGTCAGGAAAGAGTTGTGCATCTTTTGTGCTGTTTGATTCACAAGAGGAGCATGCACAATCTTTTGTTCAGTTCAACAAATCTCTAATTGTTTTCCTGTGGGCCAGTCATCTGTCACTGGGAAATAAAAATCATCAAAACAAGAGCCACTCAAGAAAAACTGGAAGATTTACCTGGCATTCTTCCTTTCACCTAGTAGGTCTGAATCAGTGTTGCCTTACACAGACTCATCCCTACTACACAGGCTCTAATATTACCTATTGCTCCTCTGCACAAATGCAAAGTGACAGATTAGCACACAATTGTTCACAAGGCTCCCTTGGCATAGACACAGGTTAGCATCAATGTGGCCATTACTCAAACAGGAAAGGAAAGCTCATGCCCAGGATCACACAATTCTTTAAGCCTTTTACTCATGCTTGATAATTCATGGGCAAAATATGGCTGCCACGGCTCTGCTCTGGCTCCCCCCCCCTTTTTTTCTTTATTAAGATAAACATAGTGGGAAGTGTCCTAGGCTACGCATGCCAATTTTATTAGAAACAATGTCCCTAGAAGCCAAATAAGACCTGGAGAGAGATCAATATATACCTGTCCTCAACAGTGTCATGTATTGAATTATGGACACAGAATGCATGTACCTAATGAAAGGGACAGCCAAAGTGTCTGCTGCTACGTTTTACAACAGACAATTGAGAGATCATGTCAATTTTTAAATGAAAAAAAAAATCAGAATACAAGCAGCGTAATTCTACCAAACAGTACGTGGTTGTGTAAAAAATAAGGGCATAAGGAACTATGACAGGATTATCAAAATTTTCTTTTTTATTCCTTTATTCTTTTCCTCTTCTACATCTTCTTTCATGAGAAGGTTTTATAGACAGAAGTTACTAATTGGGAAAGCCTCACTTTTGCCAGACCTTTGCTTCCTTGATTACAACTGCTCCTTTACACACACACACACACACACACACACACACACACACACACACACACTCCCAAGTCTCCCTAAGCCTTTGTTCAACAACACAAGGTTTGGACTATGAAGAACAGTGCAGGGCAGGCAAGGGCACTTGCTTTCCAGGCTCAGTGGGGTAGGGTGACATATGCCCCAATCTTCTCCCAGTATCCAGGCCTTATATTAATGCTCGTTTGTTCCTTGTCACAAGCCTCTGCTATCAGTGACAGAGATGCCATGTAGAAGTGCAGACACAGGTTCATTTTCTCTGCCAATTAAAGAATTAGAAGGCAGAAAAGAGGTATCACTGGAACTCTTGGGGAGTCCTACTAGGGTCCTTACATGATTCCTGGGAAATTGGGGTCCCCTCTTGGGGCTCTTAGTCTCAGGAATAAAAGAATTTAAGGATGAATGCCACTCCAAGCTGAAGGAAAAGCCCAGACTCAAACAGAAGCCCCATGACAATTTATTGCAGTTTAAAGGGAAAACCCCATGGCAGGCGAGCTATAAATCTCACAGCTTCCTGGAAGGGAAGAGGGGAATGTAGAAGAGAAGGAACATAAGCCTGCTGCTTGAGATAAGACAGTATGGAGGTCAGCCACCTGGCAGCAGGCAGCCACAAGGCCAGCCCAGAGAAGAGTTAGAGAGGAAGGAATCCCAAAGCGCTGTTAGGGAGTTGAAAAGCATACTTTAGTTTTGCCAGCATCTGAAAGAAAAGAATACAAAGAGAAGAAAAAGAAATACTCAGGCTTCAGGAAGGTGGTCAGGCCCAGCTGAACATGGAGGCTCAGTGTTAGGGACTGCAGTAGTGGGGTGGGAATTCTGGGAAGAAGTACATTGTCTTAAGATAAACCTGGAGGTATGGGACTACTTCCATCGTAGAGGGGACGACACTTTGTCACTACGGCAATAGATACTTACTCTGATTATGGGGTTGTCTTTTCTGCACATAATGCTTCTACTAAAACTGCCATGCAACATTTCACTGTCGTGCAATTCCACACTGCATTGTTGCAGACCAGGAAATCCCCCTCCCAGCTAAGGGAATGCAGCAGTAGGCACCTACTAATGGAATTCACTGATCTTACTATGTCTCCAAGGTTGAGCTTGGTCAGTGTTTTATCATAGTAACAGAAACCTAATTAGGGCAGGGTGGTCTCCGAGCCAGATCTGGAACCTGACTCACTGGATTAACCCTTAAGGGATGAGACAAAGGCATGCCTCCCCCCGGAGGAAGATTCCATTCTTTACAATAAATTATGTGTTCACTTTAAATTTGGGGGAAAGGTATGGGTTTCATCTCTGAAAGACTGTCCAACAGCCAGTTCTCCAGGCTTTGGTGTCCTCCCCTACAACTCAAGAACCATGTGCTCACTTCACTGAGTCAGGACCTGAAATGAGCAGTCAAGTCCATCTATGCGAAGTGCCAATGCCTGGTAGGCAGATGCCAATGGCCATTCCTTTCTGCTTTCACTAATACTCTGATGAATACTTTAGATTTCAGGCCTTTAATCCGAGCACTCAGGAGGCAGAGGCAAGTGGATCTCTGAGGTCGAGGCCAGCCTGGTCTACAGAGCGAGTTCCGGAACAGACAGGGCTATACAGAGAAACCCTGTCTCAGCAAAGAAAAAAGTGTGAATTCAAATCAGTAACTTGATATTGATAACTCAATTGTTCTACTTAATCCTACAGACTCCCCTAGGATCTCCTTGGAGGAGAAAAAGAGCAGGTAGGCATGCTGGCATCAGAGTCAAGGGACAAAGAGAAGCAGGGTGGTGAACAGTCTAATCACAGCTGATTCACGGACACGGCCGTGCACGAAAGAGTGCGGAATTAGTGAAGGCATTGAGTAGCTTTAAAGCATGGGTATCACCTCTGTCATTCAGCAGTTTCCAGGCAAGTGGGCCATCTGCCACGGGATTCTGACACATACTTGGCAGCTTTTTGAGGCTCTTTTTAGAAAAGGTCCAGGGAGGAATTCTGATCATTGAAAAGCTCTTTGTAAAGAGTGACCTGCTGCAAAGCTATGAGGAGTATCGGAGCCGAGCCGGTGGATCCCAGCTCCAGACTGTAACCCTGGGCCTGTAACCCTGGGCCCCGAGCAGAAACTCAGTAGACAAGCAGTCGTGGAGCCACATGCCCGTGAAATGCCTTAGTCCTCCTCTATTTTCGCATTTCTTTGTGTAGGCCCCTCTTCTGCTTAGCCAAGAGTCTCCATTTCTCTGGGAAAGAATTTTTAAAAACCAAGCAGTAAGTCACTGAAGAAACCAGCCTCCATATCCAAGCTTTGACATCTCTGCCTGGACATAGCAACTCAAAAGTATTAGAAGCCGAATCTGATCATGAAAAGAACAAGGCTTTCTTTCTTTTCATCCTCTTTTTGTTTCAGAATTTCCTCCATGCATGTAATGTGTTTTGATCAAAGTCTCCCCTCATGCTCAGTTCCACAAATCCTCCCCTATGACCACCACTTTTCACCCCCAGCACCACATGCTGGCTTTTTTTACACCCAAGTCCACTTAGTAGTCTCTCACTCTCTCTCTATATATATATTTCTATCTATCTATCTATCTATCTATCTATCTATCTATCTATCTATCCATCTATCTATCTATCTATCTCTATATATACATATATGTGTATACACACACACATATATATGCATATATATGCATATATATATATATATGCATATATATGTGTGTTTAGGTCCATCTACTTGGGCATGGTAGCCTCTCATGTTCTAGATCCCTGAAGAACACTGACTTTCTCTCCACCAGCAGCTATCATTGTCGGTCACTCCTCAGCTTAGTCAAAGAAAGTGACTAAGATGGATTCCTAGTACATGAAGAATGATCTAGAACCCCTGATTTAAGACCAATTGCTTCTTGGTCACAGTAAGAGCTTACACCTATTGAGGAGCAGAATGTGTCAGGTCTCATTTAAAATACGCAACAAATAAGGGTTAAGTAGAGGTGGAGCACAGTGGGGTAAGTGCTGGCCTGGTATGCACCCTGGCCAAATCCTCAGCACCTCTGAATAAAAGCAGATATCTTATTTAAATAATAAACTCAGAGTGTAGCACTATTGTTTTCCATATTTTACATGTTGGGAAATGGTAAAAACGTTCTAGAGATTTCACAGATCCATACATCTAGCCAGTACCAAGACAGGATTTGAGTCCACGAAGTCTAGGTCTGAAAACCTGCTTACGAGACTGACCCTCAAGATTCTGTGTGCCAGAAGAAAGTATTTACGAGGTAGCCATTGGGTTCTGATGAAGGAATGAATGAAGAGCACTCCTACCCAGAAGGTAGCACCACTAGCCCCAGAAGGTAACAGCACCAGAAAACACTTGGGACCAGGTTGTAAATAGAATATCTCTGCCCAATTCCTGCACTCACCAAAGCTCAGCTGGAATAACAAGAGAACAGTATCCACCCACACCCTTTTCTTTCCTCACCAAGTCTCACCCAGAGCAGCACAAGAAATGCAGCCATCTCTGTTCCCTTCACCAACCTTATCGAGGCTATCTGGAGTAAGAGAGGACATGTACCCATTCTATTACTTCTTTAACCTTATCAAGACTCACCTAAAACAACAAGACAGTATCTGTCCCATTCTCCTGTCCATCCTCATCAGGTCTCATCTTAGCGTAGCAGAATGACTGCACCCATCCTATCCTAATGTCCAGCCTTGTCAAGCCTCTCCTGGAGTGATTGACAGCACTGTGTTCATTCTCATTCCCTTCTCTATCCTCACCAAGGTTCACCTGGACTAAAAGAGGGGCCATACTTACCCTACTTCTGCCTCCATCCTCATCAAAGCTTACCTGGGAACAGAAGGAGGCACCTACCTCTCTCCTCCTCTTCTTTGTTTTCTTCAAAGTCTTTATTCAAGACTCATAGAACAGATTCTCAAATGACTCCCTGT
The DNA here is from genome assembly GCF_007827085.1 of Peromyscus californicus insignis. NCBI lineage: Eukaryota > Metazoa > Chordata > Mammalia > Rodentia > Cricetidae > Peromyscus > Peromyscus californicus. The sequence continues at coordinate 91,859,518 of NW_026294573.1, read as the reverse complement.
CAATGGTTTCTACCCTCTATAGCCCAGATCTCATACTGCTGCTCCAAGCAGAAGCCTGGCTCTCTCGCTTTTCTTGCTGCAAACCTTCAACTGTCTAGATCATTGTTCTTCAGTAGAATCTCAGGAATTACACAATGGTCTGCATCTACTCCGCCCAGTGGGACAGACAACATACAAGCACAGCTTTAAGTGTTCAAACTCTTACTTGTGCTGTTGGAGAACTTGACTTTAATTCTTAAATGCCTCCTGTGGTCAGCAGCTACAGTATTGGATGGTGGAAATCTGGTAGACAGATCTCCCCGATGATGACACTGTCTTATCTGACCTAATCATGCTTTTTCACCTGAACCTGCAGCTGTGTGCTGCCTTTGATCCAGCTGGGCTACATCACACTTCCTTGTTTTGGAAAATATTGCCAACTAGCAGGAGACAAACAAAGTTGCAAGACCAGGGCCTGCAAAGAGTTGTTCATTCTTGCAAAAAGTTGCTCATTCTTGGCAGAATTCTGTTGTGCTGTTCAGAAAGCCCCATCTCCATGCATCTTCTACCAGGGGACCTTCCAGCCCCTGCCAGAGGTAGATTCCTTCCCTACCATGTCATCCAGAGCCTCCACAAAATATTGTCGTCTCTCCTGTCAGTTTCTCCATCTTCCCCAACACTCATTCATGTATCCAAGATGCTCTTACCATTGAAGATGCTCATTTGCCAAATCCAAATTGAATGACTGCATCAAATTCTCCTGGACAAAGGGATTCTCCCATTCACCTGGCTTGGCCCACAAGACAGCCCCACCCCAACATCTCAGATGTGTTTTAATGTGGAGATAAAGGGGAGGCACAGGACAATAGCAAAGCAAAGGGGAGAAGGGAGGACTTATCAGTCATGACTTCAATCGGAATTCTCTTCTTAATCTCATTATCTTCTTCCCCAAGGTTCTCCTGCCGTTGGTACCCCATCTCTCCACTCTCTCTGCTCTCGCCAACCCTTCTCCAGTGTGGCCTTTCGGCCCTGGATTCTGGCAGACTTTGGATTTGATCCCACCCCCTCCTACTCTAATAAGTAATTGGATGCTGCTGGTCTTGGCCGAGACCTCGAGGCTACACCTGTTCCACCAGCACTGATTAGCTAGTAAATGAACAGCAAGAGAGCCTCAGGCTAGGCCTCCTGCAGGACTCTCAGACGGGGTGGAAAATGTCAACATGTAACGAAATGTCTCTGAATCACGTCTGGAAAAATGAAATCCTGCAGAGAGCCAAGTCTTGAAACACATGAGAAAGAGAGGAGAATGAAGCACAGTTCTCCTTGGAGTTCCTGCATCTCTGGAAAAGTATGATGGAGAGTCCACTTGGATGGGCAACCCTGATCACCTTGCTGAGCCTCCCCTTGCTCTGGGTTGAGCCTTCCAGATACTCAGTGACTGTGCTGTGTTGATTGAAGTTTGTTATCCATAGAAAGTCTGAGGAAGAAAAAAGGTTAAAGACAGACAGGTCCAAAATGTGGGGTACCATGGCCTGGGTAGGAAACTACAGCCAAGCAAGTTGCTTGCAAAAACTACTGTAATACATTTACTCCTAGTCTGAGATACTAAGTCCAGAGAGGGGTCATGACTTTGCTGAACACAGACGACATTATTGTTGTCACGGACTCTCTCTCATCTTTATACAGACTCCCTGACTTCCAAGCCGGGGCTCTGCTGTAGTTCAGCAATAGGAGAGCAGAGGAGGCAGAAGTAAAAGTGACCATTTTTTTCCTTCATTGTTCCCCATTCTGTCCTTCCAAATTCCTCTTATGGAGAAAAGGGAGGGCAGAGATCCTAGTGATGGGCTCTGAGGTCTCCAGTCTTTTTGGAGGGGTAGGAGGGACATAGATGTTAAAGACAGATGACCTTGAGTCAAGTCCTGTGTAGACAAACTTTCTCCTCGGGGCCTCCAGCTCACAAGTAATTACACCAAACTTATTATTAATTATGAATGTTCAGCCTTAGCTTAGGTTTATTTCTAACTAGTTCTTATAACTTACATTAACCTATAACCACTCCCTGCCTGCCTATTGGACGTTCAGCTCTTTATTAAACCAATCACAGTGACACATCTTTACACACTGTGAAGGAATATTCCACAACAGTCCTGATTCTTCCTTTGGTCCTCTCCTGAGTAGAGGCACATTTCTTATGTTTTCAACTTCTGTCTCTCACCTGTGGAATGACCCTCACAAACCTGACCTTGTAGGGGGAGGTAAATGAGATATTGGCTAGAAAATAGGTAACCAATATTCCAATATTCCACGGTCCCATTTCCAAAACGGAGTTGCCATCCTGTGCTAGCCTTGAGAATACAGAGCTGCCATCTGGTGCCCCAGGAAGCTGTGGGCATCTGTGACAGCTAGCTGCAATGGATGGGATGGGGTAGAGACACCAGTGAGGGTGGCCCCATTAACGGCAGACATCCAAAGGCAAAATCTCATTTTCCCTACTCACATACTCCGTTATAACCCTAACACAGACTAGGTGGAGCTTTCGTTGGCACTGGGCCATTTCCACACCACCCTCCTCTCCTCTCTTTGGCTCCTTCTGCCCCCAGACCCCTGGAGTATCTGAGTCAAGCACCAATGAGATAATGTGTTTATTTGCTCTGATTGTTTTTTGTTTATAAAAAGGGCTCCTGGGAGAAGCCAGTTCCAAATGTAGGTCTGAGACGTGAAGGTCTGCTCTGAGACTGACCACAGGACCATGGGGCTTCGGTCCAGCTGGGAAAAACACCAGGCTGCCACCCCAATCGGGCCTCTTTCCATGGCCCTGCCCTGCCCTTGTACTGTTATACTGTGGCAGCTTCATGCCTCCTTTTGGCCCAAAGGCAAGCAAGGCTGTCAAGTATCTGTCCTTGAGACTGTCACAGAGGCTCTGATAAAGAAATAATGCCATCAAGTCATGGCGACAACAGCTGCAGGCACACTCAGGACTAAATTCATGGCATCAAGTACTCAAGGAAATCTCTTATTCCTCTAAAACAGGAAGCACTGGTACTTTCAAAGCAACAGGGAGTCTCCAGGTCCAGGTTTAAGGGCTGAGAGAGTGGATGGGGAGACAGGGAAGGTAAAGACTGAATGGGCCCTTCCCCCCATAAGCTGATATATCTTCATTACACATGCCAGAATGTTCTTCTGCCTATTCTGTGCTAGAATTCATTCTCAACCATGATATAAGGACATTACTGAGTTGTGTAGGACTCCATCATTGGCTCCAAATGCCGCCAGGTCTTATTACAATTAGGAGACCAGCATAATTCCACAATTGTGTTACTCTTGCATGAACAGTATCATAGGCTCCTGAACCTTCCACAGTCTCACTGTCCCTGTCTGGAGGTGTATCATTGATATCATATCCACACATGGTCTTACAGAGCTGATGAAATAGGCCACGTGAAGCAGCTAGTAGAGCCCTTCTGCAAGACCTCAGTCAATGTTAATGTGATGATAACAGTGATTATTGACAACAAGAGCGGAGGGCAGCTGAAGTGTGGTGAGGATAGAGGAGCTCATGGACGTACCATAGGGAAGGTGGAATTCATGTTGGGATACAGTAGATGAGAAAGAGACCAGCAGGAGTAAGGCCAGCATGGGAAGGAATTGAAAAGGAGGTACAGGATGGTCTTGCTTCAACAACAATGGCGGTCTGAAGTAGGTCTGTGTGTAGGCTGAGCTGCTTCTAAAGCACCTACAGGCGATTTTCCAAAGATATGCTTCGTGGCCTTGGAGGACCTTGAATGCCAGTATGAAGACTACAGATTTTGTTTAGAAGGCTAGAATCTGCCTCCCTTGTTCCCTCTCTCCCTTCTTTTTTCCTGTCTTTCCATATTGTTCCTTTTGTTCGTGGGTCCATTTGTTTGAAGGCAGCATTAAACAGAGGTGTCAATATAAAGAACAGACAGAGGTGGGCGTTTCTTCTCAAAAGACAGTGAGGGAGTTCTCAATACCAGATCCCCCAGGAAACACAGCCTGAGATGACCTTGTAGGCTCACACTTGCATTTGGGGATATAACCTCAGTGAATAATAGCCAGAGAGCTAGGTTACAGGAAAGGGCAAAGGCCAATATAAAAGGTGGGTGACATATGTGGCCGATCATTACTTGCTGTAGAACGTTGTCCTCCAGGCATAACATGCTACCACCTGAAATCAGGGTAGCTGTGGTTATCCACAGTGAACACTAGGAAGAGAGCCTTCTATGAACATCTTCTCATACAAGGAATTGGGGTGAAAACCATTTAGACCCTCATCTTCTGAGAATATTGGCCCCGCCCCCTCACAGATACATATATTCCTGACCAGCTGCCTATGTCTGTACATTTGCTAGACTACATAGAAGATGAAGGTTAACTGAGGGAAGGCCCTCTTCCCTGAGCTTTGGGGAGGTCATCACTCAAGCTGGGACGGGACTTTTCAGTGACGCAGCTGGTTTGCGACCCCAGTGACCCTTACCCATATTCCTGTAGGTCCGCCCAGTAAAACTTGTTGACTCAGCAAACCGGCCTCAGAACCGCTTCTTTGGTCTATGGTTGGAGTGAGTGGACACTTGCTCACTTCTCCCTGAGAGCAGCGACACAATAGCAGTCGAGGCTGGGTGGGGCTGGGACCTTCTGAGGACAAGGTAAGCAGTTCTACGAAACGGTTTGTGGCAGCCAATGTCGCCAACTTGATTGGATCTGGAATCAACAAAGACTTGACACTGGGTGGGTCTGTGAGGAAATTTCCAGGAAAGAACTTAGTGGAGGGAAGAAGACCCTTCCTCACAGTGGACAGCACCTTCTGGTAGCAGCCCAGCTAGAAAGATCTCCGAGGGGAAAGCAGTGCTGCTTGGCCTGCCCGCTTCCCCTCTTGCTGGTTACCACATCTACCCATTTTTGCTACTGTTTCCACTACCCTGGCCTGACATTGGAACCCAATCCAAATCCACTTCACAGTGTAGATTAAAGACCAACAGCTTTCTTGTTCTTCAGTGCCTGATTGGAACTCCTATAACATTTAGCTTCCTACACGAAGCAGCTACCCGGCCCCTATCAGGTAAGCTAATCTAATAAATTCTCTCCCATCATATATGGTCATTCTGTTGTCTCTGTTCCTCTAGAAAACTCTAATACAGGTCTCTCTGCTTCCCTCCATTTTCAGATTTGCCCGAGCAAATTTGCCTCCATTTTGGAGGGTGTCTGGGAAAAGGCAAGCTACCGGGCTTGAGAAATGCTTGCCAGGGGAGAGACAATGACTGCAATGAGTCCCCAACTGCACCTGCCAGATCTCTGTAGTGCTGCTTGCCAAACAGGGGCTTCAGAAGGTGTCTGGGGATTCTGTTTCCCCTTCGACTTGGATAGAGATGTTTTTCTTTTTTTTTTTTTTTTTTTTTTTTTTATTAATTTATTTTGCAATACAATTCAGTTCTACATATCAGCCACGGATTCCCTTGTTCTCCCCCCTCCCGTCCCCCTCACCTTCCCCCCGACCCCCCCCCCCCCATTCCCATCTCCTCCAGGGCAAAGCCTTCCCCACAGACTGAGGTCAACCTGGTAGACTCAGTCCAGGTAGGTCTAGTCCCCTCCTCCCAGGCCGAGCCAAACAATCCTGCATAGGCCCCAGGTTTCAAACAGCCAACTCATGCAATGAGCACAAGATCTGGTCCCACTGCCTGGATGCCTCCCAAACAGATCAAGCCAATCAACTGTCTCATCCATTCAGAGGGCCTGATCCAGTGGGGACCCCTCAGCCATTGGTTCATAGTTCATGTGTTTCCACTCATTTGGCTATTTGTCCCTGTGCTTTATCCAACCTTGGTAGAGATGTTTTTCTTTGTTGTGGAATAATCTTTTTGTAAACTGTGAAGATGTGTCACTCTGGTTGGTTTAACAAAAAGCTGAATGGTCAATAGCTAGGCAGGATTTCTGGGTAGAGAGGGCACTGAGAAGAGGAAGGCAGAGATGCCAGGACAGCAAGCAGGCTGGGCAGTACAGAGATGAGGTAATAACGCCATGAGGCGGAAAGTAAATTAATAAAAATGGGTTAATGTAAGTTATAAAAGCTAGTTAGAAACAAGCCTAAGCTAAGGCTGAGCTTTCATAATTAATATAAGTCTCCGTGTCGTTTTTTTGTGAGCTGGCAGCCCAAAGAAAAGCCTGACTACATTTCTTTTCCAAGTGGAGGGAAATGAGTTCGATGTTTTCCTGAAAGCAAAATTCACTATAGGAAACAGAAAGAGATGCCAAAGTCACCCACACATGGCTGGGGTGAGGAAGACACTTTAATCTACACTGTGAAGTGGATTTGGATTGGGTTCCAATGTCAGGCAAGGGTAGTGGAAACAGTAGCAAAAATGGGTAGATGTGGTAACCAGCAAGAGGGGAAGCGGGCAGGCCAAGCAGCACTGCTTTCCCCTCGGAGATCTTTCTATCTGGGCTGCTACCAGAAGGTGCTGTCTACTGTGAGGAAGGGTCTTCTTCCCTCCACTAAGTTCTTTCCTGGAGGGCTGTGTGCACAAGACTTGTGATTATTTTCTCTTCCATGAGCTCCATGGAGATTCTTCTTGGCTTTGTAGCTCAGGGAAATAAGATCCTTGGCACTAGACAGACCTTGCATCTGTTTTGAAGCTAAGGAAGAAGGTGATTTCAAGAAAGTGATATACCTATAAGGATGAACTGATGGACCTGTAAGGATGGAGCTACAGATCTCTGAGAATGAGAACTTAATAATGAGGTGATAGACTTGTGAGGAGCAGTGATGGACCTGAGGATAAAGTATTGGACCTGTGAGAATGAATTGATAGATCTGGACCCGTGAGACTGAACTGATAAGATCTGCAAGGATGAAGTGATGGATCTATGGGAACATGTCATTAGTTGGAATGTGAATCTTAACCCATACCCAATTCTCAATTCTCAGCCTCTCCTCTGCACCCCCTTTTTTGCTTGCCACCAGATTTCTTATCTTAAAGATGTCTCGGGAATGTCCTATGTGATTTTGTCATCATCTTCTGTTCAAACAATCACAAAGTATTGCCTCTGAATGTCCAATGATCTTGCTAAGGTACCACATTCCTTAAGCCCCAATCCTCTTCTCTTCTGTTCAGGATGAAATGCAAATTTGCCCAAGATCTCATAACCAGTGAAAAGTGAAACCTGTATCTCCCAAAGTTTGGCTCCTGGATTGATGCACATTTCTAATATGGGGTTGATGTCATGCCGTTGACCCACTCCTTACCCCAAAGTAACAAATGCGAACACTAACATATAGTCGATCACTGTTAGTTATTTTCTCTTCCTTCTCCTGTCTGGTCTGATCTCTTCCCATCCTACCATGCTGTTTCTCTCTCATAGTTCACCCGGACAGTGCTTTCTTGAGAGTCCCCAAATCACTATGTCCCCCTTTAGGACAGGAGTAGCATAGTCTCCAGAATCACTTTTAAGTGCTTTGAGCCTAACGCCCTTGCTCATTTAGTCTGGCATCAAGCTCTCTGTGTAGATCTTGGCCCTTCTGGTTCCACATGCTGCCTGAAATCACCCTGGGTGTGCTGGTGAGAGTTCCTTGTCTTGACAGCTCCAGCTCCACGGTAAGTGGACTCATTGCCCTGTAGAGCATGTTCACCGCCATACAGGAAAATTGTACACACCTTAGATCAGGCTTCCTGAGAGTTACACGGGCATTATTCATATCACATTCTCTATGGATTAGCACAGAGCCTAGCTAAGGTAAACACTCAGTTGATAGTTACTGAACAACATAAACCTTTGAATTAATGCATGAGGCTGGTAATGTCTGTTTTTAATGACCTTAAAGAGTTACTACAATAAAGATACACAGTGTGCGTGAGAAAGGCACACTAAGAGGTTCCAAGTAAATATGGAATATTCACCCAAATTTATGAAATCCACATTGAAAGTGACTAGTTTGCTTACATAGCTTGCGTTGGCCTCATTGGGCACTGCTTTCTGAGTGACAGGGGTGGAGGAGCATCTCCTTTTCCTTTAGGGAGGAGTTATGTTAAGATTCTAGCTAGGGTTTGGCATAGGAACACATTCAGATCATCTTCAGTATCAACAGACCATTACAAGGCAGGAGGCAGTCGGCCATTCCTGCTCAGTGGGTCACCAGGAAATTCCAAAAGGCTCAAGTTGACCTTGACTTCTTAACTTCTCCCAGCTGAGGCTGATTTTTCTCAAGTGTAAATGGAGACATCATGGTAATTCTGATTCTGGGTGATTGTGAGGATTATGCAGATTTAGAAGATACAGGTCCTGGTTTCTGACCCAAGCTGATGTTAAGGAACTGGCAGTGATGCTGGTGATGATAAAGATATTGACAGGCCGGCGAGAGATGCTTTCCAGATCTCTGCTCAGGACCTGACTTGTAGGTCAGCCTAAGTGATGCTTGTTAAGAACAAATAAAGTCAGACCCTCCAGGAGAATTGGATCCAGCAGGACGAATAAACATGGGGAGTGAGTTATTGGGAAAGCAATTAAAGCCAAGGCTAAGCTCATGAGAAATGAGATTTGTTTCTTTTTAAGAGATAGATGAAAAATATAGCGTTAAATAAATGAAGGGGTTTGATGACCCAGGAAGAGGGACCAACAGATGCTGAAAAAAAAAAATCCAAACTATTTCTTCTGTGTCTTAGCATTGGATCTCAGAACAGACAGAAAACTGCTTTGTATGATATGGTCACTCAGTGAGGCTGGACTTCAAAGCTGGCTGGGTGTGTGCCCAGCAAGGAGATGAGATGAGGTTAATTCTTGATGGGTTCCTATATATAAATGGTAATAAAGGTACGTACCAGGCTGTAGGGCTTCACAGGTCTGTGCACTATGCTTGCTTGCTCTGATGACAGATAATGGTACCATGTGTTCCCTTTCTGCCTGGAAGCCTAACATAGCTAATGAGTAGCATCTTACTATATGGTGTAGTTTGAGAATCTGTTCTACAGAGATATACTATTTTATCATATGCTATAAAGATCTGTTAGAACCTGTTCTCCAGAAATGAGCCCAAGCCAGAGTCTCTTCTACTTCAGTTAACATGGTTGATTTGGGGCCTATCTGGTTTAGGAAATACTCCATGTACTGCTAGAAGGGTATGGAGTTGGAGGAGGACTCAACTCTCTAGAAGATTATTTGAAAGGATACATCCTTAGCATAGGCCCAAGAAGTGCCATCAGACAAGGCAGTTGTCTGAGCTGGAGATGGGACTTGTGTCAGGAGCGTGGGGAAAGCTTGCAGTATCCATTGGTACCCCTTATCCTAGAAGATGGTGTGCTCTGAGCAAGGAGGCACAGATCTGTCTATGGATGTACCCAGCCTCAGCAGACACCAGATAGTGGTAGAAATGATTAGTGATAGACAAATGTCAAATCACACTCCCGTATCACAAACTCCACTGCTGCGGCTGAGACACAGGATAGATGTGTGAAATGGAGCTTTTGGGACAGTTAGGTCTGGGGAAAGCAGAAGTGGATGCCTACTACTTTTTTTTCTTTTGCATGTACATTTTGTGCACACACTAGTTGTACACATTCTTTGCTCCACTGCAAGCTATGGTATTGGCAGTGACGCTATTTCAGTTTTCATCTTCTTTATATAACCAGAACCCAGCATGGGACCTGGCTCTGAGAGGGGTTTTCAGTCTTCCACTGAAGAGCTCAGCAATAAACCCCACAGCTGGGGACATTCATGTACTAATTGGCAAGGGGGCATGTTGTCCTAAACCTCACTGTACCTTCTCGGGTAATCACGGGAAGAATTCATTCACACATCACACACCTCAGCAGAGGCGGCAGTGACATGGCAGTAGCAGCTCCTTTCTTGAGACCTAGGCTTATATCAGCAGAATAATAACTGAAGCCGTTACAGTGAGATGGTTCGCTGTGTCTCTTTTCCGCTTCTCGCCTTGACTCAGTTACCCAGTGTCTGCCAAGAACCATTCTGGGATCAACGTGGCTCTTTCTTAAATGAAGACGAACGCTCACAAGGCTAGCTTGGATCAGATAGGAAGCTACCCATGATCATCCACTCCCTCTCCTTAGAGGACAGTGGCAGACTCTGGAGGCAGAGCACCAAGCATGTAAATCTATCACTGAAGATACTTCAGGAAGAGAGGCACCCGTAGAGGGAAGGAATCAAGAGTGGCAGCTGTCTGACACTTCAGCAGGAAAGGACTCTTACTTACCAGTGTCTCTGAGCTTACGCAAGTAGCACTTGAGTTAGAAATGCAGATTTAGAATTGCTAACTAGACCATTAACTAAGGTAGAGATGAAGGATATGAATGGATCGTGCAATCCATCCATGACAGATCACAGTGGCTTCCTTGTATCTTCCCTGGGAATGGTGACAATCAGGCAGACGGCTGTAGAACACACCGAGGCTCACATGGAGGACTGCTTGAAGCCTGCAGGCTGGATGCCCCAGTGGAGAGAACAGAAGAAGTGCCATGTTAGCTGACTGCAGCCGGTGCCAGGCTCTTCCCAGCCGAACAGTAGTCCTGGCTGGTAGAGGCCACTCCCTTCTTCAGTGGAACATAAACTGATATTCAGGCTTGTGAAGTAACTCTCCCAGGTCATGATGCTAGTAATTTTGACATCCAAAACATACCATCTACTGTATCACATTACCCAGAAGTCTTTTGGGTTCATAAATCACATTTTCATGTAACTTTTATCTGCTTATTCTGGCAAAAGTCAGTGAAGTAGGTCTTGGAGGTGAACTTTATTTTAAGAGGATGGTGAAAATATTCTAGATTTCTGTTTTTAAAGGTGGGGAGAATATTCTAGATTTCCCAGCCACTCTGTTTGGTATGCCCCCATAACAGACTACATGCTCAATCTATGACTTTATGAAAATACTGGGTTTTTCTTAATTTTTTAATTATCTCCAAAGCATGACATTGTACTAGTTTTCTCCACTTGGTTGACTCTCCCTGCCCCAGATATGGCTTGCCTCAACAGCCTCAGCTTTTCTCCCCTTCAGACACTCTCTGTCCTCTGACATGGGAGCCAAAGTGATATTCTCAGAGTCTGTCTCTACTGGGGATCTCAGCTTTGCTCCCACATCCAGAAGGTCTGACACTCATGACCACATGTAGCACGGTTCAGTGACATGACATTTGGTTTATTCACATCCTTTTATTTTTTACTTTTCTGTGCCATGAAAAAGAAGATTTTTGTGTATCCCAAAGTCATGAATAATTACTTCTGTGTGTTCTTCTAAGAGTTATTCAGCTATTGAAGTTACATGTAGGTCTTTTTAAAGTTAGAGAGCTTTATCATATGGTGCTATTAAGTTCACTTTGATAGAGCTCATAACATTTGACCTACATAATGAATTTGTTTTTCTATTAACATTCTAATTGCCTACTGTAACTATGTGAGGGAAGTTACTGATTTTTACATATTTATTGGTAGCCAGTAAACTTTCTGAGGTCTAACAAATTTTCCTTTCACTATTAAGAAACAGAAAATAGTGAGCTCCTTTTAATAGCTCTCTCTTTTAGCACTTTATTTCACTGACTTAAATTTGTAGAAGAATATTTAATAGTAACAGCTGGTAGTGGGCATTTGTATGTTCTTGAATTTGATGGTCTTATACCCAGTGCTTACTTAAATTTCACTTCTGATACTCATTACCATATAAGAATTACCATTTTGTACTATTTCTTGGTTCATCAAGACAATATGGTAAGTTTAACTGAGATGATCTTCTGGGGGTTTTTTGTTTGTTTCGTTTTTTCCCCCTTTAACCATATGATAAAATCTGGACACCAACATGCTTGTACTGAGCGCTCCTTGTCTTTCTGGCATGAAGCCTGTGTAGCCAGAGTGTGTTGTCCTGTTATGGTTCTGCTGGTTTTAGACTACTAGCTTTGTATTTATATTGCCACACAATAGATGCAAAGTTCCCAAACTATATTAAGGGAAGGGATTTCTACTCATTTTATATAGCCTGCCACTGTCTATATGACTAAATATTTGTATCAAACTTTCATACTCTGAGGCTTTGCCTTGTTTTAACAAAGCATAGGAAAGTAGTACCAAGGCAACATGTGATAGTCCTAATAATGTGGAACTGCAAAGACAGTGTCTTTATATACCATTTGAGTGTTTACAAATAACATTTTGTGTCCTTGACTCTTTCCCCTCTCTCTCTCTCTCTCTCTCTCTCTCTCTCTCTCTCTCTCTCTCTCTCTCTCTCTCTACACACACACACACACACACACACACACACACACACACACACACACACAATTTATCTTCCTCCCATTTCTTATTCTTGGCAGGAAAATGTATTGGGACAGTAATTCGTATTTCCCATATGTCAGGAGTTTGAAAAAAACACATCTGGAGTGTATGTACGTTTCCTTCCCTTGGGGGACTAATAATGACTTTTATGTTATCTCCCTGAAAAGAAAAGGCAACCAGAAAACACCCCATTGCTCCTCCCATCCTGGAGCCTCTGTTTGAGGAACTTCTTGAAGGGAGACTGGTATTGGGGTGGAGAAGGAGGCAAAACAGGCCCTACAAGGTAAGAGGTAGTTGTCGTTCTGTCGTCGAGCCTAGGGTGAAGGAGCATGCTGTGGCAGGTCCCATACGGTATCCTGAAAGGTGCCAAGATCTTTGATGTGGTGGTACAGGCTGTCACAGAACTGAGCACTGAGTATCAAAGCCTCAAGATATTTGCCAAATAGCCCAATATTCATGCTCAACATGATGGCAACAATTCTCTGGAATTAGGACATTTTCATGTTGCATTTTTGTCAGTAACTCTGTGTTTCTGAATGCAGTTGAGTCTTCCACTTGTCATGTGTCTTAGAAGTCCTTGTAGGAAGCCTAGAGAGGAGTGGGCAGTTCCCACCTTGTAAAGGTAGTGGTTAATTTCTTGCATTTTTCTATCTTATATTAGTAGAACTCTTATAGTATCTCTACAAAACTTTTAAATATTGTTCAGTTTTCACATGAGGAAACCAATACCCAGAGAAGTATCTGGTCCAAGGTTAGGATACTATCTCAAGTTAATTGACCTGGTTTTAGAAGCCATAGCTGAACTATTATATAATGCTACTTTACATAGAAAAACATTTCTTACTGAGGGACTACTTTATGTCATACACAGAATTAGAAGCCATATTTGTGTGTGTATGTACATATGTATGCCCATAGGTCTAAATTGATATTGTGTGTGTGTGTGGGGGGGGTAATGTGTGTAGCCAAACCCTTACAAAGAATTTCCAAGTAAGAGCTTCTTATTATATTAATAACTTCATCTTGTGATGAAGCAGAAGAAGGAGAATTATTCTAGTAGTTGGTAGACTGTCTTAACTCCAGTAACTGTATACTTTAGTGTATTTGTCTGTGGCACGAGAGTTTGATTTTTAATATTAATTTTCCTTTTGCCATTATCACGGGTCCTGAGTGAGGTTCTGGAAACACTAAGATCTTGTTAACTGTAAAAAGATGTGCTTATTCCCACCCTGTTATTGAGATTGCAATCTGCACTGGTCATCTCAAGCAGAAACCCTCTCTCCAGCAGTTACCAGGATACTGAGACATACATTACAGTGCAGAAGGGACCAGGACACCAGGACTTGGACAGTGGCCTTGGAAACTGATTGTTTACATTTGTTTGTGCTCCCCTTGAAGTGGAAATTAGATCATAGTTCTTCTGAACCTGGCAGTGTCAACTGGCAACGGCTAAAGGCCAGTCATCTTACCCAATTGCTTCTTTCCAGCCTTTCTGTACATTCAAAGGAAGCCAAGTAAGACACGCTTCAGTCAACACTTGAGGATTTTCAATGTGTTGGCTCTCACAGGCCGTGGACGTGCTATGACGTCTGTCATGGGGACAATGGAGATCACGTCACTCTAAGGTTACTCCAAAGAGACTTGCGACGGTTTCTGTACTTGAGATGACATCAGGCACCTGCCATTGCTCTGAGGTCACACTGTTGTATTGTCTACAGTCACAGTCGCTCAGGAAAAAAAATGTTAACCCATGCTAGAGAAGGAGGGAGGATGAAGAATTAGTCCAATCGTCACTTCAGCTTAGCTTCATTGGGCTCCCAACTCTCTAAAACCTTCAAAGCAAACCAACATTGAACTATGTCTAAGACAATGGAGTTTTCAGGGAAAAGGCAATAGGAAACCATGGAGATTTAAAGGCGGATTATTTTTCTGTCATTATTTGCCTTCCCCAGGAAGTGTGCCTGCGGAAGAGAGTGCTTGGAGGGCTTTCCAAGGAATATGAGAGCAGAGACTGGTCTGTAAGTCTCTGCTTATTCTGTGGCATGGCTCTCTGGCTCTCTGGCTCACGCACACATGCTCACACACTCACCATACCTGGGGGTAACCAAGTGGATGAGTTTGGGAGTAAGCACAACAGCTCCGGCTGCTGTGAGCTTTCTGCACGATGACAGTGCTTCACTTGCTGGAAATTAAGCTTTGTGCTAACCTCCATTTTTTATTGTTCTCAAGAATTATGATACCAGATATGAAGGCAGAAGTCACCCTGTCCTATTCTGGGCTCAAGGGCTTGGGGATCAGCTCTTGGTCAGTTCTGAACAAGTTTTGAATCTTGTCATTTCCTTTCTATTTGTTTGGTCCTGGAGAAGTCGCATGAGGATCTTGAGCAACTGTTTCCTTCCTTGAGAATCTAGGTGATAATCCATACCTAAGGTGACTTTTTCATAATTCAGTGCAAAAACTGATATCTGCCATGTCTTTTCTCTGGGAGGTTGCAGCTGAGAGTGAGGAAATACATTTAGCACCAGAATGTATTCAGTCCTGATGCTGCCACTTAGAAGTTTAGCATGCTCGGGCTAGATGTTTGGTATCTCACAGTCTCCTAGTCCTCATTTAGAAAGACTCACAGAAAGTAGATGGAGCTGGAACATAATTAATGTAACATAGTGAGCCAAACTCAGAAACTCAATGGCTACCTGTTCTCTCTCCTATGTAGAGCTCAATGTGCGATGTATATATGTATTTTATAAATGGGTACAAATGTAAATAAAACCCCCAAACCTGGAAAGGAGATTGAAAGAGAGTGAAAGAGTTGCTGAGGAAGGAGTAGGGGAGGGGAGTGCAAAAGGACACATGTGAGATGTAATCAGAAAGTAGACTTGGGCCTTTAGGTAGAAGATACAAGGGGAGATGGAGGAAGAGAATCAATCATAACACACTTTTATTGAAAATGCCATTATGATATCTAATAGTTCATATGATAATTAAAAATAAAATAATAAATAAAGCTTGGGAAGATACTGACAATATCTATTCTGTTGGGTTGAGGGGAAGATTAATTCAAATTACTTACACTGTCAAGAATGTGATAAACATTTATTCTGGTTGAAGTGAAAAGCCTTTTCTTATTTGCATATCAGCCTTTGGTAAAACAAAGATGTCAGCTTTAAATAATTCTTCGACCTTTAGAAACATAGTCACTCCACACTATTGAGTTCAACTTCAGTGTCTTCATGGAAACTGCTTCTTTTTCAACTCCCCCACCCCCTTGCTTCATTTGGAGTAGAACCACAAACCGGAAAGAAATTTGTAGGCTGTATAATACCTTGTGCTCTTCCCTAGATCTACTAGATATAATTCAACATCACTGTATGATTAAGGAAGAGTTCAAGTGCTTGGAAAGAGGGGGGACCAGGAGGACAGTGAGGAGAGACAGGGGAGAGAAAGATTGTGTGTGAATATAATCCATCTATATTATGTGTAATTCATGGTGAAGATGCCCCGATGAAACTGGTCACATTTACAATTAATGTACACCAATAAAAAGAGTAAAAAATGTTTGACTCAGGAACAGCAGGTGATGATTTTCTCTCTAGAATGATCCCACAGAATTCTCAGATTGTCCAGGGCTTCTGCATGTCATTTACCACTTGATTTCTGACTCACAATGTCAGTGAGAGGCCTAGGATGACCGAGGATACTGGTACTACGAAGTGTTCCTCTGAGCAAATCTTTTCTGGTCCCTTCTGCTATAAAGAGACTTAGTCTCTCCAGCCCAGTGGGTCATTTTTGTGCTCAGAATGTTCATGTCTTCATCTAGCTTTTTCTCTGCCCATCTGAAACTGTAGTATTTCTATGCTCTTCCTGAGCCACAGCACATGCCTCCCTTTACTCTTTTCAAAGTCATATTTCAGTCACACCCTCCTTCCTCACAATCTTGTGACTGACAGCCGGCATCCCAGAGCACAGGGTGAACTTAGAAGCTCTGGCTCTACATCCCCTTCCTTTGTCCCTTTGCCTTGCTTTCTGTATGTACCTGGGCAGTTTGGATGAATCCCCTGCTTAGTAGTTGGAGACAAAGCAGAAAGAAGAGCATCCAGAACCAGAGCAGAGTCTTGTTTTGGTCACTTTGTGTTTCAAACCAAGAAGATTAGTTACCAGGTTCCCTTAGAGGTCCATGTTGGACCCCTTGTTTGACCAAACGCTGTTCAGTGACTAACTTTTACTTACACAGCCCAATGAGGTAGGGATAATTTCCTGCTTTTCTAGATTAGAGAAAGAACAAGGGTTCGAGGAGATGAAACAACCTTTCTGAAATCACACAGCTCGTAAGCTGTGGAGCCGGAGTTCAAGCACAAATCTGCCTGACGCTCAACCCCACAGTTCTGGGTCCTGTTTTAGAGTCATTTGCAGAGTGTGTCGTATTCAAGGTAACTTCACAGGCTGAATCCCACAAATATTTTTCCTTGGTAATAGAGACACATTTCAGTTGGAAAGAGGATTTTTGATGTTGGATTTCTCTCAGAGATCTCTCAGAGTCCAAGAACACTGGATTACTGACCCTTGCCATAATGGAAACCAGCAATCCCACTGGCTAAGCAGCTTCTTGACTCAGTCTTCTTGTCTCAGAGATCCAGGGGTGATTTCTGATTGCATCAGCAGCCTCACAGCCAGTTTAGGAATCTCGAAACCATATGTGTGACTCACATGTCATTGTTATAACTGTCGGAAATACATTAGCGTAGCTTTAAAGAGCATTCAATGAAAAGTTGGGTTTCTAGAAACTAGTTTCTCAATATACTTAAAGCATACAGTTTAAGCCTTTCTCTTCATGACAGTGCCCATACGTGAGGCCTTGCATTATGTGACCAAACAGCTTAACAAGGCTATATTTGCTTTTATATACTCCGTGTCACAACACATTCCAGTGAAGTTATAGTAGGTGACTAATGAGGATTTCGCCACCAGGACATTTTGAGTTGTGAACTATAGGGACTGCCATTTGGTTGAACAATGCATTAAACATGCTGTCATGCACTTGGATTACAAAATAATCCTTTAGAATTCATAAACAAGAGTCCTTTCAGTCTAATTCATTACTGACAATAATGCCAGTTGGTTTCTGAGAGAGATTTTCAAATATAGGAAGAGGCATGTCTCTTTGTCCAAGTATTTGCTAGCTGATTATTTTTGGTTTTGGTTTTTTGAGTCAGGGTTTCTCTTGTGTCGCTCTGGCTGTCCTGCAACTCCCTCTGTAGACCAGGCTGGCCTCGAATTTAGAGGTCCACCTGCCTCTGCCTCCCAAGTGCTGGGATTTAAAGTGTGTGCCACCACTGCAGGGCTGATGTTTTTTAGAGTTATGTAAATCAAGACTCCCCCCCCCCCCGGCCCCATCGTTGGATCATCAATTGAGAGGCTTAAATTGATTTTTAAGAACTTTAGATTTATTTGTTTTGTGTATATGAGGATTTTGCCTATATATATAATATATATATATATATATATATATATATATATATATATATATATATATATATATATATATATGTATAGAGAGAGAGAGAGAGAGAGAGAGAGAGAGAGAGAGTCATCATTTGTGTTCCTGGTATCATCAGAGGAAACTGGAGTTACAGGTGATTGTGAGCCACCATGTAGATGTTGGGAATCAAACCCATGCCCTCTACAAAAATAACAAATGCT
Organism: Peromyscus californicus insignis; assembly: GCF_007827085.1. NCBI lineage: Eukaryota > Metazoa > Chordata > Mammalia > Rodentia > Cricetidae > Peromyscus > Peromyscus californicus. The sequence continues at coordinate 91,841,560 of NW_026294573.1, read as the reverse complement.
TTTAGCTACTGAGCCATCTCTTGGACCCCTCGAAACTATTTGACATCCTATGGTATTTCCGTGGGAGTTGAAGACCCAAAGTGTATTCTAGAAAACAGAAACTAGGGTCGAGTCAGGAGACTTAGCTACGACTCAGTGTGAACTCAGTGCTGCATTGCACTGCTCTCACGGCTGTGTCATCTGGAAGGGACGCTGACTTACTGTGCACCTCAGTTGTCTTGGGGAAATGATAGTACTTCCCAGAGGACTTTATACAGAGTTAGATAAAATGACACAGAGAAAGAAATCGGTCCACTAGGAAAACACAAAAACATGTTTTTAGTCTTTGTGGTTCTGTGTGCCTGTGCATCTGTGGGAGCAGCGTACAGCCAGATAAACAGTGAGACAGATTGTGAAGAAGCCTGGAATGGTAGTGTAGAGGAACAGATTGGATAGGATGAGGTCCACTGAAAAGAAGGCAGAAATAGCTGAGTGCCCACTCTTACTAAATGTCTGCCCCACCTAAGATCAGTACGGGTGACTAGGGAAACAGGATTGGCTCTTAGAACTAGTTATACGAGGCCAACATGTATGGACTGGCTGTGGCTTGAGTCCTGTTCTCTAGAGTTTTATCGTGTGTGTGTGTGTGTATGGATGTATATGTATATATATATATATATATATATATATATATATATATATATATATATATATATACACACACATATACACATACACACATATGCATGTGGAGATCAGAGGACAACTTGAGATGCCATTCCTCAGGTATTGCCCCCCATTTTGTTCTATACAGGGTCTCTTTTTGGCCCGAGGCTCTCTAAGAAAGCTAGAGTGGCTGGACATCAAGCCTCAGGCATCTGCCTGTCCCCATTTCTCCAGGGCTGAGACTGAACATGTGCGCTACCATGCCGTGCTTTGTTTTTTTTATGAGTCCTGGGAACGAAGTTCAGGTCCTGGAGCTTCAAGGCCAGCTCTTTCCTGGTTAGAGCATGTACCCAGCCCTCTCTTCTGTTTGCTTGTTTTTGTTTTGTTTGTGAGTTGAGGAGAAGAAAGGAACGTATGCTTTTATTTGTGTGTGTGTGTGTGTGTGTGTGTGTGTGTGTGTGTGTGTGTGTGAAAGAGAGAGAGAGAGAGAAGGAAAAACAGCCTTGTATTGGACTTCCTTATCATGTAATGGGTTCCTGGACATCAAATGATGGAGAACCAGGACTCCAGAAGTTATTATGGAAAATTAAATAAAACCATACCCATAAAGATAAAGACCTGATTTAGTGGTTTGCTGCATTTTGGTTTGTTTACTGTAAGTAAGGTGGGAACAGTTTTATTCAAATTTCTATTTGTCTTCACAGAGGAGTTGCCTGTACACAAATCTGCCTTCTGCGAGGTAGACCAGGGTCTGCAGAGCTCACTGCTGGGCTCTATGTTTGCTCATAGGAATCTCTGTCTTCTTTGGGGAGGTGATTTGACTGAATTCAATGGTCAGCTGTATAGAAAAACTCTAGTGAAAGAAGGGACGTGACCAAGTTCATATGCACAAGGAGACTCACCAAACAGGACTTGGCAGCAACTTCTGTAAAATGTATTTAAAAGATTTTGAATAATACTCATCAAAATATGAGTCTACAGCAAATAGCCATGTGGCCCCACCTACTCAGCAGAACCTGAGATGTGGTGGGACCTTTCCGACCCCACCCACCCCAGGGGTTAGTTAAGTACTATTAAAAGATAGTAGGTTGTTTCTTACCATAGAGAGACCAAGTTACAGAGTGGAAGGACGCAAATCCTAAGGCTAATAGAAGTCATTATTTGGGAGGGACATGGTGGAATGAATAGACACATTGATGTCCTATACAGATTTTCTTAGCTCCATTTGTATTTTTATTTACCTCTTCTCTGGCTACAGGAGACCCTCTTTCTAACAGATGGGATTATGGGGCTATTATGGACGCTTTACCCTACTGTTCAGATAACTCTAGAACCCAAGAGGTTTTGTTTGTTTGGTTGGTTTTTCCCCTCCTCCCAGGGACTGGCAAGAGCATCAAACCAGAGCCCTTGGCTCGCTATGCTCAAGTCTAGATCAATTCTAGGATATGATTTCTTCTCCAAAGCCTTCCTTTGGGATCAGGCTGAAGCTGCATATTGCCTGAAGTCACACTCTGGCTTGGCTTCTATCCCTTTCCTGTCCAGATTCTTTTGTCCTTCTATTCTCCTGGGGGTGTGTCCTAATACATCACTTGCTCTTCAATTGTCACCTCCAAGTCTGCTTTTAAGAAAGTGACCCAAGTCAACAAATTATCCTAAATGCATCTTAGGAAATTGTCTGTCTGTGTGTATGTGTGTGTGTGCCTGTGTGTGTCTGTGTATGTGTGTGTGTGTGTATGTATGTGTGTGTATGCAGTTTTCACGCTTGTGATCTTACTCTAAATGGTGTGGAGGGAGCGAGTCCAATAGGGGGATTTTGTAGTCCCCCTTGGAGAATAAAGTACCTCTTTCTTCCTTCAGGAGGAGCAAGGCAGGGGTCCCTGACATGGGCTACAGACTGGATGGCAACCTCATCCTCAGCTCTGCCAGTGTTGTGGAGGGGATATGTGGACCTACACTGTCAGGAATGCGGGAGAGAGTGCTCCAGTCAGTAGTCTAATATCATTTAGGGTTGAGGTAATGCAAAATTGCCAGAGTCCCCTAAAGTAGCAGTTGGTTTGAGTTGTGGCTACCAGATGTGAGTACAACTTGCCACCTTCTCAAATATGTAGAAGAGATTTTTTTTCCACCTGGGGAGTCTTGAGAAATCCAATGGACTCTCAGTTTCTGTGGGAGGATTCCATGCAGATAACAAAATCCACAGATACTCAGTCTCTTATATAAAAAGTCATGGCATTTGAATATGCTCCATTAGTATTCTCTCCACATAAGCTCTAGGTTCCTTGCAATGTCTATTACGGTGTGAAGGGGGTATTCACAGTTATGCACTGTACTGTTAATGGAATAATGACCAAGGTGGAGGAGGACTGCCCATGTCCAGTGCAGATGCATTTTTTCCAGAAGATTATTGATCCACCGCTGTTAAATGCATAGATACAAAATCTATAGATAAGGAGGGGTTGACTATAAAAGCATCATGGGAACTCAGTCTTTTCAAGAGAAGGCTTTCAATTCAATGGGTACTTAGAACTTCCTGCTGCACAATTCTGATAATCCAAACAGTCTAAGAATATGATGTAGGCTTATAGACTAGGTTGTCTCTGGGGATTGGAGACTCATCACGACTAGAAAACATCCATATGGAGACAGGAGGAGCATGATTCAGGACCTGGTTTCTGGATTTCCACTGAGACCTGACAAGGAATAACTCTTGGAACATTTATCATTCTTCAGAATAGTCCTTCTAACTACCATGTTGAGCCCCTCTGCAGAGCAGCAGGAATTAAAGTTGGACCAGATAAAGGTCCCGAATTCTTCCACTCACCAGGCAGGCAGGAAAGTGACTACTGCTTTCATCAGCATCAGAGTTTCATCAGTTGCCTGATCCACCCAGCTTCTAAGCCAGCTTTTCCTGCACAGGGCTGAGTGTCCTTGGAGGTTTGGTACACATCACAGGTAGGTTTGGTTTTACCATGTGTTCATACCGGGCAACCATTTGTCACCCTGTCTGCCCATCCACTCCTCACAATGGTGCTTCGTGATACCACGTTGAGCCCTGCCACCACTCACTGAACCTGGCTGACTTCAGGGGGCAGGCATGCCTCCTCTTGTCCCCGTCAGCTGTACCATGGGACTGCTGTGAGGCTGAGTATGCTCTGTGGACTTGCGGAAAAAGTAGCGAACAGATAGAAAGTAAAAAAGATGTGTTATAAAAACAGAACTGACACTGGTGGTGGGTGAGCCCAGTCACCTCAGTGTTTCAGTGTCTTGGTTTTCCACTGTCTTTGAGTGCATAAAGCCAATTTAAGCACAGAGCTCATTCATGTGGACTCAAAGTCAAGGCTGGGATATAACTTGTCTTTAATGCAAATATTTACTCTTGACTTTGAGATGGGGGCATCCATGGATTCCCCATGACATGGAGGCAGGAGCATGTCACTTCTCTTGGAAATTACTCAAAGAGCTAAAAGTTCTGGAGGGAATGAGGAGTGGGAAAACAATCTCTTTAGGCTTTATGAAAGAAGGAAAAATAGGAATATAAGGATCTACCTCCCCTGTGGGACACGAAGGTCGACCTCACCTATCAGGGGAGAAACAGACATGAGGGTCTGTCTCTCTTCCCTATGAGGAGAGTAAAAAGGACACGAGGGTCCACCTCCTTTGTGACTAGAAAAGCAGCTACATGAGAGTGCACCTTCCCTGTGAGAGGAGAAACAGGGAATGAGGGTCTGCCTTCCCTGTGAGGAGATCAACAGAGACAGGAGTCTGCCTTCTCTGTGAGGAAGCCATAGGATGTGGGATTGTCAAGACCAAAAGAGGAAAACTCCTAATGAGCATCATCGAATGGCCCAGCAGAGAACACAAGGTGTTTCATGGAGAACCCCCAGCTGTAGGCCCTTTCCTTTGTGACCCCTTGGAGACAGCTGCTCATTCTGGAGAAGAGAGGGTTACTCGCCATTCACTTGAAAGCCTCATTGGAGCCCGCTGCTGCATTATCTGTACTTTTAGCACGGCTTCACGTTTCAGATGACAGGCTTGTGGAGAAGTCTGATTGTTTTATGGGCCCAGCCAAGAAGGGGGGCTCCGATTCCTTTCTCTTGGCCAGGTGCCCTCTTCCAGGCAGAAGACCTGCAGTGTGCAGAGACCCGCCAAATACTTAAAGATTTCAGAGACTTCAAAGGCAGGGGAGGAGCCAGAAACAATAAAAAGAAAAATGATAAACATTTCTGCTCCAAGACTGGCTGAGTTAAAAATCCCTGAGAAATCACTCCCAAGCAGAGTCAGGGGCCGATTCTCAGAGGGCCGTGGCAGTGTTCAGCGTGGTTATACAATAATCCAAGAAGCAATTGTTAGCTTTGTGTTCATCCTGCTTAGGTCAGTTAATGACTCAAGAACTTGAAGAAGCAGAGGAAGTGGAAATGAGGGGGACAAGACAAAGGAAAGGGCTCCTGCTCCAACCTCAAATCTCTGAGGCAGGCCAGCTCAGCCCATCTTTGAAGGATCTGGATGCATTCAGTGTAAATTCAGTTTTGGAGATGTTCGATAAAGAAAAACAAGCTTTTACACGGGTCACAAAATCTTTGTGTAGAAGGGGTCATCACTTTCCTGGGACAAATTCTGTCAGGACCCAGCCTCCTTAGAGATCTGTCTACACAAAGAACCCCAGAAGGTGTAGCTGAAATATTTAGCAACAGAATAGCTTTCAGCCTGACTCTTTTGGAGGGCTTAATCCCTCATTGAAAAGTAGTCACTAGACCTAGTGCAACCCCACCAGTGTGTGAGCATTTGGTACATGCCTGATACTCTCTTGGGAACACAAGATGCCATTTATGACAGCTAGCATTCATTGTCAACTTGACCTGCTACTATTAGTTTATTTATTATTATGTTTGTGTCTGTGATGGATGGATGCAAGGGCAGGTAAGTGCTATGTGACAGTTTTCTGGGGACCAAACTCAGGTTATCAGGCTTTTTCTACAAGCACTTTTTGTCTATTGGGCCATATTGATGACACAAATTTATTATGATGATTAGATGTACTTTGACTAGGTTTTGAATCACCTGAGAAACTTACTTCTGGGTGTATCTATGAGGATATGTGCAGATCCCAGATTCCAGATCCCATGGGCTGGGGATCTGGGTTGAAGGAAAGAGAGAAAGGTGCAGGAAAGCCTAGTGAGCCTGAGCCTCCATCTTTCTGTTTCATGACCATAGACATGATAAAATCAGTTAGTTCACTTCCTGCCCCATGCCTTACCTCCATGATGGACTGTATCCCCTCAGATTCTGAGCCAAAATAAAGCCTTTCTTAAGTTACTTGTTGGTCTCTTGTTATAGGAATGAGACAGTAACAACTGAACTAGTGAACCAAAGATCTATTCTGTCACGAAAATTGCATTCTAGAAGTGGGAAGCAGATCCTAAATGAAAGTCCCAATACTAAGCTGCAAGCTAAAATTTGACAGTGCCCCAGTTGGGAGTTCCAGAGTACCTAGGAAGGAGCCAGTAGAGTTTAAAACAGGGCAAATTTAGCTTTATTGAGATGATGGAATTCCAGCAAAGACTGAATAAAACTAAAGTAACAAAAGAAACCAAGAAAGAAAGGGATGCTATTAACCTAGGTGTTTCTAGGAGAAGAACATTCCAGAGTGAGGGACAGTATCCCTCTAGGTGTGTACTCCGTGAGTGTCAGAACAGCAAGAAAGTCAGTGTGGCTAGGGGAAAATGAGTAATAGTAACCAAGAAGTGTCAAGATTGTGAGAAGTGGTGGAATCTTTGAGATATTACGACATTACCAGCTTCAAATATGGCAATCTCTGGGCCTGAAATCTCAAGGAGACTTGAATAGATCTAAAAATACACACTCAAATGCGTACATGTGTGTGTGCGTGTGTGTGTGTGTGTGTGTGCGTGTGTGTGTGTGTGTGTGTGTGTGTGTGTGTGTGTGTGTGTGTTCATACAGTTGTTGACGTGATGAAGTTCACGGTGGGAGAAATGGATCAAAACATATAATCAGAAGTGCCTTGTGACAAGCAGATGATGCAGTAGACAAAGACTGTGTCTTGAGGACACAGAGGAGGAACCATCATTCTGTTGAGAGAAATAGGGAAGGTTCCAGAGAGGAAGTAAGTCTTCAGGTCTGTGGATTAAGGTGAAGGACACATTCGTCAGACATTTGTTTTACAGTTGCCCATGGGAACACTGAGACCCCAAGGATGTGACATGTCCTGAGCTGACTGGTCGCAATGCCATTAAGGGCCTCTCCTTCCTACTGGAGGGGTTACTCTGCTGTGTAGAAAACCTGTGTGTGGCGAATCTAGCCGCTAGGCAGCTTCCTCCAGAGACCATCAAACAGGAGGTTCTGGCCACCACTCAGGGCTCCTCAGGAAACTCAGAGCTCAGAGTGCCTGCCCTCTGTTGGTTGATCGAGGACTTCCCTTCAATAACATCTAGAGTGAACACTACAAAGACAGCTCTGGGCAAATGAATTCCTCATTGCTGGAAAGTTCTAGAGCAGAGCAGGAAGACCTGCAATCAGACAGAAACCACACGAGCGATGAATGGGAATCACAGGCAGCTGAAGTCTTCAAGGTAACCAGCCAAAGTGTTGAAAAGGATTCTCCCCGAAAGGAGAAAGTTTGCAAAAGTTAGTGTCAGCTAGGCCTGGGTTAGGGTCCAGGTACATTCAGTTCTAAGTTATGTGATCCCAAGTCTACTTTCCTATGGCACACTTGTCTTGAAAACTGAGTATAAGGAGGTGCGTGATGGTCCAGAAAATAGTACAATTATATGGTTTTATTTTTCAAGATGGTATTAAAAAAGTGTCATTGGCTGTACCACCCATACTTGTACAGTATGACTCACAATACTTAAGTTAGCAGAGCCCACCTAGGTGTATGCTAACAGAAGGGCAAGTAGAGAAACCTCAGTGTGTATATACACAATCCAGTCTTCTTCAGCCATAAAGAAGAATGTAGTTACATTGTTTGCATGGAAATGGACAAAAGTGGAGGTAATCATTAGGGAAACTCAGCCTCAGAGAGAAAGAGAGTGTATGTTTTCTGTCATTTGCAGGTTCTAGATTTTGTAGACACATAAAAGCATGTGTGCACATACAAAGACACAGAAGTGAAAGTGTCTGGGGGACTGATGTGAGATGGGAAGCAGAGAAAAGGGAGGGTAACTGATTGTGGAAGGGTATGTTCAAAGTGCCTCATGTACTTGAGCAAAAATGGCCTTATGTAACCCTGTATATCAATTTTTTTAATAAAAATAATCACTGGTTTCTTTGATCAATAGACATACTTTCCCTGTGCTTCAATCCCATACCATCTTTGCATCAAATACTAAAAAACTCAGAGAAATTTTTATCTAAAGCCAGCCTTCATGTTACAGATGTATAGACAGTGTTATAAACATATAGACAGTGGCCAAAAGTCAGCCATGACTTAGGCAAGAATCACAGAGCAAATTCACAGCAGAGCAGGTCCCAGGTCCCCTGACTCATCCTTCCGTGCTTTCAAATGGATGACGGTGTGCATCTAGCAGAGCGTGTGAGTGTGGCAGATTCTTCCTGCTTCTGGCTGAGTCAGAGACAGGAAGCAGAGCTTCCTCCTGGACTTCTCCATGGACGCGCCTTGCATTTCCTCCCATAACAAGGACTCTCACTGCCTTCATCTCGTTCGCAAAAGGCCATGTCCAAGCCTCTGTGCTCCACCAGACCCATGCAGTTGCTTGCATTAAAAGCCACTCTCTTCAATCTGTCTTGACATAGTGCATTATTAGTAAGCCCATGCTGCAGAGGAGGAAACTGAGGCACTGGGAGCCAAAGTAAGTTGACTGAGGGACAGCAAAGCTGAAGCATCCATTTTTAGAGGTACAATGCCTTTGTTTCCTTCCATCGTGCTGACGGTGTATGCCACTTCAGAAGGTGGGACTCTCAATCAGAAATAAGCTTCTTTTAAAAAAAAAAAAAAAGCTGAACAAGTCAAATCAGTCTTCACGAATAAACCTGGTAGGCAGAATTAAGATCACAAATTAGACTTTAGGGGTGGCCTGACTTTTTGTTTTTACAAGATTACAGAAGAAAATGGCAATAATATTTTCCATATACTCAGTGACTCTCCTCTAGAGCAGTTTCACAAATTCGATGGCAATGAATCACAGGTAGGATTTATGAGTGTGTCCAACATGCAGCAGTGTGGGAGGCCCTATTACAGACAATGTCTATGTAATGACAGAAGCGCTGAAGCCAGGCTGCTTAAATCACAGACGCTTGGCAGATAGGATGGATTCATTACGATTGTGTAAGAGGGCAGAAAGAGAGGAGTGAAAAGTAAGCCCGGCTGCTGCTATTCACAGCGATGTAGTGTTTCTCTTCCTTCTTGTCCTTGGACGTTGCTTACAAATATTTCCAGAATTAGACCATGTAGATGTGCCTATTTTGCCTTCTCATTTGGTCTTGGGATCAGAATCCATTATATGCATGTATGGTATTCTCAAATAATTACTTAAAATAGTATTATGCTATATTATAATGATATTATATAGTATGATATAAATGATTCTTTAAAAGCAATATTTGGTGGCTAGAAGTCATTCTGGTATGGAAGGGAAAGAAATAAAGGAGGGAAGCAGGTCAAGAGGTGAGGAAAAATGCAAAAGAAAGGAACTGAGATGAGAGAAGGGCCTGTGAGAGAAGACAAGATGGACTATCTCATGCCAATGATACTCCAGCTTTCCAAGTTCCAGTTAGCTTTCTCAAGGCATGATTTGGTTGCCTTTAGACCCACTGTGAGTCCTTGTGTGGGGTTGTCAAGGCTTTTCCGGAAAGGACCAGGCAGCACATTGTTTGGGTTTTGCCAGCATCATGATGTCTGTGGTAACTACTCGGCTCTGCCCTTGGGGAGCCAAATCAGCCAGAGATAACACGCAAACCAATATACCTCCCCATTCCAATAAAGTTCACTTGGCACAAACAGAACAAGGGTGGGCTCTTTTCTAGATTCTCATCTGGACTCAATAACTACTGATGGAGTTTTGTCTTTGTCCTCAACCAACGACGAGAGATTTGAAAAGCAGAGAAGTGAGCAAGATGCCCACACGGTGCTGGGCATCAGAGAGGAGGAAGTCAGTTGATGTCTACTGGATAATGGGGTAGCCTTGCCGAGGTCTAGCCTGAGTTCCCACAGTTAATCAGGGCCTCCTCTATATGTGCCTGTCGTCTGTAATGCTTCTCCCAGATGACTTAGGCATGTCTCCATGGAAACTCCCAAGTCTTGGCTTCACACAGAGCAGTAAAATTTCCCAAGGAACTTGTGGGCATTTTCCAGGGCAGACATTCCTAAATCATTGCTGTGGCTTCTTTAGCAGCCTTGTTTGAACACTGTGTTAAAGCAGCAAACACAGTTCTTCTTTGAAGTCCCTATGTGTTGAGTTTATTTGGTGTGTGCATCCATGTCATACAAGGCACTAAAGATGAAATCTCAGGGAGTTGTTTCAAGATACAAATTCCACCCACAGCTCTGGGCTGTGGGGCAACCGAGGCCTCCATTAAATCCTATAAGGAATGCCTACTGTGTGCAAAAGGCAGTTTTCCTGGGCTCCTGTCCAAGATAATTATCAAGCCTCCCTTTCAGGCACCACCCTCACCGGTAGCTGCAGGATTATCGTCAAGGAGAGAAAGATTCTTCTTAGGATGCTGGATGCTGAGGAAGCAAAGGGAACCAGGAAATGGAAAGGAAGGATTATTCTGATGGAGGGGGAGAGCTAGTAATTGTCTGTCTTTTAGCAGGGGTCCAGCTATCACGGGTGTCAACGATTCCATTTCCATTCTTTTTAAGAATGACTAGGCTCCATGAACTGTGGACCAATAGCTGAGGAGCCCCCATGGTACTGGACTAGGCCCTCTGAATAAGCAAGACAGTTGTTGAGCTTGAACTGTTTAGGGGGCCCCCAAGCAGTGGGATCAGGACCTGTCCCTAGTGCATGAGCCGGCTTTTGCGAACCCAGTGCCTATGATGAGACACTTTGCACAGCCTTGGTGCAGGGAGGAGGGGCCTGGACCTGCCTCAACTGAATGTACCAGGCTCTGCTGACTCCCCATGGGAGACCTTGCCTTGGAGGAGGTGGGAATGGGAGGGTGGGTTGGGAGGAGGGAGGAAAAGGGAATTTGTGGTTGGTATGTAAAATGAATAGAAAATCTCTTAAAATAAAAGAATGACTAAGCTCTCCAATAATTACTGAAACAAATATACTATGCAAGTCCATAGTATTATCCACACATCTGTATATTATTCTGCCAACTCTTCCTAAACCATCTGTTAAGAAACACCCAGAGAGGGGCAGGAGAGATGGCTCATGAGTTTCAAGTGCTTACTGACCTTTCAGAGGATACAGGTTCGGTTCCCTGAACCCACATGGCACCCCACAACTGTCTGTAACTTCAGTTCCAGGGGATTGGGTATGTCTTCTGTCCCTTGCAATCACCAGAAACTCACATGGTGTACTCCATACATGCAGGCAATCACTCAGATGCATAAAACAAGGGCAAATAAATCTCTAAAATGTAAGAAACACTTAGAGCGGTTGTAATGGATTTTCCTTCAGAGCAGTGACAAAGGTAAGAAGCGATGGGAATGTGCCAGAGTGGGTGCTGGAGATCTTTTCCCTTAGATGCCGGGGCATTTATAACTTTGTATATGTTTAAAACAGGAAGAGAGATCCAGTGCTTGTGTCTTAGGCTTTAAGATTACAGAGTGCACGATTTTTTTAAGTATGTAACTCCTGGACCTGTAACAAGAAGTTAAGATAAAGATTCCGAGAAGCAGAGGAGACAATGACTTGGAGAAGAGGTGAAAAGAGAACTGAATGTGTTTCCACAGACAGTGGTAGGATGCGGGAAAGATGGAAAAGAATCAATCAACTCTCAGGAAAGAAGAGAAAGAGTAAGAAAGGAGAAAATAACAGGAGGAAAATGCACATCCAAAAAGTTGTGTGGGCTTGCTGTTTCCCAATCTTCCCACTCACACTTTATGTTTCAGAGACTCTGATGTTTGTGGGATGGCTGTAGCCCATCCAACAGGGGAAGGGCTTATTTTGCATGGCCATAGCACTCCCAGGAACAAAATCATTCCAGGGGTTTTACAAGCCGAGCTGTTGATGAGTGATGGACTCACATTCTGAGTCACTGGTTTTCAGGTCAGCACCCTGTATATACTTTGCCTGAAAAAGAAGGAAAGCCTTGAAGCCTAGGCTTTAGGCTGTGCCAGAGACAGGGAATTCTAAGGCCTTTTAGAGCCAAGATGAATGTCTCTCCTGGTACCAAGGAAAAATGTATAAGGGTCAACAAATATTTACTGAGCAACTACCAGTCTTAACATCATCCTTATCTCTCTTGGTCTCATCTGCTCTTCAAAACAATCCTGGGAAGTAGTTATTACTTCTGTTAGTTTTCTTAGCAAGGAGAAGACCAGTGTTTGACGAGTTTATATGCAATTTATTCAAGGACCTTTCCCTACTGGTTACTATGGCTTAGTGCTCAGCTCCCAGTGTTTTTCCATTGTATCAGTTCTGCTAGTGGCTTGCTACTAATCCACCAAGGCAGAGAAGTTGGCACAAATGCTCACAAAACTTGGTGGGATGCTCTCGGGAACTTTAGCAATGCCTAGAGATGTTTTTAGTTGTCACAACTGGATGAGGGATGCTAACAGTATCTAGACAATGGGTACCAGGGATTCTTCTGAGCATCCAGGCGCAAGATACTTTCTGGCCCAGAAGTGTAATCACGTTAAGTTGAGAAATCCTGCTTGTGATGGAAGGCCTGTTCAGATTCATCACTACAAGGATACTTACCCTAGCCCCGTGGGACACATTTTAAAATGTTGAGTGCATAGGGGGCTCCTGGGAGAAGGAAGTGAAGCAGCTTTTCTGTTCTATTTGTTGTCTAAATACAGACTTTTGGCTTTGTAAATTACAGTCAGTTCCTTTTAATATGGTAGATTGGGAAGAAATAAAAATGCTGACCATGACCATGATTTAGTTTTTGTTTTGTTTTGTTTTTTAATTTATTGATTTACTTATTTTTTGGCAGGTTTATCTCCTACCTAAAACCTTGCCATGGTGACTGGATTGTTTTCTATTTCTGTTTTCCTGTTTTTGCTTTCTTAAGTTCACTGTCCACATCACGTTTCCATAATATAATCATTCATCAGAATCCTAAGAGGACGGGCTCCAGGGAACCACGCAGATACCAAGATTTGCAGAAGCTCAAGTTCCTTGTATAAAATGCCATGATGTTTACACGCGGTCTACATGTGTTTTCATATACTGTGTGCACATGTGTGCAGCTCAGAACGTGATACCACATGTCTTTCCCTATCACCTTCCATCTTATATTTTGAGACAAGGTCTCTCACTGACTGGAAGTTTACTGATTCAGCTAGACTGGCTGGCCAATGTGCCCCAGGGATCCTCCTGTGCTGGGGCTACAGGTATCTGCCTTAATGCTGGACTTTTTCACAAGGCTGCTGGAGATCAAACTGAGTTCTTCATACTTGATCGACAGACACTATATTGACTGAGCTATCTCCTTATCCACTTCTCATACTCTTTAATTAATCTTCAGATCACTTATGTTGTAAATACATTATAAATACTGTGTAAATTCTAAGTACTTGCTCTACTGTATTGTTTAGAGAATAATAACAAAATAATGTTTGTACTAGTCCAGAATAGATTACTATTTCTCTGAACATTTTCAACCTTTATCAATTTGAATTTATGAATCTAGAGCAGTCAGATACAGAGAGATGAGTGTGCAGCTAAAAACACATCAATGATAAACTTCCCAGAAGTCCTTACTGACTCCTCTACAGAGATGGTTCATCATTTCCGGGTCTCCCATGATCTTCACCCAAGCATGATGCTCCCAACTTCATATCCAATAGGCTCCTTTCCAAGCATTCCTTATGTTCCCACCAAGGCCAAGCAAGGCAATGGACAAGGTCAAAGCCAGCACTGCCTTACCTCTGTCGTGTTACCAAAGCAGTCATGTTTCCTTGGAATGCTCCTTGATTTGTCAACCCAAGGAGAAATCCTACCTCACATTAGAGCTCAACAATATCTCCTCATCAGTGGATTTTCTGTTTTCCCAAATTACAAAAAAACTCCTTTGATGCTAAAAATCTCATAGCCCTTTCTCAGTACCTTCAAATTTGAGTGAACGCATGTGCATGCAGAGTACGTTTTAAATACATAATAATTTATACAGAGTATTTTACAATATATCATTGCTGTAGCAACTAAAATAGTATTTTTTATTGATATAAGAAAATGTGGATAGCAACCAGGCAGTGGTGGCACATGCCTTTAATCCCTGTACTCGGGAGGCAGAGGCAGGTGAATTTCTGAGTTCAAGGCCAGCCTGGTCCACAGAGGGAATTCCAGGAAAGAAAAAAAAGTGTAGATAGCTCAGTAGAAGAGAATAGAGACTACAGATATGACCATCTGTAAGTTGGTATGAATTTAGTATATAGGAAAAGGAGCATTTATTATCAAATTTTTTATTTATTTTAAATACCAACTACATTTTTCCCTCCCTCCTCTCCTCCTGCTCCCTTCCCCTACCTCCTTTCTACCCCACCCCCATCCACTCCTCAGAAAGGGTAAGGCCTCCCATGGAAGTAGAAAAAGCATGGCATACCAAATTGAGGAAGGACCAAGCTCCTCCCCACTGCATCAAGGTTGAGTGAAACATGACACCATAGGGAATAGGTTGCAAAAAGACAGCTCTTGTACCAGGGTCAGATCCTGGTCCCACTGCTGGGGTCCCCACTAACAGACCAAGCTACACAACTGTCATCCAAATGCAGAAGCCCTCGGTTAGTCCCATGCAGGCTCCTTAGCTGTCTAAAATCTAGAGTCTGTGAGCTCCCATGAGCTCAGGTCAGCTGTCTCTGTGGGTTTCCCCATCATGATCTTGACCCCCCTTGCTTGTATAATCCCTCCTCCCTCTCTTCAACTGGACTCCTGGAGCTTGACTTGGCTGTGGATCTCTGCATCTGCTTCCATCTGTTACTGGATGAAGGATCTATGATGACAATTAAGGTAGTCACCAATCTGATTACAGGAGAAGGCCACTTCAGGCACCCTCTCTACTTTTGGCCAGGAGTCTTAGCTGGGGTCATCCTTGTGGATTCCTGGGAGTTTCCTGAGCACCAGGGTTTTTGCCTAATCCCATAATGACCCTCTCTGTCAAGAGATCTCTTTCATTGCTCTACCTTTCAATCCCCCACAACTCGACCATTCCAGTCCCTCATATTCCCATCCTCCATCCCCTCCTCTCTACCCTCCCCCCACCCACCCCCAGTTTACCTAGGAGATCTCATTTATTTCTCCTTCCCAGGGCATTTTTTAAACAAGCTACCATCTGCAGGGGAAAGTTTCTCAGTCCTACCTAGCCCCACGGTCACGATGAATCTCCCCTACTGGAGATCTTGCAGACACTTATAAGATGACCACTCAGTGGCTTATATTAATTTTAAATTGTATGGCCTATGACTCAGGCTCATTATTAACTAGCTCTTGTAACTTAATTCAACCCATTTCTATTAATCTATATGTTGCCATGTGGCCATGGCGTTACCAGTCTCCTGGCATCTTGTTGCTCCTTTGGTGACAGGCTGACATCTCCCTGACTCCACCCTTCTTCATATCGATCTTCAGTTTGAATGTACCACCTAACCTTATTCTGCCTTTCCATTGGCCAAACAGCTTTATTTATCAACCAATGAGAGCAACACATACTCACAGTGTATAGAAAGACATCCAACGCAACTATCTATCCATTAAATACAGAACTATGGTACATTTAAAAATAAATTTAGGTAAATTAAAATCCAAAATATAAAAAGATGTATTATAAAATATTATAAGAAAATGTATTCTTGAGAAAGGTAATCCTTAAATTATACACATATAAAAATGAAAAGAAAAACAAAATAATACATATGACTTAATATTTAAGAAATAGTATTTGAAAAATCTAAACAAAATAAGATTTAAATATAAAGCATACTAACAAAAACATTTGTTGTATAGAATTCAAATGATGATTATGAATAATATGTAAAGAGCTCCTATAATTCAATAAATAAAAAGTGGACTAGTCAAATAGTGTGTAATTGATGCAAGAAAGCACATAGTTTTATAAACTGTAAAATACAAATACGACTTTCTCACAAAAATAGTGAGCAAAGTGTGATACAATGTGACACTTTGAGCTATGCAGCTTACAACAAGTGGAATAGTAATATCATATGACGGCTGGGAGTAGAAAGAGACTACTCTCATACACTGGGGGTATGGATTCAATTGATTGCACTTTCTTCCCAAAATGGTTTGTTGAGATTTTCTAAAATGCGAAGTGTTTGACCTAGCAATTCTACTCACAGGCAGGATTTTTCTTGAATATTTCTACCAGTACTAAACAGGGGAAAACCACCTAAACACACATCACTTGGGGTGACAAATGGTCTAACAAATAGTGGCACATATATGTGTATATATCTGTGTGTGTGCTATAAATTGATGCAGCTACTAAAAGGCATGGGACATAAATACAAACAGTGACCTAAAGATTTGTCCCACTAATATTCTATATTGAAGAAAAAAATGTTATAGACACTCAAACAGACAGGGCAGTACTTCCTGGAAGAGTGAGCATCAGTGGCTAATTTGGAAAGGGACATGAAATTGGGAGGTGACAGAGACTTTATTTTCAACTGTTTACAAAATGAGATAGAAGTATAACCTTGATAATTTTGAAAAATGATGAAATGAAACGCTATGAAGATTATCATGAAAACTATTATCTGTTAAACACTTAGGTTACGGCTGGGCAGTGGTGATGCACACCTTTGATCTCAGCACATGGGAGGCAGAGGCAGGTGGATCTTCGTGTTCTAGGCTAGCCTGGTCTACAGAGCTAGTTCCAGGACAGCCAGAGCTACAAAGAGAAACCCTGTCTTGAAAAAATCACTCCCCCCCAAAAAAAAACACAACAAAACAAACCAAACAAACAAACAAAGCAAAAAACAACTTGGATTAAAAATGTCATGAAAATAGAGATGTCATCATTGTTCTCTGTAGCTTCTCCCCAAAGAAAGGGGACTGATACAGGAAGACTTGTACATCAGTGGTGTCTGGTAGAGACATTACTCACTCACTACCTTAAGTATGCCAGCTCTCTTGACACTAGGAATCCAGAACCTACGAATCCCACAGTCATGAGAAAAATCAAGTCCTTGACACTAATGGAAACAATAAAGCCTCCACTCTATCCAAAGAGTGGGAGTGGGAAGAATGCTTCCAGAAGAGATGGCACTTGAACCAAGTCAAGAAGCAGACCTGAACCCAGCCAGAAGGCAGTCATCAGGAAAACAAAGGATAATAAGTACTGGTGAGAATGTGCACAAAAGGAAATGCTCATACACTGCTGGCAGAGGGATAAACTAGTCCAGCCACTATGAGCATCAACATGGAGGTTTCTCAAAAATCTAAAATTAGATTTACCGTATGACCAGGCCATACCACTACTGGGTACTCACCCAAAGGACTCCAAGTCAACATATCAGAAATATTTACACATTCACTCTTTTGTATTAAATGGTTTTAATTAAAATATAATTACATCACTCCCCTCTTCCCTTTCCTCTCTCCAACTCCTCCCACATAGTAAACCTCAAATAGATTTACTTTGATCATTATTCACACACACACACACACACACACACACACACACACACACACACACACTGTATACACACACACACACACACAACCAGCTGAATCTGCTTAGTGTGGCTTGTGTGTACATGATTTGGGGGAGGACTACTTTGTATCGGACAACTCAACAATACCTGATACGGCAATATAGCCCCAAATGTGCAATAGTGGCACACATATATTGGCTGTAACCAATGGTGTCACATCCATTCTTATTACAGCACTACACAAAACAGCTAAGTTATAGAACTAACCTATGCATCCTCGAATGAATAAATAAAAAAAATGAAAATTTTCCATCCATAAAAATCTATTCATTGCAGGAAAATGGATGTGACTGAAAATAATCACATTAAGTGGGTTAAATTGATCTTAGAAAGATAAATGTGCTGCGTAAGTTTTTTTTGTTTGTTTTTTGTTTTTTTGTCAACTTGAAACAAGCTAGAGTCAGCTGTGAAGTGGAAACTACCATTGAGAAAATGCCTCCATCAAACTGGTCTGTAGGCAAGTCTGTGGACATCTTCTTTATTAGTGATCACCACAGGAAGGCCTTGCCCACTGTGGATGCTGCCACCCTTGAACCAGGTTGTCCTGGGTTGTATAAGAAACCAGGCTGTACAAGCCATGAGGAGCAATCTAGTCAGCAGCATTTCTCCATGGCCTCTGCTTCAGTTCCTGCCTTCATGTTCCTGCCACAATTTCCCTTCACGAGGGACTGTGATCAGGGTGTCTAAGCCAAATAAAGTCTTTGCTTCCCAAGTTACTTTGGGTCATGGTGTCTATCAGTCACAGAAAGCAAACTAAGATGACAAATCTTGTATGTTTTCCCTCATTTCTGGTTCCTAGATTTGTATCTGAATATATAAAATTATCTATGTTTAAATGACATGAGTGTGGTAGTGAACTGTCTATGGAACCAGGGGATTGGGTGGGGGGCCGAGAAAATGAAGGCTAGGGAATGGGTGGATAGACTCAACATACAATATGTACTTGTAGGGAAGTGCCATTACCTAGCACCATACATGATGCAAATACACCGGTGAAAAACATTTAGAAAGAAAAAGAAGCCGACCAGATCAGTTGTGCCTCTGTCTCACTTTTCAGCCCAGTACTACATCTGTTTAAGTAGACATCATTTCATTAGCTCTACAATACCATTGAACTGGAGTCCCTAAAAGCACTAGCCATGGAAAAAAAGGGGAGACTTCAACATATTTTTTGTAGAAAGGTGTTGGAAGCACACATTTAGGAAAATGTTTCCTCAGGAGAGTGGTTATGAATATGAAAAAAAAATAACCAGGAATAAACCCCTGGAATCCAGCCCAATCCTGACTTAGTGATGCAGAAGGTACTATGTAATTGCATACATTTTTATTACAAAGATAATTGAATCATAAAACATAAAGCACACTGGTAAAAACTAGATAGGACCTAAATGCATCACAGGAGTAGGTACGTCTTGGTGGGGTGGAAAGGGGTGAATTATCTCCGTCTTCATAGTTAATGCTGTCTGTGTCTGTCGGCCTCATTAATTATGACTTTCAGATCCTGAAATCTCATGATGTAGTAGGGGATGAATGAGAGAGTACTGGTATTTACACAGACACTCATTAACAGCAAGCAGGATGCTGGGCAGACCTTGAGCAGGATGATGTTAGACGAGAAAGTACTTGAATTCAGCAAGCACGTGTTAAATGCTCTTTGTTATGCTGTATTGCTAAAACCAGGGGATAAAGGATGGAAAAGACATCTTTGCCTTTGCTAAACACTCTGTCCAGTGGTGAAGACAGATTCAAAAGAGTTAAGGCAGTGAGAGGAGCTCAGGACTAAGAGAATACAATAGCATACCACTGAGCATGCCAGGGAGGCTTCACAGGGGAAGCAGCACTTGAGAAGTTTCTTTAAGGGGGCTGGGGATGTTGCTTGGTCGGTAGAGTGTTTACCTAATATACATGAAGCCATAGGTTCAATTCCTAACATAACATAAACTGGCAAGGTGATGCATGCCTGTAATCCCAGCACTCAGGATAAAGAGGAAGGAAGATCAGAAGTTCAAGGTCATCCTGAGCTGCAGATCTAGTTGGAGGCCAGCCTAGGCTACTTGGAACAGTGGATCAAAAACAAACAAAAACTCATTTATAAGGATATGGAAGAGATATCCTAGCATACTGAACAGGCTCTTGCAGAGAGGGAGGGGCAGAGGGTCATAAGTGAGGGCTTCCCACTGCATTGCCCTTTATTTTAGGATTCATCTTGGGGTGGTCAGCCCTGGGAGCAACATGGGGATGATTCTGGTGCTTCTCTCTTTCCTGTATCACACCACACCCTCACTTAGCAACGCCTTTGAACTCCATGCCTTGCAAATACTATCCTTTTAATGAGTCTGTTGTATATGTCACAACACAATTCTTTAGACTGTCTGGGGCCCAGTTACAACTTTTTGTAGCACATACCCAGGTGAACATTGAGTTTATGTGTCAGGGAAAGGTGGCTGCTAGACCATGCATTCGAAACCTCATCTACTTGAGGACCACTCTCTTGGAGTGTTATGTCATAGACAGTGACTGAAGATTTTCCTTTTGCTTTGTCTATGAGAATAAAATGATCAGCAGATGAATGAGAACAGGTGCCATGATGACGCTGGTTCATGACCTGCTTAAGAGAACAGATATTCTGAATGGTCACAGAAAGGGTCAGGTTCCAAACAAAACCTTATCAAAATGTCCAGATAATGACATACAGATGTATGCGTGTTCATCTACTTCAAACCCGTGCATTCTGGCTGGTTCTGAAAAGGCTGTTTTCAGTACTTAGAATCACACATTCATCATGATCCAAGCCCACACCTTGCCTCTTGATATCCTGTCACACAGTCTTGTGCTGTGGACACTCCAGCGCATTTGAACTTCCTCCCTACACAAGTGTTCATAATTCACACACTGAGTGAACAGCATATACACTTGCTCCACATGAATGCCATTTGAAGCACAATGGTTTTCATGTTGAAACTATGTCCCTGATTAAATATCTTCAGAATACTGTTTTTTTCTGCCTAAATAGACTTGACACGTCTCATAATTTAGAAGCGTCAGGTAAGGTCCTCCATTTGCTTTGCCAGTGACAACTGTGTGGATGACTATGAACAAGGCCCTCATTGTTGTGAGTTTCCACTTTCTCATTCGCTAACCAGGGACTCACTTTTGTCTTTACTGAGATAAAGATGAAAACAATGGGGAGGAACATGTGGGAGCTTGGATGCAATGTGTGCTACTGTCACTGGATAGTAAAGCAGATGATGGACCTTAAGTATTTTATTTCAATCTCTGTGTGTGTGAGAGAGAGACAGAGACAGAGACAGAGAGACTTAGGGATTAAATTCAGAGACTTACACAGGCAAGGCCAAGTGTTCTATTACCAAGCCATGTCCCAATCCTTACATAATATTTTCTTGGGACAGAAATCCTGGATTGTCTGAATGGAGTTTCATTTTTTTAATATGGAGAGTGAGGCTCATACCAAACAATAGGATTTTTTTTCCTTTTTTTGGTTTTCTTAATGAATGAAGCTCAATCTCAGCTTGAGGCTGTTGTGGATATTGCTCTGTATAAATAAAATGCTGATTGGCCAGTAGCCAGGCAGGAAGAATAGGTGGGACAAGCAGAGAAGAAAATGCTGGGAAGTGCAAGGCTGGCATGACAAGCAACATGTAAAGATACCGGTAAGCCACAAGCCATGTAGCAATTTATAGATGAATAAAAATGGGTTAATTTAGGATAGAAGAACTAGATAGCAAGAAGCCTGCCACAGCCATACTGTTTGTAAGCAATATAAGTCTCTGTGTGTTTACTTGGTTGGGTCTAAGCAGCCGTGAGACTGGCGGGTGAGAGAGATTTGTCCTGACCGTGGGCCGGGCAGGACCAGAAAAACTACAACTTTGTGGAGTCACCACTAGCCAATGACTGCTAAACAGTGTGACAAAGCCAGCAGAAAGGGGAGTTATTTTTTAAAGCATAAAGAAGTTTTTAAAAATGGCCCTTTACTCTTTCTGAGGAGCCATAAAATATTCAAGAAAAGAAATATTTGAGATGAGCCTTGAAGGAGTAAAAACAAGTGAAGGACACAGAATAACACCCTCTCTCCCAAAGATGTGTGCGCTCCAATCCCTGTAACCTGTGAGTACGGTAGGTACATTCCAGATGTGCTCAAGAGTCATGACCTCTGGGGTTAGAGTGATGGCTCAGCATTTTAGAGCACTTGCTACTCCTCCGAAGGACCCAATGGTGGCTCACAAACGTCAGTCACCCTAGTTTCGGGCATATGTCACTCTCTCTGACCTCTGAGGGCAGCAAACACATGGTCTCCATACACACATGCAGACAAACCAGCATCCACATAAAGTAAAATAATAAGAACTCCAGAGGAGGGAGGAGGAGAGAGTGCCGTGGATAAACCAGGGGACTGCTCTCAGCAGAGTCCTGAACAAAACAGAACCTCTCCCCCCAACTGTGTAAATATAACTAAAGAATGCTCACAAGGACAATACAATGTAAGGATTCAAACTATTGTCTCTGACCTTGAAGATGGAGGAGGAAGCTATAAGCCAAGGGATACAGGGTATTCCTGTATTCCTCTAGGAACTGGGCAAGGCTAGGAAACAATTCCTCCCTTATGCTCCAGAAAGAGAGGCAGCCTTGCTCACTGGGATTTTAACCTATGAGACCCACACTGGACTTATGCCTTCCAGAACTGCAGGATATTAAGCTTGTGTTAATAGAGAATGCTAAAAGTGAGGAAGACCCAGCAAAAGGGAAGCATGAGCAAAGGCCCAGAGACCTAAGAGAGGAAGAAGGCACCCGATGACGTCATGCAATTCCATGTTATGAGGGGAAGAGACAGAAAGAGGGCCACAGACAACCAGACCCTTAAGAACAGTGTTGTGGTAATGGCAGCCACATTTCCTATACACTCAGTGCACGTACACTCTGGGACATTTTATACACACTGACTGTTCTGTAATGATGCTCACAATCTCCATTAATGCGGAGAAAAACCAGTGGCAGAGGAACCTGCCCAAACTGACCACGTGCACAAGGCGAGCAGACAAGTGACTAGGAAACACACTGGGTGGGCACAGTGGAGCTGGGAGAATGACATCGAGGGCCAGAAAGACCGTGCCAAGGTCGCCCACATCGTGGCAGAGCTTTCTAGTTGAGTGTGCTGCTTCTGTTTCACAACTCCTGGTATCCCTGCACTTCTTCTCTGTGAACCATTTCTCTGTCTACACTGTCCACATTCCCTGGCACCAGCTGTCCAGCTGTCTGTGTGTGTGTGTGTGTGTGTGTGTGTGTGTGTGTGTGTGTGTGTGTGTGTGTGTTCCTCTTTAAAACTTTTATAATTTTTATTTTTAATTGGTATACTAATGTAATAGTTTTCATTGCTGCATTTTCAAATATGGGGGAGGATCATAAAATATTCAAAAGAAACAGTAGTTGAGGTCAGTCTCGAAAGATGGAAAAAGCCAATGAAGCTGAAGTGGGCAGGAGCACTCCAGATTGTTTTGTTCATTTGTACCTCTTCCTCCCCCACCCTCCTGTACCCACTGTGGCTTTCCAACCGCAGTGTGTCACATGGATACTGTTGCCCACCTTTTCCCTCATCATCCCTTTCCCCCCTGCTCACGGACTGCTCTCTGGTTTCATGACCTGTTCCCACACTCAGGCTCATGTGCACACATAGATGAACATTCATGTAGAACAAAATGTGTTCAGCTACAACCTGCAGCCCTAATGGGTCTCCTTTATGGAAAGCAGACCGGCTGTCATCTCACGGATACAATCAGACGCTGATGGATGTGTGTCCTACTCCACAGCACAGCTCTCCCCTCTGTGTGCTTCTGTGTTTCTGTGGGTCTCCCACTGGCCGGGAGGATGAATGAATCCAACCAGCAATAGAGTTTATGCCAGCTCAAGGACAGCGAGGCATTCTTCTGACTTGTCTAAAACTAAGCACAAGAAGACAGGAGGCATCAGAGAGGATCATTTGGGGAGGGGAAGTTTGCACTGCATCTGGCATGGGACTTGTCCCACAGTTATGGAGACTGGATCACAAGGAGTGGGGATTCTTACCAGTGGCTTTTAAAGATGGCGTCAGAAATACAAACCCGGTTTTATCTTTCCTTTGGTAATTTCTGGAGGATCTCCCACCTTTCTGTTCTTCCCTGTGCTTTAGTGCTTTGCTCACAGAGTTGGGGCTCTTTTTTTGCTTGGTCTGGTTTTTGATTTTTGGTTGATACAGTGTCTCATGTAGCCCAGACTCCCCGGAGTCTCTGATCTCCCTGCCACCACCTCCCAGGGGCTGAGATTACTGGTACGGGCCATCATTTCCTGCACATCCCAAAGTGTTTGGGGGGAAATTAAATGATGTTAAGTGTGTGAAGCAGGTGGTTGGCTTAGCTTGACCCACGTGGGGGCTTGGTAAGTTGTAACTCCTGTTCCTTTTCCCTCCAACGTCTTCATAAACCCACAGAGCGCTTGCACTATAAAGAAACAGGCTGTCCCCTCGTATCTCAGGGCCTCCATTCAGCTGGTTGGTCATCCTGGCTTTGGTCCAGCTTCCACAGGCTGTTTGGAGCACTGGCTGGCACGTCTCCTGGACAGCCGATGCCCAAACTCAAACTCGCTGTCTCCAAGCTCACAGAGTGAGCTCCGTCTTGCTCTGTACGAAGGGAAGAGATGGTGTGCCTCCACTTCTAGAAATTAACTCCACAGTGTGCTCACCCTACATCACCCAGCCCACTGACCTTCGGCCTGGGAACATCAGCCTTGTACCCAGGGACGCTGGGTGGGGGTTGAACAAACCTCTTACCTGCCACCATTTCCTTAAGATCTAACCAGGAGCATCACTTCCTTGCCCCTGCTCCAAGCAAGAGTCTAAGGAACAATTGCCTGAGAGTTCTCACTGCTCCACCCTCCTCAGGATATCATGCCTGGATATTCTTCCTCTTGACCTACATGACGAACTGTTTGAGAGTGCTCAGATGCCACCAGAGAAGGAAAAACAGGACTATCCTTCCTCCTATAACTTAGGAATGTCACACCATACTGGGACCCTCTCAGGCTAAGTTGCTTTTGGTGTCCGCAGCATGTTACAGTTTAGAGATATTTGGACTTTCCCGGTTCCACTTCCTGTGATTCTCACCCCAAAACACAGTTGGGAAAAGGGACCACCTCCCCATTTCATCACTAAACAACAACAACAACAACACCGAATAAAAATACTGAAGCTCAGAGTCAGACTCCAAAACTAAGTTTTCGCTCTCCAAAAGAAACAAAAATCACAGAAATATACCTGGTGTGCTAGGGAACAGGTTTGGTTTATGACATACAGGCTGTTATCACTAAGTGATTCAGATGGGACAAGTGTCATTATCGCTCTTGAAAAGAGGATCAGCACCACAGCCTGGATTCACGTAGCTAGAAGGTGACCGAAGTGAGGCTGCCCAAGCTGTCTCTCTCTAAACAGAACCACAACACACATGTTCTAGGTGTGGGACTCACTGACAGAATTTCTGGAGAACTGGTAGATGTCAACCTTCTTTTGTTGCCTGACAGATGGGAGGGATTTCTCCTCTGGCTTGGAGTTGTGGATGAATATCACTCCCCATTTGGAGATGTTCAGTGATTTCTTGGAAGGTGTCCCTGTAGGGCAGGGACTAGATCGAGACTTCTTCCTGGAGCCTCAGGCAGAGTCTGAAACCACAGAAGTTTTAAAAGTAACTCAAGTAAGAAGCAGTCTCTGGGGTGCTGAAAAGTGCAGCAGTCCCCAGCTCTGACAGCGGATGGCCTGGTCGGGTTAGATGGGGAATCAGAATGAGAGAGGAAGGGAGGTCAATCTCCTAGGCAGGAACTTCACTCCCGACTTGGCATTCTGCTGCTCTATTGCATTTGGCCGCAGTTGGTAGTTCCTTCACCAGCAAAACTGGTAAATGTCATAAGCTTCTCTCCTTTTTAATACAGATAAGTGACTGTTGCTTATTTACCAAACGCCACTGATTTAAGACTGCATTCAATGCATCCAAGAGCGGGAGTCTTGATTTGTTTCCCATTTTCTGGACCATGCGCTATTCTTTCCCTCTCCCAAGGTGCTTTTTGTGGTGATATATTGTGTACCCCAACAAAGTTTACTTGGGGATCAGAGGAAAGAGCCAGCCACTGAATTAGACATAGAGGTCAGGCAGTGGTGGCACACACCTTTAATCCTATCACTTGGGAGGCAGAGATCGGTCTGGATCTCTGTGAGTTCAAGTCCACACCGAGAAACAGAACCAAGCAGTGGTGACACACACCTTTAATCCCAGGAAGTAATATGGCAGGACACAGAAAGTATATAAGGCGTGAGGAAACAGGATCTCGCTCTCTTTAGACTGAGGATTTTGTAGAGGTAAGAACTTGTGGCTGGCTTGCTCTGTTTCTCTGATCTTTCAGTTTTCTCTCCAGTATCTGGCTCTGGTTTTTTTTATTATAAGACAGTTTAAGATTCGTGTTACATCTGGCGCCCAACATAGGGCTTGAACCCATGACCCTGAAATTAAGAGTCCCAAGCTCTACCGACTGAGAATGCTTCTCCCCTACCCTTCACCTGTGTGGGGTGTGTGCTTCTGGAGAAAGGCTCCTGCTATGTTGACAGAGAGCAAACCAATAGGCCACTGCCCTGTGCAGAACCCTTACATTGCCTTGCTCTGGCCCACATTACTGAGAAAGGCTGAGTTACGGCTCTGACTTATGGTTTGTAGATTGGAGAACCAATTCAGAGTGGCTCTGTGGAAAAGATGGAACAAAGAAAGGAGGAGGACTCAGGGCCGTCCTGTACTGTCCCGCTGCCTCTGAAAGGCACAGAAACACCACTAGACAGAACAGCCAGGGCAGACTGTAGCCAGTCTGGAGTTGCTGGACTCCAGGGAGCACGGGAAAGGCTTTTATGTGGTTTGAGGCTACGTTCTGTGATTCTTTATGTAGAAGCAAATTGTCCTTTTAATTATTGTGTGGGCTGCACTGAAATAGATGAGCATTCCTTGAGCCCCTGGCAGCAGCCAGAGTAGCCCAGGTGTTCAGCCTGAAGACCGGCCAAGTCGCAAGCTTGATGCTTGCAAATGGGAGCAGTGTTTGTGTTTCAAAACAAAATGTTTTGTTGATTTTTTGTTTTAAATTCAGCTTTTGGAATATTGTAAAAGGAGAACACAATGGAATCCCAAGCCATTCATGGCAGATTCCTTTATGAGTAAGAGTTGGGGACAAAGTCCTAGAGGGTAGTGTGTGTTCTCTGGGAAACTGAAACACACGGGCCCGTCTCAGCTTTGGGAAGTTTACAAATATGGTTCATTTGATTGAGTAGCTGGGACTGTCCCATTTTGAAAATCTCTTCATATATTCTTTTGTAATTCAATACAGGAAGGAGCATCGGCCTGAATAAAACTGCAGTTTCCAATCAGCAAAAGAAAAAAAATCAAAATGTCAGTCGTATGCTCCTCACTGTTCTTCTGCATGAGACATGCATGAGGTCATGGGTTCTGCAGGGACTTTCTGCAGACAGTACAGTCCCCGTTCCCCTACTTTCACCCAGGCTCAGCCAATCATGATCATTCATTGCTTTGTTGCCCAGTGATGGCTTTCCACAGACCAAGACCCAAGATCATCACCCCCATCCCCCGCTTGCTTTCTGCCCTAGGCACCCTTGAGGGTCTTCTGAATCCCCGCTTGACCCTTTTGCCACCAGACAGCTTGAAAAGGAAGCACAAATTCATCGTAATGACTGAACAAACTGTGGCAGCTTTTCTGTTACTCCTTTGCAGGACACCACTGCAGCCAGGGAGTTCACACAGCAGCCTGGACAAGGGAGCTGCCTTGTAGAGCTTTGAGTCACTCTTGGTGGGAGGTTTATTTAAGAGACACCTGCGAGGGGTGTTTTAAGAGACACCCAGTTAAAATGACTCAGTTTCTCTAGAAAGAACTCTAAGTGTGAGGTAGAACACTCACAGGGCTCAGTCACGCCAGGTTAAGTGTCAAAAGCTTGTGCCCAGGTGCTTACAACCTCCGTTCTTAGTGCAGCCAGGACCAACTAGGCCATACAGCCATGGGGACAGAGGCAGGGACTCCAGTGAGAACTGAGGCACCTAGAGGGAGAAGCCTATGCTGCCTGGTTTCCCACTTCAGGACAGGTGTCTTCCCTGAGCTATTAACAGGCTGCAACCTTCCCCAGTTCTGCAGTGTGAGCCTGGGGGGCAGGGGGAGTTGCTCAGACATCCATCGGCCCCTATCCTTTCGTGTTTCAGGAGAGTTGCATTTCTCCTGGCCTCCCAAGAAGAACAGCCCCCTGTACCTGAGAACCCAGGACCACACAGCAGACCTCCCTGGCACCTGCTGTTTTCCCAGCCCTCTGTACTTCTCAAGACCGGGACACACACAGCAGGAAACTGCTTAGCAACTGCACGTAGGAAACTGGGATTCCAAACTATTCCTCCTGGGCTTTTTCCTCCTGCTTTTGTTCTCCTGTTTTGTTTCCAGTCCTTGGTGATTGGGTCATTTTTCCATCACACATCCACCAACCGGTTCTGCAGGCCCATGGCAATGGGGCTGGGGCTGCCTGGGCTCCTGGGGACTGCTCACAGAGGCCCCACGCAGCCGCAGCCGGCCAGGGTTAGCCACAGGGGCTCAGGCTCCCGGGATGGCCCGGTGGAAGCTCTTGGGAACTCTGGTTTCTCTGGGAGGGACTGTTTTTCTTCCTCAGTTTGTTGTGTCCCTGCGTCTGACCTTCACCCTAACATCTGCAGCCTTGTCAGCTCCCGGTGTCCGTTTCTACCCTTTCCTCGAGGAAGAAGGGTGCCCAAGTGGTCAACCCCAATATGCAAATTCTATGTCACACTGTGTTTTGGAATTCCCGTTGTACTAAGAGAATATGCCTCTGATGCTATGTCTTTTCTTCATCCCTGTAACTATCTCTGCCTCTGCATGTCTCTTTTTCTGTCTCTATTTGTCCCAGTCTGTTTCTTTTGCTTTCTCATCCTTTCTGCTTCTCTTTATGCCTGAGGATGTGTCTCCATGTGTCATTCTGTCTTTGGAAGTTTTTTTTTTTTTTTTTTAGTTTAATTCAGTTGCATGTATGTATGCATATGGGTGTTTTGTGTGTATGTGTTTATGCATGTGCTCAAGTGTTCTCGTGTGTACCAATGTACATGCCCGCTTGTGCTCGAGTGTGGAAGCCAGAACTCAATATTGGGTATTTTTCAATCATTTTCCACCTTATATTTTGAGACGTAGTCTCTCACTGAACTGAGAGCCCACTGATTTGGCTAGATGGCTGACCAGCAAGCCACAGAGATCCAGGGATCTGTTTCCCCAGCACTGGGGTTAAGATGCACAACAGCGATGCCCAGTGCCCTGAAAGACTCTCTCTCTTCTTCACCTCAGGACTTCTTGTTTCTCTTTCTTTCTCTGCTTGCTTCCCCTTCCCCACCCCTGTCTTCGGTGTTTTTCTTCAGCCTGACAGCTTGGCCCAGGTCTCAAATGAGAAATGATCAGTTTGCAGGACAGCTATTTTTGCAAACTGAGGGTTTGCTTTCTCCCCGACCACTATCAGCTCTCCTTCCATCTCAGAATCCCCGAGTCTTGCCAAAAGCACTTCCTAGAAATGGGCCCACGTGCCATGGCGGGAGCCACCCAGCTGCACTGCACCCCTGGGAGCTCCAAAGGAGACAGATTGACAACTGCAAGCCACAGCTAGCTGAGATTTCTCTGGCAGGGCTCCAGCTAGTCAGAGGCAATTCATCTGAAATCAATAGGCCAAATCGACATTTTCAGAAGTTAACTCAAAAAAATCCCCAAAGATTAACCAGCCTGCGGCCTTTGCTATGAAATTGTTACCACACCACTTTCTTTTCTTTTGAAAATCCAGATGGGCAGATAAATCCAAAATGGATCATCCACATCTGCCATTCCTCCACACAAATTACACCCCTCCCACCACTTCCAGCTCTAACACACAGCAATATTCAGAGGCTGGACTGAGCCGATACTAAATGCTGCGTTGTATGTTTCAAATTCCCATTGTACGAAGAGGAACTGAATTGTGACCCCACTGAGGCAGAGATGGCAAACTGAAACCTACCTTTTGTAAAAGTGAGAACCACAGCAAGAGAACGGTTGCTGTCTTTTGACCTACAGTGTGCCAACAGCGGCACCCAGCCCATCAGTTCCCTTCCCCAAGGGGACTGGACAGATGTTCAAATAAAAATCCAGTAGACAATTTTTCATTTAGAATGCCCACTACCCTCTACATTTTCTGAATATGATGGTATTAATAACATGGCCAATGTAGAGATGAAGCCCTTCGTTACAAGGGCCTAGGAGGGAAGAAAGAAGATAGATGATGTGGTGGATGGGGCCTCTGAGATCCGTACCTCTGATGCAGAGGGGCTGACGTTATAGGAGTCAGAGTAGCCCCCAATGTTTTGATCCAAGTCTCAAAAGTCAAGGCTGTGAATCAGAATGTTTCTAGGAGATGTGGCCTTGAAACAAGAAGGAGGTAAAGCAGATACAGACATTAAAATCCGAGAGAACCAGCCGGGCAGTGGTGGCGCACACCTTTAATCTCAGCACTGGGGAGGCAGAGGCAGGCAGATCTCTCTGAGTTCGAGGCCAGCCTGAGCTACAGAGTGAGTTCCAGGAAAGATGCCAAAGCTACGCAGAGAAACCCTGTCTGGAAAAACAAAACAAAACAAAAATCATAGAGAACCAAAGCAAAGATCTTTGGGAATGCAACATAAGAAATACTTGAGAGATTGATGCTGTCTCTGCCCTGCTTCACAGATGAGGAACACAGGGCCTTAGAAGGTTAAGGTGGTCACTTAAAGTGATGGCCATGTTAATTACCCTGGTTTTATCATTACTCAATCAAAATGTCTCTTTATACTTCATAAATGTGTGTGAATATGTGTCTATCAAAAACGTTTAAGGGAAAGAGCAGGTAAACAGAGCCTAGAGCAAGGTCAGGAGGCTTGCCAAGAACAAATGTCTCATCCTAAAAGTCACACTCTTTAGGTAAAAGAGTGTTTCCAAAGATGTCTTTATGAAGAAAAGAACGCTGTACTTTGGGACAGTGAGTCAAAGCTTTAGCTTTCCTTTCAGATCATTAAAGAGAGACAGAAAATCATGTTTGGTATAGGTTGGCGCCTGGTAAAAAATTAAGATGGTACATGAAAAATTAACTTTAGCAATCCAGAGCTGGGAGAGAGGTAAAGACTGGCTGATTCATCATCTGAAAGGTGGTGAAAGAGGCCTGGAGATAGAGTGCTGGATACAAGGTCTCACAGCAAATGTTTCCCCAGCTGACACTGTATGTCCACCAAATACTTGCAACACTTCTTAACACCATCCCAGTGGACCAGGGAGCAGAAACATTTTGTCTGCACAGAGAAGGACTCTGTGGGCGTCATGGCATGAAAACCCAGTTGTTTGGAAGTGTGAATGAAGGTAAACTAGAAAAGTGTGTTGGCTTTTGCACAGTTGTGTTAAAATGAGGCAGTAGATCTGGACTTCCTGAGGCTCAGAGTCAGTGCGTTGTTGGACTTCTGACCAGAGAATGGCTTTGGGGTTGTTGCTGCTGGGAGCTCCCTTGCTGACCTCCGCATTGACCCTGGCATAGCCAGGCTGTGTGCCAGCAGCTAACATGGCCCTATAGACTTTAGCCCGTCTGTCTTCTCCCTAACTTGCTTGAGTCCAAAACCCACTGCCCAGACCTTGCCTTGACACTGGCCTGAACTGAACAGTCTTGTCATACCTGTCGCAGGTTCAAGGTTGAACAGTAAAGATGCTGCCGCATTGGTGTACAGAGTCTTCCTGAGTGGCAAACATTGCCTTGAGGGGCTGAGAGACAGTACCTAGACCAGTGCCCATCCAACCACTGCAGCCATTGTGTCTCCCTAGTGCTCTGCAGCAGTTGACACACACCTATGCACGTATGTCACAGGTTAGATGGGATTTCCCTAATCTCTGGCCCCTCTCATGCTCACTCCAAGCACAGGTTACATTGTGGCAAAGTTGCAACTGGGTGTGGAAACTGGATCCTAACAAAGCCCCTCTCCATTTTCAGTTCCAGTGAAGAGAATCCCTGGGGAGGTTGTTTCTGACCCATACATTACAGAAACACATTCTTACTTCCAGTCTCAGTGCTTGGTGATATCAACACGACAGTCAAGCCTGGACTAGACCATTTTCTACGGCTGCAAAGTCACTAGAACACAAAATAGTTTTGAAAATATTCACTGCTGTGCAGCCAGGATCCACTAAATGCTTCCTATTTCCATTTCCTGTTTTCAGCATTTTGTGTGTACTAACTCATGCAATGCTCACAATAGCTCCATGAGGTAATAAACATGAAGTACTTAAAGCAGATGGGGAGAGGGATGACCATAGAGATTAATTCATTGTCTGGGACCATGGAGCTATTAAGTAGAAGAAATGGGGTTCAACCCCAAGTACCTGGCTGTGGATTCACACTTTTATGTGCTATTTTGGGCTGTCAAAAACATTTTGGCAGCCAAAGAAATGGTCCAAATCAAATATAATTAGGTTTGTGACTTCTGAACAGCTTTTGCAGGGCTCTTTCAGCCCTTCACACTGTTCAGATCCCACGCAGGCTGAGCAAGACTCGGAAAGAAAGGTGTCATTATCAGTAGATAACAGAGCTGGAATTTGAGCCCCGTCCAAATTAAGTATCATTTCTTCCTTTCTACTTTATATAAGGGGAAACACAGGCCAGTAGGGGTCCTCTGAGATGTACCCTCCTCTTTGCAGTGAGTCCAGCCCAACCCTCTGCACAGGATGGGTGCTAAATATCTCTGAATTCCTCCTGAGTCAGACCACATCTCTAAATTGATTTCAAGGCTCAGAAGCCTTAGTCAAATTCGAAAGAGTCTGGATTCTCTTTTGTACTCATGCTACGGGGAGGTTTACCCCAGATCCCAGCAGCTGCCAATAGAGAAAAAGGGAGAAGAATAAGGCATAGGTGGGCTCATCGGGACTCTCTGAGGATTCAGGCTTCAGTCTCCTGAGAACAGAGCATCATTGTGGACCTTTGTCTGGAGGGCCCTGGTGGAAGAGACAAAACAGCACAGAGCCAAACTGGATTTCCTAGTCTTGGTCAGCCACTCTGGAATCTCACTTGCTTCATTTATAAAATAAGATTAAAAAAATGCTACTGATTATACTAAATTATCTGGCAACTAAATATGATGATAAAGCATTTCTCACTGGTAGCACTTAGTGGCCTATGCAAGCTTTTCCCCATTCACCACCTTTTTAAAAAAATCTATTCTGGGTAATGATCTAAAGAAAGAATCGATAGAATGTTATTATTTCCTTGTATGAGTGAGTCCAGTAGTCATTGTTAGCAGCATGCTAGAGTAGGGGTTTTCACTGTGTGTAATCAACAGTTAGATAGTAATTAGCTTAGATAGTAAACAGTGTCGTAGTGGTTACCTAAGGCAGGTGACCAAAATCACCATCATGAGCTAGGAGTCTTGAAACAACTGGGTTTGTTTTGTCACAGTTCTGCAGCCCGGAAGTCTAAGGTCAAGGTGAAGGGAGGTTTTGGTTCTTTCTGGAGGCTCTGAGAAGGAATCTGTTCCACACCCCTCTCCTAATTTCACTTCCTTTCCGCCCTCTATAACTTGAAGTCTCGTCGCTCTGACTCTTGCCTATCTTTACACATTAGGTTTTTTTTTTCTCTGTGTCCATGACAACTGTTCTTGGATTGAAGGTCTACTCTAATACAGGATGACCTCATGGTGGGACTATTGCCTTAGTGTCCATCTGCAGAGACTCCGGAATGGTTACATTTAGAGGTTCTGGTGGACATGCATTTGGGACAGGCCACTAATATTCACCCCCAGTGCAGATAGAAATGACTATGGAACCTGTTAGTTACCCAGCACTCAAGTGTGAGTACCCAGTAGCCGTGGCCTCATCAATTCCCCTCTCTAGACTTTGTACAATAGGGTCACTGTTTCCCACGGGTTTTGCCAAATTGGCACCTGGATCACATCTCGACTAGGTTACTCTACCAGTCTGGAACTTACATTTCAGGCTTCAGCAAGGAGATCACATCACCTCTTTAGCCATGCTCCCTAGTACGCATGCCTAGATTATATAAATGCATCGACGACGATCTCTCTGACTTGGGTAGTGTGACCTGAAACCTATCTTCCGTGACTTGCCTGCAGGTTCTCTGTATGTATGGCAACTGTGACATTGCATGCAGATGTTCCAGATGTTTATCACCTAATTATAAGTCTCTGATGTGCCACTTACCATAATGTACTTATTCATGCTAATATTGTTTCTTCTCCCAGAGGAGCTGCCAGGGTGGATTTGATACGAGAGAGACAGAGTGTCTGTAGTGTGTTTAGTTAGCCAGTGGCATCTCAGTTATGGCGAGTGCCAGGTGCCAAATCTATTGTGAAGCATTAAGACCCAATACTCATCTGCTGATGTCTATTCTGACAGGAACAAGGGTGTCTGGACTTTGAAGGGGCCCTCAGCTTCCAAGGAGGGGATGTGACAGACAGGGGACTGCTAATTAGCATGTAAGGTGATATGTGTATTTTTTCCTTTTCAAAAGTTGGCCTCCTCATTATTTCGGTTACATTTTGTCTTTAGAAATTTCCCATTAAAACTTTTTAGATTAGTTTTTTTGATAAAGTTTGTAGAACATATTTTGATCATGTTTGATACCCTTCCCAAACTCCTCCCAGATTCCCAACCTTCCCTACTTAGCATCTTCTTTTGAGGGGTCGGGAGGTAAGCCTATTTTATGGAACAGCTTGTGCCTGGGAAGTTGGAATCCTACTGGAGGCTTGAAGTCCAGCTGGGCACATCCAGGCACCAGTGTGAAATCCACAAGCACGTGGGGAGCATGACTGCATTGCCGAGAGAGGAGGGCAGAGCCTGAGCAAAGGCACTGAGGTCTAAATAGCAACAAGATATTTGTTATATGGTTGGTGGCTGGGCTATGTCGATGCAGTGGGGGAAAGATGAGGCCAGAAACGCAGGCCTAAGGCAGACCCTTAAACATCATGGAAGTCTGGCCAAGGAGCTGATTCTGTCAAGGGGACTGAGGCATGGACTACAGAGGAGAAAGCCATTTGCTTATACCAGAGGTCTGATATGGTGATATTTTATTTGTATTAAAATGTTATTTGTATGTTAATAAATAAAGTTGCCCGGAGGTCAGAGCTATTAGCAAGCCATAGGAAAGCAGGGCAGTAGGGGGGTACTCTTGTAATCCCAGCATTTGGTAGGCAGAGCTAGGTAAGTCTCTGTGTGTTCAGGGATACAGCCAGTATTGGATACACATGCCTTTAATCTCAATACCAATCATGGAAAACCTGGAGGTCTATACAGACAGGCCGTGACGAGGCGGTCATGTGGTTGGGTTTACAACCAATGAGAAGGCAGAACAGAAATTCTATATAAGGACTTTCACACAGAAAGTAGCTCTGGCTCGGAGAGGTAGGACCACCGCAGGAGGAAGGGTAAGGTTTTAGCTCTTCGCTCTGACCTTTTGGCTTTCTTCTTTGCATTGGTTCTGTGTTTCTTATTTAAAAAGATGGTTGGTTACATCTACAGTCTGATGAAAGGAAGTCAAGGGTACGAAAGAGAAAAAAGAATATCATTCTGATACTTCAAGTGCAATGTGGAAGCAACCAGATGAGGCTGAACAGGGGAAGGTCAAGCAAACCGAGGCGCTGTGAGGAGAGGGCTCAGCTGCGAAGAGCCGTGGAGACTCCTGCATTCTGACCTAAGGTGATTTAAGATGTCCTCTCTGAGATAAGGATAGCAAGGGGAGGTACCAGTCTGGGGAAATGGAAGGGGTATACCTACGAAGATGGCATGGGGTCATAATCCTGGCATTTACCTTCATACTGGGTAGGATGGGTTATGTTAGGTTTGCCAATTCTGAAAAGCAATCAGACATCCCTAAAAGAACTACTCCTGATACTACTCATCTTAGTTATTTCTTCAGCTGCAACGATAAAATACCAAAGAAAAGCAACTGTATTAGTTACTTCCCTGTGGCTGTGACAAAACACCATGATCCAAAGTGACAGAGGAAACAAAGCGTTTACTTTGGCTTGCAGTTCCAGAGGGATAAGAGTCCATCGTGGCAGGTGGCAGGGAGGCGTGGCAGCAGGCAGGCATGGTCGCGGGAACAGGAACCACAAGCAGGAAGCAGATAGCAATTGGAAGAGCTGTGGGGCTTCATGCTCTCAAAGCTCACCCCAAGTTACATGTTTACTCCAGCAAGGGGGCACTTCCTCACAACCTCTCCTCCCTGAGGACCACGGGTTCATGACAGTTTTCATTCAGAACACCACAGCAACTTTGGGAGGATTTACTTTAGTTCACAGTTCCCATGTTCAGTATACCAGAGGAGGAAGTCAAGGCAACGGGAGTTTGAGACATCTGGTCACTTTATAGCTACCGCTAGGAAGCAGGGAATGAAGCTTGCTTGTGCTCAGCTGGGTTCCTCTTTTTTATACAGTCCAGGACTAAAGCCCTGGTAAAGGTACCACACCATTTTTTTAGGGTGGGTCTTCCCCTTAATTAACCTAATTAAGAGCATCCCTCACATGTATGCCTGGAGGCTTGTCTCCTAGGTGATTCCAGATCCTGTTAGGTTAACCGATCAGCACCAATCATTAGAGGGTTCTAACATGTAGACATAGCTCTCTCCACTTCTGCCCAGGCGTTATGAGAGCTCACTGCTCAATTCTACGCTCTTGACCTCACATCTCAGCCTCCACTTTCCCCCTAGCCATAGGAAGCAGTTGCCTCAACCTTTTCAGACCCCACCACCACCTCAGCCTTCTCTCTGGCCTCTGGCTCCCACTTCCACTGCCCAGGGCTTCGCTGGGTTTACACAGGACAGAATTCTTGAATCTTTTTGCTCCTTCTGAGTCCATGATTGGGGTTGAGTGAATGCTGGATGGAGAAGTCATGGACTGGAAGAGTGGATGGTACTACATGGTTCTTCTATGTTCTTCTTCTCTTCTTTGTCATTCCCACCACTACAATTCTGCATTTGTATATTTGCTAACACGACTTTATGATCAGAGAAATATGCAAGTTAAGGCTTGTGGTGAGAGAATGAAAATGTTTGATGTGTCCAAGTCATTCCTGAACCTTTAAAGACTGGTCCCATCATGGGAAGTGGCTCTATGGTGAATTGCCTTAGGCTAGCAAGTCTTTTCTACCTGGTATCACTCAGTTCCTTTTTTCTTTTTTCCCCTCTCCCTTCCTTCTTTCAGTGAGTAATGAGCAGAGAAAGTTGAGTCGGGGAATGTGGAGACAGTCTCTCAGAAGAGCCAGATGTCATGGCAAAAGAAACAGTAGACACAGTCCCTCCAGGATGCCACATTCTACCTCTTCTCTACCTCCACCTCCATCATCCCTTCTCTCCTTTCTCTTAGATTTTTTTATACCAATGAAATACTAACAGGTTGTTTTGACACAGTCTGCTCTCAACATTTTGCATGTATTATTTTTACAGAATACTGCCTATGATATAAAGCCAATCCTGGCTATTTCCATTCAGAAAATTTTGGTGACATACAGTGGCAGGTGGGTATCAGAATTTGGGATTAGATGATAAATTGATCCCTTCCGCTATAAAAACTACCTACTTAAGAGGTGTAAAAAGTGGTGCATGTTTCCTTGACTCTGTGTAGATCAATGTCTTTTGTCCTTAGATGAGAAAATTGTGTAAATGGAGTAAGAAATGCCCAAATAAGAAGCCGGGAGACCTCCTGGTATCTTTCCATCAGAACTGGGGAAGAAGGTGAGTGTCTTCTCTGCTTCCTGTGTCCTACATGTCTGGGGTTTTTCCCCCAACAGAACCAATGTGATCAGCAGTGCCAACCAAGGGCCCTGATATTGCTCTTGTATAGTTGCTGGGGTCCATGTTCAGCTTAGTATTCTGCAGTTTCTGTCTCAGAATTCTCGATAGTTTTAACTAGGGACCCTAGATTTTCACTTTGCTGTAGGCTCCACAGATTATCTAGCCAGTTCTTCTCAGGAAACTGGCATTTTGGCCATTCCCCTTCTCAATGTCATTCTCCAACTGCCTCCCTCCCAATACTCTCCTGCCAGCTCCCCCGCGGCCCAGACTGTTCCTTTGATCTGAGACATAGCTGGTTCCTGGGTCCACACCAAACAGCAGAATGATGGTGTCCAGCACCAGATGCGATTACTCAAATCATTTCCTCCTGTGACCAGGACCTGCTTTAATACTTCCCAGGTACCAGGTGTTACCCCAAATATCTATCTGCATGTGGAAGGGCTTGAGCGCTCTATTCTTTCTCTTTTGGTAAGGCAATTAGGTCATTTAGAATATGAAAAGCTTTGAAACCATGAAAATATTTTATTTGAAGTTGAGAAAGGACTTTGATGGTTAAAAGAAAAAGCCAGCCACTTCCAGTTTAAACAAAGAGAGGAGACTTCTGTAAGACTGTCATAACTCAGACTCCATTGTCTATTATGTGAGGACCCTAAAGAGTCATTCTAGTAAAGTGGATTAGTCTCAGTAGGTAGAAGTTGCAGAAACAAATCTTTGGACTCAGAATAATGAAGAGCTTCAGTATTCAGAAATATCTAGAACCAATTCCATAAGAGAATGTAGACTTTGTCTATTATATCCTGGTATCTTGTCTTTGCTGATTACAGTGACTGTGGAATACCTATTATTTTTCTAACCAAATGATTCTATAATTTTTGCTGCCCATGTCTAAAAGCTAGGGTCACTAAATTTCTTTTGGTGTTTCTGAAGGACCTAAATGGAGAATCTAACTTCTCTTATGCATACATAAGCAACAAGATACTAATTACTTTCAATTTGTGTCCTAAGTCCATGATCTTGGCTTGTGACCTCCAAATGAATGAATGGATGGATGAATGAATGAATGAGCCAAGGAAATACATTGCAGACACAATCTTTCCAAAATGCACATAAATACAGGAGGCAGACTATAACTTCCTGGGTAGTGATTTCCCTACCTAGCTCTTCTGATCTTGCTGCTGAAGAGCTGGCCAATATCTGGGGTGTCTACACCCCTCTCTACAGAGTGGAGCTAAAAGCATGGGATGTTTGTGAAATGCTCATAGAAATACTCATGACCTTTTAGGATCCCAGTGTTCCCAGTGTTTCCTCAGGCAGAAACCACATCCTGGAAACAAGCCCCGCACAGGTACATGAAGACACAGCTGGAAATGCCTGTGCTTATTCCCATGCAAGCAGGGAAACAGGCCTGGAAGTTGGGCGGTCTGGATGCTCTGGGTCTGCCTCTAAACAATCCAGTAGATGTGGCTGATTTCCATCTCCTCCCAGAGACTTAGTTTTCCCGTTTCAAAAAATGTGTCTGTAATATTAGAAACACCATATGGTAAAAACACACACACACACACACACACACACACACACACACACACACACACACACACACCAGCCCTTACATATGAGCATCCTCACAGCAATTCCACCTAAGAAATCTGAGGCTCAGGTAGAAAGTGATGTGCGTATGGTCATATCCCTAGCCACCGACGCATTTCCCCATTGCTCCCAGGACTTCATCAGCTATGAGATCACTCCCAATGAATTGACAGTCTTGCCTGGATTTGTCCCTTGGCACCAGCTAGATGCAGGAAAGGTATGCTTTCAAGCTGATCACCGATTCTTTTGATGATATGAAAAGCTATCGACAGTCTCAGCATCTTGCTCAGTGTGAGCATGGCCTTGGAGGCTATGATCGACCCTCGCTAAGAAACTCCAGACTCACAGGGTCTCCTTTATATCAATCACATCAAGCCTGATTCTTCTCAGCACAGCAGCAATTCTAAATACATTGCAAGCTTCACAAAATAAACGCTGGATCCCATGGGTCCACTTGTCTCTATTTAGACCAACGGCTCCAGCATTCTACATTTTCCAACATGCTAGAAAATGTCAGCACCATTGTCCTCCCTTCTCCTTATATGTAATCAGTCACCAATACTGTCGGAAAGGGAATTTCCAACGGCTGTTTGTCACCCCTAAGTGACTCTACTGTGGAAGGTCTAAACATATCACCCCTAACTCCCTTTCTAGCCCTTCATTCTCCTCCCATGGGCTCTGCAGAATCCCAGAATCTTTGCAGCTATGGAGATCACAGTAAGCTGCCCTCAGCCTTCTCCACCGGGCCCAGCAGGGAACATGTCCATCTTCCCCTCTCCTGTCAATCTGAAGTACCCTCGTTGTCTAGACTCTAGGTCTCACCCTGTCCTGGTTTCAGGAACCATATCTTTTCTCTGTTCTCTTAACTTATTGGTTAGCTGTTCGTTTCTTTTTCTACATTTTAAAAGTTATCATTATTGTGTATGTGTATACATGCATGTGTGTGTGTGTGTGTGTGTGTGTGTGTGTGTGTGTGTGTGTTTGTGTGCACAACGAGGATTCAAGCACAAGTTTCACCCCCCATCTACCACAGTGCCTGTGCCACAATATGTGTGTGTAAGACAGGATAATTTTTGTGGAGTTGGTGCTCTTTTCTGCCTTTATGTGGGTTGGGGATCAAACTCAGGCTGCCAGTCTTACACAGAAGTGCCTTTACCCACCAAGCCATCCTGATGCCTCTCACTTGGTCCATTCTTAAATGCAAATGATGCACTCCCTGCTTTAAGAAAACCTCTCATTGCTCATGGCTTGCTTGAACTCGGTACCACCAAACTGCCTATTCTCTCCCTCCTGCTGACTCCTCAATTCATTAGAATCTGACATCTGATCTTTCTGTCCTACTCACAGTACTCCTTGGTCTTGGAAATCTAAAACCCAGTCACTCTCAAGACATTTTAAAATGTGGATTCTCAAAAGTCTTCCACACTGTCAATAACCTCACATCTTCAAAGACTCTCTTCCTTAAACCGAGAGTTTATTGCCTTTCCTCTTCTCTCCAGGCGTTTCTGTTTCCCCTGCAGACTTGTCTTCCTCTGGGTTCTTCCATGGAAGTTTTACTAAACGGAATGAGCTGTGCTATGCTGCGCTGACAGACAACCCTTACTATCCCAGTAACATGGACTTACTTTTTGTTTGTGCTCAGTGTCCAGCACAAGGGAACAGCAGCTCAGCTCTGAGAACCTCAGACATTAATAAGGTTGAAACACTAATGAAAGAAATCCCAGTTCCCCTCACCTCCAGGTCTCAGAATGGTTTTGGTGACCACTGTTTGCATAAGAGTCTCTCGAGCAGTTACCCTGTGCTTGTCTCACCATTGTGTGGGGAGTTGAAGCATGGGGATCATTTGCCTGTTCGCTTAAGAGGAACTGAGGCTGAATCAACACTTAATTACCTGTGCTTAAGGACATCCACTCAGAAACATTTACTAACACCCAAATTTGATACTGATGACAAGATTCTGGACCTCAGTTTGACTGTCTAGAATAAGACTTTTGGGAGCCTTGAAGAAGCGTAAGTGGTTTTTGCATGTGCAATGGATAGCAACCAGCAAGGGTGGAGGTCAAACCCACTGCCAGTCTTTAAGACAGCTAGCTCTGAGTGATCTCAGCCTGTGGTACTCACACCCTTGTAAAGACTCCTCCTATATTGGACAAAGCAGGCCTGGACCACCAGTAAGCTATTTTTGATATGATAGAGTACGACTTTTGAGGCTAGGTCATGAAAGACAAATCGACTTCTGTCTTGCTGACCCTCTGTGGTAATGTTTACTCTGGAGAAAGCCAATGTCTTCTCAGATGAGCATAGGGTAGTTGTAGGGAGAGTTCCACATGGTGCAGAATTGAGACTTCCTGCCAACAGCCAGGCAAGTCCTTCATGTTGGAAGCCTGTCCTCCAGCCCCGGTCAAGCCTTCAGAGAGGCAGCCCTTGTTGACTCTCTGAGAAGTCCTGAGTCATAGACTCCAGATAAGCTGTTCCTGGATTCCTGAGCCCCAACACAGAGATGCGTGTTTGTTGTTAAGCTTTGCTATTTCCGTGTTTGTCAAGGCATGTGCACTCGGACCTGAATCACTGCAGCTACTTTCTCATTTCTTCCTTTCTCCAAATTCAGTTTCTTTATGAGGACCTCAGTGAACTGAAGAAACATAAACCTGCTTAGAATTCATAACGGATTTCCCATTCTTAGGACAAAGCTCAAGGTTCATCCAGACCTGAGCAATATGACCTCTGCTGACCTTTTTAAACTTTTCTCTCATGGCTCTTTCACCTCAAAATCCAGACCACCCACCAAGATTTCTTTCATTTTGCAGTGTGCCTTTGTCCTGTTTCTTGGTTTGACTTTTCATACGGGTTTCTTTCTTTATGGAACACTCCTCTTATCTTTTTTCCTCACTCTGTTATTCATTCCCCTTTGGCCCTGACATCTGTAAGAAACCCAGGCTGATCTTCCCTGCCCATGATTGGAGGTGGCCCCTTTTTTATCTCTGTGTCAGGGCATTTCCTATTTTATATTAGTTATTCTGTCCATCACTGGGACAAAATACTGGATATAAACAACTTATAGGGTAGGAAAGGTTGATTTTAACCACAGTTTCAATATGGCAGAGACACTTTCGTGTGTGGTGATGGGAGCATGGAGCTGGTTCATCATCATCCAACAGCAGATAGGAAGGAAGTAGAGAGCTACAGGTAACTGGTGAGTAGCTGTACCTTCAAGGGCTTGCACCTAGTGAGCCACCCCCACTCGGCTGACCTCATATCCCCAAGGTCCTGCAGCCTCTCAAAACAATGTCACCAGGAGAAGAGCCAGTATTCAAACACATGATGCTGTGGAGGACATTTCAGAATCAAACCCTACCACGGTACTAAGAATCCTATTATTGGCGTGTTATTGACAGTAGCAGTGTTAATAATTGAAGCTTTCTGGACCCTCTGGTGAATGTGATATAATGAACATATTTCCTGTATTTAGGATTCTGCACCTTGGCTTTGGATTGTCCTTTGATTTCCAGACTTATCTTACTTTACTTAGGGTAGGCTGGAAGCAATGAAAAGCTGACCTAAATCCACAAAGCAGAAGAGCAGGGAAATAATTAGCGCATCTTCTTCACCCTAGCACCTCATTTCCGAGGTGTGCTGGACAGTGTGACTTGGAGTCCCAGTGGGTTTGAGCATTCTGTGACCATAGGAATTCTCTCGATATGAACCCACCCTTAGTTAACTTTCTCTCCTTCTCTCTTTCCCTTCTCAGCTCCCTTACAACTTCATACATCCTTCTCAAAAAACTACTTTCACACATCTCTGAGAGTCACCTGCCCTGGGTTGTAGTCACTGGATTAGCATTTACTATGAGCTAGCCGCCGGGCCAAGCTCTTTATTTGTTTTTCCTAGCAACACAATGAGATAGGTACTTGTCCATAAAATTGAGGTAACAGTGCTTACTCATAGGATTGTTATGAGAATTAAATGGGATAATAAGGGTAAAGAGCTCGGTAT
Organism: Peromyscus californicus insignis; assembly: GCF_007827085.1. Taxonomy (NCBI): domain Eukaryota; kingdom Metazoa; phylum Chordata; class Mammalia; order Rodentia; family Cricetidae; genus Peromyscus; species Peromyscus californicus. The sequence continues at coordinate 91,798,604 of NW_026294573.1, read as the reverse complement.
GCCTGGAAGAGAAGATGAACATGAAGAGCCTAGTGAAGTCCTCATATAGTATTGGTTTATACGACCAACCAATTGCTAATTTGCCCAAGATCACTTGTACGTGAAGTATTAGATTTTTTACTGAGTTCTGGGAGATTGTAGAGAGTGTAGTCCCTATTTGGTGTGGTCATATCAGTTATAATCTGTGAGCCCTTCGCACTGAAGACTGTAAGATGTGTAAGAAGAAGAACAATACCTACTACATTCAGCTTTATCCCCAGAATCCAGCACTCAGTTGATAGAAAAGTTTGTTGAAGAACATCTATCCTTTGGCTCCTGCTTTGTATTCAGTTTATATTACTCATCCTTACAATAATTTCTTCTGTGATACACTAAAATAAACCTAAAACTCCTACCTGAAAACAATATGCTGTTTCACCCCACCCCGCTCAGGTTCATGCTTGTTTTGAAGAGAAACACCTAACTTTAATCCAGTATTTCAGTTCCCTGAGATTAGGAAAAAATACTTGGTGTCTCTGAGCTGTATTTTTTCACCTGTAAAAGAAGCAGAGATCACATTCTCTATCATTACCGACTATTCCACAGCAAATTGCCTTGAAAATAAATAGCTAAAAACAAGACACACTTACAATCTCACTTTCTGAATTCAGATAAATTAGCTGCTTGGTTCTCGCTCAGGGCTGTGTGGGGGAGCAGGTGTTGTAGTCGATCCATCTCCTTGGGTTGCATTCAACAAGGTTCGACTGGGGCTGAGGATTCCCTTCTAAACTGCTCACATCATTGCTGATAATGACTCTCAGTTTTTTCCCAAGCAAATCTTCCACAGAATGGTAGTTATCTTTTCTGAAGGAAAAGGAGAGGAACATGAAGAGAGACACCCAGGATGGAAGACATAGATCTGTTGTAACCTAGTTTCAGAAGAAACACGTGATCACTTTGACCATATTCGATTGGTCAGATAGACCAGTGTGTCTCAACCTTCCTAATGCTGCGACCCTTTAGTACAGTTCCTCATGTTGTGGTGACCCCCAAACATACAATTATCTTCATTGCCACTTCTTAACAGTAAATTTGCTACTGTTATGAGTCATAATGTAAATATCTGATATGTGACCCACGTGGGGTTGTGACCTACAGGTTGAGAACCATTGAGATAGACCAACTCTAGTGCAGGAAGAAGGGACCCCAAAAGGATGTGAACACCAGTGGACAAGCTCATGGGAGAGTGTCTTGGAGGCGAGTGTAATACCTCACATACTGCGTTGCAGCAAAGGTTTTATGTGCCTAGCCCCCAGTTCTTTCTCAGACGTTTTAATTCTGTTTTATGGGCTCAAGACCGGATACCCAAGTTTTGGAACTTTAAGAACATAGTGCACCAGCCAAAATTTAACCATCATCCCAGGACAATTGTCACCAAATAAATCTAGTTATTGAAATTCACATCCTGCCGAGGACTGAGCCAGCAATGCTGGGGACAATCATCTGCAAAGTGCCTCGCTTTATTTTCCAGTTTTAATAATATGTTACTGTGTGTTTCATTAATCTCAACAACTCTGTGGCATATGCACTTTCTAAATGAGGACAATGAACTTTACAAAGATACAATTTGTCTAAGAGTACAAAACTCCTGGTGATGAAATCAAGATTTAAATATGGGACTCAAGACTCTAAAACCCATTCTATTTTGTCTCCAGCCACAGAGTGGCTAGTTATTCATGTTATTAACTAAAATAATAAGAAGTATTATACTATTGTCTTTTGTGGTAACCTCTATATTCATGAACAGCAGTGTCCTTGGAGTTCTCCTGTTGTTGTGTGTGGATGTGGGTTTGTATGTGGATACAAGTGTGCATGGGTACGTATGCCATTGCAAACACATACAGAGGTCAGAGGTCAACAAAGGATTCTTCCTCTATTGCTCTCCACCTCATTTGTTGTTGTTATTTTGCTATTTTGAGCCAGGGTTTCACTAGGTAGCCTTGGCCTGGAACTTAGTATATATACCAGACTAGCCTAGAACTCCTTTTTGAGGTAAGGTATCTCACTGAATCTAGTACTCACTGATTTGCTAGACGACCTAATTAAGAGAGCTCCAGGGATCTGCCTGTCTCTACCGCCTCGGTGATGGGTTGGTAGGTTCACACTGCCATACCCTGCTTTTTAACATTGGTACTAGGGATTCAAACTCAAGTCCTCACATGTGTATAGCAGTCTCGTTACTCAATAAACTGTCCCCTTCTCATGGTTCTCTTGCATGTAACTGTCCAACAAATGGCCTGCCACATCCTAGAGTATGTCTGGCTATTACAGAGTCAGAAGGCCCTGACATGGTGATGAGAAGTTATTCGAAATTTAAAGCATGGCAGGCCATGCGTCTGTATTGTCTGATCCCCTTTACCAAGAGGATAAGATGAATGGGTTACATCATTTAGAAAACAGATTCCCTGCAGTCCATTGAAAGCAGGACCTGTGCAAGTCAGTATATGGGCTTCAAGCCAGCAAAGAACCCAGACAAAACCAACACTAAGCCCTGAGAATCCATAGTGACAGAACTGGTTCTTATTCCAGGGACTGGGTCTTCTATGTTCACGATCCATGATGAGGGCTTTGATGTTGCTACTTGGGGAGCGGCTACCACTCAGCCTCCTAACTGAAGGAGAAAAGAAGCAAGACCATGGATGCTTGGGAGCCTCGCTAGGTCAGGGAAGTTAAAATGCCTGCACCATCATAGCTGGTTTCTGCCACATGCTGACTCACTGTCACCACAGCGGTCACCTGCAACCTACTGCAGTGGTACGGGAGGGGCAGCCCTTATCCTCTTCTGACAGACGAGGACACTGTGACTCAGAGAGGTGAACAGCGTGGCCAAAGTCTAACAGCTTAAAGTAACCACAGAGCACTGATTTCTAAGCTATTAATTAACTTTTCAGCCTTTTGCCCACAAGGAACTGCCTTCCGAGTTTAGAATCCGTTCCTAAGTCTCTGCCCACCACTCACTTCAGGGTGCTCTGTGGAGCCATCCTGGTAGTCCGCACTCATTCTCCAAAGCTTGCCCTCCTCCCCTCTTAAACTAGAGGGAGTTCTTCCCAGAGTTGCAACTCATCCATGGTCGCTGAAAGGGGCCTGGTAATCCTTAAAGAATGGGACATGTCAGAGCCTCAGAGACAGTGTGAAAGAACTGACTTAGGGAAAAGAGGGATGAAGACGGGATTGTGTCAGCCCTCTGTCCTCCCCCAAATTCTCATCTATTGAATCTGTTCTTTAGATCTGTTCTCAAAGAATCTGAAGGAGATCTTTGCTAGAAGGAGGTGCTTTGTGTCCTGGAAGCAAGAGGAAGAAGGGCAACCTGCCCTGAGAGAAGCCACTTCCTGTACTGGCACAACAAGATGGATGCCCATCCCATGGGGGACTGGGTCTCCAGATCTCCCTTAAAATACCTTCGTGGGCTCAGGCATGATTGTCTTAGGTAACATGAATTTGCAAGCCCAAATGAATAGTAGGGAATTAACTAGTGTAAAAGAGAGTCAATGTTTATAATAGGCAAAGCAGAATTATCCATGGGACAGGAATTGAAAATAGAACTCGCCAGCCTGGGCTACCAAGTGAGTCCCAGGAAAGGCACAAAGCTACACAGAGAAACCCTGTCTCGAAAAACCAAAAAAAAAAAAAAAAAAAAGAAAATAGAACTCAACACTCTCAGAGAACAATGGATATTGATAATATGAGATGCAAGTAAAATTTAAAAACAATCAAGCAGTCATTTTAATAATAATGAGTGAAATATTTAAAAAAACACAAGATATGGGGCAAAGCTGCTGGAGAAAAAAAATGTGACTGAAAAGAGCAGAAGAAACACTCAGGGGCTGGAGGAGCGAGTTCCTCCCTACAGGCATCATTAAGGAAGGAGGAAAAATACAAAGGAAGTGATAAGGGCTGTGGAGGAAACAGAACCGCCTGAGTTGAATAACAGCAGTTCAGGGTGAGTTTCTTCTACTGTGCACTTCTTTGTAGGTCACAGTGCACTGGGCCCCGTGGTTTGGAACCACAGTCTCAACTCTGAAATTGGAAAGCATTCATTTCTAGAAGTGGATCACAATGTTGAACTTGGTTTACAGTTCAGGCTTCCCCTTCTTTATCCTGGGTTGCTTGGCTCTCGAGCCTTTGTGGAATGAAGGGCATGGTTCAGTTTCCGTTTCTCTGACTTGCACTTCCCCAGCTGCCTTCAACCCCTATTCTTACTGTTTTTTCCCTGATGGTTTTGATCCTCCAAAGGTCTCCAGATGAAGGGAAGAGAGACAGAGAAAAAAGGACACATGTGGAAAGTAAACTCCATCAGAAGTTGACTGTAAGCTCTCCAGATCGGGCAAATGCCCAGAGCCAAGCTAGGCCCCTCTAGTCTGGAGTCTTTGGACATGGTTGGATACAGCATTATACCAGCTGGTCCCTCTCAGCTTTTCCTTCAGTCTTAGGATCCCAGCAACCCTTGCCTCTCCATTGGGTTCCTTCCCCACCTCAAGATGATAGCACTCAATAGGTTAATAAACCCATTCCACTTACCACATCTTACACCCATCAACACAGGCTTTCTCCTCCCACAGGACCCACAGCTGAGCCATAGTAAATAGACAGTCACTGTTCCAGCAACTGGGGAAAGCCGGTGGATGTCAAAGCAAACACACCCCGCTGGCTGTGTCCCAGAGCTCTTGCTATCTCTGCCTTTAGATTTCCTGGAATGGGCCACATCAATCCCAATAGCAACTGAAGTTGGGGAACTCATTTCACAGCTTTCCAAATTGTCCCACTGATTTCCCTTGTCATTGTCTTCAGTGGAAAATCACTTAGCCCCGGAACAGTCCCCTCCAAAGAACCTTGGTCACAAAATCAGCCCTCTCTCTATACTCAAGACGTCGAGAGAGTCAACTGACAGATTACAGCTTGTGCTTTCCATGGCTGATTCCAAATGCCTCACGGTTTTGGCTGAGTTCTGGGCCTTCTGTCTCTCAATTTCATTATTTGTAAAATATGGATAGGAAGGTCTCAGTCACACAATTAATATAAAGATTAAATAAGATGATATATGGAGAGTATTTACAAATATGAGGAGGGCCCCAGCTGTCGCTCTTATAATATAAAATTCCTGTGTAAACAGTGAATGCTATCATTAAAGCAGAATGACCTATAGGTTCCGAATTATGATTAGGGGATCAGAGTTTACAAATTTCCCTGAATCCATGAGCTTAAGTGTACATAAATATGGATCAGTTTGAAGAAACGACCTAGATAATGTTATTATTATCTCCACATAATTTGCTGAAAAATTACAAATGGTTGTCAGAGTTGTAGATTGCAATGATAACATGTCTAAAGAAGATGCCATGGGTGTTCCATCCTCATCTTATGTGTTTATCTTTCTGGATACGGGGAACCACAACGCCTGGGGCTGGGTATGTTCTTCCTTCCTTTTGAAACTAACAGCTAGCAAGTCCACCAAATGCAGCTAAGCAGCAGCATCCTAGTGAGTAGACCTATGCCAAATTCTTCTAAACAGAGTTGGGTTTTGTGCTTCTTCAAAACTCCAGCAGCATTTTATGTAGTCCTCTGCTCATGCTGCAGGGGATTTGTTTTCTGCCAGTCCATGACCCCCTTGGATCAAACATTTGTTCTTAGTCTTAAGTAGGACATTGGCTTTGGGTGTTCTTCAGACATCATTTCAAACACGGCTAAGGGCATCTTGAGGCCATAAATTCTTATTTTTACCTTTTCATCTTGATAATTTAATTTTGGCTTTCAGATTTCCCTCTCTACTTAAATCTGACACTATGCTTTTTTCCTTGTCCCTAATGGAAGTTTTAAAAAAATGAAGTAAAGGCAGAACTGGAAGCTACAATAACATATAAAAAGGAACCCAGAAGAAGACATGGCATCCAAGAGCTAAGGCTTAGAGGTGCAAGTGTTCCTGGTAAAGGTCTGTACATTTGATTTATTCAGACAGATGGAAGAACACTGCAAAGCAGAGATATGGGTAATGCTATTGGGGACCATAAAGACAGCTGATGTGTAGGATTGTAGGATGAGAGAATGGGAAGGTAGCCCTGTGAAGGCATGAGAGTGAATGAAGCCTCTTAAGGAACTCAAATTTTGTCATTGATACACTTTGGGGACACATTCTTTACACATGGGGAGGGAGGGTGACCCAGTGGGAGGAGTGTTTCAGAAAGATCATCGTTGACCAATGGTTTGGCTTGCAGGGCACACTCAGTGTCGGGCACCTGTCTGTAAATGTCAGTCCTTCCATCTGTTCCAGGGCAATGGATGTCAACCATCCGCTATGCTACCTGTGGCTGAAATCAGATCTGTGAGAAGAAGTCTTTGTGGAGTGTGGATATGTGGAGGCTGGGGACTCACTGAGGGTGACAGGAAGGAGGAGTAGAATGTTTGACCCAGTGAATACGGGAGAATGAAAATATAGATCTTTGGGATTTGACTGACAAGGTTAGTGCTGTGTAGAAATGACCTAGGGAGATTAGGAGCAGGGAAAGTGTGGGGAAAAAGAAACCAGAGACTGCCAGGTGCTAACCTGGACCTTTGCGGAAGGAATTGAAACTATAATTGGTCAGTCTGATTATTGGGTTTTTTTTTTTGTTTGTTTTTTGATCTTGACTTCTCTCTTGATCCTCTTATATCTGTTTCTTTACAGAGAGGAGTGCCCTTACTAGGGAATGGACCTTCTCCTGCCCAGAGCTTTCTTTTCTTGTTCAAAGCCATAGCTCCAGTCTAGCCTCTTTGGTTCCTTTGACAGAAGCAATATCTGCTGAAAAGAGTTTTCTTAAAGCATGGAGAGAAAACTCAACCTTGGGCTTCCTACATTTTAAAATTTCTTCCTATGGCCTAGGGCTTGAAAAAAAACTGCCACAGAGCCTAGCAGTGGTGGCATGTGCCTTTAATCCCAGGACTTGGGAGGCAAAGGCAGGTGGATCTGAGTTCGAGGCCAGCCTGGTCCACAGAGTGAGTTCCAGGACAGCCAGGGCTACACAGAAAAACCCTGTCTCAATAAAATAAAATAAAATAACAAAAAAAAAATGGCACAGAGAGTCAGATCCTGGGTCTGAAGTTCAAAAGTTACTTGTTTTTATGTTAATTCTATATTTTGTTTCCAGGTTCAGAAATAAGTACAACTAAGACCTTATCTTAAGGACTGTAAATGAATTCTGTGGTCTCCAGAGTAAAGGATTACCAGAAAGCATTTCATCACTATGGAATCATAACTGTGGCTCCAGGTCATTAGGGATAATAAATCAGTTTGGCTGGGTAGTAGCTTCAGAGACAACTTTCCAAGAGAACTGACAGGATTATCAGAAAAGCTCCTAATGACGGATATCTCAGGCAGAATCTTAATTACCTCAGAATTCACAGGAAACACCTGATAGTGCTACAGATGATTTGATTAGAAACCACACTTTGAAATCTCTCCCCGTGAATCACTGATAGCCCATTAGGGAGCCTCGTCTGTGCAGAGTCTCATGCACACAATAAATCTCCACATGGGAGAAAAACATGTTTTTAAAACTTTCATCTTTAATTTCGATCCTGAAAAAAAGGCTTTTTTTTTTCTTGACAAGAACTTAATAGCCTAAGACAGTGTTGAAGTTAAAATGATTTTCTAGTTCATCTTTCTTATCATTTATGAATCATTACAGTCAGAAGTTGTTTATCTCATTCTGTAAGATATGTGAGTCCACATCGTAAGAAGCTAACTCTTTTCATCATGTGTTTGTTTGGTCCAAACAGACACTGAGCCCCAGGAACAGCAATGGGACACCTACTTTATTGTATACTAATGCAAAGACAAAGGTGAATGAAAATGAATACAGTGTCTTGCTTTCTTCATCTTGTAATTTACTAGAGCAGATACAGTGAATCAAAAGATGATCCAAATAAACGTAAAGGAACAGATACTGGAGTGCTGAAGCATTATACACAATTTTGAGTACACTGATTGGGGAACCCTGGCTTTCTGAGACACAACCATTGTGCTGATGTCTGGAAGAAGATTCAGGATGGCCTGGTGTGCTCCTTCGTTTTCGTCAACTGGAAACAAACCGTAGTCACCTGGGAAGACAGAACTACAGCTGGAGATTCGCCTCATCAGACTGGCCTGCCGGCATGCATGTGAAGCATTTTCTTGATTAGTGACTGATGTAGGAGGGTCCAGCCCACTTTGGGTGGTGCCATTCCTGAGCAGGTGGTCCTGGATTATATAAGAAAGCAGGCTGAGCAAGCCATTGAAATTAAGTCAGTAAGCAGCATCTGTCTGTGGTTCCTGCTTCAGTTCCTGCCTTGAGTTCCTGCCCTGACTTTCCCTGATGAAGGACTATAACTGTAAGCTGCAATAAACCCTTGCCTTTGCAGGTTGCTTTTGGTCGGTGTTTTGTCACAGTAACAAAAAGCCAAGTAGGGCTTTAGTGAAAGGAGGTTGAGGAGAAGGCAGGGAATGAAGGCAGGGATTCTATTTCAGGTGTAGAGGGAGATGATACAATGGCCCTAGACCAGGAAGGAAGTGAAAGATAGTTGGAGTGGCTGGAGAACCACGGGAAGTGTATGTTACCATGTGAAACAGAAGCTGTGGTGACTGTGTGGGCTCTGCAGCCAGATGATGGAGGGAAACAGTCCCTGTCAACGGTGAACCAGATCATTTAGAAAGGAGGGCAACCTGGATGGTCAGACATGGGGAGAGTGTGGGAACTGGAGCTAAGTGACAGCTTTTGGGAGTTAGAGTATGAGGAGAACATGGCGGGGGGGGGGGGGGAATGTGGGAACTGTGACTTAAAGCACTAAAGGCAGTCATGAGAATAAAGCAGAGCAAAGCGAAAGACCATGGCACAGACCACAACATTGGGGACAATCCCGTGAGTTCAGTTGCAGAAGATGAGTCAGGGGAAGTGTGTGGAGGCCACACAATGAAGGACTTGAGGGTTGGGCAGTGGCGTTTCAAGTACAAGAGGCCAAGGGAAAATGGTAAGTAACAGTTTTGAAGTACTGAGGCTGTGGGGGGCCGGAGTGTACCTGCCCGATCCACACAGTCTGTTCAGGCCATGCGCATCACAGGGGTTACTACACAGAACTGCTGCAAGCTACCGTCTTCTCCCCGACAACAGAAGAATGAGTGGATGAATGGATTTTGCTTGGGAAGGAGAGAGGAGAAGAATGTGTGCGTGCATACGTACATACATGCCTGTGTGCATGCATGTGTTTGTGTGTGTGTCTGTGTGTGTGTGTGTGTGTGTGTGTGTGTGTGTGTGTGTGTGTGTGTGTGTGCAGACTCTGCCACTATGTTTCCTGGGGGCAGCCTCAGCTGTGATCCTGCTCCCATAGGGAAGGACCCTGGCTAGACTGGCTTCCTCTAGCCAAGTGGAAGTCCTGAATTTAACTTCTGGAGGAAGAACTTTGATAAACCATATACAACTGGCACATGGGGGTTGTTACAAGACATGCTAGCAGCCCATTCCAGAACTGGTTTTCCATGTATTTTTTTCTTAACTGAACAAAGAGCTCAGGAGGAAGGCACAAAGGACAGAAGGGAACAGAGGCAGTGGTAGGATGGAGGTGACAGAAATTCTAAACTATCTGGCCGCTGGGAAGGCCTGTTCCCACTTTGCCAGGATGGGACTAACATTGCCTACACTGATATATTCATTGGTTTTTACAAATAAAAAAATTAATATAAATGTTAGGAATACCATAGAAATAGGACTATGTTAATAATACATAATGTAGTTACATTCTCAGTCACCCATAATTTCATTATGAGAAGTGATTTTGTTTTAACGATATTATACAGCAAAAATGGGTCTGGTGGTGAGGCTTATAACTTCTACACTTGGAAAGTTGAGGCAGGAGGATTAAAAGATCAATGCCATCCACAGGGATGCAGCAAGACTTTGTCTTACCCTCCTCCCAAATGTTATATAAAATTGTATACATGATGTTAACAATACATAGATTTCAATGTGCTACTAGTAATACTTATTACCATGATTATTAAAGTATGGATTTATTATTATTCCTACTAATGTATACTCTCTACAGCCCTGGAGTTTACAGGAAACAGTGAAAACATTTCATTCGTTCCTAAGCTCCCGCCCCGAGAACAGGTGACCACTTTCTCTCATGCTTTTCATGCATCTCTTTTTTCTCAGCAGGTATGGTCTAAACATTCTGTCCTCACATGACCTCTAACACAGCCTAAAGAGCAGTGATAATGTTGTGCTTACATCTGTGTCCTCCAAAGCTAGCAGAGTTCCTGTGCTCAAAAAGGGCTCTGAAAAGTTTGCTTGGATCCCATCAAGCGGGAAGGTGAGATTAAAGGGAATATTTAAACCTTTGATGTGAATGACTGGGCACACACTGTTGTAATTGAAAAAAAAAATGAGTTAGAAAAGGGAGTGTTGGACTCCAAAAAAGGTATGTCAGGAGATGAATTTAGTCACCTTCAAGGAAATGGAGTTCTGCTCAAGAAAAGTGCCAAGACCAGGACATGGGTCTTGGGACATGGAAGTCTTGGCAGAAGAAATTCAGCACTGAACCATCAATTTAAAGGAAGGAATAGTTGTGCTGAGAACCTGATCAGAAATGTCCCAGAAAGAGAACATATCATTTTCTTTTTCTTTTTCCTTCCTTCCTTCTTTCTTTTTTTTTTTTCTCATAAATATAGATTTAGTCATGGAACCTCTGGATCAGAGTGGTTCTTAACCTTCTTAATGCTGTGATCCTTTAATACAGTTCCTCATGTTGTGGTGACCCCCAACCATAAAATTATTTTGTTGCTACTTCATAACTGTAATTTTGCTGCTTCTATGAATTGTAAATAAATACTTTTGGAGATAGAGGTTTACCAAAGGGGTCGTGGCCCACAGGTTGAGAACTACTGCTCTATATCATTTCACCCTCTCACCTGGTCCAGATCAACACACCAGAGAAAGCATGAGGATACAGACAGAGAGAAAGTATTTCCCTGACCTAAAGTAACTCCTAAGACCACCTTTTCCTCTTGCTTAAAAAAACATAGGACACTTATTCTAACCTCTTTAGATATGGACTACTGTGGCTTAAAATTAAGAGCATCTGGACCAATGGAGGCAGCTGCCATTAATTTCTTCAATGAATTATTTTGAAAAGGGATTTTGGTTTCTTGAATGAAACATAAAGAACAATGATTGCTCTAAAGTAAGAAAGGCCCATTAAATATCACTTAATTTCCCCTTCACTTTAATAGAGTACTTTTTGGACTGGCAATTCCCTAGGGAGTCCGAAAAAAGTTGGTATTTTTCCTATTCAGTGGTTTAAAAATCAAATCTTTCTTCTAAAGCAGAGAAGTTATTAATCATCAGGGTTGATTGTTCTCAATCTACATGGAGCAAGAGTCTTCAGACAAAGAAACATCTCCCATCCCTCCTTCTGGAACCCAGTGTCTCAGGCCTTCCTTTCTGAGACATCAGAAATTGATGCGGCCTCTTCCTGGTTCTTATTCTGAATGAAGGCAGGAGCCAGGGAGTATACATACTAGACAGCCCTTCCCTTCTTCCCACTGGAGAGCTTACAGTACTGCTTCACTGGTTGGCATATTTGCATCGTTATTGCCCGTCACTGCTGACATTGGTTGTAGCTAGTAATCTGTTTTGACTAACTCTCTAAACATCAATAACCATCAGTAATGATAATGTCAACCTCCTAGTGGTTTAATAACAGTAGTTATTATGATCATGACATAAGTATATGAATGTTCCATGGACAGAATTGTCATATTGTTTTTTAGTAGATTTCTATGCTTCTTTTGAGTTTTGTGTGTCAACAAATATGCGGCGCAAACTTGTGAAAAGAACTCACCAAGCCAAGTCTCCCATAGTTATGTTTCTCTGTTTGTTTAATCACATTTCCTGTAAAAGTACAGCCAGGCTCACATTATTTGATCTGCCAGAAGCAGAAACCTAGGAAAATGTGCATTGGACAGGCATTTGGTCAAAGGCTGGCTCATCGAAAACACCAGAACTTCTGAGCACTTGGCTTTGGCTGTGAAGTCATTAGTAATGTTGATTTGTTTTCAGAGAGACTTAGCAAATGGTCCTGATCACTGAAGTTGAGAAAGACAATGGCCAAGAAAATGGCAAAGATCATCTGTGTGAACCAGCCATACCACTTCCTGGTGTACACCAGAAAGCAATCAGATTCAGCTCACTCTAGAAAGCAACACATCCACCTTTATTGTTGCACTCCTTATGACAGCCTGCTTATGGAGTCAGTGAGGCTGCCCATCAGTGGATGAATGGACAACAAAAACACAGTGTACATATACAATGGGGCTCTACTCAGCCACAAAGAAGAGTCAAATTCTGTCATTGGCCAGAAAGTGGATAGAAAGGTAGATCCATACCAGGTGAAATAAGCCAGTCTCAGAGTGAAAAGTGTCACCTTTGTTTCTCTCGCATTTCAAATCTAGAGAGATCACAGGGACACAAAAGTAAACCCATGAAGGGTATCAGGGATATGGAAAGGGACGTGAGAGAGGAGAGAAGGAAGCCAGAAAGTGACACTTATGATTGCAGTACGCAGGTATGGAAATGTCACAATGGAATCTCCCTCTGTACAGTTAATATGTACTAACAAAATGGCAAGGAAAAGCCACATTTAAAAGTAGAATTGGTTGAGAAAATACTCTATTCTAGATATTGCAAGACTTTTGTAAATATTTTCACATTTCCATTCTAATTATGCCCATTTTGTAGATAAGAACATTAAGGCTGAGAAAAGTGAACTGTCCAGGGCATCATCCACCTACTCCTTAAAGAACTAGGATTTAAAGTGTGGATTCCATGCTCCATTCCCTCTCTGAATCCCTTCACTTGTACTTGTGGCATCCATGTAATAGCCTTTCCTGTGATGGACTATCTCACCACCAGTTTCCAAACTCCTTACTTTGCTGATCTGTGTATGGATTGCATATTGCTTGACATCTATGGCGACTCAATAGACGTTTTTGTCTACATAATGGAATGAATGCCTAAATGAATGATAAAATGAAAGCATCTACAATAAATCGATACTTCTTCCCCTAGATTCTTATGTACTTACTTTACCTAACCTTTCTCTGGTTTATCTTCTCTCAAATATGATGGGACACCATAAATCACACAACTTAGGGAACCTTTATGGAATGAAATTCAAGGATGGTCCTTTGGATGCAACCCTGAAGGCAGGCGGCACTCTGCTAAAGAGTGGTCATTATAGAGAAGATGCAGGAGCACCATCACCTTGCCATTCTTGTGTCAGGTCTAAAAGAAACCGGACAAATGGCTAACTGGGGTGCCTGTTAGCATACTAAAGTGCATGCTGGCCTCCAGGCTCTCTCAGCTTCACAAAGTACCTGTTACAGATGACATTCTGGCTTTTCTCACCCTGCGCCCTGCCCTAAACTTCTCCAGCTCATGGGCTTCCCTTCCCCCAGGCTTCTCATTTTTCTATGACCTGCCATTTCAGCCATGCACTCCCTTGGTCTTTTGGTTTCCTCTCTTTGCTCTCTGTCTTCTGTTACCCTTTCTTGGTTTTCCTCTCTCGCTCTCCCTTGCTCTCTCTCCCCTCTAGGCTAAGTCCATTCTTCTCTCTGTTCAATCTACTACTTTCTCTTCCTGCTCTGGACTCTTTCAGATGCCTCTGACTGTACTCTCCCTCACATCTACAACAAAAACCTTTCCCCCAACTGCACTTTGGAGTGGTCATGTCTTCACTTTGTACAAGTTGGTTTGTACTAACAGATTTGTATCATGGATTTTCATGAGGAAGATTAGAAATGTGAAGTTTCTACCAAGTTGGTGGTGCTTGAACCACCTGGGAGGCTAATGGAAATTCAGAAAACTAATGTTTCCCCAATGGGGAATGTCCTACTTTCCCTAGTGAGTTTCTGCTTTGGGATGTTCAACATCTTGACAACGAGGAGTGTTAATGATGTAGGCATGGAGCCTGACCTAGGGTTACAAAATCACAACAGACCATCTCATGAACATCTTTTCTGGGAGGAGTGCACTCCACAGAGTACACTTCCATTCCAAGGAGAAACCATCTATGTTGTCACACAGTGTCCTCAGCAACTTCCCCTACAGAGAACACCAGCCCTTCCTCTTCTCCATGGTGCAAGGAAGTAATTTGTTTACCCTAAGCAGAGATCCTAATCAGAGAGGGAGGAGACAGTGAACCACATTTCATCATCCAATCTGCCACTGCCTTTCAGAGGCATCCATTATTATGCTATAACCATGGAACCCAGACACTTGGAGCAAAACAGACCTGTGGGCTGGCCATAAAATCTTGTTCCAAACTTTAGTCGCTATGGGCAGAGAAGGGGCCAAACAAGATACTCATTTGTTTATGACCCAGTGACATGATAAAACAGAGACAAGCAGGGGCAGGGAGACTTCATAGAGCTCACGGGCTCTTGGGAGTTTTCCCACATGCCTGGAGTCAGTGGAGAAGTTTGAAGACTGAGTATTTGAGTTTCCATGCTTATGAGAACACCCAATACTGAGTTCTTCATGAACTTTTACCAAATCCTTGCAGTGTCTTGGTGAATGCAGCTTCTGGTCTCTCGATCCTTTATGAGCCCAGCACAGTCTTGATTTCCTTCTGCAAAGTGGAAGCCTGTACATCAACTCCGCTTTTCATTATCTCTTCCTCAGAGTGAGGTAACGTCCTCTGTTTTCTGTGTCTCTGCTTTTTATCTACCTGAAATCCATTCCACACAACACAAACAAATCTGTGTATGACCTGGTCCTTAAAACATGTCAGCCAGTCTACATAACACACATTTTCATCAAATACCTCAAGTATGTAAAGAGAAACTGGGGAATTGTGTGTTAGAAGCAGGCTTTACTGACTTTACTATTCACTGTAGGAGACATAGTCCGAAGTTATTTTCCTTTCTGGGCTCATCTTCATGTAGATAACAGTGAGAGAAGGGCTGTGGAAAGATCAAATAAGCAAATACATATAAAACATGGTGCAGGGACCAGTTCAATAAATACTCTCTCTCTCTCTCTCTCTCTCTCTCTCTCTCTCTCTCTCTCTCTCTCTCTCTCTCTCTCTCACACACACACACACACACACACACACACACACACACACACACACACACACACACACTCACCACCCATCTCTTGATGAAAGAATACTTGGATCCTCAGTTGAACTAACTATATTGCTGTGACCTGTAGGCACATGCAGCTGGTGGGTGCCATGCTGGATATAGCAGATAATGCTTTTACAGTTGCAGAAAATTCTATGGACAGCAGTTTTGTGTACAATGCAGAATAACTGACCTGTTTCAAGGGCAAGGCTTGAGAGTACAGCTCCCAGATGATGGGTTAGGCATGCCAGAGAGAATAGTTGTGTTCTCTTGGGAGCTTGAGACTGTTGGTCACATGTTTTCATAGTCAAGATCCAGGGAAAGATGAATGCTGGGGCTCCTATGGTTTTTTCATTATCAGTCACTCATACAGAGACCCTAGCCCACAGAGTGATGGCTCTTCCCTGGTCAGTTAAGCTTTTTCAGAAACACCCTCACAGTTATGTCTGGAAGGAGGTCTGCTAGATGGTTTAAATCCAGTCAAATTGATGATGAAATTTAACTACTGAGGTCTCTTTGGGATGACTTCCAGCAGATGACCCCAGCTATTGTGGAGCCTTAAGGTCCTCCCAGTAGGTGACTAAGTCGCCTTCTGAAGAGTGTGCAATGGGGTAACAAGGTCAGCAGGCATGTTCAGTGTCCTTGAAATCCTGAAGATACAGCAACAGAAAGCAGAAGCTCATCCTTTAGACAGTGACTATGGTAAGGACTGTGACCTGGGATTAGAAAGCTGGTCCTTGCTCTGTCATTGATTCTCTATGCCAGGAGGTTAGCATATGGCTCTAGACTCTCATTTTCCCATGGATTCCACGAGGAGTGTGTGTGTGTGTGTGTGTGTGTGTGTGTGTGTGTGTGTGTGTGTGTGTGTGCTCGTGTACAAGTAATGATACTATTGGCATCTTCAACTCTAATTTCCCTTGAGATTTTCAGGGACTAGAAGACATGTTTGAGCACATTAGACTGTTAAGGGACACATGAACAGCACTCAATCTAGTACCTGACCCAGAGTCAGAGCTCAGCTAAGTCTTGGAACCTCAGACCTTGATGTTTTTCACCTCTCCCATTGATGAGTCCAAAGGGCAATAGGATGTGAGGCAACCCAAGATGAGAAGATGAATTCCAGGTGAGAGAGCAGGAATTAGACTCCCTGGTAGGCAGACAGACAAGGAGAGGAACCCACCATGGCTAGGTGATAAAGGTGGTGAATTTCCAAGATGGCTTCTTTCTCGACCTCCCAACTCAAGACAAAAGCTGCCAGGCTTTTGTCTCCCACTATCTAGCCACCTGCCGCTGGACTGGCTCAATAAGTTCAAGGCTGGATCAGGATTCATCACACACAGTTGTGGACCAATGAACCAAACGTCTTAGCTTTCTTCAAACTGACCAATCCTAAATTAGGGAAGGAAGACCCTTCAGGACCTTTGAAACCCCCAGTCCTCCAGAAAAGACTGCATTTTTTACTTTCTGAGCCCCTAGTCTGCTTTGCAGAGGGTCTTTTTCTCTATGTGTGTTTCCTCTCCCTCAATAAATGCCTTCTGTCAACTGCTGGTTCTGTCTGCAATGCTTGAGATTTCTCTGCTGCTATCTGCTGCACTTCAGATTTTTCCTGCCTTATTTTTTTACTTTTTAAAAAATTTTAATTAATTAACTAATCAATTATTTCCCATATTTCCCAGCCTGATCACATTTTTCCCTCTATCCTGTCCTCCTAGTCCTTTCCTCAGCCACCCCACCCCCCACTCCTCCTCTTTTCTCTTCAGAAAAGGGCAGGACTCCCATGTATATCAGCCAGCCATGGTATATCAACTTTCAATGAGACTAGGTACCTCCTCTCCTATTAAAGCTGGATGAGGCAACCCAGTATGAGGAATAGGGACTCCCAAACAGGGAGAGTCAGACATAGCCCTGCTCCTACTGTTAGGAACCCCACAAGAAGACCAAGCTACACAACTGTAACGTGTATAGAGGGCCCAGGTCTTTTAATTCTTCAACTGGCAAAGAAAACAAACCCAGTAAATTCCCCTGTCTCGTTTCTAGACTGTACCACACACAGGCTTGAAGATTGTCAAAACCAAGGATCCTAACACAGCCAAGTTGGCTTTTGCATGGGTTTGTTTCAGAGCTAAGCAGCCATGATGATTAGCATTAACAAAGCTGTTACTCAGACTTTCTCTTTATCTTCCATCAAGTCATATGCCAGTTCTCAGAGTTCCAAGTGTTTGCAGAACGAGAAGGAGGCAAGTTCCAAGGGCCTAGAGCAGAACATCATTGCTTCTTTGAAGGGACAGTATTCAAGAGTCCATCGCTGTGAAAAAGTCCATCATTTTCACAGCACCCCTGCTACTTCGCTATTTTCTTCTATAATTTGTTTGTTCTTCTGTCTTCAAGTCTGTCAGATGTGCTGACAGCTGGCCTGGCCATGACCTATCCTAACTCCACAGGAGGCGTTGCTAATGCCTTTAAAGGGTTCAAAAAGTTTCCTGATTGCTCACTAAGAGTTGTGTTTAATCTCAGTGAAACCCCCTCTCCTATCTGCAGAGGAAGGACAACACCTCCCAGGGGTTGTGTGAGTACCCCGAAGCCCGTGCATGAATGTCTTCAGAAGGAGGGGAAGAAGGGGAATTCCCCCTTGTCACCGCACTCATGAGACTTAAAGGATAAGGATCTGTTGCGCTGATGCCTAGAGACCAGGATAGTGTGACAGCAAAGCTCCAAGGGCCTCAGGTGTCCAGTCAAACATGAGGCAGAATTAGACCAACTGGATAACACTTGCCCAGTTCACAAGCCATATGCACTTACACTTCTGAATCATTGAAAATTTATTCCTTAGTCAAACCCGTGTGGTTCCCTGCTTTCAAAGGAGGAGTCTCAAGTTGAGGAAGTTGTGGCTTTGATATGCTATGTCCCCCTACAGGCTCATGTTTGAACACTTGATACCCAGCTGCTGGCACAAGGTTATAGGACATTTAGGGTAGCAGGCATGACTAGAGAAGGCAGAACACTATGGGCAGGCTTGAGGGTTAGAACCTTCCTGGGAACTACTTGCCATGTGTTCCCACCACCACTGAGGTCTTTGTCATGCCTTCTCTACCACAGTGGACTGTACCCTCTAGAACTCTGAGCTAAAATACATCCTTTTTCTCTTTTAAGTCTCTTCTGTCACATGTTTGGTCAGAACAATGAGGAAAGTGAACCATTCAGAAGCCATGTGACTTGCTGAGATCAAGGTGAGTATAAACCCAAAAGCTGGGCTTCCTCAGCCCTTAGGGCATCTTAGGTGTTCTTCCTTCCATAGGGGACACGTCTGGGTTAAACCTGTCTGGAAGGGGGTGCCTCAGAATAAAGGGTTAGTATAAAGTCATGTGGGCTTACCACAGGTGGTCTTGAACTTTTACATAGCAAATAGTGTAGCTAGAGTTTTCCTGCCTGGCCCACAGTCAGGACAAATCTCTCTCACCTGCCAGTCCCACAGCCACTCAAACCCGACCAAGTAAACACAGAGACTTGTATTGGTTACAAACTGTATGGCCATGGCAGGCTTCTTGCTAACTGTTCTTACAGCTTAAATTAATCCATTTCCATTAATCTATACCTTGCCACATGACTCGTGGCTTACCGGCATCTTCACATGCTGTTTGTCATCATGGCGGCTGGCAGTGTCTCTCTGACTCAGCCTTCCACTTCCCAGCTTTATTCTCCTCCTTGTCCTGCCTACACTTCCTGCCTAGCCAATGGCCAATCAGTGTTTTATTTATTGACTAATCAGCAACACATTTGCCATACAGAACATTCCACAGCAAAATAGTCTGGCTAATTTAAAACATAATAAAGCAATTGAAGTGTGTGTGTGTGTGTGTGTGTGTGTGTGTGTGTGTGTGTGTGTGTGTATCTATGGTTGATATTCATTTTTTAACTGTGTGTTTTGGCATCATTTAGTCACTGTACATTATTCAGAAGGAGTAAGAATTTAAGAACAAATGTAACTGTCGGAGTAAGCACTAAATTATCGAATTATGCATTCTGCATTTACTTTTTCAACATCATGAACTCTGTGATACATTAGGCCATGCCCAGAAGAAGGGAACATAGGAAAGAAAAGTCAGTAAAACTATATTCTTTAGGGCCTCTCACTTCTCATTGGTTTATGATATGGAATATACATCACTTGCCTCTTTGTATGGTAGGTCTAATAAGTCATGAGACATAGTTTCCATTCCTAGAAATGGGCAGAATGGCCTCCCAAGTACCTTCATTTCCTCCTATCCCTCCCATCCATAAATTCATAAGTTCACCAAACAATACAGAAAAGAAGAAGCAGCAGCTAGAGAAGAGAGCAGGAATGAACAAACGTTACTAGTTCTCAAGGGAATAGTAACTAGAATTTCTTTTTATTTGGTTAAAAACATTGTCATTTGCAAATATTTTTGTTGAAAAAAAATATACAGGAGACTGGGTAGATGGTTCAGTGAGTAAAGCTCTTTCTGTGAGGACACTAGTTCAAATCCCCAGGACCTCTGCAAACCCTGAGTGTATAGGATGGACATCTGTAGCCCTAGTGGTCCCAGGGAGATCGGAGGTGGAGATAGAAGAATCCCCAGAAACTCATGGACCCGTTGACCTGGGATGTGCAGTGGATAAAGTACTAAGGGAGCCTATGGCAAACAAGGGGGAAGGCACAGACTGACACCCAAGGTTGTTGTCCATCCTCAGCCTGTGTGCCATGGCACTTACACCTTCACATACCCCATATACACTACACTACACTACACTACACACACACACACACACACACACACACACACACACACACACACACTCTACACATCACACACACTACACACATACAACGCACAGACACAGACACACACACATACACTACACACATACTCCACACACACATACACACACGCACTACACACATAAAATTTGAAAATAGAAAAAAAATATATAACAGTTTAACCCATATTAAAAAATTGTGTGAGTCAGTTTGTAGTAAGGACTAGGCACATGGAAATTCACCAAGAAATAGTAAAGTGGAAATAAAGGAAGGTGTTTAAAAAGAAAGGTTTAGATGATGTAGCTCTTTGTCCTGTTGGAGCATCATATTGGGCCGTGTTTCCAGAAAAGCTGTCAGATTCCATAGTTCTTACTATCTGAGCAGTGGAAGTTGACAGTTGCTAAATGAATATAGGAACCTCTGTTGTGGGGGCACTAATTTTTACTCTACTTCACGGGACTTTTCTATTTCCCTTTGCTTTGTGGTTTCATTTTAACATTAACAGCTGAACTGGGTCTTTCTGTAAGTAAGGAACACTAAATTAGCAGAAAAGACTCAGAGTCCTCCCTTGAAGTGTGAGCTTGCTGCAGATGGACCACACCATTGCCCTTTGTGGATTCCTAGAATCCAGAGAGATTGTAACTGAGTAGAACTTCAGCAGGCAATTAATGGGTGAATGAACCAGTGCACCCGGGACTAAGTGTCATCTCACTACAAATGCAAAAGCAAGCTTCTTACAATGGATGCTAGGAACAATTACAAAACTCACAGTATCGTCTTAGCATATAGATGAAGGTGCAAGGTAAGTTCAAAGCTCTCCACCCATCTAGTTTTGAATGAGCAAAGAACAGACTTCAACAGGAGCAACACTAGTTTTTAGCTCGACCACATCACAGTAGCCACCCCACTTGTATAAGTTAGAGCCTGTTGTAACTGGGTGATGGATGTTCAATATTCTGACAGATGGGAAGAATCGTATCATTCTTTGCTTCAAGTCTCTTTCCTACATTCATTTCTTTCACTAAAAATTAAATAGGGCTGGAGAAATGGCTCAGTGTTTAGGAGCACTTGTTGCCCTTGCAGAGGACTGGTTTCAGTTCTCAGAACCCACACAACTTAAATCATGTGTAACTCCAGTTCCAAGGGATCCAATGTCCTTTCCTGACCTCTGTAAGCACCAGGCACACATGTGGTACCCACCCATACATGCAGCTAAAAACTCATGCATGTAAAACAAAATTCATCTTTTTATAAATGAAATAATTCTGGTAACTTTGACTGCTGCTCTAGCATACCACTGTATGACTTTACAATGTGAACTGTACTAACAAATGGAATGGTTGCTGTGTTTGCTCATCCACCCATCCTGTTCTCACAGATGACTATTCTACCTAGGATCTCAAAGGATAAGAAAGATGCTGATGACCCTGGAATCGGAGTAGGAAATTTTGCTGAATATTCTAGGTTATTAGTAAGTGTGCTTAGCTTTGACCAATGATATTTTCCTTGCTAGCATCCAGAATAAGACTTTTAGAAACAAAGATCAGAATGTGGGTTGAATCTTCCAAGAAATCCTCTAATTTGGGGCTTCATTGCCTTGAGCAAAATATTTAGGAAAAGCGTACAGAAGATTATTCAGGAGCCAGGCCTGGCTCTTGTGGAAGCCATCTGTATCAGTAAGAACAGGTCCTAGCACCCAAACTTCTTGATTTGTTATTAGCGGTAAAGAGCAGGATTACATGAGGTTCTTGGCTGTTCTTATCTCTCCCTGACTTTCCAGGTAAGTAATAGCAAGGACAAGTGGAATAGAAGTTATGGTTAAGCTTTTCTCAAGAAAGAAGAGAAACCATAAAATCTTTTGAAAAGCCTTCCATAGATTAATTTATTGCAAGCACATGACCACACTCCTGAAACACTGGATGGTCTCGAGATGCAGGGTGCTGCTGGAGTCTATCCAAGACTTCGAATGCTGAGAGTATTGGCCATTATCCTTGCCAGACAGGCTTGTCCATCTTCCCATCAGTTGCAAGACATTTAATAAAAACAGGCTGCGTTCATTCATGCTTGTTTTATGGACTGCTCCGCAGGCCCTCCACTGGGTAAGCCTGGAAGACCCAGCCGTGCATGGCAAATGGCAGAGCAGATGGTTTCAGTTTAGATACTGGCTGTCAATGGTTTGGTGCGAACAGCTCTTGCAAACCAGCATGAAGTGAACAGATTGCATGGTGGCTGGGAGAAGCATATGTAATTGGAAACAGTAGCCACTTACAATAGGGGCACATTTTAAATCTTTATCAGAGTGGCTCCAGTTTGGAAAAAGAGAGTTGATTAACCAAATGTGTTCCTGCCTGTGATAAATCCAATATTTGGGAAGCTTGGGGAGCATCTGGGGGGTGGTGGTGCTGGGCATGGCTGGTTTGTGGCATTCAACAAAGATGTCTGGATCTCAGAACTAATCCCGTTCCCTCAGGATGAAAGGACACTTGGTGGGGACAAGGAACATACTCTGAAGAGCCCTATCGGCAAGCTGGAAATAGAGGTAGCTGAAGAAGTGACTCAGTCAGGCATGAACATGAAGGATAAGGAAGGGGTGATGTCTACAAGGGTTCTAGGTAGAAACACATAGTTTGGAGGACCCTAGCTGGCAGGCATGTGAAAGTCTGCAGTGCATAGCCTGGTCAGGGCTTGTAGGGAAATCATACAGGCTGGATAAGGACACTTCTCACAGTAAGAGTGAAGTGAAAATATTCTCTGCATCTGAGGCGGGGGTAACAGACTAACCTGTGACATAAACAGCAGCCCCAGAGCCGAAGTTGTGCCTGCATGTGTACATGCTTATTCAGTAGTCATCACATCTGTGGTCCCACAATCAGCGAGGGATGCTGGAATCTTCCTTAACTGTCTTTGTCTGAGCCTTCTCCTAGGGGCGTTTGAGACAATACCCTGAGGTGTTGGGTCACCAAAAGAAATGGACAACCAGAGAAATTCACCACAGTGCCACAGAATAGAATAGCCCCAAACAGTTACAGCATACTGTAGAAGTTACACCCTTGTGTCCTCCTCCACCTAGGAGCACAGCACCTGGAAACTGAGAGATCCAGCAGTGTGGCTTTTGACAAGTTACTTTCCTTCTCTGAACCTACATCTCAGGATAAAGATGATCAATCCTGTATCTCTCACTGTCCCTGACCTTGAGGCATTCACAGTTGGTTAGGACAACACAATACCATTGTGTAGTCTAGATCCATGTGTAAGTCTCACAGCTAAGTCCAGATGTGGAGAATGCAGCAGGCACCTAGGGTGTAGCAAGGGGTTCCCCACCCAGGACTAAGTGCTGTGCACAGAAATGGACAGGGGCCGAGATGCAGAGCTGAAGCAGGACTCAGATCTGGACACTGGAGTTGAAGGCAAGCACTGTACTTTATCAAGTTCAGTAGCAACAGAATCGAGTTAACGCTAAACCAAGTGTGTCTCTGCAATCCCTGGAAACCTAAATTTAATTATTCATTTTTCAACAGGACGTCTTACACATGATTACATCGAATGCCGTCTATTTGAATTATGTCACTTTGGTAGTTGGAGTCTCACAGTTTCCAAGACACGAGGGTCTGGCGTTCATGTCTACTTTTATATTGCAAGCATTTAAACCTAAGTCAAACTTTGTGAAGATTTGGGGAGGTTACCAGGAAATACTGAGTGCTGGAGCCTGGGAAAGAGGAAAAGTCAGACAGGAGGATGTTCCAATGGTTCAGGTAAGAAATAGAATCATGTAAGTACCTGACTTTGGAAATATAATGCCTGTGTTTCACTACCTAAAGATAAGCAGTTATTATTTACCCTTAGACAGTAAAATCACTTCTCTAAATTGGATTCATCTTCTGTAATAGAGATAATAACACAGAGAAATTAAATCACTAAATGATTAAAGATCACTAGTAATCCACAGAGGGCTTAACATGGGAAGTTGGACAAAGCATGTGTTCAATAACAATGAAATTGAGGATTCATAGCAAGAAAGAACCAACAAACATAAAGGTAAAGGCAAAGAAAATGGGAATGAGACTCTCTCTCTCTCTCTCTCTCTCTCTCTCTCTCTCTCTCTCTCTCTCTCTCTCTCTGTCTCTCTCTCTCTCTCTGTCTCTCTCTCTCTGTCTCTGTGTGTGTGTGTGTTTGTGTGTTTGCTTTTCCAAGTTATCTGTTTTTTACATTACAAAGGTGGAAGCTCACATGTTTGCACTGACTGTACAAATAGATGATTTTTCTTTGTTAAGATGCCCCTTGGCCTAGACTCGAGGACCACTTGTCCCTCTTGCCTTTCTGTAAGTCCTGGGAGGAGTGTGCCTTATTGCTCCTGACTCACTGTCTTTTTTTTTAAACATATTTGCCACTGAAGTGTGAGTTCTTCAAGGTCAGACAAATGTCTCATCTTTTTTTTTTTTTTTTTTTTGGCACAGGATGAGACAGCTACAACACAATGCTGAATAACAATGGAGACAGCTGACAGGAGCAAGAAGGGACAAGCCTTTCCATCTGTGTGCAGGTCGATGCGTTCTGACATTCAGAACTCAAGAGTGAAGTGTGTTCTACTCCAATGTACATGTTACAAAACTTAGAGACAGCGCTGAGTTTGCGGACAAAGCTACATTCAGGTGGTAAGTCATCTTGGGTCTCCAGACTAGACAGTATAAAGTGGGGTTCAAATCCAGAGCTGTGCAAGGTGCTACCCAGCACATGCAAGAACATGCTCACTAAAGACACCATCTGGCACTCATTTTTTTTTCCCTTAAACTATTAGCTGGGGCAGAGAAAATGGCTCAGTTGGTCAGGTGCCTTTTGTTTAATCACTAAGGTGGGTTTGAATCTCCAGCACCAATGTTAAAAACTGGCACACACCTGTGATGCCAGCACTGGGGAGGCACACAGAAGGTCTCTGTGGCTTATTGGCCAACTGGCAAAGCTGAATTGGTGAGTTCCAGGTTCAGCGATTGTCTTAGTTACATTTCTATTGCTGTGATAAAGACTACGAATAAAAGCGACTTGGGAAGGTAAAGGTTTATTTCATCTTACACTTCTAGATAATAGTCCATCCCTGAGGGAAGTCAAGGCAGGAACCTGGAAGCAGGAACTGAAGCAGAAGTCATGGAAGAATGCTGCTTCTGGCATGTTCCCTCTGGCTTGCTCAGCCTGTTTTCTCATAAACCCCAGGACCACCTCCCCATGGGTGACAGCAGCACCAGAGCTGGGCCCTCTCACATGGATCATTAATCAAGAAAATGCCGTGCAGACTTGCTTAGAGGTTAATCTGATAGAGGTATTTTCTTTTAATTAAAATTCCTTCTAGATATGTCTAGGTTTGCATCAAGTCAACAAAACCCAACCAGTGCAATGAGAGACCTTGCAGTTTAGGCAAAAATTGGAGTTGAATTTTTCTTGAAAAGGGTAGAGAGGAGAGTGAAAGATTAAGACATGTTGACCAGAGTGGAACATGAAAGTGGGGATTTGTATATTCAGGTTTTTCCTCTCCGATAGCTTGCAGGATGAAGTGTCCAGTGTTATACTGCTGAGGTGGGAGGTTAAAGGGGACTTCTCTGGGAGATGTGGTCATTCCAAGAGAGAGCAGTGTGCAAGCATTGGCACTGACGTGTGATGTTCAGACTGGTTAACTCTGCATTGATTCTCAGAGACAACCCCACCATTTATACTGATTTTTAGTATCTTACACGTAAATATGAGACATCTGTGCAAAGTATTTCACAGCACAGAAGTGAAGACCAGTAAACAAATGAGAAAAGCAGCCTGAAGTTGAGATGTGACATTAACTTCAAAAAACAGTCCTTCTTATTCCCTGAAAGGTAAGAAAAGAATGTGCGTCAATGAAAGAAGAGCAGCATTTTTTTTTCCCAGAGGAAATATTGCATAAAGTGTTTGCAATGAAACTTGAAATAAAAACATTGAATAGAAATCTTTCAAGGTAAATTTGAAGAAATAACACAGAAGAAAATAAGAGATCAAAGATTTTAAAAAAAGCAAACAAGTGAACCATTTCAGAAGTTATAACATCTAGAAAAAAAAAACAAATTCAGGACAGGAAGATATTAAATGAAGGTAGAATGACTAAGGAAATAATTCAAGAAATGAATTTCAGAATGGAAGAGGCTTTGAGGTTGAAACAAAACTACGCTCACATCAAAACACATGATCACAAAATTTTAGACCACTGAGCGCTAAGAAAAGCTTTATAATCTTTCAGAAAAACAGAAAGGTATGTTTTTAATACAAAGAATCAAAAGCCAAGAGGTAATAGACTTTTCAAAGTATACTTTATTTCTATTGAAATAATTTCTGAATAATATAGTCTAATTACATTTTCCCCACCCCTAACCCCTTCCAGATCCTCCACAATTCCCCTCCCACCCAAATCCATTTCCTTTCCCTCTTTATCTCTCCTTAGACAGCAGACAGACATCTAAAATATAATAACCAAATAAAAACACAGGGACCAGAACAGTACTCTTAAAACCAGAAAAAGAAAAGCAAGCATGTGTTTTTTAAGAATGTTAGAACCAGTCAAAAAGGAAGATAATAAAATAAATACTTTTCAACTTAAAAGTTCTCTAGTACGGGAAGGCAGCTCAGTGAGTACAGGAGTTTAAGATCTACAAAATCCATTTAAAGCTAGACATGTTTCTACTAGATGGGAGATAGAGACAGGAGAAGACTCCGGAATTCCTAGGTCAGCTAGCTTGGTATACATCAGTGAACCACAAAAGAGCCTGTTTCAAACAAGCTGGAAAGTGAAGACTGTTACCCAGTGTTGTCCTCTGAAGTCCACATGCCTGCCATGGTGTGTGCGCGCGCACACACACGTACACACACAAATAGCAACAAAAAACAGTTTTCCAAAAGTAACTAGCTTCCTACTGTGTTTTAGGAAATTATTTGAGAATATTCACCACAACAGGGGTAAAACGAAGAATGAAATGAGGTGCAGGAAACCTGTGGATCCACACAACATGGGGCACTTGGGAAGACCTCCCAAATGCAATCCATTCAAAAAGGCTTGGGAGTACTTCCTCAATGAATACTAACTCTGTTTGAATGTGCAAAGAGGAGATGATTTTCACAGTTCGGGAAAAATTGGGGGATAAACTGGTAATATATGCTCCAACACCTACACAAAGGGGAACTCTGGAAAACATAGTTCCTATGCCGGAAAGGAAATACACCTTACGATAAACCATGACCAGCACTTACATAATCATGTTAATACAAATATTGAAAGCTGACTGAGCCACAATTAACATACAGATGTCTTGTGCCAACAGGGGAACAAAGTATGCCTGGATTAAGTAGAGCAAAGGGTGAAAGAGCCGAATTCTCACTCTCCATAGTGGACAGTTCCTAGCCTGAAATGAGTACTCTTACAGCACAGCGTTCAGATGCTCTAGAGATAATAAGCATTAAATTAAAAATGAATATACCAAACCGTAGAGAAATGAAGGCAGGAACCTCCATCTACTCTTGCTTCTCAGGAACTATTCAGTTTCTAAATACTGGCGTTCATCAATACTCCTGTTCGTTTGTTAAGGATTAAAGTAGTCCCCGGGGACAATGTCACAATAGGGTTTTTGTTTGTTTGTTTGTTTATGTTTTTGCAGCTGAGAGGCTTTTATCTTGAGATTAAAATTGCTAAACCTGGCATCCAAGTCGCCTATTTGCCTTAGCGAGTTAGGTTACACTCACAGAGTAGAGCTCTGCCTCTATTCTGCCTCCATGTTTACTCAAGCTGGTGCCATTTTGTGACAAAGAAGATAAGATCTGTTCCCAGGCCTCTAGAAGGTGACAAGTATATTATTTGAACTTGTGGGAAAATTATTTAAATTTTAAAATGTATGAGCATGTCAATAGCCCTATCACTGAATTTAAACAGGAACCAAATACATATCACTCTGCCATCACATCCTTTGCAAAGTATTCCTCAAGTGTTGCCAAAGGAGAGAGAGGACAGAAGTCAATGGGACTTGAGCATTTACCCAGGTGGGCGTAAGAAAAACAAAAGCTTCCTTTTATCGCATGTGAAGAAGGTTAAAGCATGTCAACAAGTTGACTCTTTAGACCTAGCTTATCAAGTTCACAGACAGGACAAGAGTTCATCAATTTGTGAGGAAGGAGAACTGAACATCAAGTACATGTCTATGTCATATGAAGCAAGGATGACTGCCTTTCTATCTTGTCAGCACATTGAGCTTACACACATACATTGTTTGGGGAGCGAAATTCTAAGAGTCCTTAGACTAAACTAGACATTCAATTTTGATCTATTACTCCTTGGTCCTTAGTGAGTCCTAAGGTAAATGTTCTAAAGTTAAAGCCATGCCTGGGTGCTGTCTCCATAACTGGTCTGTGTTGGCCCTCCATGTTTACACAGTCCCTGGAGAACAAGGCTGAAGGGTTTGAAGAATGCCTACTGTCTGGCTAGAGACAGAGCCTGTTGCACGTCCTCCGCTGGCCAGTTGTCTAACTGGAGGTATGGTGGAGAGGTTTGTATTGGCTTGTAAGAGCCAATGGCTACATTCTAAGGCATTTTATTGGCCATTCAAGGTCTAAGTTGAGCAAGCTGCTCTGGACAAGTTTCTCCCAAAGCCTAGACTGGAGCTGATGTGGGTCTTCTGGGCCAGGCTTTCTTAGGACAGGTCAGTAAGTGCTTTTCTAATTCTGTTAAACTCAGCTGGGGAGGATCAGGCAGTAGAAGAGAAAAGGCAGGAGTCAAGAATGAGCAAAACAGATGGCTGGACCACTTTCCAGAGAGGCAGCATCTCTCAGCCTTCTCTTGCCTCATCAGCTGCTTCTAGCTGCAGCTGGAATGCCTTTGATCCTTTGCAGAAAAGGCCCTGCTCCCAAACAGGGTGACCCACACATTGAAGTGTCCCCGCATCACTCCCCTGACTGGAGAGCTGCAGCTTTCCCAGAGCTATAGCAATTCACTGTATAATTAAAAGCAAATCACGTCACTTATTTAAACCGCGGCTTTGTTTGCTATGAAATAGAGCTTTTAACACCACCCTTTCAAGGATGTTGAAAAGAACAAATGTCCTAAGCAAGGCAAACAAAAAGATTGTTATTGTTTTTGTTTTTGTCAATATTGTGATTATGGATCAGGGTACTTCTGTCTGAGAAGATACTTGAGAATTCAGATGAATATAACTGGAATTAGGCCACCTAGCATGGAGGCCAAGAGACAATGTATTTGTTGAATCTTATAATTGTCAGCAGGCTCAGACAAGCATCAAAGCATCTGTGATGCACAAATGACATGCACAGGCGCAAAGTAGCTCTCTTCTGTGAGCGACAATATAAAGGGCTATCCTTCACTCAGACTTGGGCTTTGTGAGCTTGCCCATGCCAAATAAGATGTCCCTGAGATATACGCTGAGTCATAAGAGTCTATTTACAAGCTTATCCATCCCATTTGCTTAATCAGTAATTTTTTTTTTTTTTAGTAGATAATTTTTAACCTGTAGCCCTTGAATCGTGGATCCATTTATCTCCCTGGGACACAGCATGGGTTCGTGGGTTTATAAGGACATCGTCTTCACTACAGGCTTCAGAAAGAAGTAGTCCTCCAACTCATCCTCTCAGGGAACTGAATGCTGAGGAGTTGAACAGAGAGCTATCATAGTTAGTTTGCTCAGAGATCAGAGGCACTGCAATGTGTCCCCATGTCCTTTTGATGGACAGTGACAACTCCAGGGGGTGTGAGAGTGAGACTGGCTAGCTGCAAGATCCCTTCTCCCAAGTTAGTACAAATGAACCCACAGTAGCGGTCAGAACAGTGTGCTGGCTGCGTAGAGGTAGGTGTCTAAATAACTTCGTCCCTTATGTATCAGAGTGCACCCCCCACCTCCTCACACACAAACACAGAAATTCTGGAGTGGCCACTTAGGAAAGCCATCTCCAACCAAAGAGCTATCATGAGAGGAAATGAAGCAGGCTAGTGTTTTAAAATTCAGCAAGTGGGCAGAAGCTCAGGAAACTGCTCTGGTTTTGTTAAAGCAGACCATATGATTAAGAAGTCAGAAAATTGAGTTACTGTAGACATACACACACCAAATGTTGAATGTGGGTAGAAACCCACTTCACATTTTACCAGGAATACCTAAACATGCTTGGAAAGTTCTACTTAGGAGAAAAATCTTCATGAATGGAAAATATTTTTAGGAAGTGTGATTTTTATTTATGCATTTATTTATTTATTTATTTTAGATTCATAATCAGGAGATTTCACTCTTGTTAGACCTGGGAGTGAAGTACCCATAGCCTTCACTTTCCTGTAACCAGTCACTTCCCTTCAGTGCTCTGTGAATAATTCAGAGGGAGCTTCACTCTCTTCTCATTCCCATCATGGGTTGCTTGATGGTTCTGTTGACAATAATGCTTGTTTGATTAGTGTATTCTGTGTGTGTGTGTGTGTGTGTGTGTGTGTGTGTGTGTGTGTGTGTATGTATGTACATAAAGTAGTAAGTGCACATCACTTTTACTGCTTGGGAAACCGTGTGTCTGCCTAGGTTATGAAAGCTGCTCCTCTTTTTCACACAGCATTGGGATTATATCCTTTTCCTCTTTTGGCCTTGACTGGCAAAAGACTGTGATCAATGTGATTCTCATGTGAAGAAACTGACCATAGATGGAATTTTGTAGAAGTTATTCCTTCCCCTCACTTCTCTGAGAAGAAACTGAGATATTAAAAGTTCCATTGGCAATTAATTGTTCAACTAAAAATATACAAGTAAAATGATAAATTTACTTCCCAGATGTTTGACCTGAGTCTCAGTGCTCTAAGTTTAATGCAGGGTGATTTTGCCTGATCTTTTTTTTTTCTCCTATTATGGCTACTGGAAAAAGTAGAAAAAGCTGTACCATTCAAATTCATTATGTTTTAGTTTTCTCATGAATAAAATGGGATAATATCTGTGTTGTCCTTAGTGTACAAAACCATATGGAATTCCTAGGGTTATGTTTGAACTCTCAGATTTCAGTTCTGATCTCTGTTGTACATTTTCCTTCTACAGCATTAAGAATAAACATCCCTGTTTCCTGAGAAAAGAAACACAAACATTTTCATGATGGATAACAAACATCGTGAATATACAGTCAATTTGCACATCACAGTCTTTGCTGTCAACATGAAATTTTGCAAGGCCGGATATGGATTTTACAGTAGCTTTGTGAAGGAACATGGGTGTCACTTTTGTCAAACAAGCCTACCTGTGTCTTAAAACATTCTTTGTTTGATAAGCCCTTTGTCACCAACACATCTTGATTAAATTATCGTCATGCAAAACACGGGCTTGGCAGCACCAATGCCAATATTGATACTGACCTCACCTTGGCCACCCGGTACAGAAGAACTTTTTTCTTTTATTTGACTTGCTACTTTGGTTCATAAACATGGTCTTGTACATATTTACTCTCTCCCTTTCCAGTGCCTCCTACCCACAGATACTGGGAGTAAATGGGCTCTCACATTTCCTTTACATCCATCCAGCTCTGACTAGCTTTCTTAGTTACAACATATGACATTCATACAAACAATTCACATCGACTAATGACATCATGATTATGCAAAAATCCAGTTTTTAAAATCACTTCCTAAGGCTTACATGAGGAATTCTGAGAATAAGAGTTTGAGTGGGTGTAAATAACCCTGACCAGACAAGTCACACACCAGATACATCTGCAGATTTTTTCCATTAGGTTGACAGGAAAATAATAATGTTGGTTAAACTCAAATCCCTTAATAAGTTGTAGAGGAGGTAGTCTTGTTCACAGGTTATTTGACATACTTTCATATAATTAACCAACTTAAATATGAATTCTATACTTGTAATTTAAATTGAGAGCAATTATATATGCAGATAAATATCTACTCAGTATAAGATTTAATTGTATTTCTTCACCGTAATTTCAGGATCCAATTAGCCAGAGGATTAAATGCCAATTGCTAAGCCTGGCACCAGGCATTAACTCTTGGTAAGTTAGAGTTATTTCATGGAAGCCACTAAGTAGAAGGCTAATGGAATAGAGAGGTCACTATTATTCTGTGTTTTATCATTTTGAAAACAACTATTAAACACACACAAATCAAAAGTAGTTCCAGCATCAATGTTTTGCCCAATGTAAGGATGAAGGAAAGAAATGATTCCAAATGGCCTTGAATGTAGAAAGCCCCAGACAGAGAGCATCCCATAATCTCTAGTACATCATTTATAAACTGTTGTGTTTACTATGTTATCATGAAGTTGATCAATGGGAATGCATGGAAAGTGTATGGTATATAATAGGAGTTTAATGAACTTTATTCTCCTCTACTGGTTTAAAACAAATAAGCATTGATACTCTTCTTAGCCTTGAAAGGGACAAAAATTCTCCCCTTCCAAATTATCTCAATGCAAAATGGCCTAGGCAAGGCAATTGAGAAGCTGGGCTCTGGTTCCAGACCCTAACCTCTATGAGAATTTGCTCATCTCATTTCCTCTCTTTGGCTGTTTTCTGCAATCCAGAAAACATGGCTTTGACAATTTGACTTGTCTGTTTGGTTTGGTCACTGTAAGACTCTCTAGGTCACTGAGAGTCCTCCCTGTCTTGAAAAGGGTATTATTAAAGAGGATAGTCTCCTGTGGTCCTGGTGGACCCATAAGAAGGAGGGAGGTATGTTCTTTACATCTTTTTATTCATTGGAATATCTATATAGTGTGTGTGCAGGTGCATGTTTACTATAATGTACATGTGGATGCCTCAAGAGAATTTTTAGCAATCAGTTCTCACTATCTACCTTGTTGAAGCAGGGTCTCTCTTGTCTCTGATAAGACTCCAGGCTGACTGATCCATGAGCTCTCAGTCAACTTTCCTGTTTCTGTCTCCTACCACTCTTATAGGAGTGCTAGGATTGTAGATACCTGCCATCACATTCACCTTTTAAAGTAGCTTGAAGGGAAAGAACTCAGGGTGCCAGGTTCACACAGTTAGCACCTTTACCTGGGCGGTCTTCCCAGTCCTTCAGAAGATTTTTTCAGGAAACCTTTTGATGGGAACACAAAAGGCTTGTGATCAGGACAGCAGAGCCAAGTGGCAAAGTTTTACCATCTGTGTAGATCTTTCATACATCATCCACTCCTCTTCTCTTCTTAAGGTATTACTTCTATATCCTGTCCCCATGATAAGTACCTTCATGGTTAAACTCTAAATGACATCATAAAGAAAGATATTCCTTCTTATTCCTCCATGCTGTGATCAATAGTCCTTTTTCCTTTTCACTTCCTGTGTCTGGTCCTTAGCAATAATATTTTCTCATGTATTTGTTGACTAAATGAATTGTATAATAGATACTATTTTAAAATTAATTTAAATTATCATGACTGAATGGTTCTTTGTATTGTTTATGTAGCTATACAGTAGAATTTGGGGTTAGTAACCCTCCATATAATGACAGATTCCTTTCATTATGGCTCTGCCATTTCTTAGGGCTTTGGAGTCTTCCATTAAAATTTTTTTTTCACACAGGCAACAAGTTAGATATGAGAGAGAGGAAAAAAAAGCAAAAAACAAACAAACAAACAAACAAAAATACTCAAAGGATTATTTAGGAGGCAAAATTGGAAATGGTATGCCTTACCTTTCCTGATGTTTCTTTGACCCTAACTGTACATAGACCTATAACTTTATTGCAAAGGATTCTGGGCAATGTAGTCCTCCTGTGTACTCAAGAAGAGACAGAGCTAAAGACCACACACTCAGTTCTGGCACAAATCATATGCACACTATACTGTAATTTTCTGTTTATATATTTATTTCTCTTTAGAATAACAGCTCCTTGAGACAAGAAGAGTGACTTGTCCACAGTGTGTCTCTATCATCAAGCACAGGGTAGGTGCTTGAGGCATGCTTGCTGAGCTGAAGGCTATTCTAGGAGCCCATTTCCTTAAATATCATCTGCTCAGTGGACCATGCATAATTACCATTCCCCAACACTGCAATCATATCCTGTGATTTGCACATGATTTAGAGATAGCTGGCTCCTTCCCCCATGCAGACACAATGCAAGTCAATTCAACCAGCACTTAAGGTACATTTACTATGAGCTAAGCACTCTGCTATTAGCAATGAGAAAACACTGAATTATTGCCTGAGATTCCAGTCCTCAACTTCTATAGCAAACCACAGGAAATGCAGATTACCTGTTCTATCCAATTGTGGGTGAGGCAACTTATGTTTTGAACCATGAGTATGAGTTGGACATATAGAAAGGGAGATTGGTACATATTTGAATCAACAGAGCAAGATACACAAAACCCAGGGGGTGTAAAAGTAAATGCATAGCTCTCAGCAATACTAAATCCTGAGTATAAACTGACTTACAAAGAGCACTGCAAAAATGAGACTGGTCAGGTTGACCAAGACCACTGAGTACAAGGTCTTGCATGTAAATGGTTTGGAGCCAATCACATAGTCCTCCAGTGTCTAATGCCAGTTTTCAGTGTTGGTCTCATAAGATTACAACAGATATAAACAATTACTATTGATTAGTGGTATCTTAGATGTTATACTATTACAATGTCATAGCACAGTGTGTTGTTCATGTAGTTACGTTGATGTTGATCTGAACAATTGTACTGCCTTGGTCATCGAATAGACATTGTAGCACATTTAATACTGTGCAATGCATAGTAGTAGTGATAATAAATGTCTTAGTTAGGGTTTCTGTTGCTGTGAAGGCTCACCATGACCATGGCAACTTTTATAAAGAAAAACTAAATCAGATGACACTTACAGTTTCAGAGGTTCAGTCCATTATCATCATGGCAGGAAGCATGATGGTGTGTAGGCAGACATGGTGCTGGA
This sequence comes from Peromyscus californicus insignis, assembly GCF_007827085.1. Classification (NCBI taxonomy): domain Eukaryota; kingdom Metazoa; phylum Chordata; class Mammalia; order Rodentia; family Cricetidae; genus Peromyscus; species Peromyscus californicus. The sequence continues at coordinate 91,763,760 of NW_026294573.1, read as the reverse complement.
GAAGGAACTGAGAGTTCTACATCTTGCAGGCAATAGGAAGTGGACTGAAGCACTGGGTGGTATCTTGAGCATAAGAAACCTCAAAGTCCACTTCCACAGTGACACACTTCCTCCAAAAAGACCATACCTACTACAACAAGGGCCACATCTCCCAGTAGTGCCACTTCCTTTGGGGGCCATTTTCCTTCAAATTACCACAATAAATGACTATGCTATTGATCTATATTTTTCTGTTTTTTCCTTATTTCTTGTGGTGATATTTTGTTTGTGATCTAGCAAATAAAGCTTGCCTGAAGATCAGAGTGAGGAGCTAAGACACTAGTTAGCCATAGTGGCCAGGCAGTGGTGACACATCCCTTTAATCTCAGCACTCGGGAGGCAGAGGCAGATGGATCTCTGTGAGTTCAAGGCCACCCTGGGCTACACAAGATTGATACACTGTAAAAGAGAAACAAAGCCAGGCAGTAGTGGCACACACCTTTGATCCCAGCACTTGGGATCTCACGTCTTTAATCCCAGCACTAAGGAGGTGGAGACAGGAAGTGATATGGCTGGGCAGAGAGAGGACTATAAGGCAGGAGGAGACAAGAGCTCAGTCTCTTTCAGGCTGATGAGTTGGTGAGTTGAGCATGGTGGCTGTGGCTTGCTCTTTTGCCTCTCTAATCTTTCAGGATTTACGCCTATATCTGACTCTGGATTTTTATTATTAAGACTAATTAGAATTCATGCTACAATTTCCTAATTTTCTTTCTGTCTTTTCCCTTTCCCCCAAGATATTTCTTATTATTTTAATTATGAGTGTATGTGTGTACAGGACGGGCATGTGCACATGAGTACAGGTGCTTGTGGAGTTTAGAGACATCAGACCCCCTGGAACTAAAATTTTAGGTAGCTATACTTCACCTGATGTGGGTTCTGGGAACTGAACTCAGGTCTTCTGCAAGATATGTATGTGATCTTAACTGAGCCATACCTCTAGTCCTATTATATGTATTTGAATATACTTTTAATTGTTATTTTAGAGTGATCGCCTGCTATTTTGAACAAGACAGTTCTAAATAGCTCAGGCAAGTCATTTGGTAAGTCCTGTAGAAGGCGTAGACGCTCAGGAGGATGGTGGTGGCTCCATCTGGTTAACAGCTCCCAAAACCTTCCAGACATGAAAATGGAACACAGGGACACTGGTGTCCCTAACCTCGTGTAGACCTAGGCTAATGGGTGTTTCTGTGTCCTCATTTTTAACAAATAAGTTTAAAGTTAAAAAGATTTTAATAATTAGTAGAAGAGCTACTGATACAGGGATACAGAGACCATCTTCTGTATACTCAGTACATTATGTTTGTATTTTAAGTTGTCATTACAAAATGCAGAATGTTTAAAAGAATTTCAGCTTATGTGGTGAATTTTACCATAAACTAGGGTTGAGCTTGTAATAATGAATCACAAATAATTACAAACAAAACACTGTAGCCTGAGTAAGCAGAGTCTATAGTCTTCAGCCTTGCTTGGTGCTGAATCAGCCACTCTGAGTGACTTCTGATCCTGCAAGCTGGTCAGTGAATGGACCCATTTTGACTTTTTAAGTCATATTTTTTCATTGGACCTTTTCTCTATTTAGGTACTTGCCCTCGCCCACAGCCTTCAGTTCACTGGCATGTTGTGTGAGTTGAATCCTCAGGGTAATGGGCTGAGCAAAGAGCCTAGCTATGCCATAGACTCGACAATCATGTTTGTGCAGCTAGTCCCTGTGGTTGAAATCTTCTAACACACTTCTCAGAGCACATTCCTGTAGCTGAAGAAGTGACTGTTCCTCCACAGGCAGGGGCAAATTCATTAACTCAACATGGAGTATTCATGGAATTCCTATTTCCTTCAGGTTCAAAGCTGGAGGCCAAAGAAACGGATGACTAGAGAGAAAAATCGAACTCCCGTTCTATGGAAGACAACACACAATGAGGAACGGAAGTCTTATTTAGGAAAATTCACACTGAGTAGAGCAAGGGCAGCTTAACTGCCGCTACCCTCCCTCTGCAAGTGGGAATTACTGGTAGCTCCTCTAGGAGGGGAGGAGGACTCATATGCCCGCCCTCAATCATGATGGAATGCTGATGGGACCAATCTTCTGTAGGAAACCACAGTGCAGTGTGTCCACAAGTACAATGGCAATGTCATGTCCAGAAGACATCCTTTTTCTTTTTTTTTTTTTTTTGGTTTTTCGAGACAGGGTTTCTCTGTGTAGCTTTGCGCCTCTCCTGGGCTACTCACTTGGTAGCCCAGACTGGCCTCGAACTCACAGAGATCCGCCTGGCTCTGCCTCCCGAGTGCTGGGATTAAAGGCGTGCGCCACCACCGCCCGGCGACATCCTTTTTCTAATCCTTAACTCTCATAGTTTTTCCATCTTACCTTCCTCAGTGTTATCTGAGGTTTGGAGAGAATGTTGCAGCTTTCCTGACTAGGGCCAGGCACTTTCCTGTCACTTATTCTTGGCATTTTGGCCAGTTATAGGTCTCTGCTCTTAATCAGTTCATACTTTATATTGTATTAATCACCCAGCTGTCTTACTGTTATAAGACAATTACAGTGATTTAAATCCCTGAAACCAGAATTCAATTAATTAGAAAAATAAAATTTTCTTCACCAAATTTTTGACTGTGTCATATGACTTTCAAATGAATGTTTCTGTCTGCCCCATAAATCTCTGAAAGACCTGACCAGAATAGCATTGTTTCACATCAATAAAATGGAGGTCACAAAAACATCTTTAATAAATTCACTGTTTGAAAATAAGATAGAACAGTAATTTATTATGACTCAGGTCAATATAGTCATTGGCTATTTCTCTATAGTACAGAGAATGAATCAGCTTATTACAGAGAATAAATTTAGATCATTGTTTGCTGAGAATTATAGTACAGCATATATTAAATTTATAGAAAAAGAAAGTACATGATTTAATGGAATCCTAGAAACTCAATGATGTGTGCTCAAGAGGCCTGGACTCACTTAGCAGGGGAGGGACAGGATCTATCTGTGAAAATGACTTTGGTGTTGGTGATGTGGAAAGTCGGGTAACAGAGCCAGATGGATAGGGCATATTTCATACATGCATCTTCTGGAATCTAGCAAGAAATAAGCTGATGTTCTATTTCCCTGAGAATCTGGCATTTGCTCTAAAGGCATGAGGACTTTCACTTGGGGATATTTAGTCCATTGCAGATCACACAAACACTAAACACTGTTCTTTCTCACTCTCACCCTCAGGGTATAGTTATGACCACTGATCTTCTCCTAAATGTCGACAGCTCTCTTCAGGAGCTCCCCCAAAATGAGCTTCACTGGAGTTTCATCCTGCAGACACACACCGAGTTTAAACTGCCATAATCTTTTACCCAAAGACATTTCTAGTCCAGCCAGCATGTCACAATGGACATCATCTAAGCAAACACCATGCACTAGAAATACCGTATTGATTTTTGAAAAAAGAAATCACTGGTTACACAGCAACTTGAATCTCTGAAAAAGAAATAAGCCATATCAAAGAGATCTGAATTCAGCTTTGTCCTGTAGCTTCTATATCATTCAAGAGTCCAATGCCCTGGGATTTTTTGTTTCTTTGTTTCTTATGTGTGTTTTGTTTGTTTATTTAGTTGGTTTTTTGTTTTGCTGTTGTTCCTTTTTATTTTGTTGTTGTTTGTTTGCTCTTTCTAGAAGATATGGGGAAGATCGGAAGACCCCACCAAGCATTCACTTCAAGTGCTGAAAAACCCAGATCACAGTTAGATAAAGGAGGAGACTGAATGACTGTCCAGACTTTTCATTCCACTTTAGGTAAACTGAGGAAATTTAGTAGACCAAATATTCATTCCTTCTTAGTTGATTTCAATGGATCTTATTCTTAATCAACTGCTGTAGATGTGTAACTATGTAAGAGTAGCTCCTTTCTCCATACTTCTCAGAGTTCCAAAGATTACTTACACGTGTGAACAAATCCAACAAACAGTTCCTACAGTATGAACTGACATTTGCTCTGTTACAGTCCATCTCTTGTCTTTTCTATCTTGGATGGGAACCATCTTGTCTTTCAATGCTCCTTACCCTTACCTATTGGAAATTGCTAAGTTGGAGGTCTATCCAGAAAGAATTAACCATAGATGTGGAAATGCTTGAGGTGGCCTGGAGGAGAAGGTTAGAAATGACAGGGTTGTGAAACAAACACAAAGGCCTTTCCATGGGAAATAAGTAGCACTATTCAATGCAGTGATCAGCCACATAGAAGAAAGCTAATCAGGACTGTGAAAGACCATGCAGTGTATGAAGTACAACAGGAAACACGATGTAACTGCAGCAAGACCTCTAGAGGAAGTGTGAGGTTAGCCAAATGGTCAGGGCAGACGCGAACAGGCAGCTGGATACTTGATTGCATCTAATAGTGTTACTGACAATTATATGGCATAAGCTGGGTAGCACAATCACATTTGTGCTTTAAAATGATTATTTGGAGGTCAGAGTTGAAGGGCACTACAGAGGCAACTATCTTCCCAGTATTCTGCTACGTATAAAAGTTGACCAGCCAAAATCCCTTCTCTAGAGGGAACCGTTCTGAGGGAGATAAGAACAAATGTTTATTCACTCCAAATACGGAATCAATGACAAAAGTAAGGATACCATCAAAGTCCAACTTGGGAAACCATTTAGTTTACTGGGATGTCTTACAGAATTACAGGGGAAGGGTAACTTACAGGTAAGAAAGGACTCAAAGACAACTAACTACATTTCCAAAAGTCCTGTGTCATTTCAGCAGTGCAGCTTGGTGGTTCTTCTCTGGGTTACTGGTCAGGTGGCCCTCCTTTCCATAGCATGAAACCATAAAACTCTTCTCATGGTCAAGTCTAGAAATGTCCTATGATACTCTGTCCACACAGGCTTGGCCATCCCTGGACACAGGGCTTTGAAGAAGTCCTAAAATACACTTTCCCTGTGGCTGTAAGAACAGAAAATGAAATTGATGATCATCTAGCCATGTTGTGTTTGGAGAAATAACAGTTCTCTTTCCAGGTAGTCCTCACATCAAAAATCCCTTTTACTTTTGTGTGAGACAGGGTTTCATATAGCCCAAGCTGGCTTTGAATTCACTATGTATCTGAGGATGACCTAGAACTTTCTATCCTCTTTGCTTCATTCCTTGTGTTCTGGGATTACACATGTGCATTGTCATACCTGGTCTACCTGGAATTAGAAATCAAACCTAGCTTTGTGCATGGTAGGTAGTCATGCTACTAACTGAAATACATCCTCAGTGAAATACCCCCTTTCTTATCTCTAGGAGCTCTTGACCAGCTGGGTGTATCACTGCTTAGACTCAAAAGGCAATTCTATTGAGAAAGATGAAGCTGGGGTTAGCTATCATAAATTCTTTGACAATGTCACTTTTTAAAAACTCTTCCTTTTGCAGATAATAGGTTGTTTTCTTTGAAGGGTAGCTTTCTTTTAGCCCAATTTAAAAATGTTTATATAAGTCATCTTTCCTGGAATGTGACAAAATACCTGGGATAATCAATATATAGGAAAAAAAGTTTTATTTGAGTTTACAATCTCAGAGGTTTCAGTGTGTGGATGGGTAGAGCAATTGTTTTGGAGCTGGTGGTGAGGCAGAACACCATGAGAGGGACCATGTGATCAAACCAAGTTGGTAACCTCATGACAGCTCATTGAGAGCAAAGAAAGAGAGAGGAAGGTCCCAATAATGCCCTCATGAACAAACTCTCAGTGGCCTAACTTCCTCTCACTAGGCCCCACCTCCTAAAGATCATCACAATAACACCTTTGTCTGGTGACTCAACCTTTAGCATATGGATCTTTGGGGGACACTTAAAATTCAAGCTTCAGCAAGACTTCCATCTCTAAACCCTGAAACTGTCTTCATGTGTCTCTTTCTTCTTCCACCCTCTACTGTAGCACCTCTTACATTTATAAGTCATTTAGCATTTCTTTTTTATCTGTGAGACAGACAAGAGATTGGACCATGTCCTGAGCACACATTTCTCTATCCTTGGCAGCTAACATACTACTTAAATTGTTAAAAGCACCAGAGTGTATTTATTTATTTGTCTAATTTTTTAATCTGTTGGATGTTAACCAAATGAGTGTTGAATCCGTGGAGCAGATAAAGTTTATAGAAGTCATACAGCCTCCTTTGGAATGCTCAGGCTAGCTTCGGAATTAGGAAGACAGACGAGAAGCTGTGCATGTTGTATCCCATTGGTTCTCTGCCATGAGTTTCAGGATGGATCTTTCAGTTGCCAGTTGCTATTTTATAAATGAAAACACTTCAGGTCAAGGTCACACTTGGAGTTAACAGAAGAATTGACATTCCAATGTAAACCTCTCAGATGTGCGCCCAAACTCTTTCCACTCCCAAGGCCAAGCTGCCTCCTTACTTGTGAATGCAGCAGAAACACAGTACCTCATCTTCTTGTCCAAGGCACTTCACAGCCAGCACCTCCTTGGTGCTGGCATGGCAGTTGTCACATGGGGGATGCCTTGAGCCCTCTGCTTTGTGACAGAGCCAGCTGCAGAAAGCATAGCCAACAGCTTCCAATCAAAGGAAATCCTGCACAAACAGCCTCAGCGATCTCCTGGGGACTCTCCCCTTCACAGACCCTGGCAATAAATAACACACAAAAGCCATCTGCCTATTGCCAAGGTGGACTTCAAAAGGGGTGGGGCAACAGTATTCGAACCTTCCATTTGGCATGTGCACTGTCAGCCCATTCCAGAAATTAGTTCTCAGGGAGTAGATGAAGGGAATGCCCACTTCCCCAGCAGCTGACTCCTGGGAACTCTGAGCTTGAATTAACAGGAGGAAAAAGCAGCTTGCTAGTCTTCAAAGACCATTTTCCCAGCTAAGCCTTGGACGGCTGCTTTGACATGTGTTCAGAGCTAGTCCCAAACAAGCACAAACACACCAGACTCTGATGAGTGCTGCAGGACTGAAGGATGGAATCTAAGGCATGAGCCCTGAGAACAGAAAGTCCCTGCCCAGGCTCCACGCAAGCTACCCCGAGCTCCAGCCCTGCATCCTGTGGCCAAGGATGGGTGGCCCCGGAGCAGGAAACTCTTGGCAGCGCGCACTGCGTGCTTTGCCTGCTGACAAGAGCACACCCTGGCCTTGGTTATTGCCCTTATAAAACAGCTCGAGGAGAATGCGAGCCAAACGTTTTCAATGTGCCTGGAAGAAGAATGTTAACTATGATTGCGCAGTAGAACAGTACAGTACTGCAACGACACGCAGCGTGGCTCGGGGGAGGGGCCTGAAGAAGCTATGGCTCCAGCTTCCCGTGGCTTCCCTGCCGACTCTTTTCCTGCCCTCCACAGCAATGCTTCCAGCGGGGCTACCCTGACAAGTCCTTCACAGCAGAATCCAAGGAACTGGATATTTATGGCTGTAATTAGAGTAAGATTTTTTTTTCCAGTTGGAAGCTAATAATCTCATTTGCATTAACTTACTTTATCTTTTAATAAAATCGTTTTATTCTAGTTAATTCACAAATAAAAACATCATAGATCCTGTTTAAGGAAGAAACCCAGACACTTGCCCAGACCCAAACTCTGTACGTCTCAGTGAACCTCTATAATGTTAGAGTAGCCGTGCTGGAGCTGTGTAGCTTCCCTTGGAGTTTTGCACTCCATTATGAACTATGCGTTGTGTTAATAGTTACAACTTTTCTGTACTGATTGACACTGGCATCGTTTGCATTTAAAGAGAAGCAGAAACTGAAAGCCATGGAAGTCATCCTGAAGGATGATGCTTATTAACAGCCCTGCAGAAGAAACCTCGTGCATGCCAGGTATCTTCACATTCATGGTTTCCACTAGGCTTTGTGGAATATTTTCCCATATCTTATTAAATCCCTAAGATAGAAAATTGTCGCCTACGTACTGAAGAGAAGCAAGCACCACAGGATTTTCCTTCCCAGTTAAGTACTAGAACACATGACCCATTCTGCCTGCTCTAGACTCATTGTACTAAAATCCCACCCAAGTTACACACACACACACACACACACACACACACACACACACACACACGCACACGCACACGCACATGCACACGCACACGCACACACACACACACACATTTTAGTTCTGGAATATTGATATGTATTTTTCCTAATAATTCTAATGAAGAGATTTAAAGGACGTAATAAAAACTCTCATTTGTCCTTCCAAAAGAAAAATAAAACACCATTTTATCTTACCTCATGGTGAAATATCAGGAGGATTTCATCCCAAGGAAAAGGACAAGTGATGCTACTGCTTCTTATTTCTTGGGAAATTTTGACTATAAAATAAAAATAAATTAAGAACTATAGGGAAAATAGGAAACTATTATTTTTTGGTAACTTCTTAGAGAGTACAAGTGAAAGAAAAACACTTGTCAGCACTATTAGGACTCTGCCTGGAGAGATGACTCAAAGGTCAAGAGCATGTACTGGTCTCTCAGAAGACACAGGCTCCGTTGCCAGCACCCACAGTGAAATGAAACCATAGAGTGTTATAAGGATTCAAAAGAGAAGTTTAGAAAATCCAGCGAAGTTTTAAGTTCCCAGATGAGCTGGCCAGACAAGAATGCTGGATCTTCCTAAAATAATATGTAAGGTAATCATGATAAGGTTGCTTTTTTACATCAAGAAAATTATTTATTCTGAGAAGGGTGAATGATTGAGAAAATGTTCAAAACAATGGAAATGTAGAGAAGTTTGCCAAATGAATCATGTCACATAATAATCACTGATGACATTGTTAGAAAACTGGATACTTGAACCAGTGGAACCAAATTGAACTTCTAAAGTTAACCATAAACACCATAGAACTTCACAATAATACTGAAAATAGAAGATTTGGTGTGGGGTCTGGAGAGATGCCTCAGTGGTTAAGAGTGTCTGCTGTTCTACAGAGGACCTGAGTCCAGTTCCCAGCACCCACATCAGGTGGCTCATAAGGACCGGTAACCCTAACTCAAGGGGATCCAGTGCTATATCCTGGACTCTGTGGGCACTGTACTCATGTGCACAAACCCACATTTTCATATGTGCACACATATACATAATTAAAAATAAGTCCTAAGGAAGTCCAATATGGAAAAAGTTCAACATTGATTCAGTGATCTTGGCAAACCTGTCTAAAATTATCAGAGAGATAAACATTTACTTGATCTTCATCTCAGATACTGACAAATTAAAATTACATACGCTTGATAGATGTATGTGACAACAAAGATAATTATTATTATAAAGATTCAAATTGCAGTAAATATCTCAAAAAGTAGAGTATAACTTGTAAATATAAAGTAAGTAAGAAGCAAAAATTAATGACTCATTAGTCACAAAATTTAGATTTTTTTTTTAAAAAATACAATATGTGGGCTAGTTTTATATTCAATTTAACACAAGTTATAGTCACCGGGGAATAGGGAACCTCTAGTGAGAAAATATTCCCTGCCCGATCAGCGTGTGGACAAGCCTGTGGTTTATTTTCTTGATTTGCGATTGATGTGAGAGGATCCAGCCCATTGTGGGTGACGTCATCTCTGGCCTGGCAGTCTGGCAAGCCTTGAGGAGCAAGCCACTAAGCAGCACTCATCTATGGCTTCTGCTTTACTCCTGCCTCCAGATTTCTGCCTTGGACAGGAGTGTGATAGTTTATGTATGTGTAATACTTGTGTATCATGTTCGTACTTCACAAAAGTCCTTTAACACACACTGAACTTGACCTTATGGTAACTATGTATCAGCCCATTTTAACCAACTACTTATGTTCACCATGGAACTGGTTTTTCATGTATATAAAGTGCAAATAATGAGAGGAATTGTAGTGATTTTCACAAGGCCATATAGCTTGTGAACATGTGTATGTGTGTGCATGTGTGTGTTTGTGTGTGTGTGAAAACCAAATGCTTAAGTCTAAAAGTGGCCCAAAGCAGTGAGCACCTGTTTGACTCATAAATATTTGAGGCTGTTTAGCCTCCTAGAAACCAACCCTATTAGGGTATCATTCTTAACTATCAATCTGACAAAAATAGCAACCAGTAGCAATGAGGTTAGACTCCACATAGCTCATAGATCAAACAATTCTCAAATTCTTTCTGGAAGGGAATTTGGAAGATGAATGAAAAGTCTTCAAAAGGTTCCTGCCAACAACACACCTAGGAACTCACCTAGAGGACATGCTAACAAACTCATACAGATTTCACAGGAAAATGCACTTACATGCTGCTATTAGCATATTTAAATAAGGAATTGAACATAACTTTAGGCCTCAACAGTTACCGTGGCCAAATATTTCACTACCCTACCCATACCCAGGATACCCAGGTTCTCTGACCTGTGAATATACTGCATTGAGTGACAATCAGGACTTTGCAGATATGCCAAAATTACAGATCTACAGAACGCAGTTGGGGAAATTATCATATATTATTAGAGTGGGCCCAACATAATCACAGAGGTCCTTATAAAAAGTAAGGGGGGCGGGGGGGGGGAGAGGGGAGACGGGAGGAGGGAGGACAGGGGAATCCGTGACTGATATGTAAAATTAAATTAAATTATATATATATATATTATATATAAAAAGTAACAAGAGGACCGCAGTCTAAGCAGCTAATATGGCAACAGAAGCAGAGGAAGTGATGTGTTGACAGAGACTGATTGCTGGTGAACCACAAGCCAGGGGGTGTGGAGCAGCTGGACAAGACACACAGATCAAATACTCGGCATGGCTGTGCACACCAATAATCCCAGCCACTGGGATGCTGAGGCAAGAGGACTGTAAGTTTGAAGGCAGCCTGGACTACATAGTGAGATACGGGCCAGCCCAAATGACAGGCAAAATCCCACTTAAAAAAAAAAAAAAAAACTCAATGAAAAGAAGAACTAAAGAAAGAAAGGGAAAAGGAAATGACTTTAAAAACCTTGAGAAGAGCACAGCTTACTAAAATGGACTTGGCACTTGCAGTCCCCACTGCCAGAAAATTAATTCATACTATATTATGGAAATGAATACAATAAGCTCCAAAACACCACTAAAATCACATTTTCAAAAATAACGTTAGAGAATCATTTTCAATATTCTTTGAAAAGATGCCTATAAAATCTGGCACAGATGTTAAACTGCATGTTTCAACCATCACCTAGAATGGACATCCCCAAGTGGGGTATCAGAGAGACACAAATTTCTGAAGAAAAGTGGTTATGAAAGGGCAACTTGACTATTTTATTACAGTGTGTGTGTGTGTGTGTGTGTGTGTGTGTGTGTGTGTGTGTGTGTGTGTGTGTGTGTGTGTTCAGTGTCATGGTACCCCAAACTCATCACATAACTTCTGAGAAGATTTTTCAGCTGAACCATTTAAAACCCTGGCATATATCTAATGGGAATATTGAGCTTAATGGCAGGAGCATCTAGGCTACTCCTGGGATATGCATGTGCGGTGGTGATGGTTGTGCTAGGCAGCAAGCACTTCTCTAGGACAGGAGGGCTTGTGCTTCCCACAGACAAAGTTCCCAGCAGGAGTGAAGGAGACCAGCACAGGGCTTGACTTCTGTACAGCAGGCCTCCCTGAAGGTGGTCAGTCTCTACCAGAAAGAAGCCAAGGTGGCTAAGATGAGAAAAGGCTTGAGCCCAGTAAATCCACCAAGGCAGGTAGGAGGCCCATAGAACAGAGCAGAAGAAGACCAGAGAGTGCTCTTAAGGAGGGGAGGAGGGAACTATGTCCCGCAAACTCACAGAAGCCAGTGGAAAACTGAGTGAATCTCTCTGGTTCTGAGTAGAAGCCTGCAGCATCTGTCACAGGGAAAACCTCTAGCTCCTCCCTCAACTCCAACAGGAGAGGATCCAGAAATGGATGGAAAGTCAGAGAGAAGACTAAACACAGGATGGAAGAGAGCCATATCCATCTGCCTTCTTCAGGCTTTCCATGGCAACCAGCCTAACCAAGGAAGTGGAAAAGGCCATCTGAGATCAAAATCAGAGTTCCCATTGCTATAAGGGACTGGGGAGGGTAAGTTCTGAATTGAGACCGTATTTGTTGGGGCAAGGCCCTCAGATCTCACGCCACTTTAGGGGTTATTCTAAAAGTCAGGAGACTGTCCAGTATGTCATTGAAAGACAGAGAAGAACTGTACCCTCTAATTAACTTTAAAAACAGAGAGCAAGAGAAGGGACTCATTTGCTTTGTGACTGTGTCCTAGGAGTTGTTCTTGCCCAAGACAATAGTTAAATCATGCTTTTTTGTTTAAGTAGTAGAAAGAAAAGAAACAGTGGGAAGGATTAAAGGAAGGAGAAGGAGGTGGAGAAGGGAGAGAGAGCAAAATAGAAAACAATTAAAAGAATCATCAAAACTGGAGCAGTGTTATTGGTGGTTGAATGGTGGAATAGACACACTTTTATTTACTGTTAGGATCTCTCTGCAATACTTTCATATACTTTACCTCTGAGCTGGACAACTAGATTTGACAGGCATTTACCTGCTTTGTGGGAAAAACCTAGCATTGTCTTTTGACGAAGCACGTGGATTTATTGAAGAAAAAAATTCAAAGACATTGTAAGACAGATAAAAATGGCAAAGGTCTGGCCACTGATGGACTGGAGGGATGTCTTCATTTCAAAATACCTGAGCTTCAGATCAGCATAACCTCTATACCTGTCCATATAGACTCCTGAGATGAGAATGATACTTCTATGGAAAAAAGGATCATACACAGTGGGCAGGAAACAGTTGAACAATAAACTACTGGAGGCAAAGAAATAAAATAAAAGAACTGGGGTTTTAAACCTCCATTCATGAAAGCAGAGTGGTACTTAAAGAGGCTCAGAGTCTCCGGAGAGTCGAGAGTGATGGAGATGCTAGCAGGGAACAAGAGGGAGACAATAAGTCACTAAGAGTTAAAGAAGTTATTTTCCATTAACCCTCTGCAACCACACCCATTCCACTACAGAATCGATGTCTGCAAACATGTCAGACAACACGGAAACTCTTTACCTCCTAAAGGGCTTGAAGAGTAGTGGGGTATAGTAGGCACCTCAGAGGCAGTGCTGATTTTCCTGTGGATGCTTTGTGAAAATTCACTCTCTTCCCAAGTCCCTTCATGCTCCCCAGCCTCCTGCACAAACATATGGGCACCTCACTGGCATGGTTTGGCACCAGATGTCTCCTCATCTCTGCCTTCCTTATTCCATTTCAGACTCCTGGGTGAATCGTCGTGCCTGATATGGTTGATTTCAAAGCCAACTTTATATGATGTGAATAATTAAAAAAATTATGAAATTCAAACTCTTGGGTGAACCATTTCTGAGTCCTGTACTCAGAGGAAACTTGAAGACTGAATCGGACAAGGGAAGCCAAACCGCAGCCCAACGAAAAAGGCTACAAATCCTAGTGTTTTAGGTACTACAGAAAATTAAGCACAGCAGGCAGAAAGACAGTGAAGTTTATCTTGTGTCTGAGCCAGGAGAGAGCCAGAGGGAAAACAAACAGACAAACACAAACTCTCGGGCACAATGTGTGATTCAGTTCGGGTTTGGTGGGGGTCAGCTCAGCCTGTGAGATGACACCAGCCAGGTGAATGGACTGTTTTCCAAGGCTGTGGAGCATATGAGCATTTGAAGGATCCATGGTGTCTTTAAATACAAGTAAATTAAAGGTCTTTGGGGAGACCCAGAATAGTTTGTGTAGGGTCCTGTGGTTTCGTAGCACACACCCTTTAATTCTGCAAAAAACATGGGCTGAAAACTTAGCAGAGATTCCCTTCTATTAGGCATCTGAGTCTTGTGGGATCCGAGCACTCCTTCCACACAACCAGGACATCCACAGGAAACACACACACACACACACACACACACACACACACACACACACACACACTTATCCACACAGACACCCCCGCCCAGAGCCCCACCGGTTTACTCCAGCCGTGCATTGGAACATGGGCACATCTATACCTTCCCACACACACTCTGACATTAGACACACTTGCCGAACACTCACAATGCACACACTCAGTCAGGAGGTATGGGAATTTAACACTAAACGTAAAATCCAAGAATGCTATACTGAGGCTAAAAATGTAATTTGAGGAAAAGCCTGATCAGAGTCTCAAGTGTTTTCCCATGTGTTGGTTTTATCATTTTCTTTTTTCACAGTAATTAACATAGCGGCCCCTGTTGAAACTGGAAAAACCCAAACGTAGATGCTCTGAAGCTATCTTCCTAGGAACTAGAAAGACAACTCAGGTGTGTGCACTAGAGTAGATTCAGAGGGATAAGAAAGGTTTCCCATGTCCATAAATATCTAGAATATTTAATAAGTAGTCACCTTTTTCGGGACCCTCTGACAAAAACATGCAATTCATTGAGGAGTCCATTATCTCCAGTGGCTAGGAAGAACCAGACAGAAAATCTTAGCACAGTTGCCAACCGTCCTCTCCAGCACAATCAGTGTCTGCTGCATGGATCAGGACACTGGAAAGTCCTGAACAACATTCATCCAATTCCTCTTCAAGAACCCATGTGCTCAATATCCTGAGTGGCCACTTCCGTGGTCACCTTGTGAGCAGCTGCAGGCTTTGTTCCCAGAGGTCCCTGCCACATGCCTGCCCGCTCACCCACTCCAAGGTATGGGTCTGTGGGAAGAAGGAATTCCTGTGCCCCTAGTTGCCAGAAGAGGAAACAGAAGTGAGTCACTCTGGAAGTGAGAGGCTTCACAGGCATGTTGGAGCAGGTCTGCAAACTCAGAGGGAGTATGTTGTTCTGGCATTGACTGGATGGAGCCCCAGTGCCCTGTCTGGTAGTCCCTAGCCAGCTTCCAAAGTGCATCATTGCTGACCTAGGCTTAACATGGAAGATAGAAGAAAATTTTATGAATCCAGGATCAACATTTAGCTTTCTCCTCTTCACCAATGAATACATGCTTCTCTGTCTAGTTCATAGAATTGTACAGCAAGGCTGGAGAGGCGGGACCTTCCCATTTTAGGTTGCCAGTGGTTGCACTGTGAGGCACATGGGTGTTGGTAGGAGGAGCAGGATTCTACCTGAGTTTTGGGCTCCAGAGATCTCCAACCCTGCATTCTAGATGAAGCTAATGCGCTGCACACATACCCTGGCTTTCCCACACACTTACCTGGGACGTTATCAAACAACACTGACTCACTGCTCAGCTAGGCAGTGTGGACTGCCTATCACCAGGAGATCTTCATTTCAGATGCTCAGCCGTCACGGGCTTTCAACACAGCCAACAAAGCCGCAGCTTGACCGCAATCTACTCCATCTATGTTTGGTCATAATTTCACACCTGAGATTCAGGCTTGTAGCTACACATTTCTGCTAAACATCTTCTCTGGCATGTTCTTCAGGCACTCACTGTGAAGTCAAGTCAGCATGTTAAAGAACTGAAGCTATCTGCCTCCACTCCCTACCTGAATTTTATATTCTACAAAGTGAGATTCATCCAACATTTATCTGTGAAGAGACAAGCAGTCCTCCTGCCTCCCCTTCTTCTTTGTTTTTGTCATTGAAGGCCATATGGTCTTTGTCAGAGCTACCCAACCCTACTACTAAAAGGTGAAAGCAGAAATGAACAATATGTCAACGAATTATGTGGCTGTGTTCCAATAAAACTTTATTTACAAAAACAGATAGACAGCTGAATGGTGGTGGCGCATGCCTTTAATCCCAGCACTCGGGAGGCAGAGGCAGGTGGATCTCTATGAGTTCGAGGCCAGCCTGGTCTCCAAAGCGAGTTCCAGGAAAGGTAAAAAAACCAGATAGACAGATTCATCCTGTGGGCTGTGAACCAGCCACTCCCACTTTAGCCGGAAACTCTTCAATATCACACTCTCCAATTATTCCCTAAGTTTTATAAGATTTTGCTTTTTGTAAACATCTCAAGTCTCTTTCATTCCATTCTGCTACCATTTCCTTTAGATCAATGATATTAATTTGTGTTTATTTTTTTGTGTGTGTTTATTGAGCAAATACAATTGTGCCCAGACAGCCAAGAGCCAGCTTCTCACATGAGTGCGTCCTGTGGTCTCTATTGCTTATATACTTTGTTAACCCATTCTTGTTGGGTGCCTGTGATAGAGCACATACACTATAGCCTCTCAAGGATCCATGATGAAAAAGAAACACATAGTCCTTCCCCACACTGCTTCTGTAGCAGAGAAGAGATGCTAGTTTTAAATCTATAAACATTGCAGTCTCTGGAAGGTATTTGGTTTTGTTTTCTTAATAAGGACTCCCAAGGTGGAGGAGCTTAGGACATCCCACTCTTCTCTCAGGAGCTGCTGGCGTTCATGGTTGCTGAAGTAGTGAGCCTCATTTTCTCTAGTAGTGTAGCCACTGGTTGATGCCCATGCTCATATAAGTGGCTCCTCCTGACCCAACACCCATGTTCCTGTAGGGAATCTCAGTGAAACTCTGTGGACAGCCTTAAAAAAAGACATGCAAGTAAGAGGGGAGCTTGTTGGGTAGGAGAAGCCATCAAGCAAAAGTGGAGAAGAAAGTGACTTAGACAGGGCAACGGTGGTGAATATCTCCATATGCATTACACACACGTGTGAAATCATCCAAGAAGAAATTACACTGTTTCAAAGGTACTCTTAAATTAAAAACTACTTAACAGAATTTGTCAGAGTGAAATCACATATGCTCATATGTAATATATTTGAATGTAAACCAGTAAATAATATGTACCAAGACAAACCCATCTTACCTATTAAAGGAATAACACATTCTCTGTAATTACTTCCAAGACATGTATTTAGGGACTTGAGTATATTCCTATCTTGCCTTTCAACATTTATGAGTACTCTAAATATTAATAACTTGGTTTGTACCAAGAAAAATGCTAAATAAATTATACTTGTATGGAAATGATCAGGGTGCCATATGAAATCTAAAATGTATTCCTATTACGGCAGTTATCATTGCCATAGAAAGGAAAAAGAGTTTCCCCTTTTAACTAAAGAGTGACCAGAGTATACATTTGTAACTAAGCGCACAGGATGCTTTGACACACAAAATATACCACGTTAGGAAGAAACTGGGTCTTTTGAGCCTAAACCTTGGAGACAAATAACCTTGCATTAAAATACAAAGTTATAAGAAATATAATCAAAATGTTTTTTTCCTGTGTTGTTATATTTAGCAAATAATATATAACATAAAATCGTAATACTTGCAAATATTCTGTGTAACCATAAGCATGATATAAACAGACTGCATAATATATGTAAGTACACACACACATATTATATATATATACATATGTAGCCAGAATGTGTTCTGGCACATTGTGTACTTAGTATTATGCTTATTATTCTATGTCTATCCAGTTTTCTTTCTTTGGTATACAGATAAAACACTGCCTTTATCCTAAGTACTCCAGAATGAAAGTTGTAGGAGGGACTCAGCTCAAGGTTGGTCTTCCCAGTCAAAGCTGTCTGTAGAAGGAGCTACCTCCCTTGGCGGGTGTGAGACACATGCATGAGAGGCTACATGGCCTCCTGGCATGATTCCATCATGAGTCTATCAGCACTGACGGGAGCTGGCTTTGTCCCCCTCCCAGGGTCTGATTCCTCTACGAGTCTACGGTGAATTTAAAGGAACCACTGTTCACAGCAGTGACAGTTACTGGAGGACTTGTCCCTTCACTTGGACGACAGTGGCTCACATGCTGGTGCCACTAGAGAGGAAGTGTTTGAGAACGCTATGAACTGCTTGCCCTGAGATGTAAGAGTGAGCACTTATCCATGATCATGACATGTTACAGAGGCAAGAGGACAGATCTAAGGTTGGCCTTGGAGTCTAAGGCATTTCCCAGCATCCGTGGTAGAGAATGAAGTAGGTTAGTTAACGGAATGGGCTCTGAAGCCATCCTGAATTCAGATCTTGCATCCAGATTTTACTTGCAATGCCTTAAGCAGGTTAGCGGGAGTGGTGAGTTGTATCCTTCAGCACGTGGGTTTTCCTGCTTGGAGACCCTTTTCTACCTCCTTCGTGTGAGGAGAGCCATGTAATTTGAGTTGGGCAGTGAATTTCAGAGGAAGTAGCTTATACCCTTGCTTCATTTGTCTTTAAAAGCTCCACTTGTTCTACTTCAAATATATGTGCATCTACCAACACCAAGCAAGGCCAGAAATAAGGGCAGCTCTTTTCATATTGGTCCCAGAGAAAAAGAACCAAGAAGAAGAGATGCAGAGATCACATGAAAGGGTGGTGGGAGCCTTTCTGCAATGAGTCAGCAAGACTCAGGCTTGTTTGTTTCTGCAGCATAGCTTATCCTATGTTGTTGGACACATTGACGACAAAGCTGCCCTTGTTTTATGTCCTTTCAATATAAGGACAATGGGAAAATAAGTTTTAGAAAACTGTTGAAATAAATGGATTAATTCATGACAACCACTCAGAACAAAGTCTGGCCCAAGATTAGTCTTAAATGAATCTTATTTTGATAACTGAACTAGGCAAAAATTATGAAACCAGTGCTCACAATTGCTCAATACACGTGTTTTGATTATGTCTGACACAACAGTAACAGTTATCAAGAATGAGGAAGAACTGATTGATACATAAATTTAAAAAAGCAGCCCCAATCAGCTTCTACAAAATATATTTAATCCCTAGAATAACATGTGAAGGAGAGAGGCACTCTAGCCACGGTGATAATAAGGAAACGGAGGCATTAGTGCCTTTCCCAATGTGCTCCAGTTTCCACGACTTTAAAGAAGAGTGTTACACTAGATGGATTCTGATGCCTGGGCAATTTGTACATCAACGTCATTCCAGTGGAATACATTTCAGCTCTACAATGACACATTCAGAGAATGAAAGAGTAGAAGGCTGCCCTGGAGTGCATTTATTTATTCTGTTCCAGCAGTGGGGAAAATTTGAATTCCAGGTGTCCAAGCAAAGTTCTGGAACCCAGAAGGGCTCCATAGAATACCCAGGAGATGTCCTCCTCTCCCGGGCTCCCAAGCCTGGCAGGGGATGGCAGGCAACTGTCCAGGCCTTTGAATTCCAGCTTGGTTCACAATCTGTGGCTAGGTCTTCTGGGAACTCTGAGTGACATGTTTGACAAACATATTCCACTCATTTGTGTCCCCAAAGCATTGGTGTCTGGGTAACAGTCCAGCACCTGCCACAGAGGACAAATCAAACTGAAAAGACCCCTGACATCTCCAATTTTATCACTGACTTCATAGGCAGTCTCTGAGAGTTTATACAATAGCGGACTGGTGGTTTGGAGCCACACACCCACCTAATTAGAGGATTTCTCCTTTAAGAATTTTGATTTAAAAGAAATAAACACAGTGTATTGCCAAGTTTATAGTGAAAAAAAGGCTCGGGAGAAAAATACAATACTTAGGTTAGCAGAAATTAATAATGACTTAGGAAAACAGCTTGGAAAGTCTACAAACAACAGAAAACAATCCATCTCATGGAACAAACTCCAGGAAAATTATTTTCAGGAAATATTTCTTTAAGAGGTTAAGGATTAGGTGGAAGAAATTAAATTCATCATTTACCATAATAGTAGAAAAAAATAGAGACAACCTCAAAAATCCCTAAATAGGAAACAAGTTCAATAAATTATGCCTAGTCCCTCTACTGAATTAAAATTTGATACATTCATAGGAGAATATCTATAACAAAAATATATAAAAAAATTATTAAAACAGTAAAAATAATCTGTCCCCTTAATTGAATGGTTTCTATCATGATAACACTATTGAATATTGAAAAAAATAATTTTATAGGAGAAAATATCTGAGAGGAATTCACACCATCCTACTCTTACATTCAGGTTTTGTTTTATTTCTATTTTTATTTTTTTCTCATCCTCAGGACTATATTGTATATTCTCTCTGGAGGAAAAAGAATTTGTGCTTAATGTATGGAGAATCCTACAGTCCTTTTGGGTTTTTTTAATGTGTGTGATGTTTCTGGAATAGTTCAAGCATCGGTATCTGAATTAATTTGTTGTTCAATGTAGTTTGAGTAGTTTTCTAAGCTCATTGCCAAGGTCAAAGGAGTATTATTTGCAAAGCGCAGAGCATTGTGTTTTCTTTTTCATTTTTGCTTCTGAAGTCAATGCCTGTACAAGAATCATGGAAATATCTGACAGGCAAAAGAGCCAGCAGGAAAAGGGAGGCTGGACCATATTATCCTGGAGTCTTCGTCATGGTGACTGTGTCCCAAAATAATTCCACAGGCCAAGACCATGACATCCTCCCGGGCCACCCTTTCACCTTGCTCAAACTGGTGATGGCCTCTTAGATTCAAGGTCCCTCTGTCTGCTGTCTGCCAAGTCCCGCTTCCTGCCGTATCTCAGTTTGGAGCTGTCGTTCCCATCCTCACTGGGAAGAAGGCTTCTAGAGCCTTGCCCTTTTTGGGTTTTGTTTTGCTTGTTTTGTTACGAAAAAACTGTTTATTTGAAATTATTTTAATTTAGAAATAGAAAACCTCCTAGAAGGAGGAAAGGGAAGAAAAACACAAAGTATATAGACTTTTACCTCATGAGCGTCTCACATCCTCATTTATTCACTAGTTCCCACGATGAGACAGTACTCAGTCACCCACAATAATGTTATCAATACGGATATATGAATCAGTTTCACAAGGAACACAACAAATCTCATGATAGCAAATCTTATCTCGGTGGCCATGGCAATCTTCAAGAATTCTTTTCTATCGGGTTTGGGGCGTCTTTTAACCAGTCTGATTGAGGCCTTTGTGAACTGCCAACTTGGCTCCACAAACTGCTTTACCCGGTCCATGGTGTTTTGAGGGATGTGGTTTGAGAAGGCAGACCCAAGTTACAGCCTTGCTCTTATCTTTGAAGGACTATGCCCCTACCAGAAACTTACATTCATCAGGACAACACCATCTCAGTTCTACTCAAACTTGGGAATGCTGAGGAGAGTGTAGTCTGCTGGGGAAAACCTCCTGGGTCCCACCGACAGGTGTGAAGATCTTAGTTTTGCCCATATTTTGTCTCGGAACCTTGGTTTCCCCTCTTGTCAAAGGATGATAATGAACCTCCTTTCAGCCAAGCTGTCAAATGATTGAGCAAGCTAACATATGCAAAGTATGTGACGCATGGCAAACATTCAGTAAATACTATCTGCTATTATTATCTCTGGTATTTCAGTCAGCAAACACAGGCATTGCAATCTGCCTCTTAATGTGAGAACTGGTTCAGGAGACGGAAAGATGTCAGTTGCAACATTGATCCCTTTGGATTTTCTCCCTCATCTCCCTAGTGACTTTCATGAGCTAACTCAAATAAAACGTTAGAACTTGCATAGCAAATAGGTAATGGAGGGGAAGAAAGAGAGAGAGAAAAAAAACAAGAGAGAAATGGCTGTATTTGATAACTCATTAATATAAAAAGACACATAACTTGTTTCCTATTTTTTAAAATTGACCATAAAACTAAATTAGTATCATTGTGGATGTATGTCTGTGTATACATATTTGTGTGTGTGTTCTCATGTACGTGGATGGATGCCCATGTGTGTGTGGAAACAAGAAGTTGACACTGAGTGTCTTCCTCAATCACTCTCTAACTTACCATGAGGCAAGGTCTCTCACTGAGTCTCGAGCTCTTGAATTCTGCTAGACTGGCTGGCCAGGGAGCTGTAGGGACCCCCTTGTCTCCAGTTCCCCTATCCTGGGACTGTAGAATCCTCACTGCATACAACTTTTGATGCGAGTGCTGGGGATCTATCAACTGAGCCATCCTCCTAATCCCAGTAAAAGAATAATCACTTTGCTTGTGACTTGAAGCAGAGTTCTTGGTGTTGTGGCACTTAATGCTGTCAGAGGCCCACTGAATTTTAGTGTCTGACCATTAAATCTCAGATACGAAGTTTATATTTATTTCCATTAGCTTTATAATGAAGTGTATTTGGTTGTATGCTATACAACTGTCCCTTCTAAGGCCTGGGACTTGTAGGGTTAGGAGAAGCATTTGCCAGTATTTTTTTCTTTAGAGTAAATACGAGGTGACATTCCCTGTCCAGTTGGTAGCAAAGGCATGGATACAAAATTTTGATGGAGTTTAAAACATATTCCAACTAGGCATTACAAGCAGAAGCAAAAGAAAAGAAAAAAACAGTTAGAAATCACTATAGTATCAGTCATTAGCCATGGCATTAATGTTCGAGTCCAACATGGGTGGTGATGACATTATCTGCAAAACAATGACTAAGAGCAGCGAGTGGAAGATGAATGTCACCTGCTGCAGTGGTGTCCAGCTGTGGTGCTGTGCGGTATTGTTCTGACCATTTTTATTTTTTTAAAGACAGGGTCTTCCTGTGTAGTCCTGGATATGTAGACCAGGCTGGCCTTGAAATAATAGAGATCCCCTGTCTCTGTGCTTCCCACTTGCTGGGGTCAAAGGCTTGTGCCACTTGCCCAGTCCCTAAGTACCTCTTCCTGTCTGTTTTCCCAATGTCATTCAAATCCCATCTATTCTTCAAACCTACTTCTTTCAGGCTTCCATTAGTTACAGAAATTCTGTTTTTTCCTTCATTCATGGGATACTGTTGCTTACAACCAAGAAGGCTGGTAGGCATACCATTTTTGTTTCTGTGGACCATTTCTAATGCTTTGTTTCTTCACTCTTTGTGGGTCCACTTTTGTATGTACAGTCTCTCTCCCTCCCTCCCTCCCTCCCTCTCTCTCTCTCCCTCCCTCTCCCTCCCTCCCTCTCTCTCTCTCTCTCTCTCTCTCTCTCTCTCGTGTGTGTGTGTGTGTGTGTGTGTGTGTGTGCGCGTGCGTGCGTGCGTGCGTGTGTGTGTGTGTGTGTGCGTGTGTGTGTGGTGTGGTAAAATCTTCAGCTACATATAACATTTTTAACGTCTTTATTTTCATTGTGGCTTACTCTTGAAGACCAGGAAGAGTGGAGGAGTCAAACAGGATGATCCAAATTTAAGGGTAGGTAAGATGGCTCGTGGGTAAAGGCATTTGCCAGCAAACCTGACTTGGGCTTGATCTCTGAGACCCACATGGTGGAAGGAGAGAACTGACTCCTACAAGCTGCCCTCTGGCCTCTATATGTGCAGTGGCATGTGCCCACACATACACACATATTTACTTAAATAAGCACAACGTAGGAAAAAAAAATCAGTGGTGGATTTTATATATTGTGTTTAACAGTGTTTGTGTTTTCTGAAGACCTAAGGAGCTGTTTGGCCCCGTGTCCTGTTACCAGTCTTGCTGTGTTTTGTCCTGTTCGTATGCTTATAATTCCTAATTTGTACTCGTACACATCACGTCTAGTGTGTGCTAGTGTTTATTTTGCACATTAGGGCTAGTGCCAAATTCTTCTGGGGCATTTGGTACAAAGCTTTTTATCATTCACATGTAGAAACAGCCCTTATAGGCTTGGGGTTGGTTTTGTTTAATTTTTTTCAGAATTCAGCCATCATGCGGTACCCACTGAGTTTGGTCACCTTGCCAGGAATGAACTGCAAGCTTTTCCTAGTAAATACACAAAACCCACAGTTCAAATTGTTTGAGTGAAATGAAGATCCATGTGGAACTTTCTAGCAATGCCTGTGGGTTTAACACAGTGACAAATGACTCAGAAACTCTTCTTTCTAAGTTTTGTTCCCTACTCTATATCACTTGGGAATTGCCATCCACCCATTCCAAATACAAAGAACTGTACTGTCCCTTAACCCTGTGTGATTCTGTACTGTCCCTTAACCCTGTGTGATTCTGTACTATCCTTTAACCCTGGCCCAAGTAGGTAAATAAGGCTTCTTTAAGTAGTCTCAGCTTTTATGAGAGAGAGACAGAGACAGAGACAGAGGGACAGAGATAGACAGAGACAGAGAGAGGGAGGGAGAGAGGGGGAAGGGAGCATTTGTATCATTTTGTAAGTGAAAGTATACTTGTGTGAGAGTGCAAAGGTAGGTTTATCTAGAGACTGACGTCTCCATTTTTACTCAAGCTATTCAGATGCAATGCTGTTACCCTTAGCTAAGTTGGCTGTTGTGTTAGCTAACTAGTTTACTGTGCTAAAACAGCTCACCCCAAAGTCTAGTTCTGAAAACAAAAAGGAGGAAGCTGGTACAAGTCACATCCTCTGGTCAGCATTCCTGGAACTATTATTTTGTTCTGCCCATCTTTGCCTCAGCTGGTTTCAAACACAATGCCCATGTATCTGTGTGCAGACATGTCCAGTGAGGAGGTCTGGAGGAGATACAGTGAAATGTATCATAGGTTCGATGTGTT
Source organism: Peromyscus californicus insignis (assembly GCF_007827085.1). Lineage (NCBI taxonomy): Eukaryota > Metazoa > Chordata > Mammalia > Rodentia > Cricetidae > Peromyscus > Peromyscus californicus. The sequence continues at coordinate 91,739,459 of NW_026294573.1, read as the reverse complement.
AAAGTCTGGTTATGTTGGAAATATCCCAAACTGACCTAACAGCAACAACAAACACAGACCACCCCTCTTTCTTTGTAAAGTTTTATTTTCTTTCCCTGCATCTTGGCCTACTAGATAGCTTCAGTCACGTCATAGGCATTGCATTGTTTGACCTTCACACCACCCTACAGTACAGCAGTCTCTGAGGCTGGCAGGAGAGTGCCCCCCTTAGAATGGGAGGGTGAATATGAGTAACAAGAGAAGGAGGGCTGAGAGAGAGGAACAGCCACATTGAGAAGGACTCTAAAGAAAATGTCATCTACCTATAACATCAAGGCTGCGATCTATGGCACAGCACCAAACTGACCCTTGGAACTGCAAGACTTCACAAGTGTTATTTAGTCAGTGTGAGGGAGAAGCCAACTACCATCCTCTTAGTGTCAACAATTTTAAGATGCCTCCAATCCACATATAGTGAAGGGCTGCATAAAAATTCTTATGAAGATGGTTCTAAAACCCAGACTCATTTTTTTTTAATTATTACAACCACAAATCTATTAACAGGGCCATTAAAACCTTTCTACAAGTAGCTACTGTCTCTCAATACTCAATTTACTTTGAATATGACAGCGTTAGTCTTCATTGGCATCTCCAAATTCCAAAAAAGAATGTATTTCTATATTCACTTTGAGTCAAATTAAATATGACTCAGAGCTGTCATCCAACCAGGCTGTCAAGATGCCTAGTCTCAGTAGTGAAGTGGTGTGCTCTCTCCCCAAGACCACATTAAGATCCTGGTGCCTTCATGGGTACTTTCCAAGGAGGCATACCCTCTGATTTCCCATCAATCACTGTCAGCATGAGCATGCTCACTAAGACTGAAGGAGCCAAATTCTGGCTGTTTTCATGCCATCCATGGAAACACAGAATTCTCTGCTTCAGCACCCAGAATCCTATCTTTCTTTTTCCATTCTTTACTTCCTCTCCTTGCTGGTTCTCTTCCTTCCTCAAACAGTCTTCACTTCTGCTTTCATGGCATGTATCTTTACTCTCTCTCCCTCCTCTGTCCCTTTAAAGTCCCCTCCTCCCAGTCGCCTTTCTACTTTAATTTCATTTCATTCAAGAATATATTTAAATCTAGATTCTACAGATGAGATTTAAAAATTAAAATAAAACCACACACATAGTATTTGTCTTTCTCTGACTTATTTTTCTTACCTTAATGATCTCCATCCAGTCCCACCAATTTTCCTGCAAATGTCATAATTTCCCTTTTCTCTATATCCAAACATGGTGTATAAACACACATTTTCTTTATCATTGGGTATGTTGATAGGCATCTAGGCTGGTTCCACAGCTTGGCTGTTGTGAACAGTGCAACACTAAATGTAGATGTGCAAGTATCTCTGCATCATTCTTAGAGTCCTTTAGGTTTATGCCTAGGTGTGGTATAGCTGGG